>NC_135501.1:187339466-187939466 GCF_052857255.1 Amblyomma americanum | reverse complement strand
AGGGACATACAGTAGTGAACCAAATGTGCAGTTTTCTCTGGTCAATGTACGTTATCTGCAGGGAGTAAACTATCCATGTGGTGCACCCGAGATGCCTGATGGCAATGCATGCAAGGTCTCGCAACAAGCTCCACATTCTGCCAGTAATACATGCCTGCACTTATTCCAGCACACAAGTGTGGTAAGAAAACTGGACTGTCCATCAGTTATGCAGCTGTTTTCATCCACACTTTCCCTGCGTACAGCACAGTTGGCTTAACTACCGCATGCCTATTTGTTCTGTACTCACAACTCAGCATTAGAAGGCATTTTGAGAAAGCAAGGCATAGCGTGTTGATTTTGCTGTTGCTCAGTGACATCACCCGTTTACTGATAAACCACACTATGCCAGCCTACACCTCTGCTGTAAACAACAGGCAATAACATCTTATCAACAGAATTCTTTTTCTTAGGTTACTTTTTGCCAGCAGCCAGACAGAAGGGGAACTCCCAAGGAGGAAGTCGTTTTTTGCTGATAGTTTCTCCAGGTTGCATTTACGCCTCTGCTGCAGCCAATGGGCAAAAACATCTTATCAACAGCATTCTTTATCTTAGGTTACTTTTTTGCCAGCAGCCAGACAGAAGGGGACCTCCCACGGGAGAAGTCGTTTTTTGCTGAGTTTCTCCAGGCTGCATTTGTGCCTCTGCTGCAGGCAATGGGCAACAACATCTTATCAACAGCATTCTTTTTCTCAGGTTGCTTTTTGCCAGCAGCCAGACAGAAGGGAACATCCGAAGAAGGAAGTCGTTTTTTGCTTTTTTGCTAATAGTTTTTCCAGGCCGCAGCAGCGCTGGCTAGGAGTGGTAATAAGCTCTCTTTATCTCAGAAATATCTATGGAGAAAACTAGGAAGACTAGCAAAGCTGACACAGATCAGCTGCGTCAACTGACATGCACATTTATCAGTAGCTGCACAAAGCAGACGTGTCTGCATTTCTGCACACTTTCTCTGCAGTGTAATCGGCATACACAGCAACGATAAAGACAGCTCTTTCTGCAACGAGCAGACTTCCTTGTCACCTGACAGCTTTCAGAGAAACTGCACTGTAGTATGCGTGGCCTAACAGCCTCATGCCTTCTTTTTAACGGATGTCAACGAATGGACTCACTTGTCACCTTACAGCTTTCAGAGAGACTGCACTGCAATATGCATGGCCTGACAGCCTCATGCCTTCTTTTTAACAGATGGTACAGTTTGAGCCTGATTCACATGGAGAAATATTTTTTATTATTTTTTTTACGGCAGCGCCCCTTTAGTCACGCAATGCAGGGCTCTTCACCAAGACTGTGCTGCAAACTAAATGACCTAGCAAACCTGTCCTGATTGCACAACAGCGAGCTAGCATGTTCTCGCAGCACCCTTCTATCTTTTCCTCATTACACCAATCCTTGTGGCCTCAAAGTTCCAGGAAACTAGATAGAGCAGATAAAATTCACCATGTCATTCATGCATTTCTTTTCTTGGGGCTGATATCTGACTGCAAAATGCATGGGCTTGTCACGTAGACCACTTTGCCAACACATCTAGTTTTGCAACCTTCCATGGTTGTTGCATAATGATAAGCTGCTGTCTTTTCTCTGCACAGCAGCAATTGCACACAACTTCTAACTCGTAGAAGATAGGGTTGAGTGAAATGTGCCAAGATCACCTGAGGCTACAGGCAGCCTGAATGATACTGCTGAAGAGCCCAGAAAGGCTTTTGGATAAGCTTTCCTTTGATGGCAGACTTTCACAATGGTTCTTCATGCAGGCTGTGAAGTAACACACTTCTAACTCATAGAAGACAGGGTTGAGCGAAATGTGCTAAGATCACCTGAGGCTACAGGCAGCCTGAATGATACTATTGATTGCACTTGAAGAGCTCAGAAAGGCTTTTGGATAAGCTTTCCTTTGATGGCAGACTTTCACAATGGTTCTTCATGCAGGCTGTGAAGTAACGCACTTCTAACTCATAGAAGATAGGGTTGAGCGAAATGTGCTAAGATCACCTGAGGCTACAGGCAGCCTGAATGATACTATTGATTGCACTTTAAGAGCTCAGAAAGGCTTTTGGATAAGCTTTCCTTTGATGGCAGACTTTCACAATGGTTCTTCATGCAGGCTGTGAAGCAACGCACTTCTAACTCATAGAAGATAGGGTTGAGCGAAATGTGCTAAGATCACCTGAGGCTACAGGCAGCCTGAATGATACTATTGATTGCACTTGAAGAGCTCAGAAAGGCTTTTGGATAAGCTTTCCTTTGATGGCAGACTTTCACCATGTTTCTTCATGCAGGCTGTGAAGTAACGCACTTCTAACTCATAGAAGATAGGGTTGAGCAAAACGTGCTAAGATCACCTGAGGCTACAGGCAGCCTGAATGATACTACTGATCGCACTTCAAGAGCTCAGAAAGGCTTTTGGATAAGCTTTCCTTTGATGGCAGACTTTCACAATGGTTTCTTCATGCAGGCTGTGAAGTAACACATTTCACATTTAAACCTTCATCTCTACTGCTCCCATCTCATAACCGAAAATCTGCAGAAAAGTGAAACGT
Source organism: Amblyomma americanum (assembly GCF_052857255.1). Taxonomy (NCBI): domain Eukaryota; kingdom Metazoa; phylum Arthropoda; class Arachnida; order Ixodida; family Ixodidae; genus Amblyomma; species Amblyomma americanum. The sequence continues at coordinate 187,936,890 of NC_135501.1, read as the reverse complement.
TTTATGATACTCAGATGAGCAAAAGTTGCCTGATAAGTCTACTAATGGGGTATATCGCTACCAATTTTGCAAACAAGTTACGGAGAATCTCCAATTATGACCATTTGATGCAACAATACAGCCACAAGAATTAAAAGAATATTCAGCTTGCATTGCCTCAGCAGCAAACGAGCATTCAATGCATTTCTACATGCTATATATATATATATATATATATATATATATATATATATATATATATATATATATATATATATATATATATATATATATATATATATATATATATATATATATATATATGCCTTTGCTCACAGCTTTCACACCTGTGCTGTGATATTGCCCCATTCACTGAAAAGGCAAAAAGAAAAAAAAATTGTCTGGGTTTTTGCTGCTCTATGTGCAGCTAGGAGAGGCATCTGTGACCCCGATTTGCACCGTAAAACCGGTTCGTGTGACCTCGGAATTTTTTTTTTACTTTCCTCTTTCACTTTATACGACAAGCAAGACTGGCCCGGGATATGGCGATCACGCAACTTACGGCAAAACCAGGGGCGGTTTATTTGGGTCCGTAAAGTGCGTGCTCGAGTACTCAGCGTCGTGCAGCTGCGGAAAGGTGCGCAGGCGGTTTTCCAGCACCTGAGGCATCGGAAGCAACACTGCAGAGGGAGAGAAAGCGATAAAAGAAAGAGCGTACACATGAAAGAAATAACTTCGAGCGCGTTGCGCGAGATGAGCACAAACGATAGCGCCCGGGTTCTCGAAGAACACAAAGAAACGATGAGGCTGCAGTGCGCTCGGACAAGGCACCAACTCCTAGCGCATATTAATTTAATGCGTATGATTGTACGTATATATGCGAGTAAATTAACATTTCGAGATATGCACCTGTGCAAGCTGCAGTGTACGCGATCACGGCTGGGAGTATAGAAAAGCACAGTCGCGCGTCATATTGATCGCGCAAACTCCGACCAGCCAGAGAACTCGGGAAATTAGCGCACATGTAGTACAGGTGTGCGCGCCATGCATGTCCACCTACCGCCACTTTCGCAGTCCCGGACCATGCCGATGGTACCGCCGCTGTAGAGCACCAGCACCTTGGACTCGTTGTGATGCGACTTGGGCTCCTGGCTGATGAGGCAATCGCTCGTCTTTCGCAGCACCTTTGGCGCGTACGATGTGTCCAGCAGACTGCGAGACGACTGCTTCCCCGTGTGCCGCCGCAGAAGCGGCGGGCTGGCTTCACCGTGGAAGCCGTTCTTGCTTATTTCGAGCGACGGGCTGGACGATGCGGATCGAGACACCCGGGAAATTTGGCTGTCACCTGAGTGCGACTCCTGCAGATCGGCTTCCGACATATTCCCGTTCGCTGCCGCCGGCGTTGAAGTGCGGAGCGCGAGAAACAGGCGCGTCTTCGTTCACGTCGCGATCCACTTTCGCTTTCGCGCCGCTGACGACTGCGGCAACCGCGCCGACGGGTGAATGAACCCGCGAATCCTTATCCCACGCGACGGCGGCGGCTGCAACGACAGCCGGATCCTGCCGATTGCCTGGAACGGCAAGGCAGGGTGGCAGGGCACCCAACACCCTAGTGGCCGCGCTACAAACTAAAACCTCCGCATCTCCACGACCGCACAAGTAGAAAGCTCGGAGGCCGTGTTTGCGTAGGCAGGCGTGCGATCTGTCAGCAAATACGACTCTTGGAGGCTGTGCTCTGTGAAATATCAAGCTCACAAGTTAATTAAAAAAACAATTTAATAATGCTTGAATAGCAATATTTTTTTTTTAATGAGTAACTTCCAAATGCAAACCATGATCACGTGCGAGCATCCAGTTTGTAAAAAAAAAAATACAAAAAAGGCGCTGCTGTCGCCAACGATACAAAAGTAGCAGACGCCTTTGAGACACCTGCCTAAACAGTGCCTCCTCTATACTTCCTAAAAGTACAGTATTGTGCGTTTTTATCACTGACACTTTCAAAAATTTCCCCGCCTCAACCGCTGGCTCGTTTGCGGTGAAACTGCACACAGAGCTTGCGTATTATGGTAACTTTTGTATCGTAGCAAGTTTGACAATGGTACTTACTTAGTTCAGGCACACATGATGCGAAAACGTGAGCGTCTACGAGAGATCGGCGAGCCAAAACCCGCAGACGACGCTTTTTCGCTGAGAACCGGCAGTGGCGCCATCTGTTTTCGGCAGCGGAAAGCGTGACGACTAGGCCGCCGAGGCGAGCGTTGCAAGGAGCGCGGGCAAATGATGAGATACGCCTGGAATTGGTTTGTTTTTCAGTGCTATAATTTGAAAATACTTATGATGAAGCAAATGCCGAAAAAGAGCCCGCGCTCCTTGCAACGCTCGCCTCGGCGGCCTAGTGACGCTTTCCGCTGCCGAAAACAGATGGCGCCACTGCCGGTTCTCAGCGAAAAAGCGTCGTCTGCGGGTTTTGGCTCGCCGATCTCTCGTAGACGCTTACGTTTTCGCATCATGTGCGCCTGAACTAAGTAAGTACCATTGTCAAACTTGCTACGATACAAAAGTTACCATAATACGCAAGCTCTGTGTGCAGTTTCACCGCAAACGAGCCAGCGGTTGAGGCGGGGAAATTTTTGAAAGTGTCAGCGATAAAAACGCACAATACTGTATAAAGGAGGCACTGGCCTAAACCACAGCCGGGTTCGAATGAGACCGCGGCAGCCGCGTTTCGATGGAGGCGAAACGCTAAGGTGCCCGTGTGCTGTGCGATGTCAGTGTACGTTACAGATCCTCAGGTGGTCGAAATTATTCCGGAGCACTCCACTACGGCACCTCTTTCTTCCTTTCTTCTTCCTTAGTCCCTCCCTTACGGCGCGGTTCAAGTGTCCGCCGATATGTGAGACAGATACTGCGCCATTTCCTTTCCCCAAAAACCAATTTATATATTTATTAGTCCAGCGCTTTGCCACTGTCTACAAATTGCTAGCTATCAAAATTCTGTTAACTGCAGCAGCCGCTTTCACTGTATGACCAGTAGCAGCTGAGCAAATCATCGCTCGCAAATTTCACATTGCCGCGCGGCTTCGCAAACGCATGCACAGTGTTGTTCGGCAGCCGCTACGTGATTACAAGATCTAAAGTAAATAATGATATCGGTGTGAATATTGACGAGTGTAAAACGCCTAGTGGAAAATATCATTGGCCATGCCACGAGGAAGTTTAACTGCGCCGAGAAAACTTTCCGATCGCGCCATGCGACGTTTTTCATTGTCATTTTATTTAAGGAAAGAAAAATGGTAGGTGTAACGCTAACCGGAAGCGGGCAGAGTTGGTGAGAGAACAAACGCAGGTAAACGACATCACATTCGAAAATTGAAATTGAAAATTAATTGTTTTTTGGGGGGAAAGGAAATGGCGCAGCATCTTCCTCACATATCGGCGGACACCTGAACCGCGCCGTAAGGGAAGGGATAAAGGAGGTGCTTAGTGGAGGGCTCCGGTATAATTTCGACCACCTTTAACGAGCACTGACATCGCACAGCACACGCGTCCACCTTTTGCGTTTCGCCTCCATCGAAACGCGGCCGCCGCAGTCGGGTTCGAACCCGGGTACTCCGGCTATTTAGACGAGCGCCTTAACCACTGAGCCACTGCAGCGGTACATAGTCGAAATCAAGAGGAAGAAATGCGCAGCAGAGCATATGCGAAGAAAAGATGACCGCTGATCCATAAGGGTATACTGAGTGGATTCCAGCAGAAGGCAAGTGTAGCAGGGGCGGCAGAAAGTTAGGCGGACGGATGAGATTAAGAAGTTTGCGGGGATACGATGGCCGCAGTTCACCGAGGACAGGGTTAATTGGAGAGACATGGGAGAGGCCTAGCTTTGCCCTGCAGTAGGCGTACGTAGTCAGGCTGACGATGGTTATGAATTGATACTCCTTGAAAATAACTGTGTAGCCGGACCATCTATCACTATTTTACACGCGTCTTTTTTTAATGAACCAGCAACTGTTAAGTAATGAGAGCAGAGTGCGAGATATAATAATCTGGTTTGATCTCAGAATATATTCAATTCCACATTGTCCTGCAATAGGCCGATTTTAGGACATTGGGAAATTTTCATCCTCGAGTCATCACCAAATGACAAACTGAGGCCATCCTCATGAGGACATTTAGCCGTGAAGCACCTAACGTCTGTTAGGGATGAGAACTTTCTGACCATTATAGGACATTCTCAGGACGTTTAATTGGCCTGGGCAGTGGCGCACCACTTAACCACTGCCCCTTTAGTGCTATGAGGACTCCCAGCGATCTTTGGATGTAAATAAAGAGAATGACCAATTCTGCATATGGGCATAACGCTACGGCCCATCAACCGATTTCTCTGATCTTTGCCTGAAGCCTGCATGACCTTGAAAACCGTGCCATTGAACCTAAACCTAAGTGGAAACCGAAATGCTGCAGTGCATCTATAATAATTCGCAGTTAGCCTATCTGCTAGATAAGTCAATTTCTTGTTTTCCTGCTTTGTGCGTTTCTAGTAAAGCGAGTAGAGGAATTGAGATGATACCCGGAGGGTGGTTATCATGGGAGCTACGATATATGGCATGGCAAAATGCATAATTGGAGGGTGGTTACCACGCAGGAACCATGTCCAGAGCTAGGGTGGTTACTGTGGGATGAAGGGAGCTTTACTTAGTATGGTGAGGGCGAATGAATATGCTACTAGGGAGCAGTTACCATGGAAGGAGGCTATGGTGGGAGCGTAAGAAGGCACAGCCAGAGGGGTTGCCATGGAAATCACCCACAGGAGTTTATTACAGTGAGTGCGTGCAAGGAATGAAAAATTGTAGGGTGCCTGCCATATGGGAACCATGGGAACAAAAAGTGGTTACCATGGAAGGATGAGGAGATTATGCGGAAGAACGTAGCGCAGTTATTCCTCTGTCGGGGCTGCTGCGAAGCATGCTGCCCAAGGAGGTGGTCAGCGGCTGCATGCGACACCGAGCAGCGGACTGGAGGAGCACTTATCGAAGATCGATCGCTCTTTGACCCACTTTCAAATGTGTGTCAAAACTAAAAGGAGCGCTCTGTAACTACTTGATACAAAGTCGTTCCTTATCTACCTCATGCAATAAAGATACCTCAACAGCTATCGCTGAATCTCCCATTACACAGTAGTAACCGCCCTGTGAGTTTTCTTTTGTCTTATTTCAATCGTGCTTGTCGACATCACACGACATAATTTCACTATATCGATAGAAAGTTTGCATTACATATCGGAGATCCGCGTCTATGAATATGTACGCCAAAATAATTAGAGAATTCAGTGAATGCATGTGTATCTGGTGGTGTGCCACAGACAGTAGCTACACCGCTGCATTCGTTGTGTGCAATTTTTCAGCGTTTTTACTATTAGTGTTTCACTACTCGCCGCAAGGCAAGCTCCTTGGTGGATAGTGCCTCCAGTAGGAAGATTTCTTACTATATAATGGCATGTGAAAGAAACATCTATGGTTGAAAGCATTTTTGCTCTCCAGACCTTACAAGCTGGAACAGATATTTTTAGTTTCCAATGTCTTACATCTGAAAAAAATTTTGGTGCAAGTTTACCTGAGCCCATCACGAAAACAGATAACATTACAAATCCCCACTATTAACCTTGAAGCACCATTAATATTTCACATGTCACTGTTGACAACTCTCCCTGCTAATTGCATTGTTTTCACCTCAGCACCATATAGCACTTGCGGCACCTTCCTACAGCAAAAAAGTGTTTATGTAAAGTTTCAGAACCTTATTTACCTGAAAGCCCCATATGCTAATCACTCGAAATAATACTGGTTAGGGAACTCAATTTCAAAATCCACCAGTTTACTGGAAGTTAGTTTTGCAAGCTAAGGTGCATCAGGAATCAACATCTTGAAGTCATGCATTGTAATGGGGCTGAATTTTCCTCCAAGTAACAGCCTAAAACTTCTCAGCAGTTCGTTTATATATTGGTGGGAGATGTCATTTCTAGACCACAAAATTTCATGCCAATCAGCATGTTCTCTCAAGCTTAAGGCCTTTACTCGGTCAGCAACTCCTCTATATTTTTCAATCCCAGCCGCATTGCTCAGTTCATAATAGGAGCCCTCTGGACGCTTTAATTCAGGTAGTTGCTAAGACGCGGTGCAAGCCATGTGGAGAGTCTCTAGAAGCAGCTGCTTGCACCAAACTCCAAAGCTACTTGTGGCTGCTTCATTTCATCCGTGTTCCATCACAGTGCACCACCAGGACGGTGCCCTCCCCCACAGCTGTGGAGCAGGGATGGGGATGAGTAAGAAAGGAGGACAAGAGGGGGGGCCGTGATCAGTCGGGTCAACCGTATCTGGTGGACACTGAAAAAAAACTAAGGAAGTGCTGGCTCAGTTTCGCAAATGGTATCCTGAAAGAGCACAGAAAGAAGACATGAAGAATGGGATGCTGTGCAGCTCTGTATGCACAAGACATCACCAAATACATGACTCGGGACTCGTCAATAAATGACAGTGCGACAAGAATGTCCTCTGTATTCAATACGTTTATTTGGCGAGTGATAAAAAGACTGTGCTGAAGTTGAAAAGAGACTACACATGATGCAAAGATCACAAAAGAATTTTCAGTTACAAATACAATGCAGGGTTGCATTAAAAAAAAAGATTAAGCAGCAGCAAAAAAATACATAATATGTAACTGCAATGTACCACTACATGCAAAAGCAAGTGCAGTCTAGAAAACACACACTAGAGAAAAATAATGCCCTGATGAGTGTCGAGAGACTAAGTAAGAGCTTCAGGCGCATATGTCTACCGCAGGGGTGTGCTGTGCACTAAAAATTAAAAAAATATGGCTCATTTCATATTGTATACATGTAAATTAACAAGTACAAAACAGAACATAAAACATGAAACTTGGCTTTGAGGTTTACATAGCATTGGAGTATAATTTCAATAACAAAAATATGTAATAGTACTGTATAACTGACTCAATGAGCAAAAATTATACTCGCAGTCAATCGAATTGTAAGTAAATATTTAGCTTGAAACTCATGCTCGAAAAATTCGATTAGTGAACCCAAAGATCATCTCATGGCATATCATTATGCCATCATGCAAGTTCACAGTGTTGCAGGGTACAACAAAGAGTTTCAATACCAATAGTAAATCTTAAAGAACTGCCATAGTTATTACTAATGGTTCTGTCTTCTTTTTTTTTTTTCAGAGAGCAGTAACACAGGACACTTTTGGCCTTTCATTGCTTTAAACTCACAAAATGAGAAGCCACACTCAACAGGCTGGCTGTGCCATAAGCCACAGTAACTACACTGAAACCAATATCAAATAGCAAATATATAAATACGAAATGCATGTAAATGCTAATATGTTTAGACAAGACTGAATACACCTTTGCACTGTTCACATGACAGAGTCAGAACACATACTCTCTGGTCCGTGGCAAACATATGCAAAGTAAACTTGCGTTACAACGTCATGTGTGCCGCTAGCAGTTAGAACAGTCCACTGAGTAATATGGTGAGCTGCAGAAAGCACCTTTTGCAAAGTCTGCAACATACAAACACCAAGAAGCATCTTAATGATATGACTAGTTAGAAGGAAATTAAAATTTTTAAAGAAGAAGAAACCACAAGAGAGCAAAAAGAAAGAGCAATCTCAGGAATAATGTTATTGCACAAAGACGATAACATGAACAGACAGTTATTGCGTGCTATACAAGGTTCGTCAACTCCCTACGTGGTAATTGAAGAAACCTGCCAACACAACAACAGTAAAAGCTGCTGCTACTCCACAAATGTCTGGTGTACTCAAGGGTCTTGTGGGCCTGTGATGAGTATTATACATCCCCTAGATATTGAGATCACCGACGTCCTTCAAACTCAAACAAATTAATTCCAAGTAGATCAACAATAGCAAAATGCAAATAAATACTTAAAAGCTTCAGGGAAAAGGTAACAAATTAAAAAATGAGAAGCCTCGCTGTGGTGACATGGACTAGAAATGTGACACGAGATCAAAGCACACTAGGCAGATCAGTAGCATCTTGAGTATGAATGCCAGGTGAACAAATACCACAAGGAGTAATGAAAGCACATCTTGAAGGTCACTTACAACGTTAATTCTTGGTGAGTGACTTGGCAAAAGGCATAAGCCACATACACACAAAGGATTTCTACCATACTAAACATACCATAAATGTGCCACAATGAAACTACTATGCTGTCTCAAGCACAAAGGTATACTCAAGTCAACTGTGTGTGCGCTGCAAGATGAAAGTGCAGTACAAATTACACCTCAACAATTGCAGTTGAGTAAAGCTTGTTCCTAAAAACATACCTCCCCGTACTAATACATTGCAAAGAGAAAATAAATATCAATTCCAGCATTGCATTTTAGCAGATGCATCCCCTTTTCAATCCAGCTTGGCGAATAGCATAAAACAAAAGATTCCAAGTATCAAAGTCACTAAAGTGCCGTACAGTAAAGCATCGCGATTGTAAAAAAAAACCTTAAGACATGTCAACCTTCCAACCCCCCAAATGCAAGGCAGATGGCCGCATGTTCTTGAGACGTGTAGCTCTACAGTTTCTACCAAATGTGCACTCAATGATTGACAGTGCAATACATTTATGACAGAGACCTGCACAAAATTACTGTATACTGCCACGTGTAGATCGACCTACTGTGAATTCGACCTATTTGTGGGGGCTAAGGTAGTTTTGGCCAAGCTGCGAGTGCACCCGTTCCATGCCGGTGCCCGTTCCAAGCAAGATGTACAGAGCTCCCTGTGTCAGAGAAAATCATTAATTCTTAAGTAGATCAGTTCCGCTAACGGAAATTCAATTTGCGCGCCGTTTACCCTGCTTGCTTGTGCTGGTGGTAGCTTTCCCAGACAAGGGGTAGATGACACATGAGAGAATGTTCGGAAACCTCCGAACGTGTGTGATCATGTGGTGCTGGATGGGGCTGGAATCCGAAACTACAGGATCATTGCAAATTTCGGTTGGTTTGGTTTGCCGCCTAGTCGGCTGGGACGCATGCGAATATAGGAGGCAGGATAGGGCGCGGTTTTCTTGCCTACGACTGCTGGCCTTGCGATTGCATTGTTATACATTGCACATGCCGCAATGCCATCTCCCAGGGAGCCATATAAACTGTGTGGCAGAATGGCAGGATTGTGGTCGTCAACTTATATTTGGAGTTGACTAACTTTTCCGCCAGCGAGGGCTACGAGCTAGGGGCAGATGACCTATATTTGGAGTCGACATACATGCGGCAATGTACAGTATTCATTAATTTCTTAAATTTTTTCAGAATATCTTGAACATAATCTTAAACGTGACACCAATATGCTTGTGTCACTGCAACCAATGAATTCCAAAAATTTCTGAAACTAATATACCTTACCATGCATGAAATGATTTGAATGATTCCATGGTGCCAATCAAATCCCACATGAATATTGTAGAGGGACAGAGACTTAGTCCCCTACAAATTAACGAAGTGCGACGCGGACGAAAGCGAACCGGCCGGGAACCAGGTATCAACTGCGTTTTATTCTACTCTGCACGTGGCACTATCACCACCAGCAGTGCTGCGCCGCCTCGGCTCGTGACATGCGCTCGCGCTGGCTACATGGGGCCACGTGGCCAGCGCAAGCGCATGTCACAAGCCAAGGCGGCGCAGCACTGCTGGTGGTGATAGTGCCGCTACAAATATCATTATCTCCATCCATTATAAACAGCATTAAGGAAATGGGCTGGTGGCTTTAAATGGCACGCACTCAGATCTACACGCAGTTTAAACACAAAAGATGCAGTTCTGAGGAAAAGCAAGAGCCCCAAAAACATTTTCAAGAAGGAAGCAAAGTTCACTTAAAATGCTGTGAGAACAAAGTCTGCCAGCAATTACTACTGTCCACACCAGAATCAAGAGGTAGCATCAAGGTAGTACATCAAGGGATTCTCAGTGAAGCACACTAGAACCAGGCTTACCAATGATACCTCAAGAATTTTCATATTCCACTCAATTTTCCATTATGTTAACTGTAAAAGAAAACAAATAAATGCTGCAGTTGTGAAGGATAAATTCCAAAGGAATGTGACCAAAGATAGGGTGGCACACATCTGGTGAGAGACAGACAGAGTGAAAAAAAAAAAAAGTCAATGCTGCACATGCATCTAAACTGGTTAATTACACATTGTCTAAGTGGCAAGTCAGGCTGCAGCGAAGCCGGATATTACCTTCACTCCCGATTAAGCTCTGCTTCGAGCTCATGTGGTCTTTCACACAGAAATGCTGTAAAGTAGGTTCAAAGCCTCACCATGCTCTAAACTAGCCCTATCATTTGCACCGACAGCGTCAATTTTCATACCACTTGCTGCACGTTGCTGCTCGCATGAATGCAGCCGAGCTGCAAACATGCATAAGAACACGCCATCTTGTTGACGATGGCGAAAGGCCACAGTCACTTGTCAGACCTAATGCATTTGTGAACTTTGCCCTACATATTCCACGCTACAAATGCTTGGAGACAAAAGGCCACGATGTTCTGAGGGTTGGTGCAACCTAAAGCCTTCATTTCTTCCAAGTAAAGTCACTTGGCACTTTAAAGACACGCTTAACTGGCTATACTAAAACATAGCCCGCACTGAAAGCAAGGAGTATACAACTGCAGCTTCATAAAGCTGTGTGCCAGTGTCTGACGGAGTGCCTTAGCCTATCTGAATTCTACATGCTGACACGAGCAACCATGGAAACAAATTTGGCGTCATCACAAGAACTCTCTGTAGCTGCCTAAATATAGTTGGCACAGGCGAAAGAACGCCTCTCTCCCTACAAGAAAATGTAGTCCCAGGCAGATCACACCCACCCTACAGCTGGGGACACAATCAAGGCAATGGAGATGTGGGCAGGTGCAAGCAGTAAACACACTAAAAATGCTTCAAAAATTGCCTCAAAATCCAGCTGGAAACGAACAATGTACAGGATGCGCCAAGTAGATATGCAGCTCCAAGCAATACCAACGCATGTACAGTCGGGCAGGAATGAAACGTGAACAGCGCCTGCGAACAAAACAAAATATTTTACCTTTCAACTTACAGCTGCAGTATGCAACTAGCCTGATTCATGCTTCTGGGTGAAGGATCTACCCAGTTACGCATACATAAACCGGTTCTAAAGCAATATCTAGCTTCAAAGTAGTATGACATACGCATGTTCGCATCTCATTCTGGCCCGACTGTACACCTGTTATACACCCCGACACTGGAGGCTATGTGTTAGGTGCACATAGTATCAGCACCTACCGTGGCCTACTGCTACCCAACGTTAAATGCAATATGGTCACACATTCGACTGCTTGGTTTTTAAGCACTACATCTCTAGTACAAACCATCCACTGTGCTTCCTATCGTAACCTTGTGGATACACTTTGTGATAAATGGCAGAAGTTGGAACAAGAATGCCCTCCCGAGCTCCATTCCTATGGGTTCTACACCAACAAAGTGCCACATTAAGTGCTGCAAGCCAACCAACGTTATGCTGAAAGGAACTGTTTCGAATACCCTAGAACCACAACATCAGTCTGGGGCTCGCCTGACAGGGTCATAATGGTATGAATTTGCCCAATATATATAAGCCACCATCAGAAGGAATTTTTTGCCCCCCTTATGGCAGCTTGCCAAGTTCATCAATTCTTTGGTGCTGCCAATTACTCCCATTACAGATGCAGCACTTGGCCGCTGGGCACCAAATTGAGGAAACAGTGAGCACCAGCAAGACAAAATTCAAAGACAGCCTAGCACTGATATTTTGGTACGGGCTAAAATAATTGGGCACAAAGAAAAAAAAATTATTTGGCATTTAAATTTACTGCACTCTTTGTGGCCTTGGTGCTGGAGTGAGACCGGCGCAAAAAGAAAATAAAGAAAAAAAATTGGTGGTGGTTTAGCTCTGGTTAAACCTGGAGTGACGTGATAGCTACAGCTGGCCAAGTGGAACTTGGTCAGTTGAATTGCAAAGTCAGTCTTTCGCCACTCCGTTTCGCTGGGCATTTCTTCTTCATCTTCGTCCTGCTTGACACGGCGCATGCGCACAGCTGTTGCAGCGCGGGTTCGCCGGTGCGCTGCGCCGCCGGCAGCAGCAGCTGCTCCGAACCACATTCTGGTCACTTGACCAACCACATGGTGGTGGCGGCGCCGACACCATGGTCATGTGCCACCACCATGCTGAAGGCTTGAAATGCTACCGTAATGTAGCTATCGCTACAAAATACCTAGTGCACCCATAAGCAGAATGTGCAAAAACTGCAGAAATGCATTTGTAAACCAGCATTCTTCCAGCCTACGTCACACTGGGATACATGTGAATGGCCTCGTTAGCAAAACATTCAGCTCTTGACAGCATGGGGTGCTCTGATGGGTGTTCTGGTCATTACAGGAAAGGTGGTGCAGACACAGGTGAGGAGGCCAAAATGAATGTTCCCGCCCATCCCCCCAACCAGGCCACACCCTCTTTGCAAGCAGGCAGAGGTCTATTAGCGAGTCTGGCACAAAACACGAAACACAGAAGAGAGGACAATGCATGTGGCTGTACTGAGTACTTTCAACATAAATTTTTTGCTTAATGGTCATGAAAGCTGGCAGTACACATTCATTAAGAAGTAGTGACAACAAAATTTGAGGTGGCTGCTCGGACATGTGATGCGCAGAGCCTTGGCAGCAATAGCCATGGATACCAAAAGTGCTGCCACGACCTCAGTGATTCGTAATGACAGAATTGGCGCTCTACAGTTCCAGCTTAGTTTCAAACTAGGAGCGGCATGTGATGCCATTCATCACTCATCGCACAGTATAGACCAAGCAGGCTAAGAAACCTGCCATCGGCTAGTGTGAATGCACAACCATGACTAGTCACACTAATATATTATTGTTTTGCAAAAAAAAAAAAAAACTTCTCACATCGATGTCAAGCTGACGCATTCGATAGCCTAAGAACAGCTTGACACAATGAATGCTCAGAACAGAATGTCTTTTAACTGTCTCATAAACTGGCAAGAGCAAATCCTCGAAAGATCAGAAAGCTGACGCAGTAGCAAATATTTGCGTCTCCGGTCTCCTGGAGTTGGACCAACAATGTGGCACAAAGTGAAAGCGCTGTGGCCAAGGGGGACCACATGGTACTGTCCACATCTGGCCCTGCTCACTGGGGTGGTCCCTGGTGTGGTGGTAGCTGCCGGTAGCCCCCGAGAGACGGCGGTTGCAGCTGGCGCAGCAAGGATGCGCGTTGGCCACCGCCCATGACGGCGACGTTCTCCGCGAAGGCCGAGTTGTCGTAGGCGCCACCCGCAGCTGGCAGGGACGCCCCCACCAAGATGCCCTTGGAAGGCAACAGGGCAGCGGGCAGGCCGGTGTGGCCTGTGCAAAAAATGGCAAGCAAGGGTGTTAAGCCCCTCTGTGCATGGTAGCCCGGCTTGTACATGATACCACAGACTAGTCATTACCCATTGTGCAAACAAAACACTATCACTACACTCCATGCGCGCTCTACATTGCATGTGCACAATCCTATTTCCAAATGCATGCACCCAACAAAGCAATGTACTATAAAGCATAAAAACAATGTGTACAGAGCTGGTCAGAAAGCCCCAGGCCACAGGCTCTGCTTTTGCGTCACGTAGTGGGGCATCTACAATACCTCCAAACCTCAATATCTCTAGAGGGTGAGGAGGGGGTCTTGTCCTCAGCCCAGAGGACCTTGGAAGCTTAAGTGCCTGACTATAGTGACTAAAATCAGGCCCAGCGACCTCGGAACTTCTGACCAACACTGTACTTTTTAAACAAAAAGGAAACAAATACCATTTAGCATAACAAAATACAACAAAACACGATCTAAGCATAAAAACTATGCCAAAATGTGCTCAAAATTTTAGTTAGCCTGAATTGTCACTCAAGAAGACTTTAGGCTTCCGTTATTCCTTTTATGGCAAGAGCAGTGTAAATGAACCCCGCCCAATGACAGCTCTCATCGAATGTTTTAGCTACTAAGCTGCAGCCTAGTTTAGCCAGTAATCTCATTAAAGAAACCTGCCACTACATATTACATCATGTGCTTCTGATACCACAGGCCTGCTGTTAGCATGCACCTAGCTTTCAGTGTCCATACGGGTACCCTGTGGCACTAGCTAGCAAATCCTTTAGCAGCTCTCATTTCCGAAAAGCCCAATTTACTCCCGTGTTGCTTCTGCTGAATCCAGTAATGTTTTACGATGTTTGCGGTACACAGCAATATGTAGCAGAAAAGATGTGAGATAAATACCAACACTGCTATAATTTACCCATAAAGTTTTCACTTTAACGCAGTATACAGCAAGCAGTATATATGCTTTATAAGTGTTGCTTCTTCATATTATCTGATAAGTACATTGCATTAGGTATAATGGGGAACAATTTTCCCTTCATTATATCCATCACTGTGCTATAAACCATTTCACTGAAATAATATTTAAAGAAACTGACAACTGACCTTTAAGGACAATTTTTTTTTTTTGCCATATGAAAATTTTAGTCAAAAGCACCCGATTCCATACCAGGTGTGAAAAAAAGGCCATAAAGTATTTTAAACAAGTATTTTTCGATCTGCAGATGCGCTTATTCTTACGTACCCTGATGCTGGACACAACGACCAGTGAGTGCAATGGCAATCACACGCCAGCAGATGTGAAAAAAACCCTAAGCAAATATGGCCTTCTAAAGTAATTGGATTAGAAAAAATAAGTGAGATAAAACAGGCATTTACAAACAAAAAATCAAATATTATTAAAGTGTGAAACAAGAAAGTACAGAGAAGTTTGCGACCAACACAAGTTATTTAGTAAGGATGGCAGGTAATGATTGAGCAAATGGCATCTGTAATTAGTATGTATGTGTCTGAAAAGAGCTATTTTTGTGGTTTCATGTCAAGATTGTGTTTCCCAGGATTTAGGCGAGAAAAAGTTTCCAGAAAATTTTGGTGAGTATACCTTCTTTGTTCCATTTTATTTGCATGGTAATACATAGCTCGAGAATTGGAGTTACACTGAGAGAATGAAATAATGGCTTTGTCGTGATGTCATGCAGAATGTTAGCAATGTTTCTTACTGTGCATTTCTTCTTAAAATTATATGCAGTCTCTTTATGCTAGAGATTTCTGTAGTTCCCCAGACAGTGTAACAATACAGCATAATCTCGATATGGTCACGGGTGATATGAACCCAGAAAATTCTGAATTTGGATGCTCCGAATGCACCCCTGTTCCACTGTGGATGATAAAAAGACACGAGCTGAGACCGCACCCTCGAACACAGAGCACCGCACACCGCCGACGGTGCTACCATATGCTACGCAACACGAGCAGTGAAGGGCAGTGCGCGGCCCGTATGTCACAAAACGTCACGATAGGTAGTCGTGCGGTGCGCAGCGCAAGTGGTGAGCGGCAACATGTGGCCTATATGTCACGACTGCTATTTGCGTGGCGCATGGCCATAAATAAATCCCGTCAGCTGAAAACAGATAGCCGTGGATGCATTTCCAGTGGGTCTGAATACAAATTTTGTTAGCTTTGGATGATAAGAATATTTTTCGCGACCCCTTGAGATTAGTATAATCCGAGTGTATACCGTAGCTTACAACAGAGGCAAACTTTGAATTGCAGATTATTACTTTTATCAACCGTTTTTCTTTTTGTGCATATGACAGAACCCGACACCACACAATGCATGCTATGCCTGCACCACAGCCTTTTAGAGCGAGTCTTCTCACCTGGAGAGGAGCGGCCTGGCTGCCACCGCTTTTTCTTGGACAGAACCAGCAGCACAACGGAACCGAGGACAGTGGCCGAGCCAGCTACCAGGACCACAGCCAGAGGCCATGCCTTGTCCCCTTCTCCTCCTGCGAGGGAGGAGGACACGCTGAAATAGGAAGCCCTTGCAGCAAAAGCTGAACGCGACACTTTCCTTGCATTTCCTCAGTTAAAAGTCTGAGCAGAATTGTGACTAGGGGGGGAGCAGCACTGAGAACAACTGCAGGTTTCTCATGCGATGTTTTAATGAATTACACATCGCACAGCACGGAGTGAGTTCTGCGCTGAAGCAAAGTACGAGGATAGAGCATGTGGTGCATGAGGCTGGGCGATGTGCCAGGCCACTGCCACTGCAATGGACAGCCGCTGACCTTAGTGGTACGACTGTGCCTCAGGATTTTCTTTTTTGACGTGGCCATGAAAACACAGATACACAAAACCTCATAGCTACACCCTTTACTTTTTGAGCTAACTTTTGCAACACTCTTCCAGTCATGCAGGACAGTGTTTTCCCACATAGATCTGCTTGCCCCCAACCACATTACTAGACAGCACTAATTCAAACGATTTTTGTGTGATTTGGAATGCAAAACTGAAAGGTGTGAAAATGAACCCTGCTTGCAAGAGCCGACAGAGGTGTGCTATCAGCAAAACAACACGTACAAGCCCAAGGACCACAAAAACCAGTGCTATGAAGTCCGTTCTTCATACTGTGGATGCAATGATAATCAAGTCACAGTCCTGAAAAAAACAATAACTGCTACTTGAATTGAACTGCTTGACTCACCAGGGCTAGGCCCCATGAGCCACCAGCCGGTGGATTCGATAGAGGCATTGAACATGCCTGCGTGGTGGTGGGCATGGTGGCAGAGGCTGCTGTGGCTGCGGTTACCGCCACATGCGGGGCCAGTCCAGCTGGGGAAGGAGGGCAGGCGCGGTGGGGGTGGCATGTCCACTATGGCCGATGGCGGTGGCCCCAGGGAACGCAGGGTGGTGCAGTGCGGGCAGCCTGCATGGACACTGCAGCCGCCCAGCACCAAAAGCCACAGGATGCCCACCATCTGGGAAGGAGACCAGTGAGCATCACATCATCAACGGCCAGGCTATGTCTATTGCAGGGAAAAGGATATCCGTAGCAATAGCTGTGACACAGATAGTAGCATCCCTAGCAGCACAGATAATCGGCCCAATATTGGAGACATATTGGCAAATACTGGTCCTAAAAAGGGCCAGTGTGAGAACATCTTTTTCCAATTTTGGGCCAATTACCTGTGCTGCTTGGGATGTGGCATTGAGTTGGGAGTACTGTTATGTCATGACACAGGATCAGCTGTTCTGTCATTGTACAACAGGGGCTAGAGAAAGAATGTGCCATGTAATGAACTCGTTCAGAGTTTCGGCATTCTTTTTGCCTTTTCCATCTGATCAGTCATCTCTCAACCATCCCATACTTGCTGCAGCCATCCTAACCCAGTAAACTTCCCAACCTCATTAACCAACATAAGCCTCTTTAGATCAATGGTTAAAAAAAGAGGGTCCACATGTCTCCCAGTCTCCTTGAAGATATCCCTAAATTACTTGAAGCCCTCAATCTTTAGTGAATTCTGCTATTCTTGTCGGTTGGATCACAACAACTAACAGAATCACGCGCACTTATTCAAGTACATGATTTCAATCAAGTTAATTCAGGGACCCACAAGCTTCAGGAGAAGTTTCTTGACTGCAACATTGTGGTACAATACATGGGTGAAGAAATGAAATGAAATGACAAAACATTTCCTGGATTGCCATTTCATGCACTCATGTAGAACAAGCCTGATTTATGGCCACAACTGGTTGCATAGACCCCTATCCAGTGCTGCCACAACACTTCTCTGCTGGGCTCCTCTATCATCCTGACTGGGTCGTCAACCCAAGGTTCGATAGGTTATCAGCTCACTCATGATAGGGAACAGATGAAGACCACACTGCTTCCAGCATTATGATACTTTTTTTTTTGCTTAGCCATTTGTATCACTACATTTACCAGCAAGACATTATTGTGGGAAAATGTACCATAGGAAAGAGATGAATAAATACATCTCTAAGCAGGACTACTTTTGTGCTCAGTATGAGCTACACCACGCGAGGGCGATAGTACATGTACCAAACAAAAATGCTCTAAATTAATCATACACAGAGCTGAACAAGAAATCTGGCATTGCAGACAAATTAAAAAAATTTAAATAAAAGTAGCAAGAAAATGACACACAAGGATGAAAATAAATTCCAGACAAAAGGATTGAACCAGAATCCAAGTATGAAAATTGACATGCAAGTACTCTTATGCAAACACGTTTCTATCAACTGCCCTAGATAAAAGTGCAGAAACGGTTACAGAAGAGTGAAAATAAAGGAAAGACAGCCACTCATAAGACAAGACTGCCCTACTAAAATGGCTTGGCAGTGACTTATTTAAACCAACCACAACATATCCATAGAAGTAATGCATAGGTAGACAGGCACTTGTGATGAAGAGCTATGTAATGACTAAGTTTTGCATAGGTTCAAAGTCCCATAAAGATAAAATTAAAATAAAAAGGAAAAAGCATGCACCTGCAATAATAGCCTGCCTTAAATGGAGTGTATAGCTTTTCATCCAGATGGAACGATGTAATGCAGCTAGAGTTCTGTCTATACCAGACTCCTTATACTCCCACCCCTGGCCCTGGGGAACCCCCACTGCCCCTGCTGCACCTGCAATAATAGCCTGCCTTAAATGGAGTGTATAGCGTTTCATCCAGATTGAACGATATAATGCAGATAGAGTTCTGTCTATACCAGACTCCTTATACTCCCACCCCTGGCCCTGGGGAACCCCCACTGAACCTGCTGACACATTCCCTTCAGGTTTCGATCAAACTAGCAACAATACATACCATCACAATATTGTAATTTAAAGGTGCCAAAACCACACACACACACAAGAGAAGAGAACGGGACAGAGCACCACACAAACAGAAGGCCCCACGGTATTAGAAATTTGCTGGGCTAGTTGGTAATTGATCATATTTCTAATACAGTGGGCCCTTCTGTTTGTGTGGAGCTCTGTCCCTTTCTCTTCTCTCGTGTGTGTGTATGTGGTTTTGACGCTTTTAAATTACAACGATCAATTACCAACTAGCCCAGCAAGAAGTTCTCTTATACCATCACAACATGCACAAATGATTGTTGTTGTGTGGTTTTCTTTTCATAGCCATTACATCACAAGAAGGCAGGGTTTGGTTACGTTCAGTTCGTTGTCATCACAGCACTCAAGTGGCAGTTGCTGTTCCATCTCGACCTAACTCCAACAGCGGTTAAAATTTTTTTGAGTGCCTAGTGGTCTACCCAGACGGAACAATATAGCTGCTGCCAGAGTTTTGTATAGAGATACCATTACACAGCATCACAAATTGCACTGACTTTCAGCCCCATAGTTTTAATTGTGCTGTTGTTTCATGAGAAGTGGTCAGGTTAGGTTTGATGTCATTAGGGAACTTAAGTGACAGTTACTGTTCCATATGGACATAACTGAGAGTGGTTTTTGTTTGTGCTGTTGTTTCATGGGAAGTGGTCAGGTTAGGTTTAATGTCATTAGGGAACTTAAGTGACAGTTACTATTCCATCTGGACATAACTGAGAGTGGTTTTTGTTACGCTTGGATGAAACACCATCAGTAGCAGCAGCTGATTTCTGTACAGACCTCTAGCCACAGTCACTGCTCATACTTCATGTAGAATTGATAATATTCCCTAAACAAAAACTGTTGACCCGCCCCCATAGTATAATGAGCATCAATTAAGAGTAACTGATAAATTAAAAAGCATAAATTTTTAAGCAGTTTGACTAAAAGCTGTACCCGCCGCGGCGGCTCAATAGCCATGGTGTTCGGCTGCTGATCATAAGGTCGCGATACCAAATCCTGGCAGCGGGGGCCGAATTATGATGGACGCGAAATGCAAATCCCACAGCACGCCGTGCGCTGTGCAATCATACTGCTCACTGCTGCATCTCGGGTGGTCGAAATTAATCCGGAGCCGGGCTTTCAATAAAATACGTGCCTTCTCTCACTATTTTTTCAATTCCGCTACGAAGCGGTTCAGGTGTCCACCGACAGTAGAGTTTAACAATTGCTGCACTACTTATTTCGTGACAAAACATTAGCAACTGAGAGTTACTGATTACGGCAATGAATTTGCACGCGATGCTGGAACGAGTTCGCGCAGCATTAGGAAGTGGACGGCACGAAAACAACGAGATGTGCTGGTGATGCCTCCCTGAAAATGGCACGCCTATACACCCTTAACATTTAATGCTGGCCTGCAGCCCGAGGCTAGCTGGCCGCCGGGGCGCAGTCATCCCAGACGGCGCTGATGACACCAATTAACGAATCCTTAATTGAATACCTGCCGCCTCATCGCCAGGCACTGTAGAAGCTCGAAGCCGAACAGGCAACACTTTAAGTGAGCTAGCTGAAAGCAATTACTGTACTGCATATAAACGCTTCCACATATTCCGCATCATGAAAAGCCACTCCTCTCCTCACCTTTGGCAGCATTCGCCGAAACCACAACATCGCCTCGGCTTCAAGGCGTCGACATCGCGCCGATGCAGAAAATCAGCGTCACGTTTGACGTTTGCTGCTTCCTCAAAAGTGAACCTTACATCTTCGAAGGCATGGACGTAAATGAGGCCATAAAATGAGCGAAAGAAGTAAACGAGACGCTTACGCGAACACACGCGAGAACCAGGCACAACAACGCAACATACACACAGCACTAGCTTCGGAACAGCTTCGCACTACGATTGGTCTGCTGGAGCACGTGACCATTCACGTGACTATTCCTTTTGTTTTGCCATCGGAGGCAATGGTTTTGCCCACGACTGACTGTGTTGTTGTTGTTGCCTGAAATATGATGGCAAATACCCACGGTGGGGGATTGGCCAGGGCTTGGTGTAGATCCAAACAGGGAGAGTCTAATCCAGGTTCATTTTCGCTCTCAGCGCAACACGAACGGGACACAAGACGAAGGACTAGCACAAACAGGCGCTGGTTTATCTAATCGTTTATCTCAAGCGGCTCACAAATTGAGATGATTGAGTGAAAAAGGAAATCACGAATTTTGAGCGTGGTTTTGCCGTTTGCAACCATGTTTGCTGCTCTGTCTGGCCGCCTGGCTCTGCAGCTTATGCTTTGAATAAAACTTTGACGAAGCTGTGCTCAGTACGCATTATGTATATATTTCTGCTGGTTTTTAATTACTGCATAAAGCGTTCTAGTTGCTGCACGATAACATTTCTGCCTTGTCTCAAGCCAGAAGCATATTTATAGATCTGAACGGCAATTCCTGCGATTCAAAAATAAAAGCTTTTCTTGAACAGACGCTCATCAACCCCCCCACCCTCTCCCCAGCTTCAGCGGGAGACGCCTGTGTATGGCCATAAGTATTATCATGGCCACCTCCTGTGTTCTGAAAGCATACGGTATTGATGAAACATTGCTCCTTTTATTTGAAGCACCAGTACCAATTTGTGGTCTCGTTTTTAAGCTAGGAAAGCCAGTGCGGAGCCACTGCTGAGCTATGAATGCCAGAAAATTGTATGGGAAAACGAAATTTCACCCAGCTCAACAACATGGCTCCATTCAGACTGGAACTTGGTGCAGTAAACTGTCTAACCAACGGCATTGGTTTCGAAACTCTTCTTCGAGCTTCTTTCCTTGCCAGAGCACTGAAACTTGGTGTATTGAGGAGCCATTCATGGTGACCGCAATTCAAAAACTCTCTCATAGTGAATCTCGTCACTCTAGGTTGCCACAACTCAACAGCAACATGCTCATGGGTAGGCATATACACAAATCGGAATTTACCCTCAGCGTAACAAGTATTTATACGCTTCTACATCAACTCTATATGGAAAGTTTTTGAACTACAGAATACTTCAAGAATGCAGTACACATTAAAGGTCTGTGGGCGATTTTTTCAGAAAGCTACCGCCAAGCACACAATATAAATATAATCACAAGGTCGACTTGACAAGACTGTAGGCAATCAAAAACCGTGCTTGACATGACCAAGCATGCGAACGTCACTGGCCAGTCCTCATAAATGCAGGAGAGGTATAGTTTAGGTTAGTGCAGCATGGGTTTAGACTGTTAGTCACGCTGGCGCACTGCAGGGAGGTGCTGCGTTCTTTTTGCATCCGCTTTGAAATCAGTCACCCCGATTTACTCACTATAATACTATTAACTGCCCATAGTCAAGCTGGCCTTCCAAATAACCATTGCCTCTTGCTTCCAGGATTAATCCATACTTGTCCATTCCACAGGCAGATATTAGTTTGGGCAGAATAAAGATATAGACTGAAGATGTGACCAGATGGAAATACTTAGTAACTATCAATAACTTCATAAGTGCAAGCAGATATACTTTGCACACTACACCTGAGTGTCTGTGCTACTTGGAGTGCTGGAGTCCCAACAACCAAGTGGGTGTAAATGTGAGAAAGAACATGAACACTTTACAGAAAGAAAAGCTTTACTGCGTCAATAGATAACCGGGTAAAACATAAAAAGTAAAATGACAGCTCCTGCATACAGCAGGAAAGGGGTGGGTGTAGAGATTCTTAAGCCTCAGCTTGGGCCTCCTCTTCATCTTCAAACTCTCCCTCTTCATCAGCAGTGGCCTCCTGGTATTGCTGGTACTCAGACACCAGATCATTCATGTTGGACTCTGCTTCTGTGAACTCCATCTCATCCATACCTTCCCCAGTGTACCAGTGCAAGAAGGCCTTGCGACGGAACATGGCTGCAAAGAAAATGGGGGCCAGAATGAGCAGAAGTGGTCACAGTTCCACTCAGGCACATGTACTTCCGTTAGCTAGAAGTGAAGAGATTCGGGATAGCGGAGATTTAAAAAATTCGAACTAAAAAAAAATTACCAGTGAATTGTTCGGAGATTCTCTTGAACAGCTCCTGGATGGCAGTGCTGTTGCCGATGAAAGTTGCAGACATCTTCAGGCCACGGGGTGGGATGTCACAGACTGCGGTCTTGACATTGTTCGGGATCCACTCAACAAAGTAGCTAGAGTTCTTGTTCTGCACATTCAGCATCTGATCGTCAACTTCACGCATGCTCATGCGACCTCTGAATACGGCCGCAACTGTGAGATAGCGGCCATGGCGGGGGTCACAGGCAGCCATCATGTTCTTAGCATCAAACATCTGCTGTGTCAGCTCTGGCACAGACAGGGCCCTATACTGCTGGCTGCCTCGCGACGTGAGAGGGGCAAAGCCGGGCATGAAGAAGTGAAGACGAGGGAAGGGCACCATGTTGACAGCCAGTTTGCGAAGGTCGGCATTCAGCTGTCCAGGAAACCTGCGTAGAATGGCGATCAGAAAGCATAAGGCATGTCGCAATACAAGAAAATGCAATAGGAATGCACACAACCCAGTCTTTGTCGTGTGCATTCCCATCTTCACTCCTAATCTTAGACTGGTTGTCTTCAAATAAGTATGTACCAACTGGCCCAGGTTTTGACTCTGCAACAATCGGGGCATCCCCAGCAGCACTGTTCGGCCTTGCACACTACAGTAAATTACCGAACTGCACACATAACAGAGGGTGGCAAATACACACCTAAGACACGTGGTGACACCAGACATTGTTGCAGAAACAAGGTGGTTGAGATCTCCATAGGTGGGAGTGGTGAGCTTGAGGGTCCGGAAACAAATGTCGTAGAGTGCCTCATTGTCAATACAGTAGGTTTCATCTGTGTTCTCTACCAGCTGGTGCACAGAGAGGGTGGCGTTGTAGGGCTCAACAACAGTGTCCGAAACCTGCAGAGTGGTGAAAACATACAAGATTTAGGATTGTGCTACAAGGAGCAATGAAAAGCCAAGGATTGACAGACCCTAAAGACAACTTGATCCAACCTTTGGACTCTTGGCTTTTTCTGGACATCTGTCCGGTAGCAAAATATGCATTTACTGCAGAGAAAATTACATTAAAAATTTGTCCTGTCATTGAATTCAAACTTCCGATAACAACTTAGGTTACCACTTCGAAGTAAGTGAACAGCAGTGTAAGTAGCTTCAGGGATGTGTGCCAGCCAAAACATATAGCCAGCACAACGGCACTGAGGATCAAGTGCTCGACGTGCCTCGAGCCCCGCAGTGTGCCTGCCCATAGTGGACTGCAAATATGGGTAGCCCTCAGTTATTGGCAAGCAGACAGTTTTTTTTTTCTTAATTTTGCAGGTCTGCCTCACAGCCAGGGCAAAATTCATTTCTTTTGTCTACAGTGGTGGTGTAGCCGCATCTGCAATGACCACTGTGGAAGCAAAGACAGTATGCATGGAGGAGGCGTGCTTTCATTCGGTAACTATGCAATCCAACTTAGTAAATATTCCTGTAAACCGTCTCCCCGATCTGCTTGTAAGTGAGCAAAGTATACAAGCGAGAATGTATGCCACATGTGATTCTGTACCTACAGCTGGAGCGCAGCCAATGCATTTCAACCTGCAATGAGCCTGCCCGTAGCCTGCTGCAAATATGGTTTGCCCTCCCTTACAGACAAGCAGACAGTTCTCTTTATTCAAATGTTGTGGATCTGCCTCACAGCTACAGCAAATTTAAATATTCTCTCAATGGTGGCAGTCCTGCAGCAGCGGCAATGACCAAGCCGACAGGCTTGTTGAGGTGAAGACAGATCTTGGGGGAGGAGCTATGCAACAAACCAGAAAATGGGAGAAGCAGCAGTACGCTTGGCTAATCCAGGTGTTGAGTGATAGCAAGTACTTTCTGTGGAGGCAGAACCAAGCAACAAGGCAAGCAACGCAAGCACGACAGCAAAAGCGCTTCGCTGCAGCTTTCACGTACATGGAGCTCAAACTTAAAGGTCCATAGACACCATTTTTTTGCTTGCGTGTTTTCTTCTTTCAAATGATAAGTTAGACAGTACACATGAAGCACTACATTGCATTTACAGACGGCTGCTAAAATTCATAATTTATCTTTTTGCGCTGCTTCAGTTTCCAGTAGTGGGATGGCCAAGAGCATTTTGGAGCAGACTTAGTAGCAGAAGCCAGACGCCGAGAAATAAGACGAAAATGGCAATATATAGGGGGTCTTTCAACTAACTTGTGCTACGGCTTAAAAAATGACAATGCGCTGCATGAAAGCTTGAATGATGCAGGGCTGTAGGCAGTGGTCTTAGCCCGGCCTGCCTTTTTTTTTTGCTGAAATTCACATTTAAAAAATTTGGAAATGCTTCTACAGTAAAGTTGTAGAGAATGTAAAAAAATGCCGATTTCAGTTTGTGCAATGTCACTTTAGCCCACTTATCCCCAAAGCACTAATCTACTAGTGCAGATTAGTGCTTTAGCCTGGTTTCTTTTTAAATCTTAAATCACTGCAGTCTTAATGCGTGACGAAGCATTCTTGTCAGGCAAGCGCGGTCCTAGTCTAAACGACAACACGATGTTTTCCTCAATGACAATGAATATGATTATATAGATTCCTTCTGCATTCCAGAGACCAGTGGAAAAAAATTAATATGAGCATGCAAATGAAAGTTATTTCCCTTCGGAAATCAAGATCAGATGTGAAAAAAATATTCGCTTGCCCATTTCATTCACCCAGTGCAGATACTGGACTCTGCTAATCAGAACCGCGCCTAGCACACACTCAACGATAGATTGCATGCAACTGCTGCTATGACGCGGCAGCCCACAGCTGTGCATCTTGATGGCGTCCCTCCATGTACGAACCGTAGACAGGGTAGGGGTGACTGAACAAAGGAAGCTCACCAGTGTTTCTTTGTTAGTAGGAGACTGCCACTCGGCGATCAGTGTATTCTAATGTCTAATGCATCACTCGAAAAAAGAAAGCACTCAACTAATATTTGGAGTTTATAGTCTTAAAAACAATATAAAATGCCACACAGCACTGGTAACGCCACTTTGCATCCACAAACCTTAGGGGAAGGCACAACGCTGAACGTATTCATGATGCGATCAGGATATTCTTCACGAATCTTTGAGATGAGCAGGGTGCCCATGCCAGATCCAGTGCCACCACCGAGAGAGTGGGTGAGTTGGAACCCCTGGAGACAGTCACAGCCCTCAGCTTCCTTGCGGACAACGTCAAGCACCGAGTCCACCAGCTCGGCACCCTCGGTGTAGTGTCCCTTGGCCCAGTTGTTACCCGCACCGCTCTGACCTGATGAAAACAAAACAAGAGCAGCTTGCCAAATGTGCCCAAGAGCATTTTACTGGTAATACTGCCCGTTGAGAACTACTGTCTGCTTCTATGAAGGCACTATACTCCGTTCCCTACACAGCAGTCAGTGCTGCCAAAGCTAGCACACCTATTCGTGCAGGCTAAGTCCCAGCTTAAAAACTAGTTTGCCAAACAACCTAAGTGATGGCAGGCATATTTCGCTGCAACAAATCTCAAGTATCATGACTGGCAACCTGCTGCGCTTTGCTCCAAACACTCACCGAGGCTTTGAGAACAAATATGTGATGGAATGATATGGTTCCCCCGAGAACACTACTTTCGCAACCTCCGCAGCATTGCCTATGGAAAGCATCAGGGGATATAATTTGGGATGCCTAGCAATGCCCCTGGAGACCAAATGCTGATTTCAGATAAGCCAAACAACTATGTAGTTTGTACAGGGTCGTCCACTCTTAGTTAGAATGTTGTTCCGTGCTGCCGGCGCTCAACGGGGTGCCGTAGAAACTATTGCGCAGGCGCAGCGAGAGCTGCGGGCGGGGCTTCATGCGTCGTCTGCTACAGTGCGCTCTGTATAGCAGTGATGTGGGCTTCAATTTTGCACTGCGTGCGCATAACGCCGATCGGAGAAATGTTTTTGACTAAACAAAAGACTGCTAAGGAGCCTATCAGCTGCTTTCATTTTGTTGGAGAAACAGTACCAATGTTTTCTGCTTGCACGGTTAATTTGAAACCTACAAATAATGACACTCAGGAGAAAGTGTGCACCACGTAATAGTTAAGGCTTTGCTACTGTTGCTGCAACGGGATAGAAGCGGCTGATAGGCTTCTCAGCAGTGTTTTGTTTCTCACGTTTCTCCGATGGGCGTTATGCGGACGCAGTTCAAAATTGAAGCCCACTTCACCTCAATACAGAGCGCACTGTAGCAGACGACGTGTGAAGCCCCGCCTACAGCTCTCACTGCTCCTGCGCAATAGTCTCTCCGGCGCCCACGAGAGGCGCCCCGCGGAGCGCCGGCAGCACGAAGCGACATTCCAACTAAGAGTGGACGACCCTGTACAGCCCACTATGCCTGGAATTAATACAACTCATTTCAAAACAACAGAGTACGATTAACTAGAACACAATCAGAAGAGCAGGAACAAATAAAAAACAGCTCATTAAAAGCCAGTCTCATGTCCTCGTACAGTTACAAATTTACACGTTGGCCAATATAGCAATTGCTAAGTAGCAAATAGGGAGTCCTCTCTCCAATATGCAAAACTCCAGCACAGAAGGCTTAATTTAAATGGCTTCCAACTATTGTTTGGGAAGTACTTGAGCTCTAGGCAGGAAAAAAAACATCTCAGTACAATCGAGAGTGCAAAAGGCATGAACCGTCTCGTGTATTAAAAATGGAATTCCTCACCGAACACGAAGTTATCAGGCCGGAAGAGCTGTCCAAAGGGGCCCGACCGCACCGAGTCCATGGTACCAGGCTCCAGATCGACCAGAATGGCCCGTGGCACGTATTTACCTCCTCAAACAAGAAGAAAACCCCACTTAGTGGCACAGCGGATGTGGCACGGCTAGAATAGAAGCGCCACCAAAAGTCATGCACATTGAACGAATTTATCGACAGGCACACTGAATATTAAAGTACCAGAAGCTTCATTGTAGTAGACGTTGATCCGTTCCAATTGCAGGTCCGAGTCGCCATGGTAAGTGCCAGTCGGGTCGATGCCGTGTTCATCCGAAATGACCTCCCAAAACTGCAAAAGAAAAAACACAATCGTAGCATCGCTGAGTGACACGTCACAGCTTACCAGCAATATCAAGCACGCGGACTAGAAATGGAAGGCTGGTGAACCTCCTTCTCTTCCTTTGTAGTCTTAACGAGGGCAATTGTCGTCTGCGAGAAGTCTACGTGCCACACCCAACGGAGACGGCCGCGTGGTTTTAGATTTCTTGCCCCACCCAGAACTTTACGCCAACGAGCACAGTGACCGCTGTGGAAAAACGCAAAACAAATCCCGAGTGGCGGGCGGACAGCCGAAACAGCCACGACGTCAGAAGGCCACGCCAAAGAAGCGGTGATGTGACGGCGTGCATGGGATGTTTCGAGTAAGAATTCCGTGTAGAAAAACAGAGACCGCGTAATAAAGCAATTGTTACGGCCACATTATCAACGAACCTCTATAGGAAGACATCAGAATTTCAAAATTAAAACGCAGCCTTGCACAAAACAAAGCGGTAATTCAAACTTGTACTGTAACGGAAATCAACGCGGCTTAGGGAGACAAAAGGCATGCCCCTGAGCCACGAAACCTGTGTGGCGATATGCAACGAAGAGCGGACTTCCAGCTTACCTTGGCACCGATCTGGTTACCGCATTGGCCAGTTTGAATGTGGACAATCTCGCGCATGTTGATTACAAATTACACGTCCCAACGACAAACGTCAGAATGGCGACTAACGGTTACCGGCTCGGGCTGCTCGAGCGCTTATATGCGAAAAAAGCGGGAAAGGAAGTTACGTCATAAAAATGCATGACACAAAAGTCAGTTTCGGTTTCGTTGTGTGCCAGAGTGACTTTCTAGAAGGCTCGATAAGTAATTGCCCCAACCAATCTTCCTTCTTTTGGTTCTTTCACCAAGTATGTTGCTGTTGGTTGACGCCAGCCTGTCTAAAAACGTTGGATGTCGCTTGCAAACGCCTTGATATCTCCATCGTGCTTATTAGCATCCGCACTGCCCGCACTTGCTTCCGTATTTCGGTACTTCCGGGCGGGCCCTTTAATAACTGTTCTGTCTTGGTACGCGGCTCGCGCTCCCATCGTCACGCGCTGCCTCGCGCGTTCTTTCCTTCGCGTCCTTCTTGGTTTTCCTGCCATATCGTAACTGCTGTTATTTTGTTGTAATTACGGCACCAACGCCATGGCCAGCAATATGAAAGTATGGGCCGAATACCTGCAGGCAAAGGCCCAAGAAGAAGACCTTAAAGAGCGGGCCGAAGAGGCTCACTCGGATTTCGAGGTAATAGTGATATTTATTCCGACCTTGAAAGGCTGAGGTGCACTGGCTGAACAGAATTGTGTGCAGGCTGACTGTGAGGCTTTGGGCATAGCCTTTGGAAGAAGTACCCTTCAAATTCGTGCATAAATATGAAGCGGCAATTTAGTATTGTGACTGATCTCAAGCTTTTGTTTGACCTTTCGCACCGCGTCGGTGATGTTGGGACACGAGAGCATCATGCCAACTGCAGAATTCTTATGCACTCGGCTGATAGCCAACAGCTCCGGGAGAAAACGGCTCTTTTAAGTTGCAGCGCTAGGAGCAGCAGCATAAATATCCTCGGATGCTCAGAAGATTGCTTGTTATACTTGCAATGACCCAGTTCGAGTTTTGCACTGGGCTGTGAATGGGCGGCCCAAAGGCAAGGCGCCGGATGAGTTCAAGCCGTTAGTTTCAAAGCAGCTCTGCAGAGAACGGTAGATGGTGGCGGTGATACCTGCATTTCATTTTTTTCTAAATTTTTCTAGCTTATGAAAGCTTCTTTGTCATTAGAATATAGTTAATTTCTTCGTACAGGCCATCTTCAGGTTGTTGTCAGTGCCCCTTTAATGTTTAAAAATACTGCAAGGGTATACTAAGCTAGCTAACTCTGCAGAGCTGACCCTCAGCATTGGGGCCCGTCCGTAGCCGAGTAGGGATAAGTAGTGACTGAACTTCAACGTGCAGCATAATTATAGCCATTTTCTTAATGCCAATGTCAACATTGCTTTTTAAAGTACTAAGCATGAGGTGTGTCTCTTGGATGCATTGTAGATTAAAATGATTTTGAAGAGACCAAGGGGCTCGGAATATACTTGAAAGCAATTCAGTAAAGGACTATAGACAACAAACTTTTGCTTGCATGTTTTCTTTAAAATAATGCCTTAGACATTAGAATACATTTATCATGGCATGGTATTCGCCTACGACCACGAAACAATTTATAATTTAATTTCTTGGCGCTGTTTCGGTTTCATTAACCTAATGTTGGCTGTGACATGTAGTTTCCGCTTAAGTCATGTGAGGCATGAAAAAGCTGCAGTGTAACTGTTGGTACGTCGCTTATTGTCATTCCAGCTCCTGAAGCTGGCTGGTTTAAGTGCTGTAGTGAATTAAAACTTTGTATCAGCGTTAATATTAGTGACTAGTTAATATTAGTGACCCTCGCACGGTTTGGATTGGAAATAACTACTGACTGCAAATGCTTTGCGTACGGTGCAAGCTGTTTTAACGGCTTAGACCAAAAAGTGCTGAAGGGACATTTGCATAACGTGAGAAGAGATTCAGTGTCACCCATGTGCATAGAGATTTGCATTCACTCTGGCGAGTCGGGGAGGTCGCATGACGCAATTGAACCGATTTGTCACAGAGGGGGAACACTGAACAAGTCGCCAGTGACCCGTTTAGGGCTTGCTGACCAATTTCTCGCGACACAACACCATGTTGCAGAACTCCTCAACCAATCTGTTGTGTTGCGCGGTATGACACCACGCCATGTGATGTTAATATCTGGGTTCTTGCTCTGCCGGGAAATTCAAGCCATAAAGCGCTTGTTCTAGGCATCCATGTTCAAACATACATGTTTTGGTGGCCGCATTGTGCCTTCTGCTGGATACGCTGTTCTTTTCTATTATTTATGTCCCTGTCATGAAATCTTCCGTAGATGCAATCAACAATGGGGTAAAATATTTTCTCATTATGATTAAATAGCGCCTCAATTTCATGTGCCGTTAAAAGGAAAAAAAGCTGAAAGATGGAAAAAGATATGGGAGTTGTCCTGAGCATTTAGATAACAGGTCATGCATGCGTTTTTCATGCTGCCTTTGTGATATCGGGATGGTTACTGCAAGTGATTTTTCCTGATTGACGATTACCGATATGCTTTTTCGCGATTAGGTTACTCTCACCACACCGTGATAGGTGACAAGTATGTGTCCTTGGCCTTTTTTTCACTTGTGGTAGTAGATGTGCAGCGTGTTACATGGTGAGACGACCATATCACTGCAGCCAGAAAGAAGAAACTGACTTCCGGTAGCACCATTCGTCGAGCGTGCGCTGTTGGGTCTAGAGACTCGCGTGGCTGGCTACTTGCCGCCACTGCAAGCATGGGCATAAACATGGGCACTGCTGGCTTTGTCGTTGGTGCACTGCAGTTTTCTGGGCTTTCAAAGCTGCATTACGCTTGAGCATGGTCACTGCTTCCTTCTCTCACACCCTTATGTGCAAGCTGAAGGGGAGAGGGCACGCGAGTGGTGCCTCCCCTGCCAATTCTCGTTCAGAGGGAGCGGTCTTGGGAAGAGAGTCACAAACTCGTCTCACCTATGACTACACTTCTTGTCGCTCGGCGCCCATCGCGAGTTGGCCAGAGCAAGTTGCGTCACCCTCTCGACTCGCCACTGTGAAAACGTCTTAATAGGGAGCACTTGTATTATGCGCCACAAATATAGTTGTTTTAGTAAGTTGCGTTTTCTCATGTGCCCTAGTGGTGACCAAAGCAGAAAAAAAAGTACCTGGTGTGTTTTTCTGATGTATATCCGCGGGTATAATGCGCCTTTTTCACAGGGCAGCTCTGCGCATGTGTGCCTTTTCTTCTCCAGCTCCATTAGTTTACAGGGGCTCTGAAATGCCTTCCGAGGAGAGCACATTAACTCACTTAATCACTGCACTGCGTTGCCATGAAAACCAGAGCCACATAATACTCTTCTACACGCAGCAGACGACCCACAATCACGCGTCAAAGTTGGCGAGCCCTTCCCGGCGACATTTTCATGCTCGCACCCTCCTCCGTCCCCCGCATCTGCGTAGACAAGGTTAGAGGTGGCCATTGGTTAGATTCTTTCAGACGTCAGGCAGCTACCGTGGCCGCGGCCAATAAGCCGCTTAGCTCCGGCGGGTCGGGAAGCTCCGCTCCCAGAGGGGGGGTCGGCGAAGGAGCGCCTACCTTCCAGCGTGCAAAAAGCGACGAGAGGAGAGGGCAAGGCGCGAAGACGCTGAAATTCAAATTTTAACTACGGATAACTCAGCTTCTACAAAGCGCATTTAAAAAATCCTTGCTGGACACTATTCGTGATGCGGCGTGCTTCAATATCCCAGTCATGCCGCAACTTAGAGCCCCCTTCACAGCTCCTGCTGTGCATATGCAGTTCATGTTAGTGACAGTCACATGCGACAGATGGCTGCAGCTGTCAAGCACACACTTGCCACTTCACAGGCGCAGCTGACTCCTCATGGAACCAGGTTGTGCCTGCGTCTCCCACGTGTATTTGTTTTTATGCAGTAGCAGGCGAATTTTTGCCGCTCCCCATGGGCTGCCTCATCTTGTGAAAAAGGCAAATTTCCTGTGAAGTTCAGCTCTACTGAAGTGTCGGGGTGGTCACCAGGCCTTCAGCATTACTTTGGTTCCGTACTGCTTACCCTTCTATTTGCAAATCAGCAGGGCACAGCTGATTATAGGTTGTTTGTAGGTTGGGTTGGCAACAAAGGCACTGTGACCAAAGAGCCTGTTGCTTCTGTACGATTAATGAGGTCAGTGCGATGAATGCTCTGCAACTTTGGAGCATTGTGTGTTCTCTGATCTTCAGCGCTGACATTGGTGTAAGCGCATTGTGCTTTGATTGTATTTGACTCACCAATGAGCTCAGTGGCTCTGGCATTTGGCTGCTGAGCCCATGGTTATGTGGTAAAATGCCAGCTGTGGTGGCAACATTTGGATGCAGGTGAAATCCTAAAAACTTGTGTATGCTCTGCAGTGTCAGTGCACGTTAAACCTTGCATGCCTATTGAACGTGTTTGGTGCATTTCAGACATTTTTTGCTGAACGCCTTGGCAGCATCAGTGAGTTAATTGAAAAAGAACAAGAATTGCGGAGGAAAGTTGCCTTCTTTGAAGAATTGTCAAAGTTCAAAAAATCAATGCTGTCAGAGGTAAGTAACCTTAGGTATCACTCACGTTCAGTGTTTAATTTCATATTTTCATGCAGTATTTTTATTATTCGCACTGCCCAGCACCAGTGACAAATCTCCAGTGATATCTGTAGCTAGCAGATGTCAAAAAGTTGAAATGCAGTAGCTCTCCTGCAGTGACTGGGGGGACCTTTCGCTCACACTTTATTGCTCAATGGCAAAAGGATTCTTTCAACATTATGCCTTCGGGAGATAGAAAGTGAAGGTAACAGGCATTACAAAATAAGAAAAAAAATGGTACAGGTATCACTGTCGCCACCGCTTTGCCATCTTGGAGTCCGAGAGAGCTTTCTTTTTGTATGTCCAGACTAACACAGGATAAACTCTTAACACTCAAGATGAAGGGCAGTATGCATGATATTGCTTTTGAAAACAGCATCACACATTTATTTATTTATTTATTTATTCATTTATTCACGTTACCCCTAAAGGCCCTCCAGGAGAGCGTATTACATGGGAGGGGGGGGGGGGGGGTACAGTCATTAATAAACGCGATACATTTCAGTAAAAAGTGCAATACAACAACAACAACAACAAACATTAAAACATAAGGCATAACACAAAAAAGGAAAAATGAACAAACAAAAACAGCAAATCTTACACATTTCCATCACAGCTAAGAAACTTGAAATTTTATGATGTCAGTTTCTGTGGCGATGACTGATGGTAAACTATTCCATTCAACATTCACATACTGCACTGTGTTCATAGGTTGTGATCCAGCAGGTAAACTTAAGGCAAAGCTTTTCCAAAAGTGTCCGACACAGGGTTTGCTGCCAAAGCTCCTAGCAGGGCAGGCACCTGCAGCACTTTTGAAGCCAAAAGTGCTTCGCTAAATGCCTCAGCAGGGAACTCTCTGGGCTGAGCACTTTTGACAAAGGCTGTATTTTACCTGTTATACTATCCAGCCCGTTGTTCCATGACACTTTTTTACGCATCTAATTTCACTTTTTACTGTTTTCTTGCACTGGGTTTACCCAAAAGGGTGAAGCCTGGGCTAGGAGATACATTTGCACAATGGAAATAGCATGAAGGAGACGACAGATAGAGGAATAACTTGCAGATTTTGGTTTAATAGAAAGAACATATGACATATATACAAAGGTGCAGTGCAAGGGCTGTCCGAGGGTTGGATGGATATCTATATACCAAAAAAAAAGTAAATGCTTTGCATAAAGCTGTGATCTGGACCAGTTCGTCTTGTGTATGTTGAGGCTTGCATATCTTTGTTGACTGGCTCGAACTCTTTTTGTTCATCAGGTATTAGTTAAAATGTTATGCATGATTTAACTGTTATCTTCCTCTGCTTGTCGTTACCTTTTAGCCTTAGCCTTCGATGTGTTGTTAGCATAATGAGCCACCAGCAGGCGCAGCCATGTACGTGTCCTTTCGCATCCAGTCTAATTCAGTCCATTTTTGTTGTGCTGTCTCATCTTCTTGAACTGCTTCATTTTGCTGAAGGGATCATGTAGAATTGTGTTGTGCTTTGTAAGTTGGACAGAGGTGCAAATGTTGTGTGTAGTAGAATAACATATGTGCAAACATGGCTGAGCGAGGTATTGTATCGGCATTTAGGGATGAGTCCGCCACACCATAAAATTCGTCATGTACAAGGAGCAGTGTCCTCTAATGCAGTAAAATGTGCTGAGGCATGAAGAACCTACACTTAGCAACACCTACAGCTAGGCATGCAAATGAGAATCATTTTTAGAATGGACTTTTTTTTGTTTACGATAGCTCTGGTACAGTGGGTGTTTTTGTTTGTTGACATGAGTGCATTGAAGCGCCTAGAATGTTGGCGTATTTCTACATAGCGACTTCTTATGGTAGGAATCAGTCAAAAGAAGTATTTGACACCCTGAAAGCAGTTTGGAGTCGCAATGTGGTTGTATAAAGGTCCGAAAGAAATTGCATTATTTATTGGAAAAAAAATTGGAATTTCTTAAGTCGATTTTTGGCACGCTCTGTGCAAAAATCTTTTTCTCTCCAATTGGATAAGAACTGGAGCTTCAAGGGGACACGCATGATAAATTTGGCTTGGCTTTCACAAGTTGTGTGGTAGCTTAGGCAATGTGTCATTAACAACTAAAAACTTTCTTCACTGTGATTGCAGAGGCCGCAAAAATCTGAGCGGCAATCTTGAGCTAGGTTGGCTTCTCTGCGAAATACCGCACCGCGTGATCGTGGACAACTGACGCCATCATTCTTCTTTCATTGCTGTTGCAGGCTGCATTGGATGAAAACACAGGTTTTGGTGATGGCTTAGATGAAAATTGCATTGCTACGATCCGAAAGAAGGCTGAAGAAGTGACCGCTAGTGTTGTCGTCAAAAATGTCACTCATGCAGAAGGAGGTAAAGCGAATTTCATCTTTTGTCAGTTTCGCTCTGTTGTTTCAAGTGATGTGGTTCTGCAATGACTCCATGAATATTACCTCGGGCTCACAGCATATGTTCCCTGTGCTGTTTTCATTACAAACATCACAGGCAATTCGAATCGTTTCTCTTTTTTTAAATTTTTGTTTGTAGAGGCACGTGAAATGGCAAACATGTGCCTGAATCCTATTTGTGGTTGAGCCTTGGAGATGGGCAACAAAGCAAAGCACTTTGCGTCATTGCAGCTTGCTTCTGAAAACTAGCTGTGGCTGTGATGCCAGTATTTAATTTTTTTTGTGCTTTTCTAGCTTATAAAAGGTTCATTTTCAGTTAGAGGCCAACTTCAGTTTGTCTTCGCTGTTTAACTCTGTATTCCGTTTTCTTTTCTACCCAGAGGATGCACAGCATTGCATTGAGGAGTTGGCAAAGAGTGGCAAGCTGCTGGAGAGCTCAGCTGGTTTTGAGTACGCCAAGTTGTACACAGAGGCTCAACTTGTGGCCATGGCCTGCAAGAAGGAGCAATCCAGGTAGCCAAGCGGCCCATTTTTTGATTCGGTACCTTTAGAGGTCCCATTCATGAGAAAAGCCGACATCCTTCCAGGTCCTGAAAAAGCAGGTGGCCACGTGCCACGGTGAGCAGGTTGCAACCAATCCATCATGGCAAATGCCAGTGAATTTAATTCAGATAAATTCAATGCAGTTGCCACCTACCTGCCCTGGCACTGTGCATCAGCTCGTTGGTTGAGAGATAGACAGCCTTCTGAACAATTATCTATGCAAGAATGAGCTTTAAAAGGGCTGCGAAACACTGCTTGAACGGATGCCGGTTGCACTTCAGATGGATTCTTTATGTCACACATGCTGACTCAAAAAGAATTACAGGAATCGATGCATAGGAACAGGAGTTATTCAATGAAAAAATTCTAAAATACAAGCAAACAAAATGCTGCCCTCAACTCGATTTTCGCGCAGCTTCCCATTCCCATTTCACTCTCCCGATGACACTTGGGGGGACCAATCAAAACAGCCTATCTGAGCACATCGCGGAAGTTTTAACTCCATGCTTGCCTGTTCTCTGTAACTCGTTCTTGCCAAGGCTGGCAGCACCGTTTGCATGGTTACAACAACCATGTGAACCATGTGAACCAGCGATGCTTCATTGTCATGTCGACGGTGCAGAAGGGAACACTGATCAGTGACGTCCCCTGACTTGTAGATCCGAACTGGATCCGAACTCAAGCGCAAGATACTGCGACGGTGTGACGGCCTGCGCAAGATATCAGACACATTTAGCATAGAAAACCCAGAAACAGCCCAGAAAACCAGTTTTCCCAAGGGTTGTGAAAAGGTCTATAGGTCACGGGAGACATGGTAAAAAAACTGCGATGTAATCACTGCTTCTTCACTTGCTTTGATTCTGGCTCTTGAGGCAGGCTGGCTTTAGCCTTGTAGTTAACTAAACAACTAAAACTGCAAAGCAATGATTATATCACTCTTTTTTTTATGCCTCAGGTGATCTATACTGACCTTTTACATCATAGCCATGGCTCGGCTGTTCAAACTGAAACAAGCGAGAGAAGGAAAAAAAAAATAAATCATTTAGCAGTCTTCGCTGAATACCACAGGCTGATCAGTGTATATTATACTAAGGTCTTGCGCTTCATAACAAGGAATAAAACTCTCAACCAAAAATTTGGTGTTTGCTCCTAATATATTTGATCATGTCACTTATGCAAACGTACTTTTTTCTTTTAGCATTTCAGCTTTGTTGAAGGCAAGTGGAAACGCTGCACGAGATTTGGAGTGCATTGAACTTCTGAAAAAAAAAGGATACATTCCTGTAAGAGATGAAGAAGCTGATTGTGGAGACAATGACACATCTGGTTTCTCAAGCCTCGATGCATGCAATGGATCCGCTGGAACGTCGGACTCTGTTTGAAGAGATAGGATCAGTATAGTTTCGCGAGTTGCAAGATCTGTGATGGATGCAGAGTTCATGCTTAAGATCGTCCGAGTTTGTCAAGAGGACATCAAGTGCAGTGATAATTTATTTACTTGGGCTTATTGTTAAGTAATAATTAAGTCAGATTGTCAGCCTGAAGGTATTTGTGCTGTGTCAAGAAATTGTATAAGGATAGGCAGCCACTGTTGCTTGAGACTAGTCTATTTTCTACAGTTTGTATTTTGAGCACTTTCACTGTGATGTTCAAGTTGGACATGTTCACTGTGTTACTGAAATATATGCCAGAGCCCTGACCTATATTTGCGAGCATGCAGCCCAGGCACATTTTTTTTTCTTATCACTTGGTTGTCTGAAAGCCAAACTGTTGCTGCAGCTGGTGTTGTTACTATGCTATGGATGGCATTGTGTTTGCCATCCTACATTGCTATTGTTTGGGAAAACAGCTTTGATTTCTCGCTGTGCGTTCTTAAACAGAGCTGCATGCACACTGTTTTTCTACTTTTACCGTAGTGTTGCAGTATATGTAGCCTTAGCGACATACATGCGAATGGCTTGTTCTCTGAGGGCTTTGAGCTGCATCACTGAATAGTTGGATCACTGGGCATTTTGCTGCGTTTGAAAAACAAGCACGAAAATTACAAATTTAGTGCGACCGGGCACATTCATGGACAAGTGCACAGATCTGTCTCTCGCTGTGATAACAAAATAAAAATTTAACCCACTGCTCGTGTCAAAAGCAATTGGTACACAAGATGTCATTGTATTCACTCATTGGGTAAGGAACTTGAGTATATATGTAAGTGTGCTAAGGCAAAATAGTATGTTACCTTGCAAAATGTCTCCAAGTGTTGCATTCCATGCATACATGCGCAATAAATATATTTTGATAAACATGTCGAAAGACATTAGCTTGGCCATCATTATTACTATCTTATTTCACCTGCCGCGGTGGCTCGGTGATTACGGCACTTGGCTGCTGACCAGAAAGACGCAGGTTAGATCCCGGCCGCGGCGGTCGAATTTCAGTGGAGGCGAAATTCTTGAGTACACAGAAAAATTGTGCACTACGGAGGGAGGTTGCCATGTGGAGAATGAAATATGCACCAGGTGATCTGATGGTCAGTACCATGTTTTTTTTTGTGACTGGAACATAGCGGGCGGAATCAGCGTGCCATATGCACATTGATCAATCCATGACACCATTCCGACATGATAGTGTCACTAATTTGGCATGACTGTTGCCGCTTCTTTAACTGGAGCATAAATAAAGGGTGATGTGAAACAATCTCGAAATAAGCACTATTGTGTTTTGGGGTTGTAGGTACAGCGAACCGCAAACGGTGTGGCCAACTGGGGTGTTCATCATATATACAGTCATTATTGGAATTCTAAGGCTCGCTAATGTTGTCTTAAGTTTCCATGTGTTCGCAGCCATAACAGGTGGCAGGAATGATGCTTTTCTGTGTCATCTCATCTCTCGAAGCCTGTGCTTCGCACTTGTCGAGTCGCGACTAGAACATATGTAATACTCTTTTCGCTTTTTATTGTGGGTTCTGTTAATCTTTATTTCATGTATTTTTGTATTACTATTGTGAATCTGTCTGTCGCAGCTACTGTTATCCTTGCTTATTCATGTTGTTTCAGGCTGTGAATTTTATGAGTTGCTGGTACTAATATTGACCTTTTTGTGTTCCTCAGTGCCTCCTAAGTGTTTTTAAGGTTTCTTATATGTATATTCCGCCTTCTCATTTCTGTTTTTGTAAGTGTTCTACTTTCCTAATCCTGCAACAGCCTCGTACAAGAGGCTAGCAGTATGTATTAAAGAAATTTTGCATCATGCTTCCTGAACCCCAATTGATTGTAAAACATTTTATTCGTCGAAAAGAGCTTCGTGCTAAGAAGTCGCATTAAGTGGTCAAGAGTACATAGCCCTAGACGACTTTGTCAGCCCACTCCACCGCCAGAACTTGCGTTCTGGGGTTAGAGCTAGCCAGCACGGCCTCCCACCACTCGAGAGAAGGATCAATAACTAGGTCACCCGAAGTTGGCCGCAGTGTTTGCAGTTCGGGTTGTCGTGATCGGAATAAATGTGCGCGAGGACTGATGGGGTGCATATCGATCTCGTCTGTAGATGACGCCACGTAACCTCTTGTTCTTTGTCAGGCTTTTGTGCAGAGGGGGGAAAGGTCTCCTCTCTAGTTTAAAATGATTGTTTAGATCATAATACGTGATCATGGGGTCCTTTGTGAAATTCAGGAGCCAGACTCATCCACTGCCCAGTCGACGAAACTTCTGGCGTTATTGTGGGCTGCCTCGTTACCCGGATTCTCCGAATGGGCTAGGACCCATATCAGTTCAGAGTAATTTGGTCAGAATTTGATGGCGTTAAGGATTTTAAGGGCGGTGTTTGTAATTCACCTTTTTGCGAAATTATTGATAGCCATTTTAATGTCGCTGAGAATGGTGCTGTATTGGGTATGCGCTAGGGCGAGGGCTATAGCTGCCTCTTCTGCCGTTTCAGAGGATTTACCTTTGAGTGTTGCGGAGACAATGTGGTCACCGTTCTCGTTCACGGCCACAATTGCAGAGGCACTCGTATGTTTGTATTCTGCCACATCTACGTAAATTATTCTGGCGCACTGTCCGTATTTATTATGTAAGGCTTTGGCTTGAGCTTGTCTTCTACCCTCGTGGTGTATGGGGTGCATTCTTTTGGAAAGGGGTTTGATTAATAGGGCTTCTCTATAGTCACGGGGCAAGTCTACTTTGACGTCTTTATTCATAGGTTGAAAGTTAATTACAAGCCTTGTTAGAATACTCCTGCCAGTTCTGGAATTGGTTAGTCTCGCCATTTGAGCCATTAAATGGGCTTTTTTCAGTTCATTGTAGGTGTTGAGTATTCCTAACCTCATAAACCTTTCGGTTGAGGCATTTAATGGGAGTCCTAAGGCGGCTTTGTAGGCCTGCCGTATCATGCTATCCAATTTGTCCTGTTCTACTTTCACAAATTTGAAAATAAAGGGTGGTATAGAGTATCCTGCTTAGCGCAAAGGCCTGCACTAGTCGGCATAAATCTCTTTCTCTCACCCCTTGCCCTCGATTAGCTACGGGGCAGATTAATCGCACTGTCGCTTCTAACATGGTTCTTAGTTCAGTGAGTGTCATTATTTCCTTTTGTTTGTAAATACAACCCCAGTATTCTCATGGTTTGTACTTCTTTGACAGACCATCCTTTGGCATAGACGTTTATTTGTTGGGGCGGAGTTGTAGTTCTCCTACCTCTTTGTTTATGGCGCCATCTGCACGACGCCATTCGTTTAAAAAATGTGCAGACGTTGTGCAGGTATAAAGCCCATTCGAGTCGCCTGCACTACGTGAACTGGTTCTCGCTGCACTTCGCCATTCGTTTTAGCGGTGCAAGAAGGCGCCGTCTGCACAACGCCATTCGTTTCAAAAAAAGTGCAGACGTTGTGCAGGTCTAGTTCAGTAAAGTGCGGGAAAACTGTGCACCTCCTCAATGGTCGGTGCCGAAATGGTGGTGCTGCTGCAGCCGGCCGCCATGGAAGCAGACGACGGCTTGCGCTTTGCGATAAACGGCGGATATACTCAAATTATTCCACTCGTCGATGATAACAGTGCCTCACACGGGCCCGCCGACTCTCATGAAACGTGAGTGGCCACCCGGCCCTAGCCGGCACCTTGCATCTCTCGACCATCATGCTCTCGACGGGCTCGTAACCGGCGTCTTTCCTTTCTACTAATAAAGTTATATTAGTACTCGAAGCCGGTTATGTTAACTAAAAAGTAAACACGTGCATGCGCAGCATGATGCACGTTATTGCAACAACCGCTTAGCATGCAAGTCGGCGCGCGTACACCTCAGTCGTGTGCAGTAAAAGAACACACGTGCGTTTCGCTTAGCTGCCACGAGGTTGCATCGAGGCTGACTCATGGCAACACTTCGCTGCGATGTGCTGTTTGAAAATTCTTCACGCGGTTCGGCATGTTGGCGGCCGTTGATTTGGGCGCCACGCTGCTGGCTGCAATTTGGTGGCGATGCCAAGGCTAGCAGACGACCAGGCCTGCATGCACTCGACCATTCGTTTTGGAAGCGGCACCGCCACGGCACCGCTGCGGAACTTTATAGAACTGGTGCAGGGAGTGCAGGCGAATCGAACGGACCTTCGCATCATTTGGTTGTCTAAAGCGTGATGTCATAGATCTGCATAGAATGTGTGATGTAGGTCTGGTATTTGTGCCAATTTGAGGAGAATTTTGACGAGGGAAAGGTTAAAAATGAATGGGGACAGGACGGTGCCCTGTGGTGTTCCTTCGGTTCATAGTGTGATTGGGGCAGACTTGTTCCGACCGTTATCACATGCTGTTCTGTTAGTGAGGATAAGGATCGGATGCAGTGGTACGTCGTTTCTCCGGGATTGATTTCTAAAAAGTTTTCCAAAAAGGCTTTGTGGGTGACAATTATCGAAAGCTTTAATAAGGTCTAAACCCAACATTACTTTGGTTCCGGTTCCCTCGTCAGCTTCGATTATGTCTTTGCTAAGCTGCAAGTGTATACGTCTTGGGTAGATATATGGGCCCTGAATCCTAGCATCATTTCAGGTAGGAGGTTCATGTCCTCCACATATTTTTGGAGCCTGTTGAGGATGACATGCTCCATTAGTTTGCCTATGCATGATGTTAATGAAATGGGGAGTAGATTCTCTGTGCTGAGTTTCTTAGCCGGCCGCTTTAGGAATAAAGGTGATTTTCGCGTGTTTCACTCTTGTGGAATGTTGCCTGGCTGCCAGTATTTGTTCATTAGGTCCGTAACCGCCGCGATCGACGTTGTGTCTAAGTTCCTGCGATCCTTATTTGTTACTTTGTCTGGTCCTGCCGCAGATGTCCGTAATTTTCCAATTGCGTACCAGACCTCTGCATCTGGTCTCTCGAATCACGCGCTCTGTAAAGGGGTTGTGTCCGTTTTATCTTTCTGCCGACAAGCGCCGCCACCAGCCTGGCAGCAAGCCTGGCCCAAGTTGATCGGTGCAAACAATAGCCGTTCCTAGATTTTTTTTTCTTTGGCGAGTAATGTGTAGAGTGCCCCATGAACTTAAGCTGCACGCCGAGGACCAAATCAACCAAAGTACCGGTGGTACCAGCACCAATAAACCGTGCACATCGTTTTGACTCCAACA
The DNA here is from genome assembly GCF_052857255.1 of Amblyomma americanum. NCBI lineage: Eukaryota > Metazoa > Arthropoda > Arachnida > Ixodida > Ixodidae > Amblyomma > Amblyomma americanum. Next base: position 187,894,251 of record NC_135501.1, on the reverse strand, counting down.
AAACTGTACAATGTGGCGGAATGACCTTCGTTTTTGAAAAAAAATGATCTAAACAATGGTCTACATACTGTTTGTAAATAGTAAGAAACTCTTATGATACTAAAATATGGTCCTAAAGACATCTCTAACGACCACAGCACCCCTTGCCTAAACTGGATTAAACTACTCAATGACAATGCATGTGGTTCGAGGGTATCAAACATGTCGTCTGCACTCTGCATCGTTGGCATCAAATAATGTTTCTGAACACGCGACATATACGTGACCAGACGTCTCAGCACGACAGTTTGGGCCTTTCTTTGTGAAAGCCATGTGACGACGAAGCAACTGTGGGTAAAAACACCGCTGGTTGTGGAAAAAGCTTACTCCTGGCAGCCTTCGAGGGCTATGCCCATTGGAATGCCGAGATGTCTTGGTTGGGCGGCACACTGTCGTCCCTCACGAACCAGATATCAAATCTCACAAGCGAAGTACTTCTCGAAGGGCGTGAAGAGTCGGACGGTACGTTAAACACACGTGCACCGCTGCTCATACTGCATTTCTTAAGCGCACTGCCGCGCTTTCCTCGTGCAAAACAAGGAATTGTGTTACGTTTCCACGTCTCGATCAGCGCAAGCCAACAAGCGCAGCTGTTGCTGTTTGCTCGCGAAAGGACGCTGTTTTGATGAGATCTGCTTTTTAGTTACCATGTCCTATTTCGTTGCGGGGGAGGGATGTCTATTGCTTGCAAATACTGCATGACCGAGTGCGATGTGACAGTTTTAGGGGCTACAGGTTAATAATTTCCAACCCGTGCTTGAAAAACTATGATGACATTGTACGTTGATCGACCAAAAAGTCGGGCTTCAATCTACAGCTTGTTATCCTCACAAGTTTAAGCGAACTTGGATGCATTCTGACATTGTTTCCCTCTTACTGATGCGACTATTGCTGCATTCCATGCTGTCATGTTCGACTCACAATAGAAGCTGAACCGCTTTTTGTGTATCAAATTCACGCACGCTTCTTCTCGTTGGCGCATGGGGAATGTCGTGACGGAAGCTTATTTTTATGTGTACGAGTATGTAGTGAGGGTCACCATGGATTCCCGTGCAAAGCTGGTTGGACTTTCTGTGTGGCATGTGTCCTGTGTTTCGAGTAACAGCAGCGGATGTTCCCATGGTTGTCAGGAGATTAGATCAATTTCGAATATATAATTTCTCTGGTCAGTGCTGTTATGATCTAGATGCTTACACCGAAACGTGATGGTTTAACTGAATGACAACTGATAATGTATCACTTGCGTCCGTAATATGATGTCATTCAGTAACTGAACACTTATATCACTGGGAACAATTCTTTCACATTGTGTGTCATACAGTACTTATCTACAATTGTGAGCACACATGACACAAACATTCCAGAAAAGTAAAAATGTAGAGACGGCTACCTCTCTTTTACAAATAATGGTCATCATACATCACTAATGAAGACCAAAAGTGCTGAAGTTTAATGCCTGTCAATGAAGATCTTCATATTTTTGTTATTTTTGTAGCCCTGTTTAGACTTGATTTGCTAAAAAGAATTATGCAAAAGGCCTTTACACCTAGTAAAACAAATACATTTGCTGTACAGCGTGTGCAGTGGTGATTCATTTAATTGCTCCAAGAACAGATGTTCAGCAATTTTTTTTGCTGCTAGGCAAGCATAAAAAAAAATGAAAATTGGTTTTGAGGAAAGGAAATGAGGCAATAATTGCAGTAATTGTCTCACATATCTAGGTGGACACCCAACAGGGCCAGAAGGGAAGGGATAAAGGAGGGAGTGAAAGAAGAAAGAGCGGCTGTAGTGGAGGTCTCCCGTATAATTTCAACCACCTGGGGATCTTTAACCTGCACTGACATCACACAGCACACGGGTTCCTTTTGCGTTTCACCTCCATCGAAACGCGGCCACCGCAGTTGGGTTCGAACCCAGCAAGATGCGTAGAATGTTGTTAGCATAATTTTCAGTTTTAAGAGCCATACTGTTGTAGATACCTAATTCAGACTGACCTCTCTTTCAGACCAAGGAGCCCAGCTCCAGCTGCTCAAAAGTCGCCTGGAGCAAATTGAAGGATGCAATGTGACCCTTCGAAAAGAGGTATGGATTTTGGGTCCTGCACCTTTTTCTCTACAGCCACCTTCTGAGCAGGGACATTCGGGTGTTATCTAGGTTGTGCTGACTCCAAACCCCCACTGGCAGATTTTGCTTGAAAGATGAGCCCTTGGCACTTCATTTCTACCTCAAGCGGCACTGGCAGCCGTCATGGCTCAGTGGTTATGGCGCTCACCTGCTGACTTAGAAGATGCAGGTTCATTCCCGGCCATGGCGGTCAAATTTCGATGGAGACGAAATATTAGAGGCCTGTGTACTGTGCGGTGTCAGTGCACGTTCAAGAACCCCAGGTGGCCGAAATTTCCGGAGCCCTTTACTGTGGCATCCCTCATCGCCTGAGTCGCATTGGGATGGTAAACCCCCATAAACTATAAACCAAACCAAGTGACAGTAATTGCAGTCATGCTTTAATCAAAAGAACTGCTTTGTTACCTTGGTAAATGTGTTCCAACTTGTCTGAAAAGGGATGAGTCTATGTACATTACTGTATCATCAACAGATTTGTTGCTTGATTTTAAGTTGTAGATGCAATAGTTCGAACCTCCTACATTAAACCGAATACCAATATTAACAATTATTTGTCATATTTCATTAACAGCCAGGAAGCTGTACATAGTACACTTTTTTTTCCATTGTGTGTCTTTGTTGCTTGAATATGTCAGATTTTTTCAAACAACCTTGTATTCAGATAACTAAAGATTTCCTAATGTATGAAGCTAGTTTTGCACAATAAGTGCCGTATGACGTTTTCGTGGTACTTGGACATATTTTGTTAGCATTAAAAATTGGTTACATCTAAAATAAATAATAGAGCCAAGCACCTGATGATGGAATATGAATACCACTAGCAGGCAAGTCATGCATACTGTCACATAGTGATGACAGCAGTTAGGGCTGCAAGTGTAACTCACAAACAGGTAGGCTGACAAAGAACTTGGAACTCTTTATTGAATAAACTTGTGCAGCATTAAGTGCACTTGGTGAAATCAGAAAGCCCGTCGCTTCTGGCCGCGCTCTTTTTAAAAAACACAGTTATCTATCTCTCTCTCATTGTCGTGTTTTTAAAGATGAGCCTGAACTTTCTATATAGCGCTTGCAGCATCGTGAATGATCCCGAATGTCATAAAAGCATCTGCATGTTACTATGATCCTCGTGAAGCTAGGGCACAATAACTCAAATAAATTTAAGTGAATTTTTCTCACTTTTGTTGGAACCTCCTTAGTTGTTATTAATGGAAAATAAATTAATTTAATTTGAATTTGAAATTTAAACTTATCTTGCATGGAAGAGTGATAGTGCACATTGTGCTAGTGGTGATGAACAAAGCACATTGGAAGAAATAACATAAAAACCATTCCAGCAGTATGTCGAAAGCTTGTTTCCCAAAATGTCCACGAGGGCATGTAAGATCTCTTGAGGATCTATTGGTTAGCTTGGCCAATGTTAACAGATATGGAAGGCAACAATTAGGGTGTCTAGCATATATAATGCACCATCTCATCTATTCATGCATCCATTATTTTTCACTGGTATGTTGCTTCAAAAGCTCCTTTGTGTTATTATTACTACTGCTGCGATATTAGGCAGAAATTCATCAGATTTAAAAAACCTCTTTTGATGTGATTATGAGCCAATCCTTAACTTCTCGCAGAAGTTACTTGAACTGCTTAATGAAATGCTTAATCTTGGGAAATGCCAGGCTTATGGTCACGAAAATACTGTCATAGAAGTGCGATTCTGTAATATGAAGCCAACAAAATTACAAGAATTTGTGGTCTTGTTTCCATTCTGTTGACTCTGCTGATGATTTTGTCTTTGCCTACTGGAAGTTCATAATGTGTGTCACAGATGGCGCTACCGCTCTGTTTCATTTGGCTTTTGCAATGAGCTCACTCCTTTGCAGCTAAAGAGAGCGCAGATGCTGCTTTTCATTTCCGCTAGTGTAACGTGTTGACCAAGTTTATGCTAGGCTTGGCTAAACTTTGAATCTATTTTTTGTGCAAGACTTGAAAACATTTTAGACATTTACTTCCGGATAGTGTTTTTAACTTATTCTATGTTCTGCGGAATGGAATTCCTAATGAATAAGCCATAGCCATACAGTGCGTTTTATTATGGTGCAGCTGCGAAGTGCCCATTCATTGGTTTGAGTGTCAGTGTTGCTTAGTTGTAACCGGAGGGTGGTTACCGTAGAAGAAGGTGATTATCTCCGTAACCACAGGGTGGTTACGTGTGGCTACCACAGAAGCAGTTCAGTAACCTTATAGAGGATGGTACCACCCATAGAGGGCGGTAACCTCTGTAGAAGGAGCAGGAGGGTTACCGTAAAAGGAGGAGGATATGGCGAGAGCACAGGAGTGTGACACAGACAGCCTGCGGCAGCTGCTGCTGCAAAATGCACCACCTGAGGAGATTGTCAGTAGTGTTGGCAGGCTAGAGAGGAGCGTCCAGGTGGGATGCAACTTAAAAAAACAGCAGTTGTTAACATTCGGCCGCGGTCTACGGCCTCCAGTATTACTTTGCTAGCCATTCACAACAGTAAACGAAATCAACTTTTTAATGTCTATATTTTTAAAACAAGCCAGGTATCAAAATTGTAGAACTCATAATTTTTTTCTTGTGGTTAGCTTCCTGTTTAGTCAGCAAGCAAAGTTTTAACAACTGACTACTTTTTTGTTGTGGAGGAAATTCTGTGCTGCAGTCCTGAATGTGGGTGGAGCTTCGCTGCAGACCCCACTTGTGTCCGACTATAGTCAAGGGCGGTGACCTCGAGAGTGGTACTACTCAGTGTATTACAAAATGAAAAATTAAGTGATGCTCACATATCTATTGTTGTTGGCAGCGCTTAAACACACAGGCGTAAGACAAACAGGAAAGACGACATCACAGGTGCTGAACTTCAACTTTATTTCAGAACCGCCGAAACGCTGCATATATACCCAAAACACAGGCGCCACTTTCTTATGCATTCGTGGCAACAGAAGTGACCAGGCAAGTAGTGGTAAAACAACAAAGGCTAGAAACAAAAACCAAAGGCTAGAACAGGCAAGGATAAAACCAGAACAAGATGAGACAAAAAAATTTTTTTTGCCAAGCCACCTTTAAAAAATTTCCAACACCTCCAACAATGGGTCAGCACAAACTAGCCTGACCTTATCTGATGCAACAATTCTGTGAAAGCAGTTAGATTTACCCTCAATGACTAGTTTGATGTGTTAACTCCATTGAATGCTTTTACTCCCAGCCCAGACTTCACACATGCGGCAGAATTTATCTAGAGGGTGAATGAGGGTGGGCAGAGGTGGATCAACGGTGGCAGTGGGTGGGTGGGCAGCCTCCTATCTGGGGAGGTGGGATGGGAAGAAGGTGGCCGGTGGTTGCTGCTTCTGAGGGGCAGCTGGTTTTCCCACTGTGTCTTTGAATTCGATTTTACCATTGCTTTTCGGTTGGACTGGTGCTTGGATAGGGGTGGTATGGGGCACTGGATCAAGGGTGGCAGTGGGTAGGTGCTGGTGGAGGCTCCTTGCTTGGGCTGGAGGCTTCACTTCAACACACGTCAGATTTCCGGTGGGGGTGCGGGGGTGACAGGATCACTGCTTTTGCAGTAAGAAACCTCCACAGCTACGCTGGAAAATTCGCATTACCGAGTAGCGTAATTGTCCAATGAGTTTTTTGTTGCATAGCTTTGATGCTGCTTCTGGAAGGAAACTTCTCTATCAGTCATTTTGATATTCTGGCTGCAAAATGTAGCTAGCCTTGTGCAAATCCTGTTGTGTGTCGCACAGAAAGACTAGTGTGTGTATTTTTGAGCATAGTTTCTCTGCTAATACGTCACTACAGGAGCAGAAGCATGGCGCATAGCCTGAGTACTGATACTAATTTAACAAGTAAGAATTACTATGTGCAGCTGCACTGTGGTAACTTAGTATGTATATTTGCACAAGCAGCTCACAAACTATGCTGCATTTTAAAATTTTGGCTCATATCATGTTACAGTTGCCTGTCTGCTGGCAAGAAATGAGCAGGCATTAACAAAATGGGACATTATGTGTTCTTTTGTTATCATTTTAAATAATATACACCCTCCGTCAAAAGTATATGGCCCGAGGGGTTTGCTTGGGAGGCCTGCTGAGGCCGGAAGCCTCCAAACTGCCACTTTATTAGTTTAGGTTCAGCCGACTACACAGATGCAGTGCTGCTTCTTCGCATGCGCAGAAGCAGCTTTCTTGCAGAGCTTGGAACTTAATGGTGGACCTTCGTGCTACTGTGCTCTCTTCGAGAGCGTATACAGCAACACTAGTACAACTATGCGCCGTGTTGTAACCCACAGCGGCAACTTCAGGTGAAGGCGCAGTCATTTAGATGGTATAAAGGGAGATAATGTTCATTTCACTTGAATATCCATGCCTCTTTTCACCCCTCATGCGCACACATTTTTCGTGCCTCTGTTTCAGCATAGGATGCATTCGTGACATCAGGCTGCACACGCCACAATATCTGTGCCATTTTCTCGCACTGTCGTTGCAGTTGCTCACGCATTAATGAGAACATAATGCAAAAGGGGCAGACTACAGACAGCAGCAGCCGTATTTATACGGCCGCCGCTGTCTGCTCCGCCGCCCAGTCTTTCTGCTTGCTTCGTCTTTGTCAGCATCTCGGCTGTCATCCGCTCGTGGTAGTGGGAGTGGAAACCGCTTGTAGTGCACCCTCTGATGTAGTGAAACATGCACTACGCCAAACACCCGCAGTTGTATCAGAAGCTGTCACAGTAAAATAGACCACTTATATGTTGAACTGCACATTGGAGGGCGAAGCATTTCACCTCTATGGCGTAAACTCGTACATAGCAGACGAGTATTGTGGCAGGCATTCGCGACCGCTTGAGTGGGATTGAAACTCTCCGCGGCCTTCTCCGATGAGTCCCAAGAGCGAGTCATGTGTTAGTCATGTATTGACTTTGGAACCTCATCGCCAGTAGCCGACGAAAGCTATCGCTGCTTTGGCACACTGATGACATCCCGGTAATTATTATTATCAGAGCCCATAACTGAGGGACACCGGGGGAAGGGAAATGCAGCCAAAGTCAGGTAGAGTGATCAGATATAGGACCTTTGGGATGAAGGACCGGGGTAATAGAAGGTCAGTGATGGAGGGCCCTACATGCGATGTAACCGGGCTGTTGGTGGTCATGAAAGGAGTTAGCACGCCTTCGTTTTCGAATAACTGCACTGCTCGCAGCAGTTGCATTTCCGAGCTGCGCAAGCGGGGTGCTTGTTTTTTTTCTTTTTCTAACTGTGTGTTATTGAAGCAGAGTGCACAGTGGTCGCCATAATAAGTGGGCTTTACTGTACGCGGGATGGTATCGAACATACTACCATTTCGTTACAAACGAGTCTGAACGTTAGGTACGCGCATCTGTCTGGCTCTATGGACCAGCGACACCCGAAAGAGGCCTCGCCGCGGGGAGCGTGCGTGCGTATAATGGGGGCTGCAGGCGGCGCGTCGTCATGCGCTGTCATGCTTGCTAGACTCGGGGGGCGGGCCGCCGCCGCCTGTTCATATTCCGGGACACGAAGAAGCCGCTGCGGCTGCTGGGAGCTGACGTGTATGCACACTACGTGGCACCAAGGCGCGGGGTTGGGTTCGTTTGTGCGAATTCGCGATCACCCCCACCCGTCCTGCTTGGTTTTTATCGCTGTTCCGTATTAGTTTCCTTGTAATGGATGGAAGACAGGGGAAACGTCTTCATGACCGGTATTAGAGACATCTAGCATATCGCCGCCACTACTGCGCATGCCCAGATCGCCCTGAGGGCGCTCTATGGCTCCATGTGCCATTGGAAGACGTATTTGAAGAAAATGGCGAATTTTAATAACTTGCAACACAGTTAAACAAAAATAAAGGGAAAAAAAGCTGAGCATAGTGGAAATTGCCATCCATCACCCCGTTTCAAAGGGGACGCTCCTACCGTCCGCCCGTCCGTCCGTCCGTCCGTCCGTCCATCCCCATGCTGGCCAGTTGCGCTCAATGGACGCGGCAGGTGTGCAACGCGTGCGTAACGCGCGATGCAAACCACTATTTTGACGCTTTAGGACAGCTCCGAGGTGTTTGAGCATTTAGCACTGTGTGCTGTGTTCACAAAGACACGAATTAAGAGACGACTCAGACCAAGCGCAGTCCGTGTCGTCACAGCGCACAGTGCTAACTGAACTAAATCTAACTTGCATTGTTAGTTACCTAAATTTAGCTTAGCGTGTACCGCCACCGCGTACCATGCCGCGCCACTACGCATGCGCAGATTGGTCCCTACGCGCGAGACGGGCGCGCTGCAGTTGACGGGAACGTGGCGCCATCTGATGCCCTCTGGGCGATCTGCGAATCGCAGTGATGGGGCGTGGTACGCCGTTAGCGGCAGCGGTAGTGATACGCGGTACGCGCTGCGCTAAAAGTATCTTTTGGGAGTTCCGGAACGTGGGGCTTGGGGACTTAGGGTGGGGAAAGCGGGGCGGTGAAGTGAGCCAGTTCGCTTTATAGAGATCGGATTTGGACAGAGTCTGTTTGATGGTTTCAATGTGTCGGCAGTCCCAGAACGTATGAGTGTTGATACGTACACAGCGGAAGTGGCCGGTGTTGTCCTGGACGTTTAGTCCGTACAGGGAGGAGGCGCTGAATTTAGGTGTGCCGCCGCGCGCTATACACCTCCTGGCGCGAGAGAGGAAGGATTGGGTTGTGAGATTGGAAGGCGGATGAGTAATATCGCTCCCCCAGAAAATGTGTCGCAGGAAATGATTTATTTCGGGACACTGCAGGTAAAGGTGCATATTATCTGTTATATATACCTGACATAAATGTCTTGCGTCGATGCACCTAAGCGTGGGGCTGCCTGCGTGTACGTATGTCTTGCTATTTCTCTACTGCGCTTTCTTGTGTATTAATGAGTCAATAGAAGTAAGACTTATACACATGTTGTGTAGTAGTCGCTTTTTTGTTTCACCGTTTTGTGACGCACTTGCCTCTGTGCCCGGTAGAGTGACGACAGGTAGATGCCATGGGTTACTTGACAACACAAAGTGGACAAGAGAGATGGGGGGAGCCTCGGGGTGCTTAGCGAACGTTTCCACGAAATTCTTTTCGTCTGGGCAAGGCGTTCATCATTGGCGGGGTTTAAATAGGGCGTTCACTCCGAGGAGGAAGCCCAGGTGTGGGGGAGGGGTGATCAAATAGGGCCTTCACTCCGAGGAAGTCACGGTGCGCTCACCGTGGCTTCCACCTCGCAGTGAAGGCCCTATTTAAACCCCGCCAATGATGGTATCTATTCCCTAATGGAAACACTCAGTAACACAGATGCGCAGGAATGAAGATCGTGTGTTTCGCCTTCGTTCCTGTGTGTTGTGCTGTTTCCAAACGGCCCGCAGCCGTCCGAGGAGTGTCGAACTGTTTGTTTTGCCGCCACGGGATGACGCGACAATCGGCAGGCCTGCAATTGAATTTTGCACATATCAGCATGCTGGGTATTGAAGCGTATGTGCGCCCAAGGGGGCGCTTCACAACAGGTATACGAAGACCCGTGTTGTTAATGGCACCGCTGACGTGGCAGCTGATGCGGATGGAGATCGTGCGTGAGGCGCTCGTGTGCTTAAACGCTGCACAGCACAGGCTGCACACGCGCACTCGTAACCAGCAAGTCGCGTACGCAGCTGTGGCACATCTGACGCTGATTCGAGGTCTCATATGTGTGCGTGTCAGCACGTACGTTGGCATCAGTGGTGAGAAAGGTTACGAGAGCTGCGAGGCGGCCAATTAGCGCTCGCGAGCCATTACGGGTTGGGATTATATAATGCTGCCATACCCGTGTCACGGGGACAAATTTAATGCCATCAAGTGCTTACTGCCTAAAGTGTTAATAGCGTTAGCCTTACTGCCATTCGCAGCCTACTGGGTTCGGCACAACTCATTCGCCCGAGGCATGCGTACTCTCGTGCCCATTCCTCACGCTGGAAAGCATGCAGCTTCGTTGGGAACAACCTCCGATCAGAGGAAAGCATGTTTTATACACGGCTTCCTGCTACGTTTTCGTTGCGAATGACGCCATTTTTACCGGAACTCCTGGCTTGACAAGCGAGTTCGTAGCTACTTTTCGACTTGTCAAATTCGATTTATTTCGCTTGGTTTCCGCCTCATCTTGGTTTTAACGCTCAAAACCCGGGCTCAGCGGAAAGCATAGTATCGAGCGAAGAAAGCGTTGTTTAACGAAACATCGCGGCTTATTTCGGTCGGCAATGCGGGGCAAGCTTTCTGCTCCGCGAAACCGAAGATCGTATTTCAATGGGCGGTTTGGATTCAGATCCTGAGTGCTGATCGGACCGCGATGGCAAGGTGCCTAGACTCATTAGACACGTTGCTCGTTCGCGGATTCTGGAGAGCTCCTCCAGATCGCCGTTTGGAATACGCCATTAGTAGACGACCGCGAAGTCTGGCTGGTTCGACGAAAATTTTTCTTATCTTTAGCAACATCGCCTTGTGCCTTCAGCAGCACTGATTATACGCCGGCTTTTGGAGCCATCCATTAGTACAAGTGTAATAATACACGCGATGCGCAGCGTTTGACCTGCACCCCGGATCAGTGCCGTGGAATGCGCGGTACGTTGCCAACCGACCGCCGACCGATTGCGCATGCGCCGTTCAGCATCGAGACCGTGGCATACCGGACGTGCAGAGATCGGAAACGATCCCTTGCCGAAATATCCCGATTGTCTTTGCGCGTATACAAAGCTAGACCTATCTCCCGCGTTGCGCAGTCTTCGCCCATAAGTGGGCATCCCTAGAGCAAGAACAAAAAAAAACGCTGTTTCCGATGTGGCGGGCTGGGATTTTTCTAGCCCCCCTCCCCCCCCCCCTCTTCCTTTTTCCTAGATCGCTTGGTACAAAGCTGGCGCGTGTGCGTATATCGCTCGCATCCGACACGAAGGACGCTCCATGGATATATACAGGGCTGCATGCAAAACACATGCGACTCTATGCCTTCCGCCCCTTTTTGTTTTGTTTGTTTTTTCTTGTTTCTGGGGCAGCTGCCATGTGTGTGTGGCCCCGCGGGGTTCCAAGCGCATGCTCACGGAAAGCTCGTCCCGGCTGGTGCGCTTGTGTCGCAAGCCACGCGGTCGGGATATTCGCCAACGCTATCTATACACGCGTGGCTGAAAAAAAGAAAAGCAATAAGAGGAAAGGATATGAATCCCTGCTGCATTTGGCCCGTGGAGGCCAGTGCGACAGGAACTGCGGCACCTGTTGCTGCCGCTGTGGGTATAGCGGTGCGCTATATTGTAGGCATAGAGCAAATAAAAACGATATGTGAACAGACAGACACCGATAGCTGCATGACTGCGCCGGGGGTTCGGGACGTGATCTCTGCGCTGGGTTTTTGGTTTTTTTTTTCTGGCGGCGTACGCGGCCAGACAGCTCATAATCACGCTGCAATACCCATCCAGGTGGAAACGGAGAGATGGGACATGGCCGCTGCCGCCGGCCCGTTTGTTGTTTGCGGAGCGGCAGGTTTTTGCGCGCGATCATTGGTGGATCGGACGTCACGTGATCCGATTACGTGTATACGTCGAAGCTCTGCTGTCTCCTCGGGCTCGCGGCTGCAACGTTACGAAGTGATATGAACCCTATTTGAAGCGCATTTGTCGTTGGGGCATGCATGCTGTTACGCGTTGACCGCCGGCTGAATGAACTATTAAAGAGCCCGTCTATTAAAGAAGTCTGACCGAAGCCTTCCTGCGTTCGGAGAGCTCTTTAACCTCGGTATCTGAAGCCTAGCTCTTCTTTGATGGCGTTGCCCCCAAACTCTCCAGTTTGTGTGATATGAATTATCCTGATTAGTTTTTGTGTAAGAGAAGCATCAAAAACTTCAAGCCGCCGCGGTGGCTGAGTGGTTATGGCGCTCGGCTGCCGGCCCGAAAGACGCGGGTTCGATCCCGGCCGCGGCGTTCGAATTTCGATGGAGGCGAAATTCTAGAGGCCCGTGTGCTGTGCGTTGTCAGTGCACGTTAAAGAACCCCAGGTGGTCGAAATTTCCGGAGCCCTTCACTACGGCGTCTCTCATAGCCTGAGTTGCTTTGGGAAACCCCTATAAACCAAACCAACCAACCAAAAACTTCAAAAAAGGTAGGGATGTGAAAGAAGGGTGGGATGTGAAAGTAAAGTTTGGGCTCTATTATTAGAGTCGTTTCTAGCAACTGTACTGTATGCACTGTTCTCATTTCAATCGCTAACCATCTAAACGTTTCTCTGTTAGTCTAGACAAGTAAGTGTAAGCGCCTTTTTCCAAACCCCGGTGTGCGAGGCTAGCGCAAAGGGTGTCGTCGCAAAGTCCCCACCACCTGTTGCCGTATCGGTCGCCGCGACAAGCACGTGGAAGCGAGTCTCCGTTGCTCGCCGAGCGCGGCCTGGGCAGAAAATGGCGCCCGTCGCGCGCGCGCGCGCGCATGCGCGCACGCGTGAATTCGCGGTTGCCGCCGAGCCCCCTGTTTCGGTCGGGCGCCTGCCGGAGCAGCCCGTGTTCCCGTTCGGGCGGCGGCCGAAAAGAGCCATGGCTGGCTGATTAGCGCATATTAATTAATTGGCGGCAGGAGCGTCTCGTCCCCCCGCATACGCACAGCTTCGAATGCGGGGGGAGGGGGGGCGGCAGGGTGCATGCACGCGCCCCGCCGTCCTGTTTGGCGTCGTCGTCCCATTGTGGCTGCCTGGCCATGTGTGAAAAGGGGCCGTTTCCCCACCGCGTCCATTGGTCGCGCTTCGGTGGCCGCGCCGTCGTGTCCCTCCCGTTGTGTAGTGCTGCAGCTCCTGCCGCAGTCGGCGCGTTGTTGTTGCGCTGTTCGCGGCAGCCGGCGTCTTTGCTCGCGTCGCTTGTGTCCTCGTCGCTACTTCTGGCGATGCGGCTGAAGGCGGTCCTCGCCGCCGCCCGAGCTCGCGGCGTATCGCTGCGAGCGAGAGCTGGCTGCTACCGGGTGAACCAGAGGGAAGACTTGGCGCTTTCCCCCTCCTCGAACCCTGTAGTTTTTTTTTTTTTTGTCGCTGTTATGTCCTCCGCGCGCTGTACTAGATGTGTGCACGAGGATACGCAGTGTGACCACAGTCGGTATCCCGTCCGTTACGTACATCGACGCGCGGACGAAAGCACTGTGATTGGTTTAAAGCGCAGGATGAGCGCAGGACAGATCGCTATGTCCTGTCAATTTCGTTACTTCCTGCGCTGGCCGCTTGCGCTGAAAACCAATTCCAGTAATGCACCAACTAACCTGCAGAAACGTCCTCACAAAAGCACCCGGTCGGATTATCCGAGTGTATACGCCGTTTAAGTTAAGCGGTGGTCACGTTTGTGTGGGAAGGAGGGTTAATTCAGCGCCTTGAGGGGGTCCATTCGTGTGGCGGTGCTTGTAGTACTCACGCACTTAGCCTTCGAGATTCGAGCGGCGAGACATGGTTCAGCCAGTTTTAGCCAAGCCTGCCTTCATAAGCCCACTATCGGATGGCATTGCTCAAATTGTCATCCCTCTCGTCTATATTGTGATTGGCAGTAGTATTTTTCGTTGTTGTCATGTGTAGCAAAAGGCAGTTTTCATATGCGTGTGACATGACAGTCACATAGTTAATGTACTGACCTCGTGTTGTCCCCTAGTGGAGATTGGTGGTGCGTTATTTGATAGGTACAGCTTTAGTTCCATGACTTGTATACCGCTGCTGCTACCGCTTTGCAGTTTCGCATAGTTATTCTTTTCGTACAAATATTCGCGCAAGTATAGCGAATAATATCATACAGATGCTCGATTCGTATCCGAATCGGTTGCTTCACTGTTCGATTCGTTTGATGCGGTTTTTAACAGCACTCTTCGTATCAGATTCGGTAGCAGAGGTTGACTATTCGTATTGTAATCGGTCGCGAAAAAGTACTTTCCGCGTCCCCTAACATTCGGGATCAGAAACTCTTTCAAGTAGACCACTTAACTTGAGACCAGATTAACTTGACCTAACAGGAGGGCCCTACAGTGCCGGTGCAGCCATCGACCTTTCGAGGCTGATATCACATTTAAATTCAACCCATTTCCTTACTCCTTGGATTGTATTTGCAGATTCCCTTCTTTGCACCTGAGCTAAGTTCTTGTGCCTGACATGCTTTAACTCAAGTAGTTTTTTTTTCTTCTTGCCTTGTGCTCTCTTTAAAAAAAAACATGGAATTAGTGTTGCAAGTGAGATTATAACAAAAAGGTTATACTGTCAGCGAGTGGCTTAATTAATTATTTTGTGCAGTGAAGAAAGTGCGCCAGGAATTGAGTCGCCGAGCCTTTCAGTGCCAATGATTTTGACAGCAGAAAGAGAAGTGCTTTGTCAGTCGGAAAGTGCAAGCAGAGAGTCGGTATGCCTGGCAGTTCAAGGTTTAACAAAAACTGCACGCTGTGCTGTAAGGGGTACGAGGGCAATTCCAGGGTGCAACAGCCATATGAGTCAGTCTGTATTTGTCGCCAAACACTTCTAACGGTCCTTGCGCTGTGTTATAAGTATCTGTTTACCACAGTCCAGACATTCACATTGCAGTCCTTATTATACGACAAAAATATGCAGGTCCCAATGGGCTTTGTGCATTTAAACCCTGTCAGCTGTCTAAACAGCAAGTTTCCATGTTAAGGCATGCATGCTTTGATAAAGTTTCATCCCCTGAAAAACTGTCCATAATTCAGGCCACCATATTACAGGGTGGATATTAACGAGGTATGGCTGCATACAGCAGAATGTGGTACATTTTTTTGTTCTAATAATGTCACAAGCACCAAATCATTGCACCATTTCTATGACTGGCATGGGTTCCTAATCGTGAAAAACACTATGTACTCTCACGCTGCTGAATTGTCGTGGCCCATTAAATTGTTCCTTCCAAATCTGCACGCTTTTTGAAAAGCATTCCTGTGATAGCCAACTTTTCGTTCTTTGTGACATACACTTGCACCTTAGTCTCTTTGAGAAAGCATGCGATAAAATCCTTTATAGAATAATGCCTTGCATCGTACTGGTCTGAGCGGGATTTAAGTGATTCTAGCCACCTAACAGCAGCTGGCCCATGCTAACTCTAGCTCATCCTGCCTTTCTTTTTTTGGAATCTCGGGCAACCCCAAAGGTATTGTACTTGGCCCTTCCCTTTTTCTTGCATTCAGTAATGACCTTCTTTCACTGTTTCATTTCACTAGTCTTCATTGATTGCTATATGGTCTGCCATCTCGCTATCAATATCAACATTCCTACCCTCCAGAACAACCGTCTCCGTGCTTGAGAATGGCCTATTTGCCAATGTTAATAGGACTGCATTAATAGTTTTTACTGTCAGCCATACCCGTCTCCATTACAAGGTGATATGCGTCAGTATTTCCTTTGTGCTTGTATCCTACCCTGTTTCAAGCGAAGCAACACAGAGACTTCCATTATGCGATGTGGTTAAAATGCTAGGTGCGTATGTTTACGCATGTAACTTTTATGTGCGTGTGTCATTTGATCCTTATCCTCATCTGAAATGGCCAGCCAGGTATGTTATTGGGCCAGCAAAAGGGTGCCTCCTTCTCCTCTATAATAAAGCTAAATTTCACTTACAGTTCTGCCATCATGAATGGAGTCAGATTATAGCTGCTGTGAATTTTGTGTGTCAATGTGATTTTCTTACATTGACGGCAGTGAAACGCATGGAAAGGCACAAACCTGTACTCAATATTAATTTATTCATAGGGTTGCTGTTTTGCTTACATTACTAACTCGAGTTTTCATATAAGGCCCTGAGGAGGATCATCATTTTGGTGTATTGTTTTGAAAACGGAGGCCACAAAACAAGACATTTGTTTGCTTAATACATGCAGCCCTTCTAGGACTGTTTAAATTCACATACACACCCTGTATGAAGCTGGAAAGTAGGCATAGCCTAGGCAAAGATCTTCAAGCAGTTAAGTTAACAACTAAGTCATTTTAACATAAGGTATGCCTAAAGGGAACTTTGGCAGTTTGACAAGCAAACTGGCAATGAAATAAGCTTTACTTTGCAGAAGATGTTGCTAATAACAACAGCTAGCATGTATATAGCATGTAATATTAGCTAGCATAGTAGCTAGCATGTAATATTAGGAGGAAAAAATCTTAGCTCGTAGTTAGAACGGTTGCATATATGGGTGGTCTTCAGTGGAGTCTAGCGGTCGAACGAGTTGTGTCACGATCGCGGTGTGATGCCTTTTTTTCACTTTCTGAAGTAGAAATAGCGCAAACGTTAATCGTTTCCCGAGACGCTGTTTTAGAACCTCGCCTGCGGTGTTGCAGAGTTTGTGGCGACTTCGTTCGCGGACGTCAGAATCGTCCGCGCAGAGATCCATGGCTATCACAACCGATCGCGGTTTTACCCGCTACGAAAAATCTCACAGCTAAACATGTCTCGTAAACATGTCTGTGTGTTCGTACGGCAAGATATGTTCGTGTTTTGCTACGGCAGATGCCTGTGCTGCCGCACGGGCGGCACTGACGAGCGCGCCAATCAGAACGCCGGAGTCGTCCGCTCGGTCGCATGCAGCAAACTTAATCGTGTAGCACCTCATCCGCAACGCGCCCTCACGCGGCCGTGCGCATGGTCGCAAGGACGCGTGCGCATGCGGAACAAAAAAAAAAAACGATCGTACAGCAGCCTTTACCCTCCGTGTTGCCAATCATGCCGGCTACAGCCTACATTACAGCATCTAGATTTCGGCGACGTGCGTTTTTAAGCACGCAAGACACAACACGTTTAACATCGGCGGATTATGAGCACCTTAAATATTATTGGAACAGGAAAATTTGTTGCTCTCGGCAGCTTGAAGTATCACTGACGAGGCTGCGCTGCCGCATCCCCCCTCTAAATTTCTATTTACACAAGTGGGGTTTGGCGCTCTCTCCCCTTTGTGCATTTTGCCGTGAGCCTGAATCTATAGAACATTTTTGGCTGTATTGTCGCCGATTCAACTCTCTGAGAAAAAGGTTACTGGAGGAGCCCTTGCAGCAACTTGGCCTTAGTTTGAGCAGCCCGCTCTTGCTATCATTTGGCGCCACCACATTTGGGTTCAGCCACAGATCTGTTTCTTTTCTATCAATCATTACATTTTGACTTAATCATTATTATTTAATCCCTCTCTTTATTATTATTCATATAATTTTGAAATCAAAACTCTCATCCCTTTTCTGTTCACGAGGAAGAATTCACCGGTGTTGCGCTCCCACGTGCTTTTCCTTTTTATTAACTGCGTTCAGGTGAATTGCCACCCGATTCTTGGCCGATCCCCCAGTGTGGGTAGGTGCCATCTTTTGATAGGCAAACAACAACAACCCTCCGTATTCTTGGCTCACTCCGTTTTCGGTTGCTACCCTTGCAAAAAATTTCTTTAGACCTCTGTCTATAATGTCTGTAGGCTCTCTATAGACAAGCATTAGAGTACAGTCTAAGGCAATACAAATCCTATCGACAGTCTGTAGATAGACAATCTATAGATTTATGGCCGTACGCTTTTAGCAGATTTTTGTCTATAGACTCTGAATAGCCAAAGAGAAATATACATAGGAAGGCAATAGAGTCTATAAGAAGTCTAGAGACTGTCTACAGATCATTTTGTAAGGGCACGAACCGGCCCTATCATAGCCCCTGCAGGCCTGGCAACAGGTTCGTGCCTTCGGTCCATTGGACGCGCCCTCCCGTTATGGTCGCTATAGCCGCCACCGCCGGGGGAGGCACGCGCGGCAGGCAGGCGTTGCACGTCGTCATCGCCAGCGGCCCGCTATCCTGTGCCTGCGTGTGCGCCACAACTTGCGTGTCTGCCTTTGTGCGTGCACGGTGACGCGACACCTTGCGATGCAAATGCGGCCGGCTTCCGCGCGCCACAAGCCATGCGTGCGCAGCAACCGCTGGCGTGGCGGACGCCTCCGACTCCGCACTGCTTGTTGCGTCGTGATAGTTTGGCAGCAGTTGAGGGGGGGGGGGGGGGGGGATGCTTCCTTTCCTGCCGTGTCACGTACCTACCTGCGCGGTGACCTTACGACCTCCCGCCGCTCGCTCACGGCGACCCGCGGGTGGTGCGTGAACGTGCGTGCGTGCGTGCGTGTGCCCGGGGGCTTTGCCTTCGCCGTTATCTCTGTTGCATATGGAATAGTAAACGCGTGTAGTGTTTTCTTGTTTCATCGCTTCGCGAATGAATGTTTGTGTTCAGTTGTACGCGTTGAGACCGTCTTTGTTGTTGGTGCGACATCGTTTCTGCACCCGAACTCGGCGTGTTCGTGTCACGCCTGTAACGGTATACGTGTAGGGAGCGTATAATATATGGAGGGCATCTGTACTCTTAGTAGACGGAGCAGAGTGCGCTGTGTACAGAGCGTGCGGCGTACGGAACACACAATAGGCACAATCGTGTACTGTATACATAGTTGCCATAAAGTGGTGTGGGATTATATCGGACGACTGAAGATACAACAAACTGTTTTATGCAATGCTACTTTGTCCGGACGCAAATAACTGTGTGGGAGGCGCGATATAGAGGAAGTCGACACTGTAGTACATGACGTACATGGTTTGATCATCATCATCAGCCTGATTACGCCCACTACAGGGCAAAGGCCTCTCCCATGTCTCTCCAATTGACCCTGTCCTGTGCCAGCTGCATCCACCCTATGCCTGCAAACTTCTTAATCTCGTCCGCCCACCTAACTTTCAGCAGCCCCTGCTACGCTTGCCTTCTCTTGGAATCCACTCCGTTACCCTTAGGGACCAGCGGTGATCTTGCCTTCGCAGTACATGCCCTGCCCAAGCACATTTCTTCCTCTTGAATGATGTGCTAGATGATGCAACTATGGATATCGTTGCTTGGTGCACTTACACAAGACGCAGCGTACCATATCGCACGCACGAATGCTTTGTCGAGATACGAAAGGGGTGTTTTTTTTCCGGGTTTGTGTTCTCGTTTCTTAATTCAAAATGTTCGTTTCATTTTCTTTCTTTCTTTCTTTCTTTCTTTCTTTCTTTCTTTCTTTCTTTCTTTCTTTCTTTCTTTCTTTCTTGACCGCGTGGAAGGCTTCCTGTTCCATGGATTGTCTGGAATTTCGCGCCCTCTTATCACACTCGCGGGCTGATGTAACACAACGATTCTTCTCTGTGGGTTTGTACCGTAAGCGGGCACTACATCGTGAGGGGTAATGGCCGCTTGCCATCCTCCACGCCTATTGGCTGCGTACCTATAGAAGTAGCGGCGACGCTAAAGAAGAATATTATATTCTATTTGAATACGAGCAACGCGAATTTGAATACATATGTCCGAGTTAAGGTTATCCTGGTGGAAATCAAGGCGAATATCTGATTATGCGGGACACGTGATTGGGCACAACGGGTAACAGAGTGGATTCGAGGATAAAAAGGGTGGCGAAGCGTGAGTCGGGTGGGGAGACGAGTTTGGATGACGGGACCGGGACTCGTCCAGGACGCGGCTATAATTTGAGATCAGTAGTTTTGTATCGCAGCGGGCGTAACGAGGCTGATGATGATGATGATATTTACTTTGTTCTCCCTGATTAGAACGCGTTATTATTTCCAACTACATATTCCTTGCTCACTTTATTATTCATTCGTAGCCACCTCAATTACTGTTTATCATCGTGGCGTAACACGTGTTATAGCCATCTTTCTTCTTTATGTCATCTTCAAAACCAGTCTGTTAGAATAATGACATTCAGCTCATACACCGCATCCAGTGCTCCCATTTACCGCAGGCTCAATACCTTGCCTCTCCTTTGTTCACTCCAACTGGAACTAGGTTATTGATGTATCGCGCCCGTCACAAGAGCACTGCTATCCCTATCTTTACAGCTTCTTGTTTGTCTAACGTCAATAATACTAGATTCGCAGAACAACATAATATCTCGCTTCCGAAAGTCGAAACTAATTGCGGCAAACAGTCAGCTTTATTTTCAGCAATCACTGTCTGCAGGAACTCGCTACCCGCAATCATCAAATCATTCCGCACCGAAGCACAATTCCATAAAAACTTGAAAAGCTGTGTACTGTTTAATTGCCTTCAATTACCACGCCAATGAAACCTGTTATTATTGTGTACGACTTCTATTGGCTGAGTGCTTGTACTATGTTCTCTTTTTGTGTTTGTAAAATGTGTTTTTAAAATTTAGCATGCTTAAACTGTTTGTTGCTAATATTAATTTGTACTGCACCGGTTTTCCGCTATGTAGTTGCTATCTGCCGTATGCTTATCTCTATTCATATATGCAATTAATAACAGGAAGTGCCCCTGACAGTTTACGCTTTGGGACCTTCTTCTGTGATAATTAATTAATGTACCTCTTACCAGCGCTTCTTTTTTTTTCAATAAAACCGTTCAAACCATTCTCGTGCAGCAAGGTGGCGCCCGCCTGCCGCAGGTTCTTGTATGGCTGTTGTTAGCATTGGTCGCGCGGTTTTGTCGTGAATTCTTCGAAATATGTTCAAAGCACACACACACACACACACACACACACACACACACACACACACACACACACACACACACACACACACACACACACACACACACACACGCACACGCACACACGCACGCACGCACGCACGCACGGACGGACGGAAGGTATTGAAACGGGATTGGGCAGGGCTTGTCGATCATTGGCCACTCTGCCACGTAAGCTGCGGGATGATTACGCACAAAATACTAAGCGCCGCGTGCTGCACATCTTGTCAGCGCTCCGTTGAAAGGTTGTACGGAGTGTATATCCGCCACTCATCGGGCCGTTATCTCGTCGGATGCAGCTACGCGGAACTCACGGTGCAGCGCCGTCGTGGGTGGCGCGATAACGGGGATCTTCGAAGCGGACTTTTTCCGAGCTTGCAGAAAGAGGATACACAGCACGTCCTAAGAGCACCGGCCACGCCCCGGAAAGGGAACGCTATACGTGGGGAACGATCCTTCACCGAGTATTCGTCCGCTTTCCTTACGCACGTGTCGTCAGCGCATTCTGAAACTATGGAAGGTTGGGTGCTGCCGGGTGAGAACCTTGTCTGCTGAGGGCAGCGTACGGATGCGTTGGCTGCGAACGTTGTTCAGCCCGGTCAGTGGGGCCTGCTAATTACCCAAGCAGAGTGGGGCGCTCATTTGGGACTTGCGTGCCAGTTCATGGCTCATAATGATGATAACCCCATCTATGTCTACTGCAAAAAAAGGCCTCTCCCAGATTTATTTGATTTGATTTAGGGGGTTTAACGTCCCGAAGCGACTCAGGCTATGACGGACGCGGTATAGTGAAGGGCTCCGGAAGTTTCGACCACCTGGGGTTCTTTAACGTGCACTGACATCGCGCATTACACGGGCCTCTAGCATTTCGCCTCCATCGAAATTAGACCTCCGCAGCCGGGGTCGAACCCGCGTCTCTCGGGTCAGCAGCCGAGCTCCATAACCAGTCTGAGATGTTAGATTCAAGAATGAATTGATGCAATTCTGTGTGAATTCGAATGAATTGGTTTCGCGGCGGTCAAAAGCAGGCAGGAGGACGTATTTACCGTTTCCTATCGTACTGCATGACACCTTAGTTCTCGCGACTATCATCACCCTACTCCGGAGGGCGTTTGGGGGGGGGGGGGGGGGGGTTGCAACGAAAATTATGCGTTCACAAATGTTATTTAATAGCCAAATATTTCATGTTCCCTTTTCTGCCACGTAACAAATGCATTATGTCTGATAGTAATTGAGGTATGAAGCGTATAGTTCCCCTGAATTCATTGCTCGCGGACCCTATGCCACGTGTCTGTAGGTTAACGCCACGGTGGCGATAGTGCGGCTGTTGCCGTAGATAAACAGTTATTTAATCTTCTTGTTGATGCAAAACGACTCTGAGATGCTACCGCTGCTCTCATACTGGTTCTTGCCCCCCCCCCCCCTCCCCCCACCATACAACTTACAATAATGTCCCTAAGGGTGCTGTAGAAATGAGTGAATTTATTTTATTTATCACTTTACCAACAGCGCTATTTTTGTTTGGCATTGCAGTGGAGGGGGGGGGGGGTAATTACATAATGTGCGCAACAAAGTTGAGGGTAAAAATAACGCAATGCAGAAAATACAATGCAGTATAATTTGAAACCAACAAACAAAACATTGACTATTACAGCAGTCAGGCAAAATATTCGTTCTCCATTCCGGACACGATTTCTTGGGGCTGCTTATACCACTCATTTATTGTTTTCCGGGGAAAGGACATTTTTAATAAATTTATCCTGTATCTTATTTACCTTGAAAGTGTGGTCTCTTCTTGCTTAATTGTAGTCTGATAGAAACAGATATTGGTCACGATCAGTACCGGTTTTGCAATAAATAATGTTACGGAAGAATTTAAGCCTAAGTACAGGTAATAGTATAGACACACTTCATAAACCTGCGTTGGAGGTCGGGGCGGACAAGAGAGCACAGCAGCCCATTTGGACTACAGTGCACAAGAGGCGCACATTTTTTGCCCTGTGTTGCGCGCCTCGTGTCCCGTGTCAACGTGCTGTTCTATCATCGTGTCCTCAACTCCGCGTGACTCGTACTCCCATCTTGCGGAGAGCTCCACTTTACGGAGACGCTTTGCGTGCGTCGCGGTTCTGATCTAATTGGTACCTTTTTTATTCTCCAGGTGGAGCGGCTGCGGTCGTCCAACGCGGAGCTCGAGGACCGCTGCCACGCCACCGAGCTGCAGCTGTGCGCCGAGCGCCGTTCCAGGGCGGAGGACGTGGCTGCCGCGGCCGCCTCGGCGGGACGCCGCCACAGCTGCAACAACGCCGAGGGGGACAGCTACGTGAGTGCGGCATCCCTCCCTCCTCCTCCTCCTCCTCCTCCTCCTCCTGTCTCTGCCTGCGCTGACGAGAGACGGCGATGAGCGGGTGGTGTCTCCGCACGTGGTCGGGCCAAAAAAACTAGCCTCCTGCTGCGAAGAAGCGGAGTGCCGGTTAACCCTTTCAGGCTCTGGCCGTAATTTCTACTCAAAACGAATATTTTGTCACCAAAGTAGTATAAGCAGACCTCAAGAAAGCCAATTCGTGAGTTTTTCAACACGAAATTTCGTACAAAGCGTCGCAGTAATTGAAAATTTTAGCATTCAAATTCCAGGATTTATCCAATAAACATCCGAAAATCGTGGAATCACCTTCTGCTTCGGAGATACGCATGGCTCCAGAAATTGAGAAAAGAAAAAGTGCTTTTCTAACTGGTGGCCAAATCTCTCTGTCTGAAAAATTGCGGAGGACGTGCCACCATCGTTGTTTCGAGAAGTAATACGTTCTGCTTTCGCTATAGTTGCCATAAAAAAAAGCACCCTACTTGCGATACGAAGATATGAGTCAAAAGTCTTCAGCCCACAAGTTTTTCTTTTGAGTCGTGCAGGGAAGCTCGGAAAGTGTTGTGACACAGGCAGAGGTGCCCAGAGCCGCATGGCCCAGTCCTTTTATGTAGTGAAACGTTCACATCTATCAGTCACCTAAAAGCAAACCCCCGTGGCATAAATACCTTTCATCGTGGCTTACGTGCACGTAGTTGTAAGGAAAGTGACACGTGTGACGTCAAAAGCCAGAAAGAGCAGGGTGGATTAAATGGTGGTATCCCGATATACAACTGTGTATATTGTATTTAAAGAGGGAGAAAACGACTGTGGCAGGATACTCATGGCATAAGGACACATAGTCCTTGCTTTGTGCCAAGGGTAAGGAAACGTGGCCCAGGGCGACGCGGCGTCGAGTGGGGAGATGAGTGTGAAGCGTGCGTTGGAACAAGCGATGTGCGCTGGACAGGGCTGGTTGGAGATCAGTCGGGGAAGTGTGTGTCCTGTAGTGGAGGAGGTAACCTGCCTGGTGGCAGTGTTGTCACGTGGCGCTGATAATCTGGCAGGCGGGACAGAGGGCGGGAAGGTCTTCGCACCAGTCTGTTCGTGAGTGATCTTGTGCCTTTTCGTGGGGTGGAGTTGCGCCTGTTCGTGGGGCGTACTTGTGCCTGTTACTGGGGTGAAGTTGTGCCTCTTTTGGGGTGTACTTGTGTCTGCTCGTGGGGTGAAATTGTGCCTGTTTGTGGGGTGTACTTGTGCCTATTTGTGGGATGTATTTGTACCTGTTCCTGGGGTGAACTTGTTCCTGTTTTTGGTTTTGGCTGAGTGTGTACCTATTCATGAGCGAACGCGCAGCGTCCAGTTTACTGACACGCCGGAGTTCTGCGAAGTACGCGCGCTTTCCGCCAGATGGTGCCCGTGAGGCTTCTTCGGTGTCGGGTTTTTTTTTTTAAGAAGAGCATTTTACTTTTCGCCTAACGCGCGGTCGGCTGCGCATCGGACAAGCGGCAGTGTTCGTTCGGTCACGTACGCTCACGCCAGGCATGATCGCGGGTCCGCGAAGGGTACTGAGCCGGCCGCGCATCACGCGCCTTCTTCCTCGCGGTGGAAAGGGGCGTAGAACGACGTAACGTGCTCGCTTACCTACCGCCTACCTGTGTACACCGATATAGCTTCTCATCCTCCCTCCCATCTCCTTCTCTCTTTCCTGGACCTTGGTCCACCGGCCGGCGGCGACGGGTTGCTTAGCTGACGGGATGTTTGTTATAACTGTACGAGGCGGGACGGGCGGCACGTTACCGGAACGCAGTATCTTTTCCTTCCCGTCTGGGCAGCCCGTCTTCGCCTTTTTTTTTTCTGGGGGGGGGGGGGGGGGGGGGTGTTCTCGGTTTCATCTGATTGCATAACTTCCTTCGCGTGACCGCAGCGCCCCGCCGGCGAAAGTACTCGCCGATCTGGTTGTTCGTGCGTATGCTGCCGCGGAAGGAGTACTGTTATATACACGCACATGCATCGTCATGCGGACGCGTATGAGTCTCCCCGGTTAACGTACATCTGTACGGTGCAGCGCTGGCGGATATTGTGGTGATTGATGAGAGAAGGGGGAAAGGAATTTAGACGGGAAAGTAGTAAAGCGGTTTGCCCCCCCCCCCCCCCCCCCCCCCCCCCATCCCTGTTGTACTTTGGACGCGATTCTGCTCGGCCACCTGGCGTTGTGCGCTATCGAAGTACGGTATTTTCCGGTCAGAGAAACTATGGACTCCTGCCGCCCGAACGAGCGGCCGCACCCGCGCAGGAAAAAAAAAAATGAATGAATGAAGTGCAAGCGTAAAAGAAAGCTCGTCTAAAAAAATATAAAAATCCTGACTCAGCGTCAGAATACCCTTTAGCATCGCTTACCCAATACGCATAGATCGAAACGTATACGGTACAACCGGCTGCATAAGGTTATCAGGTACACCACATTAAAGTGGCTAGATATGCAGATTCTTTTGAAGCGGAGGTTGCAGCTTGATTACGTGTTCTCCGCGGCTGCATCGAAAAGACCAAGCACCGCTGCCATCTGTGCCGGGATCGCGTAGGTCCCGGGTTTGGTTGCTCTGACCGCGCAGGTTTTCTTTAAATGATAATAATAATAATTATTATTGGTTTTTTGGGGGAAAGGAAATTGCGCAGTATCTGTCTCATATATCGTTGGACACCTGAACCGCGCCGTAAGGGAGGGAGTGAAAGAAGAAAGGGGTGCCGTAGTGGAGGGCTCCGGAATAATTTCGACCACCTGGGGATCTTTAACGTGCACTGACATCGCACAGCACACGGGCGCCTTGGCGTTTTTCCTCCATAAAACCGCAGCCGCCGCGGTCGGGTTCGAACCCGGGAACTCCGGATCAGTAGTCGAGCGCCCTAACCACTGAGCCACCGCGGCGGGGCTCTTTAAATGACGGTGATTTTCTTTTCACGAAAGGCACATAACTTTCCAAGTCTTGTGGTATTGGAATGCGGGGTTTGTTACGTCTCGAAGCGATGCATGGGCTATGAGGGACGCCCTATAGCGGAGGGCTCCGGATTAATTTAGACCACCTGGGGTCCTCTAAACTGCGCCTACATCGCACAGTACACACGGGTGTTTTTGCGTTTCGCCTCCGTCGGAATGTGGCCGCCGCGGCGGGGATTTGGTCCCGCGACCTTGAAATCGGCAGGCAGAACGCCAAAGCCGCTGAGCCGCCGCGGTGGGTCGTCTTGTGTACCGCAGGCCGCGTTCAGGTTGGGTCTGTGTAGGAAAGTGGTCGGGCTAGGTAGGCCAGTTCACCGAATAGTAATGATAATAGCTATTAATGTTATTATTTTGGGGAAAGGAGGAAAGGGCGCAGTAACTGTCTCATTCTGTGGACACCTCAACCACGCCGAAGGTATGAATGAGGGAGTGAAAGAAGGTGGCGGGAACAGAAAGAGGCGCCGTAGTTGAGGGCCGTGGAATAATTTGGTCCGCATGGCGATCTTCATCGTGCACTGTTATCGCACAGCCCATGAGCGTTTTTTTTGTATTTATAAACATTCACCGTTGTTTGATTGGTGCATTTTTTTTGCTGCGTTAGCAGTATATATAGTCTTATCTCGACGAAAAATTCATGATCTGTAGCGTTAGAGGTTAAAGACGAATTTAGATGTAGAGGTGCACCATGAATTTGTCCATGAATTCAGGGTATATGTTCAATTCGTGGTCTGTATCCTTGGAGGTTACAGAACTTAGAGGTAGAGTTGCACCATGAATTTGTCCATGAATTCAGAGTATATGTTCAATTCGTGGTCTGCATCCTTAGAGGTTACAGAGGACGAACTTAGAGGTAGAGGTGCACTATGAATTTGTCGATGAATTCAGGGTATATGTTCAATTCGTGGTCTGTATCCTTAGAGGTTACAGAGGATGAACTCAGAGGTAAAGTTGCACCATGAATTTGTCCATGAATTCAGAGTATATGTTCAATTCGTGGTCTGTATCCTTAGAGGTTACAGAGGACGAACTTAGAAGTAGAGGTGCACCATGAATTTGTTGATGAATTCAGGGTATATGTTCAATTCGTGGTCTGTATCCTTAGAGGTTACAGAGGACGAACTTAGAGGTAGAGGTGCACCATGAATTTGTCCATGAATTCAGGATATATGATCAATTCGTGGTCTGTATCCTTAGAGGTTACAGAGGACGAACGTGGAGGTAGAGGTGCACCATGAATTCATCCGCGAATTCTGGGTAGAGGTGCACTGGAGGCGTACCGGGCACTCACCGGAAAAAAATACAGCTCCCAACTACGAGCCTTAACCCACCTCCGCACTTCAAGTTAAAAGATGCTATGGGAAGCCAATGAACATAAGAGTGAAATGTACAACCAATGCTGCTGACAAATATTTATCGCTTCACATCGCACGATGAATCTATTTTTTTTTACATGAAGCTGAGAGCATATGCAGTGTAAATTCGTGGTTGTATATAAGCATATGCAATGTTTGTGGGCATATATATACGGCATAAAATCGCACGCATGCGAGTAATATCTGTGGTGGTATAAATTTTTGAAGCGTAAGCATAATACAAAAGCGAATGCATAGAAACCTGTTGTATACAGAACGACGAGTAATCGTCGAGGAAATCTGCTTAACCTGCGTGCTTAAAATTCCCCTGCCTGCATTCAGGAGGTCGACCAGACCTGGAGGATAAGTTTTGATATACGCTGACGTACTGTGCAGTTTTGCTCAGGTCCGGGGAAAATATATGTCACGCGTGTCATGTGATTTCGTTTTCAGAAAGAGATGCGATAACGAAACTCGTATAGAACACAGTGTGAAAGCGCATATAGATATATACACACACAGAGCTCGGTGTGTCTGGCGTGATCGTGTATGAGCATGGCTTCAAAGCAGGCAGGCTGTTCCCGGCATGCACTTGCGCAGCGTGAGCGCTTGGACAAAAGTGGGTCATCGTCATCGGGCAATTTACTGCACAGAGATAAAACTAAATATAAACTAAAGAAGCGCCGCAGTTGCGTGGCAAGCGGGATCAGCACATGCGCATGCGAGCTAGTATTCCCCGAGCACACGGCCCTGCTTATTTTATTATTCTTTTTTGTCCACCTTTGCTCTGCCTCGACTCTGTCGTCGAGCCGTTAATCGACGTACGTGGCATATATAGCCTTACCCACGGGTGACTATGTGTGCGTCCACAGGATGCAGTAAATAAAATAAATTCAACGTAGATGTCTCTTTCCTGTCGCAAAAGGCCACTAACCCGGAAAAAAATGGAATGAACGGGAAAATTTTTTGTGTGTGCCTGGGTTGGGGAGGGGGGGGGGGGGGGAATTTCCGTTTTTAATGCTCGATCGATGCTGCGGCCATCTGTGGATGCCACGTGTGTCGCATCACTCGGAGCAGGGAGCGTATCGTCGATCTCTGATTGGACCACCGGCCGCGCAGGCCCCCCGGCTTCATGGCGATCTTTCAATTCAGTTCAATTCAATTTCAATTTATTTAACATTTCTGATATGCAATATACGCCAACACTCTTTGGACCCATTGTCAAAGGCTAGTTCGGGTCAAAGTACACAGAATGCAAAGAGACAAATTCAAAAGCGCGAGCTTATACAGAATAGTATTAACATTTAATCAACATTGAAATCAAAACACTCTAAAATAACTCTGGTATAAAGCACTAGGCAGAACACGGAGATAGCATTATAATATAATAATGAATTGGTGAAATGGCGAGTATCTGTCTCATATATCGGCGGATACCTGAACTGCGCCGTTAGGGAAAGATAAAGGAGGGAGTGAAAGAAGAAAGGAAGAAAGGTGCCGTAGTGGAGGGCTCCGGAATAATTTCGCTCACCTGGGGATCTTTAACGTGCACTGACATTACACAGCGCATGGGCGCCTTAGCGTTTCGCCTCCATAAAAATGCAGCCGCCGCGGTCGGAGATAGCATTGAAACACTCTGTGAGAACATTCGGGCATGCGCTACACAGAGAAGACATAATGGGAGCATATATATACCCAGCAATTCTGGGCAAAAGCATTTTTGAACGGGAAACCATTTATGAACGCATTTTTTTTTTCATATAATGTACGATACGATTCCACTAGAACAATCAACATATCTGCAGATCACCCGACGGCAGTCTTGAATTTTTTTTTTTCAAATAACGTTTTAGCTATCGTCAAGAGAGTTCCCCGTTGGTTTTCTATGGCAGTCTTAACTGTTCGATGCGATCGCTGGACGCACTTTAAAAAAAATGTTTTGCTGCATATTAGAAATTCTTCCAATATGCAACAAAACCTTCAATATTAACCGTAAAATTATCTTGCATTTTCTCATTTTTTGAAAATTTTGTTCGAAATTGCTGGACATGAAACTATGGGAGGAAAATAAGATTTCGTGGCAAGTCAATTAGTTCAAAGGACACTGAGAACTCTATCATTTTTTTTTTGTTAGCAAAATCTGATAGTTCGGCATTTCATGGCTTTGTTGCCGCTTGTCCGGGCGCGAAAGATGCATTTATTTCAAAGAAATTTGGATTCGAAGATGAAAAAGTTTTTCCCGCCGCTCTGATTCAAACTCAGGGAACTCTTATGACGCCACGGCAACTCTTATGACGTCTCAAAACGGAGTGACGTGATACGTGACGTAAACGCAGACTCCGTGATTTCTGACGGCTAGCGGTGTGGTGCGCAACCTTCCTTTGCCAGCCTCAGAGATTCGTGCTTCGATGAAGTAAGGAAAATTCCTCCAAGGTGGCGCCTCTTGTCCTAGGAAGTCATCACGCTTGTACTTGCGAGATTGGCCTGTGGCGGCGACACCTGTATTTTGGTTCTTGCTATTTTCTACATTACAAGAGCTTTGTTTTCAGTAGGAGTGGCGTTTTTGCGATCAGGAACTGCTATTCTATCGATACAAGCCAACTTCAATTTCTCCTCAGTGTCCCTTTAAGTGTCGTCTCTCTGTGGCGCCGCTGTATTTTCGTTCCTCGCTTGCATCCTAGATGGCTGTGGGCCGATCGAAAAGGAGACGTTGGTGAAGGTGAAGGGGCGATTCGGGCAGGAGGAGTCGGAGTGAAAATGGTACAGGAACAGAATGTTTCTTCTTGATACAAACACATGCATTCCTGCGCCTACGTCGCTTCGTGCTCCCAGCGTGTCATGGATGCGCTGCGCCCACCAGCGGTGCTCATAGTAGTTGTTGGGCGCACTCCAGACGCGAACGCCCTTAATCCTGGAAATGTCTTCTGGTCCTCGGGCGCGGAGTCAGTCAGCCATTCTTCCCACGAGGCATGCCTGCGGGTTTGGCTGATGGATGGCTTTGGTTACGTTCGCGCTTGACCCGATCATGCATGTGTTGTGTGTAGAGTCCCCCACAGGAAGAGACATTCATTCTGGCCGGTATAGACCTTTCCACCGAGCGAGGAGGATGCTGAAAAGCCTTCTCTCTGGGCTGTTGCAAACCGGTTCCGCTGCCGCTTCCACCGCTCTAGCACCAAGTGCGCACAACAGCCCAATGTGGCGGCGTCCTGGAGCCCTCGGCGGAAAGGTCTTGATGTGGCGGAATAGGAGTGGTGTGGGGAAGGAACTTGTTAGCTGGCGGACTATTGCAGCCTGCTCCGTGTTCAGGCACTTTTGTGTGTATACCTGCACCTTGGCCCAAGGCTTCGAGGAGATGGCGCGCATGTCTGTTCTCAGGTTTATGAATCGAGTCGTGCCTATTCAGAAGCTTGCAGTGGCAGAATGCAGGGATGGAATGGCGAAATCAACTAGCGCAGTACTTTTCGAATCGCTGTTCCATGCGTCCATAAAACGTCATGAATGGCTTAACCTGTCCCCCTGTTTAGCCATCGCGTGTAAAACTTCCGCCCGTGCCTCCCTGGACTCCTAAGTCACCTGCAGTAATGCTCAAAGCCGTGAGCGGATTCTCGTGGCGTGTGCTCGCCAAACGGAGCCAAGGACAGCACCATTTGGGCGCGGTTCGCTAAATCCGAATTTCGCAATACTGGGTCGCTTCGGATCGGCACGAGCTGGGATGCGCTTCCCGCCGGGGGCATATTCCGAAAGCCGTGACCGCCGCCCCGCCGGGGTCGCCTTATTTGGTTGGCCAACAAAAGCGTAAGAGTAGTAATAAAGTTTTGGCAGGCGCGGCAGCGCGAGGGCGTGAACGCCTAAGGAGGCGCGGGCGGCTTTGTTTTTGGCACCGGCCTGGCGCGCGCCCGGACGCGTGTGTGTGCATTGAGTGGAGACTCACGAAGGGGGGTGGGGGCGTTTTTTTTTAGTCATTATATGGACGACCGACGGAACAAAAAAAATAAAAACGAGGGAAGAGGTGGGGTGTGGTAGGTGGCGAGAGGCGTCAATCGGCGCTGACGCTTCCGCGTCGACGACAAACGCCTGTCAAGGGCCGCCGCTGCTGAAGCCTCCTCTGTGCCCCATTGTGTGTGTGTGTGTGTGTTGTGAGCTGGGCTTCTCTGCGGCGGAGGCTGTCCCCTTCGTGGCCACCCCCGCCCTGGTTCTCCAGGAGGAAAAGCGCAAAAACAGCGACGGTGGCACGAGGTGACGAGCCGTGCAGACTCGACTCGTTTTTGCACCTGCGCTCCTCCGGGTCTGGGGCGACGAACCGAATTACGAGCAGCCAGAAAGATTTACCGGCGCGGCCACCAGAGGTGCTGCGAATTTCAGCCACTTTATGTCCCTGTCACGCGGGAACCGCAAAGGCCTTTGAGAATCAGGACCTTAATTGTATCCGAATGCGCAAGGAGCGCAGCTACACGGCACAAATGTTGCGCCTTTGCCGCTAAGGGCCTTGCAGGCGAAGGCGTCCGTCCGAGACCTTTGGAGCCCATAGGCGCGGCCTTCGAGAACCTGCAATCGCAGTGCCGCCCAGCGTCAAAAAGTGAAAGCAGTGAAAAAAAAAAAAGATAGATGCAGCCAACAATGTTTGAAAACACGTCTTTAAAAAATTCGAAAGTTGTGTCTGGCTTTGCTTTTTGTACGGGTGTGTATATCTTACGCCCATACTTCAAGACAGTAAAAGTGTTGCAGCAACACCGAGTGCCCGTGGCGGCCAAAGGCAATGCACAAAACCTGCTGCTGCTGGTGAGAGTAGCTGTTCTTAATGTTAAAGAAGCAATTAGAATAAAAAAAATTGTCTGAGCTCAACGAATGAATAGATTGCGCCACTTCAATTTTAAAACACAAGCTTCAGCAGCCCCAAGCACAGCAGCGGTTGCTGAGCCTCAACGACTGTTCCACCTTTGAGCTGCACCGTGTAGCTGAGTCGCCGCTCCCTTGAGCTTTCGGTCGCTTGGTGAAAAGAGGCGCCTTTGCTGGAAAGACCTTTAGGGAATGCCGTGTGACACGGGTAGTCTCATAATACTAAAACACGCAGGGCTGGCGAATGGCGCTACGAATGAAGGCGTGTTTGTAGTGACGTGGTTGTGTCACGTGGTGCAACGTATACGCTCTACTTAGACGTTCCTCCTCAGTTTCACGGGGACAGGGGTTTAGAGTCCGGAGCGGCGTTTCCGTTTCGTGTTATCAGATATACCTGTCGGATGACTGCGTCAGCTGTAATGGGGGGCTTTCTCAGGGATCACTCGCGTCGCGGCTGTAATCCGTGGCCGGATAACTTTAACAGGATGCTGTCCTTAAGGAGGTCCCGGGTGTATAAGAACCATATATGGGCTGACAGAGTATGCGCGCTCTACAGAGCGTGCTATCTGCGGTCGACTGAAAGCACGTTTAAACCGCTTACAGCTATCGCTATATACGTGCACTTATTCGAACCGGGGTGGGGCGAGAAGCCTTGGAGATTCTTTTGCATCCACGAGAGTGTCATCATCATCATCATACTTGTGGCCAACATAGTCATCTTCCATTCATCCCCAATTGTCCGTCTCCTGTGCGAGCAGTGCCCACTCCGGTCCGTCCCGGCTCAGCTGCCACCTCCGTCACTTCGCCCGGTTCACTGCGAGTGCCTCTTTCCCATTTGCGCCCGCTGTGTCACTGCAGCGAGGCACTCGCACGCGCTCTTTCTTCACCGACCACTATATAGATGCGCTACTTCCAGCGCAACCACGACCGTCACCTCTGCCACGATTTTAGTAGGTTTTAGTTTTGATACTTATAGTAACCACCATCTATCCATAGTCACTACCATACCATAGTGACCGTCATCGATACCTATAGTCACCACCAGCCAGCTCCGGCCACAGCAAACCCAGTGGCGCCTTCAGCCTGCTCTAACCTAACCTTTCGCCATTGTGCCCCTTCCCACGTGCACCGGGAAGCGCCGGTGCGGGCTTCAGGGTTGTCTGGTGGTGACTACAGGTATCGATGGTGGTGACTATGGGTAGACGATGGTGACTATGGGTAGATTGTGGCGACTATAGGTATGGAAACTAAAATCGTGGCAGTGGTGACGGTCTTCTTTCGCTCCCTCCTTTATCCCTTCCATTACGGCGCGGTCCGGGTGTCCACCGAGATATGTGAGACACTTACTGCGCCATTTCCTTTCCTCAAAAAAAAAACAATTTTTATTTTTCCCCGGCGCCATCTTGGGCTGTGCGCACGGCGTTGGTGCAGCGCTGTGCTTGTGAACACTGCCCGGCGGCGTGGTGTTTTGCAATGTTTATGAACTGAGAATACGGCTGACTTAGCGTAATTGAGCCAACAAACCACATCATCCGAGTAAGAGTCGTCAGTGCTGCAGGGCGGAAGCGGTTTCAAGCAGCAGTGTAGCGGCCAGCGCAACGCCGAAGGGCGGTGCTACGCTTACTGCCCGGGTGTCTATGCTTTATCGTTTGTGGAGCACGTACTTCCAGCTATGAATTGTCACTGTAACTGTGATTGCAACTGTGGACACAACCGCACAGCGAAGGAGCCGCATGCGCAGCTACCGAATGCGCGATGCAGGTACACATACGGCTCGCCGCGGTACACGTATACACTGTACTTCCTCACCTTGACTGCCGTTGTGGGACATCGTCAACCCACGTTTGTTCTCAGATCGCTCGCTGCTGTCCTTCTTTCTCTCTACACTGCGGCTAAGAGCAGCGCGTAAAGGTTTGGGCAAGTAGGTGCGACACGCTCTGGTAGGAATGGCGGGGCAGGGAAAGACGTGGACGAAAGAAAGAAAGCACACACGCAAGCTCCGCGTGTCGCCATGCGTAAATTCGGCGTATCGACAGCCACGCATTAAAGTTGAAAGTTGGCGCTTGCGTGTTGCTCCCAGAGCATGCGGCTAAGACTGTAACGCGATATCATTAAAAGCCTAATCGGGAAAGAAAAAAACCCTGCGGCGTCTGTCATAACATTCGCCGATTGGCTGGCGGGAAGGGACGTCGCTACACCGAATAAATCCCATTGGCTCTAGGGCATAAAGTGTCATCAACAGATCGGAGAGTGCTCATTGACTGCGGGGAATTAAGTGTCACCAGACGAGTCACGTCAGTGGGAAGCCCTCACCGGCCAACCGTGGCAGGTGGTGTAGACTATGGAGGAATAAGAAGACTCGGACAACATCAGGTCTACGTGCAAAACTGACAGCCTCCGGAAGGAATTGACAACCTTCTTTTTGCGCAAAACGGAGGCTTGCGCGAGCTCCTGCGCATTACACGGGCAGAGCTACCTGGGTCTGGCAAGCCCTAGGCTACCACCCGCTTCTGGTGAAGACATCACCGGCTTCGAATGCTGTGGCATTGTCAGCGCAGTGTAATTAGGTGAAAATAACGAAGCGCCGACCAAAAGGTGTTGTCAAGATGGAAGGGCGTTTCGACTTCCACACGGAAGTCTTGTTCGTTATTTTCGCCAATGTATTCACCCGACCAGACGAGATTTCGTCGAACCTTAGATTTCATCATGCTACGACGGTCGTATGGCCAGAATTTCATCACTCAGAGTGAACAAGACTTCCGTGTGGAAGTCGAAACGTCCTTCCATCTTGACAACACATTTTGGTCGGCGCTTCGTTATTTTCGCCAATGTATTCACCCGACCAGACGAGATTTCGTCGAACCTTAGATTTCATCATGCTACGACAGTCGTATGGCCAGAATTTCATCACTCAGAGTGAACAAGGCTTCCGTGTGGAAGTCGAAACGTCCTTCCATCTTGACAACACCTTTTGGTCGGC
Source organism: Amblyomma americanum (assembly GCF_052857255.1). Classification (NCBI taxonomy): domain Eukaryota; kingdom Metazoa; phylum Arthropoda; class Arachnida; order Ixodida; family Ixodidae; genus Amblyomma; species Amblyomma americanum. The sequence continues at coordinate 187,859,065 of NC_135501.1, read as the reverse complement.
GCTTCGTTATTTTCGCCAATGTATTCACCCGACCAGACGAGATTTCGTCGAACCTTAGATTTCATCATGCTACGACGGTCGTATGGCCAGAATTTCATCACTCAGAGTGAACAAGACTTCCGTGTGGAAGTCGAAACGTCCTTCCATCTTGACAACACCTTTTGGTCGGCGCTTCGTTATTTTCGCCAATGTATTCACCCGACCAGACGAGATTTCGTCGAACCTTAGATTTCAGTGTAATTAGGTGTTAATTTTTTTGTTTCCATCGATGTTATTTTTCTCATTTCGAGCTTCCAGGTGAGTACAGTGGAAGAATGTACGCAGGTTACACACTTTCATTTTGCCACGACTGCGAGGTTATTGCCATGACTTTTTTTTTTTTCGAGTCCCCAGTCGCAATGTGACAGCGACGACAGCAGCTGGAGGCTGAACGTGAATGCCACGTCTTCTCCCGAGTCGTACACACACACACACTTGGCCGCCCTTAAGCTGTAGAATCTCCGGCAGCTCCGTCTCCCCCTCCTCCTCGGGCGGAAAGGCCGTTGCAACCTCGAGCCCTTTGCTGGGCGATGATGGCCGTCATAAAGATAACACGCCGGGAGGACAAGCTTGGGCGCGCGATCCGCGACAGCCCCCTCGACTCCGTCGGGAGGCTTTTCGCCTTATCCCCCCCCCCCCCCCCCGCTTTTCGCCTTATCCCCCCCCCCCCCCCCCCGCCGGTTCTCTTCGTTTTGCGCACGCTTGAGCAAACGGTTAATTAAGGCAGAGCGACGACATTTCTCAACTAGCGTTGGCCGTTTCCTTTGAACACCCTTGTTTCGCTCTGTATATGCAACTCCGCCGAGCGCTAAGAGCTGTGGAATTTTTTTTTTTTTTTGCGAAGCACTTTCGTTATATCGCGTCTTGGTTGTAAAGGGAACCTTTTTTTTTCCGTGTGCACCACGCTTTTACGCGAGCGTACGCGCCCCCTATCGGGCCGGCGAATGCGGGTATGCGCATATGCGTGCAAAAACGCGTGTTTTTGACTCAACGTGTTTTCGAAGTACACAGTCTGTATAATATCGCTTTTTTTCGCGTCATTTTCCTCTTGGTTAGCCCGACGGAAGCCGATGGCAGAGGCTTTGGGTCGTTCTTCTGTTGTGCACGGTAGGCTTTCCTTCTTTTTTTTATCGAGCTGGATCGCGATATAATGAAAACTATAGCTTGGAGCATCTTCTAACAGCATACCTATAGACCTAGTTGTTGTACGTGAGAAATACAGCAATGCATTACCTTTAGCTTAATTTTACATATGCGTGCAGCGTTGGACAACCGATAGACAACTCCCAGCAGATAGATGTTTCTACGATGCCGCATAGGCGCATTGCGCACTTTGTGTGATAAGCATTTTACTTTATTTTTCAGGATTATTTTCTCAGTGATCTGTTCATTTATAACAGTGTAGCCTTTCTCGCTTTTCGTGCCCTATCAAATCCATGTCTATTTTTAGAAACGGCCTCTGAAAAAAAAAAAAAACTTCGAAGTATACACATGCGTGGTAGCCATGTCACTGCTTCTGAGGTAAAGGTGGCTGGAACGCTGTCAAGCTGCGTAAAGAGCAGCTTTTTCTCCAGCCACCTCTTTTCGCTTCTTTGTAGTCAGTGCCGAAGATAAACAGTATTTTATTATTATTATTATTATTATTATTATTATTATTATTATTATTATTATTATTATAACTTGAAATGCCGGAGCGTTGGCCAAATCAAAAGCGGCTCCGGGCGACCATGAGAACACGAACCAACATCGAGGCGAAGTACTAGTGTGCTCTCTTGACGGTGTTTCTCTTGCATACCTGTTATGTTCGCTGCAGGGCGCAATCGAAAGTTAAATGTAAGGGCGTGCTAATATTGGAAAATTTTCGAATCGAACATCCTCCTATTCGATTCGCTCATTTAACTGAACGAATAAAATGTTCCATCTTCAAAATTACTCGAAACGAATCGAATTCGTTCTCGGCTTTTCAAATTTTCGAATAATTGACACGAAGTTCGAATAGCGAACTCCATAGATTTTTTTCTTTCGTCGCCTGCATGGTTATCAAGAGCAGGACACATTTCGAACGCCGCACAGCATGCTGCATGCCCCGATCCGTCTCTGCAAGAAGGAAAATTGAGCGCCGCGATGCGGTACATTTCTGTGGCGGCTTTCATAATGCTTATACAAATGGCCTTCTAGATTCGGTGACGTCACAAGGTTCGGACAGGTTTAGCAAACCCTGTCATCGTGCCCGCGATATCGAAGGCCTTGGCTCAAACTCTCGTCCCTCTCGTGAACTGAGATTTGGCATTAAGTTTGTTCGTTGCCGCCATCGGTAGCTAAAGGTAGCTTTCTATGCGTGCCACATGACGGTCATCGAGTTGGTACACTGACTCCGGGTTGCTTTGCGCCTAGTGAAGGTCAGGTCAGTGTCAGCTTTAATTTCGTGGCTTATAACGCTGCCGCCCCATATAAAAATGGTTGACAGACAGTCTATAGAATTCCTATAGACTTTATTGTCTTCCTATAGATATTTCTTTTGTCTACTCATAGTCTATAGACTGTCTATAGACAAAAGTCTACTAAGTGTTTATGGCCATAAATTCATAGATTGTCTATAGGATTTGTATTGCCTATAGACTGTTCTCTAGGGTTCGTATATAGAAAGTCTAGAGACTTTATAGACAGAAGTCTATGTATAGTCTATAGACTGTCTAAAGAAGTTTTTGTGGGGGCTAGCGCTTCGCTGTTTCGCATCGATATTCGTTTTGTTAATATTCGCGCAAGTATAAGTAATCACGTATAAAAGTTAGTTTCGGTTTTTAACTACACTACGCGTATTTGATTCGTCAACAAAACGAGCCTATTCGTATTCGATTGTGTTTCGAAAAAGTGCTATTCGCACACTCCTATAGCTAAATGTTAGTACGTCGTTTCAGGTTAGGTTGTCCAGCCTTGAGCTATTTCTGTGTATGCCGTTAAACACGGGGCGGTAGCATTCAAAGAGCTTCTGAGCGTGTGAAAAATAATTACATTAATATGTGGATACATATGTGCGCTGGAACGCGCGAAACGTGTAACTCGCCATCACGCACGTAGTTTTAAACTGCGTGCTGCTGCCTCCTCGCGTTCGTGTAGCTGCTGCTGTCAACGGGGAACAATTTTGATGGGAAGTACAGACTTTTGACGCGGTGTGTCAGGAGTCGCGCGCGCCACGCGCCACGCGGCTCTCTTGGAACGGAGTGGATGTGGAACGCTATATAACCGGTTCGTGCGCGCCCATCTCAAGTCGAAATGCGTGCGTGTGTTATGCGCGTGTGTATACAAGGATGGGGCGGCGCTTTGCAGCTCTTGCCTCTCGGGGGAAAATCAAATCCCTGGACTGGGGCCAACAGCCAAGCGTGTATATATACGCCTCCTCCTCCTCGTGTGTCACGAAAACCGTGCAGGGTGTGTGGAAGCTGTGAGGAGCTTGCCAGTAAGCCGACCAGGTGTATACGCTAACGCCCGCCGATCCTCCTCCGGCATCCATGGTTCGTTCGCGTACTTACTCGGAGTAAAGGTTCGCCCGACGACGCGTAATTAATTAAGACTTCTTCAGCAACTTGATCCTGTCGACTGCGCTGGTAAAGGTTCTGATCCTGTCGACTGCGCCAGTAAATGTTCTAATCCTGTCGACTGCGCCAGTGAATGTTCTGATCCGGTCGACCGACTGCGCCGGTAATGGTTCTGGTTCGGTTTGACCTTCAACTCTGCCGAGAGCGAAGATCTCTCAGTTTAGACCGATCTAACCTCTTACCTATTCATTCCCCGCTTACTGCGATACTGTAAATAATTTTTGTACAATCCTCCGTTTCCCTATTTTTAACTGTCGCCAAACGTATCTGACTCGGGAACACCAGCTGGCGGGAAACGGAAGACGCCTCCCAATTTCCGGCCTTGACGCGTGCTTCTTTGATGCAAAAGTCCTGCTACCTTGACCACAATGCACGTCGGCCTCGCTCAGACTGGAGAAGAATCCGACAAACCCTGGCTTTTGCATGGTGTATGCGTACATGGGTCGTTTTTTTCTTCCAAATGTGGGCAGGCAACACTCGTACACCTGCGGCGTGAAAGGTGGGTTCGTTCTAACGTTTGTTGGACACAATACTGTGTGCCTCTAGAGATACTGCAGCGCTCGCCCCGTTTCCGACCTTGCAGTGTTGCTTCCTGCCAGCACTTGCAATAATGGGCTGTAGTTTTATGGCACAGCTGAAGCTCACGAATCCCAGTTCCACAGTCCAAACTACTGCTGGCGCTGTCGAAATCGCGCCGTCAGCGTGGCGTCAGTATTCGACTCCAAGTAGTTGAACGTTGTTTGCTCTTTTTGTGTGTGTATGTGTGCGCCAAATACGGAGCAGAACAGGCAGCTAGTATTCTGCATGAAAAGAAAACACCGTCCACGCAAAGCAATGTTTCTTTTGTTGCCCCATCGCGCTCCGTAGCCTCCGCAACAGTGCATGCTTTTTACCGAGACGCGTGTACGGAGGTGTTGCGGCGGCCGCTCTCTGCGTACGAATACATACGCACTACGTGGCTCGTGCTGAGGCGCGCGCCTGAGTATTGACGAAATCACACAGCGCGCTTTTATACGTGCTCGCGGACCTCGGCGAGTAAGTGTCTCTCTCGCTATTTAAAGTTGCTGACTCGTGCCGTCCTCGTGCATGCTGCTTGCCTCCTGTGAGAGAAAAAAAAAGTAAGAAAGTGAAATCCTGCCTATTCGCCGGTTCTGAAGGGTCGATGCGTGTATGATGTAGGCATAGTTCCGCAAATGCCGTGCGAGGCGCCGCGACTCCGACAGAACAAACGTCTTTGGATGAGATAAGACTATCGTAAGGGGTAGTCTCAGCTGCAGCTGAAGGGCAAGTGTGTATGACCGGTGGTCCGACGGATGCCTGTCTCATGTATGTCCTTGCTACTTCAGTCTCTTTTAGTCTTGTCCTAGCTGCCTGAGTGGTTTTCCTTTGAGAGCGTTCCGTACATGAAAAGAAAATTGACTGAACGCAATTCTGTTAGTTGCGGTCCTGTTGCTGTAAAGCTTTTTATTACTGATAACGCTGAAAATCACTCCTCTATAGCGGAACCGCTGCTTGGTACGTTTAAGGTGACCCTTGTGACAAAACCTGTAGCGTTGACCTTTAGCCATTTGGCAAATTGTCCTGCTGTGTTTGTACTGACACTTATATCGCGCGCTAATTTGGAACATATTAAATTCAAACATCATCGCAGTGCACACATTGGGACGTGCAAGGGATGAAAGTAAATTCCGGACACTCCTTAATACTGCAGGAGGACCGAAATGGCGACGTTTGTTTTTTGTACTCAAGTAACACTTGTTGCGGGGCTAGTTGGTGCATAGTTCTATGTACAAATGTTAGCGCAAAAATAAGAGACAATCACAAGAAAGGTGGACAAGACAACGCGCTACTGACGACTGATTTTTTATTGAAAGAAACACATAATATATAGGTTCACCGTCACACCACCTATCAGCTGCAGCAAACGTCAGAAAGATGAATGGGGTCATAAAAGCGATAAAAAAACTCTAAAACATGACAGTTAAAAACGATAAGATCGGAGAAAGAACAATGACTGGCATGACACGTGGTGTAAAGGGCCAAAGAAACATGACTGATTTGGATCTGAAAGAATGACGACCAACCAAAAAGCATTAAAACTGTAAAAATCCAGAAAAAAGCACGTGAGACAAGGAAACCATCTAAAAGGCTTTGTGCACTCAACCTTTCAGATTACTTTGGAAAAACCACAGCACCTGTACACGTGTACCTATCAGGAAAACTTTCCTAAAAAGGCTTCTTCGCTTTTATACAACAATATAGAAGCATCGCTAACGGCACTCAGGCCCGTTTTCCTAATTAAAAAGGCTTCTTTTAATTCGCGGGACACTCGATCCTGGCCTCTACCTAAAACTACAGTTCTTTCAAGAATGGGCCCGCAGGTGCTTTGTTCACAGTCCTTACAGTGAAGAGGCAGTTTGGAACCTGTTCCCGTCCCCATCGAACGTTCATGCTCCTTAAACCTTTCACTTAGGCAACGCCCCGTCTGTCCAATATACACTTTCCCACACGCGAGTGGGATCTGATAAACAACTCCTTCATCGCATACTACGTACCTATGGGCATGCCTGATTCCGCAGGTTTTTTCCTTTCTTTTTTCTGAGTTTACACGAGGGCATGATGAGGCCAGCTTACAGGGAGCAGAGAATGCAACTGGAACTTTGAATTTTGATGCAACTTTTTTCAGGTTATGGGCAACGCGGTGGGAGTATGGTACCACTTCTGGCCTAATTCTATCCTCAACAGGCATAGGCCGTTTACGTTCCACGCCTTTTGTATATGCCAGTATACAGGAAGCTTCCAAATGTGTTGTGGGAGCTTTAGCGACCTTTCTTTTTTTTCTCTTTTTTTTAATTCGAGGTGTCAGACACCACATATGTACGCGTATCACATGACCACATTCAACACACTCTCATTGGTCAGGAGCTTATCACGTGACGCCATGTGGGGGTTGACGTCTTTGTTCTCTGCTACTACTAATACTATATACTGCGACGAATAAGCCGTAATATATACGCTGGGTCACCACAGACGGGACATTCTCGGGAATGGCCCCTCGTGGTCCTGGTGGCCATAAACGTGCTTGGATTATTGCAAGGTCCACACGTCCCTTTGTAACCCAGGGACGCGTGGGTACTGTTATCATTTTCCAACGGATGCACGCGGAGTTCTTGGTTCAGACGCACTGTCACTACAGCGACGCTATTTAGATCGGAGAAAGCTGTATGGCTGCAAGAATCTGGCTCCGTTGGACGCTCGCAGTCTTTGCGAATCATGAACACGGCGCTTGCCGGTGGTCGCTTCGTAACGGGAATCTCTGAGGCGCCTCGGAACGTCCCGAATGTTTCCAGTGCTTTGTTGAGGCGACGACCACTGATTCTGCGAGGTTCCAAGCCCGCATAACGTGTTTCTTTTTATTCCATTCCACTTGTCATTTCATTTCGCCATGACGTCAATCGCAATGAAACAACAGCGGGTGAGGAAGCAAACGGCCAATCACAGACACAGCCGGTCTGGTGGCGACGCCTGGTGGTGACTCCGGCTGCGCCACACGGACCACACCGCGCCAGTTCGCCCCGGACCGCAGCCGAGACTGGATTAGCGCCGGTAGAGTTCGTCAATCGTGACAAACGCCTTGTCGTGTTCCGTCATTCGTTGTCGTCGTCGGCGCCAGTCCACCAGTGCGGCGTTTGTGCAGGGAAGTGGCATCGTGGTCGTATTTCTGCCTCTACCCCACCTTGTAACACAAATACATCCTCAGGACATCCTGAGGATTAATTTTTGAGGACGTTGTGTTGTCCTGAGGCCGTCCTCTACTGATCCTCAATAAGTCCTCACATAGTCCTGTTGTCCGGCTTCAGTATGTCCTCAGGACATCCTCAAAATTCCTCTCAAGGACCTTTTTAGTATGTTTTCAGGACGTCAGAAGACGATTGAACCCAGAGAATGTGGGTCATTATATTGCTTAATTACTTTGGGGAGTGTGCACAGGGCTGTCAAACCGCTTTATTTTTGCTTCATTTGTCTTGGATTCTAGCAAATAAATTATCCAAAAATTTCGCCATGCTCAAGACTGGTTCGTTTGCAACATATCTTGGTATACATACAGATTGTATACATACAGATTGATTTCAGGAGTTGAACACTGCCGCCAGTGCAAAAGCTACTTGGACTAATGGCCCTAATATTCAAACAGTCCCCATCAGAAGCACGCAGCACATAACAGATTTAAAAGCCAACATACCTTAAAAAATCTCCAAGGCATATAGTTTCTTCAGTCAGAATAGTTTCATTAATTTTTGTGTACAGTAGCAGTACATAAGTATCTCTTAATAAACCTGCAGTTTTTGTAGCGACAGCTACACTACGGTAGCATTTCGAGCCTTCAGGGTGGTTGGTCACGTGGTGCGGAGCCGCTGCTGGTGGCGCGGCGCCGTGGCTGATCACATGGTTCGCCACGTGACCAAGTTCCACTCGGCCAGCTGTAGCTATCGCGTCACTCCAGGTTTAACCAGAGCTAAGCGACCGCCAATTTTTAATTAATGAAAGCCGAGTGCGAGGGATAAAGCTTGTTTCATCTCAGTTCAATTCCACAATATTGTCCTGCGATAGGACGTGTGTAGGACGTTTGGTCGCGACGCACTAAAAAATTGCTCAGAATGTCCTGTTAGGAATGAAGACATTCTGACCATTTGAGGACGTCCACGGGACGTTTGGCGTTGTCTGGGCCGCGTGCCGTCTTATTTGGTGGCTTGTCACTGGGAGCAGCGAGCAATGACAGGGCACCGGGATGAATGGAAAGGAAATGGTTCATTAGAAAATACTGCTCCACGTCTTCTGCTACCCTCCACATTCCTATAGCGGATTGCGAATCGGGTGGATCACACGGCTACTGATCCAGAGTTCCCGGGTTCGAACCCGACCGCGGCGGCTGCGTTTTTATGGAGGCAAAACGCTAAGGCGCCCGTGTGCTGTGCGATGTCAGTGCACGTTAAAGATCCCCGGGTGGTCGAAATTATTCCGGAGCCCTCCACTACGGCACCTCTTTTTTCCTTTCTTCTTTCACTCCCTCCTTTATCCCTTCCCTTACGGCGCGGTTCAGGTGTCCAACGATATATGAGACAGATACTGCGCCATTTCCTTCCCCCCAAAACCTATTATTATTATTATTATTATTATTATTATTATTATTATTATTATTATTATTCACACGGCGGACCATTGGCCCGCGGACCTGGCGTCACGTGTCGTCCCACTTCTGCTTCGTGAGGTCCGCTCCTGGTCCGCGTGCGTAGGAAACCCGGGCTCATGTCCATTCTATACTCATCACCCCTTTCCTCGTACCTTCGCCTCTGCAGGGGGCGCTAAGCGGATTGGGCATGCTCACGGTCTTTCGCCATGCTACATCCACCAATATCGCGAGCGAAACCCCAACCTCACGGAGTGGTCAGTCGTGTGAATCCACCTTAATCTAGCCGCTGCAGGACTTGTGCAGGCTCCTGAGGGTTCGGTTCCCGCAGCCAGCGCAGCCGCGGCACTCCAAGCACCACCGATGCTGCGAACAGAGCAGCACTATAGCTGCTATGGCGCTACCGAACGCACAACCTGTGTAGGCTGAGCCTGTGCTTGTGTCCTTCGGATGCTGACATCGGGTAACCGCTCCAACTTTACTGGCTTAGCTGTCGTACATGTATACAGCCCTAGATGTTACTTCTGCTTCTTTCGGCTCTGGCGTGTCTCGAGCCTTGTCGCATTCGTTTTAGACGCGCCCATTTATATTTATGGAAGACTACAACGGCAGCGAGTTGGTGGGTCTTATTGACGAGCGAATTCTTTTTTGGAGCACGTCCACTCATTTGAGCAAAGCACAGATCGTTTGACGCTTTTCTTCCTTCACTGCACCCGCGTCTGCTTCTTGGAGGCCGCAATGTCACCGTCGCTTGTATGTCAGATACTTGTTTCTGTTGATGTGCTTCCCGCTCCTGGAGAACGCCACCGCCTCCAGGGTTGAGCTGAGAAGTCAACTCAAAAACAAAACGACACAGCGCTCTGTAAGCCGTGAAGCTTGGAACACCATCGTGCAGGAACGGAGCCAGGCTCTGTGCTTGAGCCACTGGAAGAACCTTCCCACACAGTTACGTGCTGGAAACGACGGTCACTTACTGCTGTCTGTGAACCGGCCCAATATGAAGCAGCTTTTCAAGACGTTCGAAGCGGAGTCACTGCACGCTACATGTGCCGGGTAACTGGAAGACGTTGCACTGGAGTCGGAGGTTGCCGTTTCGGTTAGGAAATCCTTCACGACCCGTTCTTGTATTTGAAGGGAAAGCTGACCGTGTTGCTTGAGTAACCCGCTTTGGTCCCTGCTCCCCGAGGCGATGGTGTCTGCGGACGTGCACGGCGGCTTGAACGCACTTTCAGCAGTACAATGCCTCCCTACGATGTGTGCTCGTATCCCTGGTTCTGCAAGACCGGCGCGTTGGTCGGCGTTGGCTAGCGAAAGCGCGTGCCGCTGAAGTTGTGTACCAGGCTTGGCTGTGCTTGTTGCCGGCAACGTTAGCTGAACCGGCACCTTCTAGTAACGCTGGTTGTCGCTTGCCCTGACACTGTTGAGTGTCCAGCCCTCCCAGCGAAGCCGGTAAGGGTCCGTCCTTCAGCGATATCTGGAGCGAGAGAGAGAGAGAGAAACGAGTTTAATGAAGCACCAGTCATTGAACGCCAGGAGAGAAGCCCATCTCCCCCGTCGCCCCTAGCCGTCGGCCGGAATCCCTTGGGACACAGCAGGAGTAAGGGCTTTACTGATGGTGTCCTGCTAGACGTTACGGTCCGGGCTGCAGAGCGAAGCCTGCCCCCCCCCCCTTCCCCCCTAAGTATTCTGGAGTGCGCGAGCTATCGCACCTAGTCGGACATATGTCCATGCATCTTGTGGAGCAAACTTGAAGCCTCGTCGCAAAATTTGCACTGTGATCTGAAGACTTTGTCACCGATGCGAATTGCCTTATATAGGGCAGCAGCCTTGACGGCAGCAACCTCTAGTGCATTTTAGAAGTGCGCGCTCGCTCCGTGCGGGCTTGGAAACCGTCCAGCTCCGGTTTATTTCGGATTCATCGTCGCCCTACATTTTTTTTGCGATGCCGCCGAAAGGTGTCTGAACGGATCCCGGCGCATACGTGAAGAGGAAGCGCCCCGGTACGACGGCGCGTGACAATTATTCTGCCGGCAGCGGCGACTTCCTGCCGCTGGCGCCGTGCACGCTCATTGGAGGCCGCATGCAGCAGCAACGGCATCATCGAGCGATCGACGCGTGCGCGTTCAGCCATCGAGGTGACGCGTTAGTGCGTTCGTCCGTGCACTGCTGCGGTCCCTCTAATCTCTCTCCCTGGTTGGGTGGGTCTGGCAACTGGCGAGGGGAAGCGTGCCAGGTGTATGCGACACCACCAGCGCCGGTGGTTGGCGAACGGGGCTAGAAAGAACAAGCGCCGATGAGGGCCGCTGGTGGGGACTATAGTCCCGCGTGCGGCCGCATATCGCGGCACATGCGAGCGGCAGTCGCCGCGCCGTCGACCTCGGGAGGAGGAGGCACGCCGGAAACCGTCGGGCGTCAGGCGGCGCTACGGCAGCGACGTCGGCGGCGGGGGAGGGGTTGCGCGTGGCCGCCCCGACAACCGGCGACCGGCCGCGCGTTCCACAGCCAGATGCCGCGCAGACTCGGCCGCGAGCGCATCGCCGACGACTCCCTCTCCCGGCGCGCTCCTCGCGGTCGTCCAAGCACACGCCCGGTCTTCTCCCCGCGCGCTCCGCACACAGCGGCAGCCACCGCCCCGCAAAGTCTCCTTGGGCCGCCGGTCGACTCCGGGCTCCCCCGAGGACCGGCGCTGGACGTCCTCTTCCCACTGCGGCAGTTCTCGGTGGTGGTCGCCGGTTCTCGCCGAAGAAGGACGGTGGCGAAGACTGCAACCACGCGGCCGGTGGTGGGGGTCGCGGGCTCCTCCTTTAGGCCAACGGCGAGGCGGCGCAGGTGAGAAGGGACTGGCTTCCTTCTTCTTTCCTCTCTGTCGTCGCTCCTTCTTCCTGTTCTCTCTGTTCGTCGTCTTTTTCGTGCTCGTCCTCAGCAAGGACATGTGCAAATGTCGGAAGGCGGCGGCGCGTTCGCCCTCTCTCTCTCACTCATTCTGGGCGCCGCTGCTGCTGGCTTCCACGACTCTACAGCAGTGTCGCTCTCATAAGGTGGGGAGGGGGGGTGAAGAAGCGTTTTCTTGCGGAGAAGATTGATTGATGGATCGGTCGATTATGTGCGGCCCCGGCAGTTCACTTAGCAGCCGCTGAATGCGGTCGAATCTGTTCGGTGGGCTTCCGGAAGGTTGAGGCGCTTACGCCCGTAAGGGCGCGGACGCGTGTAGCGGAGTACGCGAAGGTTGTGCAGTTACCGGTACTCTTGACCGTTACAGGCCGAGTGAGCGTGATTCTATTTTTTATCCTGGCGGGGATTGGAGGAAGCTAGAACTGATGCTCTCAGGGAGGAACCCACGCGAACATTGGTGGGCACCGCACTGAAAATTTAGGACGCTTGCCGTCGGGTACACTGTATGCCCTTGCGATAGCTGACTACGACTTCAATTTCATCCCCTCATAGTAATTCGTGTAATTTGTTTCTTTGGCTGTGAGGTGGAAACACGTTGTCCTATACTTCTGGAACGGCGTGGTATAAACCGCAGTGTTACACTTTATATTTTGTCCTCATCACACCTCGGTCCACCGGGCGCGGCGGTTTGCTTTGTTTTCTTGCACGCGGTCACAGAGGTACACGCCGACTGCGTGACGTCACGCGCCTCGGCGACGCTGCGCTGAGAAGAACGAGCCTCGGCGAGTGCTCATAGCTGCGTGGAAAGGTCGTAGTGCGATACAACCGAACTCCCGCGCATCTGGATTTGAGTTCGCACTCGCGTATACCCACGAAAGATCGTGACACGGTCGTGCGAGCAGCTCGCGCCGTGGGACAGGAGTCGCGCATTATTAGCTCGTTCTCGCCACGTGTACGTCACGAGCCAATCTCGCCGGCGTGTATGTGTGTGTACACATGTAATACGCGTGTATCATCATATCTTGAGTGGCGCGTTCTGATGAGGCGCCTCCTTGCTTTGTTGTTACGCGCCCAGAAGCAGCCTCGCGCCGGCCACCTGCGCGTTGTATGTCGGAAAGCCACCGAGGAGGAGAAACAGCGGATCGGCATTCTATCTCTCTGCTTTTTTTTTCTTTCTTTCTTTCCTAACAAAGGAAAGGCTGTCGACAAAGGAAACGCGAATATAAGCGAGAAGAGCGACCGCAACCGGCAGTGGCTTCCACAGCTGCGGGCGACGCTCTTCATTGCACGCCAGTGGGAAAAGGAACACATGCCGCTTCCTTTCCCGCGCCTCAGGCCCGTATAATATCGAGATAGGGCAGGACGTGAGAGGCGATCTGCGATAGAGAAGGCTGGAGGGCACGCCGGCCAGGGTAACGGCGCGACGGTTGGATCCAGTGCGCATGCGCGAGTCCCGGAGGCGGCTCTGCGCATGCGCACGCGCGTGCGCAACGGCTTCGGGAACGTATCGGATGTCGTACCTGGACCGGATGCGCCCTGCCACGGAGAGTTTATTAATATTGCCTGGAGGGATAGCAGGCGGCACTGCGTGCTTGATCCATCATGAAGTGGCTGGCGCAGGAATGCCGGGAAGATGAGGTTTCGTACTTGGCTTTTGTATTGGGGCATAAAACGTGGATTCGGCCATAGCAATACTAGTTTTCTCGCGGCAGACTTCGAAGAAGTGCTGTGGTAGTTTCTATTATCGAAGCAGAGAAAAAGGCGCTATTGAAATAACTTAATCCGCACGCAGAGGAAAGCGCAGCTGCCGATTCAGGGGTAGAATCCACGTTTTCAGCCCAACACTAGCCGAGCCAATGAAGAAGCCTCGTCTTCCCGGCATTCCCGCGGTGCGCGAAGTGCTCTTTTGAGAAACTCGCATAGACGGTGGCGCTAGCTTTCCCTCCGTAGATAATGTTGAGAAAATGTATGGCTCGTCCAGGTATAGCTATGGTGGCTAGCCACCACCATAGCATAACTGTGCGTTGAGGAGCCGATTGTCTCGACTGGCGTCGAGCAGACAACTGTGACCTGTTTGTGCATTCAAAGTTGTACGTACACCTAACTTCCGAACATATGCGAATTGACTCCGTGAACGGGCAAGAAACTGACCGTATCGCTTATTTGCTGGAGCGCGTATTTCTCCGAAAGAACTGCGAGGATTGCGTAGTGAGACAAACACGAGGGTCGCGGTTAAATGCGGGCATTCTTTTAATGCGCATTCGCCTATACTACACTTCAAGAGTGCCGTTTTTCGAGTTTTTCTGCAAGCGAAGCTGCGGTGGTGGTAGTGGTTTTTTTTTAATTAAAATAATAGTAAAAAGGAAGGAAAAGATTTTTCCTAGCGATTGCCCCGCCGCGGTGGCTCAGTGGTTAGGACGCTCGACTACTGATCCGGAGTTCCCGGGTTCGAATCCGACCGCGGCGGCAGCGTTTTTATGGAGGAAAAACGCTAAGGCGCCCGTGTGCTGTGCGATGTCAGTGCACGTTAAAGATCCCCAGGTGGTCGAAATTATTCCGGAGCCCTCCACTACGGCACCTATTCTTCCTTTCTTTCACTCCCTCCTTTATCCCTTCCCTTACGGCGCGGTTCAGGTGTCCAAAGATATATGAGACAGATACTGCGCCATTTCCTTTCCCCAAAAACCAATTATTATTATTATTTCCTAGCCCCGGCATCTGTCATCGATACTGAAGCACCTGAGCTTCGGTATCCCCCCTTTTTTTTTCCGTTCCGAATCACATGTCGACGCATGCCATATAGCCGAGTTGGCCTTCTCCCCCAAACCATCCACGTCTCGTTTTTTTTTTTTTTTCAAACAGCCTGCGCATGCTCCGTGCTGCGGCGTCTGTGAGGGCGAACTGTGTGGGCGACTGCACAGGATGCGGCGATCGCATATGCACCGCACCAACTGGAGTCGCACATATACACACCACGCGTCGTCGCGTCTGTCTCTCTCCCTTTCTATTTTTTATCTGCCTCCCGGAGCTGTCTGCACCGAACGGAGTCGGTTGGAAAGCAGCGCCCCCGTTCGGTCGTCGTGTGTCATCTGCACACGCATGTAGACCTTAGTGCGTCGACTTTGTACGAAGCCGTGTTCACGGTGAACGTATACAGGAGTAGCGTTTCGCTGTCGCCTAGCCGCATACGCGTGAGCAGTGCTCTTCATTGCCAGGCCTGATGCAGTATCGGTTGGTTTTACCGCACGTCGGCTTCTGGGAGGAACGTCCAGGGTCGACCGCCCACTGTGCTCTTCTGAATTGCAGATGCGAGAGCGTCCCCGTGGAGGCAGCCTGAAGGGGGGGGGGGGGGGGGGGGTAGTGTGAAAAGGCATTGTTCTCTAGCTGAGAGAGGGCGCTGCGCCTGCGGAGCCCGTTTCTTTCGACAATTTGCAGTGCGCAGTCACTTGCGTGGCTCCTCCTCAAGGACCGCGCTGCATGTGGTGGTTTTAGCCTGAAGCAGGACGCCGGCTACGCCCATACGCGAGACACCGCGGCACGAATGTTTCTTGGACGACGAGTCTCTCGCGTGACGCGATAAGTTCCTCCGGTTGGCTGGTCAATTACGCCATGCGTGCAGTGTAACGTAGCCCGTTCGAATCCTTCACTGTACCCTTGCCGTAGGTTCGCGAGGCCAAAGCTCTTTCCCGGTGCATTACAAAGGACTGCGGACGGTTTGTAGGTCGATTCAGGGCTTAATTGTAGTCTGTTAGGTTGCCTTCGCCATGATTTATCATTACTATCCCACTTTCGGACCCTTCGTTGGCGATACAGTGTGACTTTCTCCGCCGTAATCGACATCGCGTGATACGCAGGGACGCGGTCATTTTGCCTACACCTGAACTAACGACCCGACATGGCATTCGAGCGGAAGTGCCGTGCTTTTAGCCGCCACGTTGTACACTCGTGGCGTTTTAACCGGCAAATATATTAAACCGAATACGAGTGGCAAGCTATTTGCGGTTTCTGACCTACGATGGTCCCCATAATGGGTGGCTTATGTATGGAATGAGTGCTGCTCGATTTTTGGTGTTCGCACACAAAAAAAGTTGGGTGTTTTTGTGATAGATCTATGCATACGTTTCGAGTCAGTGAAAGAGCCTTCGATTGCCTTGCTTGTAGAGTCTTCTGTGTGCATTCAAGCAGCCCAGCTATGATTGAGTCCTTAGACCCGGTCCTTTCGCTGCATGGCGTCCCTCCTGTCCGCTTCTGTCGACGTACTTTTGGGTGGCGAAAGGACGCCGATTTAGCGAAGGGCGCGCGTGCGCTGTCTTGTCTCCCGGCAGCCGACGTCGTTCATCGTCTATGGAGGGGAATGGGTGGGGCAGGCGGGACGTGGGCCCACCCCCCGATCGACGAAATCCCGTTCCCCCGCACGTGCATACTCTGCCCGCAGCTGTCGCCTCGATAGCCACCCGCCGTAATGAGGGCGGCCGATGCTGGGTGGCTGCCCTCTTAATTGCACACGGCCTACACGTGTCCGAGCGAAGAGGCGGTTGTGTGTGCCTATGTGCGGTGCGTTCGACTGAGGCCTCAGAGGGCGCTGCTTCCCTCTTCCCAGCTTAGAACACAGGAAGAGCATAGCTTGTAATGGCAAAGAAGCAGGATGGCCGACCGGGACTCAAAGTTAAAAAAAGAATAGTCCGGAATAAATGAAATAGTCCAAATATGCTATCTCAGATGCTACGCTCGCCACCGTCTCTATTCAAAGGAATGCCCCCCAAAAAATCCTTGTTGGGGACCTTCATATGATTGCCTTCGTCTAGTATGGTTTGGTTTGGTTTATGGGGGTTTAACGTCCCAAAGCAACTCAGGCTATGAGAGACGCCGTAGTGAAGGGCTCCGGAAATTTCGACCACCTGGGGTTCTTGAACGTGCACTGACATCGCACAGTACACGGGCCTCTAGAATTTCGCCTGCATCGAAATTCGACCGCCGCGGCTGGGATCGAACCCGCGTCTTGTGGGCCAGCAGTCGAGCGCCATAACCACGCAGCTACAGCGGCGGCTCCTTTGTCTAGTATGGTGACAAGCATTGTTCCGTAGGGAGGTACCATTTTGGTTCTCAATGATCCCGCAGACATTGAGTATGGACGTACGTCTTCCAGTTTTCTAACTCTTTATAACACTTCTATGCCTGGTACCTGTATTGGACAATCCTCATGGCCCAAGGAGCCCGAAATGCGGCCTTTCCGCGATAATTCTATTTCACAAAAGAATAGCCTGTGGCTCAGGACGGTGTGGTTTTCTTCAGACTCTTATGGCCTTGTCGCCACACGCTCGAGAATGAAATACGTGGTACCGCCTTTGTCCATTTCTATAACTTTCTTTTCAAACTGCTCTTTCGCTGGATGCCGCGGTAGGGTGGTCTGAGCTAAAATGGCGACCACGAGCGCCGCCATCTTTGTTCTCTTCGTTTCGGTGCGGCAAATACGATATAGGCGGCGCAGCCTTGTATGACACGTCCGGTGCACGGCGAACTTCCTGGACACCCGAGATGTCGTCGTTTACGTCATTTCGTGCGCGTGTATAACCGACCCTTTCGTCCACGTAGATAGCTAATCCGATCCTGTAGCGACGGCGGGCCAGGCTTCGGCGCCGTTTTCTGCGCATGCGCAGAAAGAAGCCCGTAGGCAGCACGCGCCGCTACACCGAGATCGTATACGGGACGGCCGACTGGAACCGGATTTCCGGTTTACTGTGACAACAGGCGCTCGCCGCCCCACCACTGGACGCGTGCGGTTAGGGCTGGCGGGGGGTGTGCGTTTTTATCGCACCTTACCGTTTAGCTGTTCGTGTCATTCTCCGCACCAGCGTTCTGGCTGCCTATATACCTGCGACGGTGGTGGGTAAAATGGATCTCGAGAATCGACTCTGGACGTTTTTTTCTGGAGCCGTCGGATACGTTTGAGAGAGCACGTTTTGTCCGCGCACGCGTCCATCCCTCTCCCCCTCTTTTTATTTTTGCCTTCCGCTTTCTCCGCTTTTCGCATTTGCCGCCGCTTCGTATAGCAGTTCTCGGGTTGTACCGCACCTCAGCTGTCCGCGCATTCTAGAAAACGCGATGGGGGTAGTAGCGTGATGCCGACTTCCTACGGGAGGGGGGAAAAGAAAAAAAAAGGCTTTTGCGGCCTGTTGTTATCTTTGAACTCCGTATTCGCAACCTTTCTTTTTACGCCCCTTTTCGACCGTCCCGAGTCGTTTTCGCTGGCCGCACTTTCACCGGGGCCACATTCAGGACTCGATCGCGGCCACCGTGATCGCGGCTGAGTTCATTGAGCGGTTCACCGCCCAGCAACAGGATTCGACAAACCGCGTGTGCTGTGCGGAAAAGAGGCGAAAGAAGAAGTACACTTCCATGGGGAAATCTCGCGAAGCGATGAAAGGAACAGAATGAAAAGCCGTTGTCCGACCTGATTATGAGAGGAGGGGGCCGCAGCGCCGGCTAGCAGCTGCAGCCACTTTCTGAAGGGAGGAGGAGGAGTTCTGCTTTGCTGCGGTCCTTCGCTTCCTTTTTCCGAGCGAACCGCTGGAAGAATCAGGAGGGGGGGAGGGGGCTACTACTACACGGCGTCGGCTACGGCTACTCTCCTCCACGCCTTACCCCATCTCTTCGTGGTCGCACACACACACACCCCTTGCTGCGGCAGTAGCGGCAGCCCGACAGCAGCCCGCGTTTCGGGGTCACGGCTTTCTCTGACCGAGACCCGACCGGCGCGCGCGCCAGCATCACGCATCGCCGCCGACGCCGCCACCGGTCTCTCCCTCCTCTGCCCACCACCCTACGCACGCACAGGCCTCTCCTCTGCCTCCGACTTTGGGGGTAGCGTGCACGGCAATCTGTGTCGCTGCCCCCCCGCTTTTAATATGCATGCACTCCGGGGCTGTAGAAGGGGGCTGGATGAAACCGAAACGTTCCTCCGCCCGCGGTGCTGCTGCTGCAGCCGGCGATGCTCCGGGGCTGTGTGTTTTGTTTGTGTGTCGTCGTTGTGCCGGCTAATACTCGTGCCCCTTTCGCGCTATCGGTCGCATCGGTTGTTAATACGCCGGCACATGCCTTTCTTTCTTCCTCTTGTGTGTATTTTTTTTTTTACGCTCTGCGGCGTCCAACCTGGCGGCGGACGGTCGTGAAGCTCCCAGTGTCGTCTCCCAAGTGGTGCATCCGGGGGACGAAACGTTGCCCGGAGAAAGACGCTATCGATACAGTTAATGATGGGAAAGATGAGAGGGGGTAGGGCTAGCTTTGGTTTTGAGGCGCGAACCTGCAGCTGCCTCGTTGGATTGGTCCCCGCCGCGATCCTGGCGTTCGAGTCCCCCTGCCCGCGTTCGCTGAATGCCGCGCCGCTGGTGTCCTGGAACTGCGCAGCCCTCGCCCCGCTGCAGTACTCCGGGGCATTGTTCCCGAGGCCTGACCGCGATTCAGGTTCGGGCGTAATTTTGAGCTCTCGAAAGGAAGTCGTAGTCGCGGGACCGTTGCCCGCCCGTCGCCGCTCTCCACTCCAGCTGTGGCCTTTTGTTTCTTCGCAAGACATACGCCTAGAACCGTGGAACGCGAAAGCAGGGGGTTCATAATTTAAGAACCTTCCAGGCACGCTATGCTTTGTCCTTTGCTTCCAACTTACCGTCGGTGTGGCGGTCTCGTTCACTGCCGCGCCCACCGCTACCCTTCTAACACTGTGAGCAGAGCGTGCTGGGCGCGTGTTTCCGCGTCGTGGGGGCCTTTCGACTGACGGCGGCGTTGCTCACGTCTTGCCTTCCGCTGCACCCTTATATCCTTTCCCTACCCTTAGTTCCGCTTGCGCGTAACTCTTGGCAAGCTGAGAACGACGGCACGACTTCGTTCCTCCTCCGACGGCTCCTTGTCGTCGTCGGTGGCGGCGCTAGCTAGCTCTGTAGCCAGAGCGGCGTGTGTGTGTGCGCGCGCGGGCGCGAATAAAATATGCACTCTAAACGCGGACCGGAAAGAACGCGCGCCGTGTAGCTGGCGCGGGGGAGGGACTTTTTTCTCTTGCGCTCTCTCACCCTAGGCCAGGTAGTACGCAAGGGCTAGCGCGCACGACGGCGGGACGTGCCGGCTGGGAAGGGTCGAAAGTCTCTCGCGAAGTCCAGACGCTACACGTCCCCAGTGGGAAAATCGAATCCGACGCGAGGTTCAAAGTTCGCCGTAGCGCCGCCGTCGGCGGCGAGCTTCGGGTCCGGCCACCGCCGCCGTAGCGCTTATCTAGCGACTCGTAAAATTTTACACACCGCCGCCATCACCACTACCGGGCATGGAGGACGGCTGGCCACCTTGCATCTTTTCCGTCCGCGCGCCGAAGCCCGTAGTCATCGTCACTGCTCCGCCGTCCGCTACATTCGGACATTTTTCCGTTATCTATACGCGCCCTCCTGGCTCTTGGGCCCTGCTATATCTCGCGCTCCGTCTCGCCTGCCTCCGTTATCCGGCTCGTTGTAAAACACTTTTATTGTGGGCCGCGGTGGCGAGGGAGGAAGGATTCCTCTAGCGCGTCTCCACGAGCTCCCATTTCCGAAAGCTCGTGAGGGTTTTTTTCTAGCTGCACGCGCGCCCTCTGTATGGCGACGACGTCGCGTGTTCTCTGGCGGTCTCTGGCGGTTCTTCCCGGAACGAGGACCTCGGCTGTGTAACGCGTTTCGGCCTTGCCTGAGCCGCTGTTTTATATGAGGGGCATTTATTCCTACAGAAAAGCAGCTCATTGCAACCGGATTGCACATGCCCATCGCGCCTCTGGCCTTTCCTCTGCCTTTTACTTCCTGCTATTGATCTCTAGAAAAAAGGAGAAAAAAGTGCAGAGCATCGACAGAACTTCTATGACTTATCCGCTGCTTCTAGTAATTTAATGAGCAGCGCAGAAGAATATGTGAGCCTTACACTGCATCTGTGCATTGCCTGCCCAAATTCCAAAGAGAAGACGAGACATGTATGCAAATAGGCAACACTTCACACAGCATTGGTACATGCTGCTGCCTTTGATTGCTGATTCAGGCTCTGCCTTTCACAATGTTGCGTGGTTTTATTAGTTAAGCGAAGTGTACTCGTTGTCGAAAGTGATGACTGTGTGCTCATGCCCCTGCTGACTTTCTGTTCAATCGTACAATTCACCGACAGAATAGGGGTAAAATGTGCTTTGCGCAAGTTCTAGAAATGCTTCATCAGCTCTTTGATTCTGGGGCAGGTGCGTCTGTTCCTGTTAGCTCTACTTCCTTTGATTCCATGCTTTTTTTTATTTCCCCCGCCCCGCTGTAAGCAAGCTCATTCGTTGCCTTTTCCTGCGCGCCAGGGTGACGCTCCAGTGTGGCATTTCCTGCCTGCCTGCTGTTGCAGTTGTGCTCGAGTTGTGGGGCTCTAGCTTCAGTTCCAGGAAAAAGAACGACTCTGGTTTCATTCCTTTTATTAACTTTTGCTATCCATCCCTGAAGCACACACGCGCACAACTCTGCTTTTATATAGCGTGCAGTCCGGAGCCCACAGAAACAGGCAGGCGTATTGGAAAATCTGCTGTACAGGTGGCTGACTCGCAACCATTCCGCATCACTAGTTGGTTGGCTCAGAAAAATTAAAAAATGAAAAGAAAAAAAAAACTACGAGCCTCCTCTCCCTCCCTCTTTTTTTTTTCTGCCCCGCTCTTTCTTTTTCCTCTGTGGCTGCCAGCACATTGGGCAGAAAGCGCAGTGAGCGACCTGACACATGACAGAGGATAGACAGAGAGGTGGGGAGGGAAAAAAAAAACAGAAAATAATGAGCATAGAGCGGCGGTTCAAAAAAATGCCCAGCAACCTGTACTCTAGATGCCGTGGCTTTCCCTTTCTCTCACACGCATGCACAAAATGCTGCAGCAGGCATGCTTGTCGTTCTCTCTCCGTGCACTTGCCTCCCCTCCTGTGGTGAAGGCTCCGCCTCCACGTCTGTGTCCTCTAGCCGACCTCGACCAGAGTTGAAGCGACACAAGAGGAGAGTCTGCCTTCTCACTGTTTGCCGTTTTGCTTTACACTGACGAGAAAAGGGCGCTTTGGGCGGTTAGTCTGGTTTACAAATGTGGTCTTTCATTCTGTTTTCCATTCAGCCCTTTTATTTTAACTGTTTGACTGCAGAATCAGTGCTTCCTTTTTGTGCTCTTGAAAAGTAAATGTGCAGACCATGCTTGGAGAACAGCATGAAAAGAGCAGACCCACTACCATTTTCAAGTAACTGTTACTGAGTTGCCTTGTTATACCTCTTAACTTGGACACAGTTCTTTCGCATTTGTGGAGGTAGTAGAAACGTTTTGTGAAGCTAGGGTTGCAGCAGTCGCCTATTTCAGGGATAGGACTTTATGGTAATGATGGGAGTTGCATGCTAACTTTACATTCTCTGCGCACACACATAGTTAGCTAGTTTACTTTGCAAACCACTGTAGATAGCAAAACATCTCTCTGGAAAGGTTTCGCTTTGAGTGCCAGGTTACATGTAGGCTTGATATCTTTTGCCCACTTTTTTTTTCACTAGCTGACTGTTTGTAACCCTCAGACTGAAGTTAAGTGCCAGGTACAAAGCTGGAGTTTTTTTGTTAATATCTGCTGGTTAGGCTTTTTTGAGTGTTAACAATGCTATCCTTTTCAGCCAATCTGTTTTCTGTGTAATAACAGGAGATGAAATAAGCACTGGCTCTGCCTTTCGCTGTACTAAAAGCCCAATTTTTAGCCCTTTATTCAAAGCTAATGTTCTTGAACTTAGTATAGGATCCTCAAAGGTTGGCTTACTTCTACTGAATGGATCTTCACGCCGATGTAAGTCACATTATTTCATAGAGGTGACAGCAAGAGGCCATCCTGGCTGGCAACAGTTTAGCCTGTGCCGCTTGGAAGCAGGATGGTGGCAGGTGTTCTGCCTGCCTCACGAGCTGAGCAGCTGGGGAGGTGGGGGAGCAACCAACGAGAGAAACAAACGTGCTGGCACCCTGGGGAGCAGCCTCATTCGGGCGGAACGGAGGAGGTCCGCTCTGCCATGCTTGAATGGACAGATGTCGTTGTCAGTGCAGGCACAGAGCCGAGGGGGAGAGGGAGTGGGTGAGGAGGCAGCCCCTTCCTCTCATTGTCACCTTTTCACCTCTGGGTGCCCCGCGTGCTGCGCATGCAGTCGCCGTGTCTTTGTTTCCTGGCCAGTCCGTTTGACGTGTCCTGTCGAAACAAGGGGCACCCCCGAGAGGCTTAGCGCCGTGCTGGAGTTTGGGTTTCCCGGCTGGCTGGCCAGTCAGTGTGCTCTCAGACACTTGACTTTTTTTTGCCTTATTACCGAGGTTTCCACGGGGTCTGTGGCACTGTGGTAGAAGAGCAGAGTTCTCTGAGGCACTGTTATCTAGCTTGATATTTATCGTTCCATTACATCCACCGCCGCCGTCGGTGTGCTTTCATTGTTCTTGACTGCTTGATAGGTATTCTGTTTATCTGGCACTTCATATGCACTACAAAGACAAGTGCTGCACTCGAAATAGGGTCATGTAGGCAAACAAAAGTTTCATTGAAACTCGTGCACTCCAGAGGTTGCAGACAGGTCGGGTATCTTTGCTGGTCTTGTCTTCTGGGAATGTGGGGGAGGATTTCATTGTTTTGAACTGGCTTCTCTCTGGAGCCGCCTGGTGGGGGTGTGGATCGCAGCAGATAGGAGCGTTTTGCTGTGAGAACCTAAGCTTCAGTAACATGTTGCCATGCCTTCACAGTGTATGAGATTAGAAAAAAGGTGGTGTCTGAAGCACAGAAAACGCTGGCTGCAATCGTTCGCACCTACTGATGAAATTGAGGCCTCCCAGCCCTTGATGGCAGTGGTCGCCAGTACTTCCTTGTCTCACTACTGCTTCATCTCGCGGCAGTACCTAGACCAAGGGGGACAGCAGTTGCGACATTGAATGTCGCTGAATTTGGCCATTGGCTGTGACAGGTGTGCCACAGAGAGAAGGGAGACGCTGAAAATGGAAGGTCCCTGCACATGTTTGCTGAGCACTCCTGAAGCGAGGTGGCCACTTGCATTGGCCTTATCAGGGGAACACTTTCCCTTGTGGGGTCATGCCGACGACGTAGGCGGTATCAGAGGCGATAGGGGTTGGCTAATCTTGCCGTTTGGGCAGCGCAAGGCTAGCTTCTCTTTGATGAGGGTGGAGGGGGAAGCCTCTCTCCTTTTCCTCGTTGCCTTTACCGTTGGAGGGCGCACCAAACCCCAGGCAGGCTTCGGCTCATTCTGTCTAGAGGGGGTGCGTGCTTGCTGTGTCCTGCCTTTGTGCAAGGTGTGTTAAACGTGCTTTTTTTCACGGCTTTGTGTAAAGCTGGAGCAGGCGTTGTTTGAGTGTAAGTATTCTGCACTAAGATCTTAGGCGGAGACCACTGGCTTCGCCAGGAGTGCTTTTTCTAGTTTTTTTTTTCTGAAGGGGCTAGCATTTGTTTTGACCTTGATAGAGTGGGGTGAGAAGAAGAGGAAAATGTCGTTATGGTATGGGTTTACCTCATTTCGGAATGGCTATGCTCTTAGTGGAGTCAATTCACTGACTCACCTTCATTTCTTTATCTTTCTCCAGGTCAACCATGAAGATGGACAGGAACTTTCCCTCCTCTTGGAGCAGCAAAGGGAGCGCATCCAGGTATGCCATACTGTGGTTGTTTTGAGGTGTTTGCTGCCACGTGGCTTAGCTTCTGCATGAGAGCCTGTATCACGCAATGTTAAGTGTCCAATTTGACAGTTTGGCACCCATATTTTTTATTTTATTTTTACCACTGCTTGAAAGGTATTGTAACAAAAATTTCCTACATTGGGAAATCTCAGTACAATGGGCCTGCATGAAGTGGCTCTTATCCTTTCATTTACCTTTTTTTATAATTACTTTTCATATCTGGTATTGCTTTTATTCTTAACCTGTAGCTGGTAAAGCCAGCCTTCTTGTGAGCATACTTCTGTGAGGGCATTTATGCGTGCACTGGAAGTCAATACATTATGAACGCTTTATTGGCGAAAAGCGTTTCATTGCTTCCTTTGCAAACAACATGGAATAAACATATGCAGCCTGATTCTGGGGGTAGGAATCGCTGAGTGCAGTTTCAAGTTTCAAGCAGCATGCTCCGGATGCAAAGAATTCAAATTTCTTTGGCTAAGTCGCGTTTCATAAACTTTTGGCGGCGGGTGTACATTGATGCTAACATGGTGTGGGATTGCACTTTGCACATGCAGTAAGAGGAGAGAATGGGATTTTTTCTCCATGCACTTGCCCGTCTGTGCAGGAGCTTGAAAAGGCACTGTCTGAAGCTGCCATTCAGCGACAGGAAGAAGTGGCCACCCTGCAGAGTCATCATGCCAGGCAGCTTGCCGAGGCACGGTTTCAGCAGCAGCAGCAGCAGCAGCAGAATGCGGCTTCAGGTACGTTGTGAAAGCCCCCATTTCTTGCATGTGGCCTATCGACTAGTGCAGCCCTGCTCTGTGATCTTGGCCAGGGCCATGAATTCCTTTTTGCGCTGTGTTCTTTGTCACAAAGCACACAAATAACTTGAGTAATATCATGTCAGGGTGTGCCAAAGCAATTATGATTGCCTGGTGAGCTTTTCAGCATGTGTGAAAGTTGAAGTAGACAAGCTCTCTTGCATCTTCTTCCCAGTAGAAAGATGTTGATGCAACTGAAAGCAAGAAAAGAAATTGTAATCATGCTTTGACACCTCAACACAGTTACTAGCTAGCATGGTGGGTACTGTTGGTGATTGTGTGGGACGTATGTAATACCCCATCTTCGTTGGAAATTTCCAGCATTGAGCTTTAAATCTTGGAGTAACCAAGAGGGAACATGGGAACATACTGAATAGGAATGGAACTCGCATATTAAAACACTATCAAGCTCTATCCTGACCATTTTGGTCACACATTTTTGTACACTTTGAGCACTGCACCTGTTTTGGGGACTCATTAATGTGGAGCTGCGTGTTGCAGTGCACGAGATCATTGTTTAGTACCTGCCAGGCAGTAGCCATGCTGTTATGGGGCAAAAACACAAACAAGCAAACCCTGAGACTTCTTACGGGGCGAGGAGTTCTTGCACTCACAGTTAATCCTGAGCTTTCTGGTACGGCATCTTCCATAGACAAGAATATGTCTCTGTGGTGTAAAAACTGTAATTCTTTACTTGTTACTCAAGATATTGTGCTGTTTTTTTGCAGCTTTATAGCTTCTTATTCCTTTATATTCCTATTATAGATACTAATGTCAGTATGGGCCTATTTGCTTACTGGCATCCTAGTATAATAATTTTTTTTGTTAAAAAGTAAATGTGACTTAAAAATTGCCATGTCCAGGCGTACTCAAAGCTGATTTTCTACAAGCTAGCTGATTATGGGTTTTTAAACCTGTTTTAGGAGCTGAAGCATCGCAAACATCTAGTGCAGAACGACAAGCATCTGGCCCGGATGCCGCTGCGGAATTGCTGCCACAGAAGAAAAGCAAGCTAAAAGATGATAGCTGCCAGACTGACACTGTGCATGGTAGGTTATGCTGTGTGGAAGAGTTTTCTGTTTGTTCACAAGGTCTTCAGGCCTTTACCTTGAAGGACTGGTATGCACCTTTCCATTGGGCATGTGTTCTTTGTCTTTTATTTTCAGATAGCACAGTCGAGGACTTGCTTGAAGAAAAACAGCAGTTGGAAGCAAGCCTTGTGGAACTGGACCAACAGAACCAGGCAAGCTCCACTTAAATACCGGGCTTAATAAGTTCTCAGAGCACTCGTTTTGAGGAGCATCTGATGTCATTGTACACAATTTTACTTATTTCATCTGTTATTTGCTAATTTGCATTATGGTGTATTATGGCAAACGCCCCTCCAAAGGAAGCCCTTCAACCATTGTCATCGACCTGTTGTCATAACGTTCCAGTCAACCATCTTGCTCCTGTCATTGCTGCTAACAGGTGCATGCTAGCAGGTACAAGGCAGGTGACTGCGATTTTATGGCAACAGGCTGGCGCCATTGGTTTGAGGGCTTCCTCTGACGGGCGTATGCCATTTTTTTCTTGAGCTATGCTGTATTGCAGTAAAAAGAATCCTTTAGTTACAAAAACAGTTTGAGGGACCTTCTTGAATTGTTGGCAGTTTAATAATGAATGATATGTGAAAGTCAAAATTTCCGTGGCAACAAAGCATAAGAAGAAAATTAGAGACCTTAAATGCCATCTAGATTTCTTATTCTTTCTAAATGCATAAAAAGCTTCTGGTCCTTGGTGTGTAGATGGAATTTTTCAGTGGACCCAAGCTTTCCCGAGAGGTAACTGTAACTGCTGCTCTAGTAAAGTCTTGCCCTAAAATATTGCACTTGAAGAACTACATTGACACTCATTTAACAAATGATCTTTATTACAGGAAGCCATTGCTAAACTTCTCGCCTTGAAAATGAAACTCGAGGCAGAAAATCGGCAGCAAGGCCAAGAGCTGCAGAGGCTACAGAAGCTTTGTGAAAGTCACCAAAAAACAACTTTGTGTCAAGCCTTACAGACTGACCGTGTACCACTCAACAATGCAGCAACAGAGACAGAAACTTGCAGCGAATCTTTTCCAATGTCTTCAGTCGCTGTACAGGCTGAAATTGTGCAAGAACCTTCTTGTAGCCTCTCAGTTTGTGAGTCAGAATCTAGACCTGGGGAAGGTGCTCGTTGTGCGACCCAGGAAAGCTGTGAAGGCACTAATTTAAGGGAAAGCCTCGAGGAAGCACGAGAGAAGTGCATCCAGCTTGAGCGCGAGCTTGCCAGCCGCAGTGCTCGCGAGGGAGAGTTGGAAAAGAAGATGCAGGAGTTGGCAGCCAGTGCAAAAGTGGCCGCCTCCAACAACGGCTTTGGCGAGCGTCAGGAAGGAGATGGAGCCGCCGCCCAGGACACACCGACGACACTCACGGTCAACCTGGAAGAACGTCTCCGCAGCCTGCAAGCAGACAAGGACCGCATCCTGTCTGTGATGAATGAGAAGTCGCGGGAGAGCAGCTCACTCAAGGCAGAGGTGCACCGGCTACTCGGCGTCGTGGCCCAAGAGCGGCAGGCCGTTGCAAAACTGCGGCGTGAAAAGGAGCAACAGGTGGCTTCTGCTGGGGCCCGAGAAAGCGAAGACGCGGAGCTGACGCGGCAGGCCCTTCGCAACCTGTCACAGCTTGTGCGAGACCGTGAGCTCGAGGTGGAGGCCGAGAAGCAGAAGAACAGCACCCTGCTTCAGCTTCTGCGGCAATGCTCACCTGTGGATGGGGAACAGCTCAAAGAGCTGCTCGAAGAGCGTGAGTCGCTCTCGCAGCGTGCCGCCCTTGCAGATGAGGAGCAGAGCCGCCTCAAGGTGGCACTGCAGCAGAAGGAAGGGGAGCTGAGTGACCTGCGGGCAGAGGTGGATCGGCTGACGCTAGACCTGGGCCTGGTTCGCTTGGAGAGCGACTCTGCAAAGCAGAAGGTGGAGGAAAAGGCAAGCGCGCTCGCAGCAGCACGGGAGGAAGCCCTGGCTCTCAGGCAGCGCATAGCAGAACTGGAGATCCGTGTGCAGGAGCTGCAAGACCAGAAGGACCAGCTTGTCCAACAGCAGAACGAGAGGAAGCATTTGCAAGATGTGGGAGAAGTCATGGCTGACAGCAGCTTTCAGAAGTCCCATTCAAGAAGCAGTTCAAGTTCCACACAGCCAGAGACCCCGTCAACACAGAAGGACCTGAACGGTATGGCTGTACTGGCTTCCAGTTCCTTGGTTCAACACTGGCAGATGCAAGCTGAGAGGTATCAAAACCAGGTGAGTTGGCCATTTTATTTTGGGGGGAAGGGGGTGGGGGGTGAACATCAACTTTCCTAGTATATTGAGTTGCAGTTCATATTTTTCTTTCTTTGACACTTCACTTTATTTTTTTTAAATCCCACCCGGACAGGTTCAAGAGCTCCAACTGAAAGAGGCCAAGCTGAACAAGGAACTTGAACGGCTTCGAACCCACCTGATTCAGGTACCCCCAGGGCCTTTTGCTGGACTCTCCTGTTCTAATTACTGCGACGTTCTTACATGACCCACCTTTCTCTGCAGTCGCATTGAGCTCGTCTGCTGTTACTGTTGTTCTACGCAGATGGAAGAAAGCTATACTCAGGAGGCACTCCAGGCCGAATCCCGGGAGGAGAGTCTTCGGGCCCGTTTGATGAAACTGGAGGAATGGGCACGAGTTTCGGAGTCTGCTGCTCACAATGCCACGTGAGTGCCCTGTGTTGCACTTCTGGCCCCTTAAAATATTATTAATGTTTTTGAGACAAGCAGTGTATGCTTCTTGATCTGTCAGTTGTCTTAAGAAGCTTTGTCAGTTGCCTTATGAAGTTTAGTCTTATGTTTTCGGGAGGTGAAGCGTCAACTGCGATTCATTTTCGGTCATATTTTTGCACAACATTCAGTTTTTCAAATTTTTCCCTTCAAATTGTCTGCTGTACTGTTTTGAGTTTGTCCAAGCAAGCCTTAGTTCAAGAGTTGCCAACAGGCCAAGAATTTTTTTTTACGGTGTCCTGGTATTGTAGTGCATTTTATTAGTGAACAGAGGTGTAGGGGCATGGGTTGTACCATATGTTCTTCATAGTTTGTTGCCTGTCAAATAAATTTGTTAAGTAAGCCTTTCAGATAGGTCTCAAGCTCTGCTGTGAGCAAGTTTCTTTGTTTGCTCGGACTGCGTGTAACAAATTACACATTTGTGTTCGCTGCTAAAAGGGCTGAAATGTCCAAGTCCACAGCTGAATTCTTTACTTCTTTTGGTGTGTTTTTCAGGGAGCAGGCAAACCAACAAGTTGGTAGCCTGGCACAGCAGTTGGCCTTGGCCCAGTCACAGCAGTCGGCTCTTGCAGAAGAGCTGCGCCACAGCAAGGCTTCACTGGCCAACCTGCAGTCTGTCCTGGACCACTTCCAGACAGGTAACAGTGTTCCTGTTCTTGTTCACCCTGCCTGATGGGCTTGCACATGTCTACCATATTCGCCCCAAGCACGACGACTCTGTGTGAAGCGTTTGGGTCATAAACTTATCTGCTCCTGTGACAGAAAAATCTTGTCAGGTCTCGGCAGGGCATGTCACTTGCGCAACATTGGTCATTCTTTCTGTATTGAAGACAGAATGTGTGCAGTCTGAACAGTTTGTCAATTCCCTTATCTCACACTCTTATTCTTTGTATGTTCCCTCTGAAGTGGCATTTCAGGTGCGTTTTCCTCTCAATTTCCAAGCCTGGCATCATTAAAGTGCAGCAGTGTTGTAACACTGCACTAGAGCACCAAAAAAATATGTGGCAAAATGACCTTCCATTTGTCTTAGCTCAAATTTGTTTTGGCACATTGCTTGTGTAGTCTAGTTATAATTGGCACAGCTGAATGTGAAAACCTCAGGGCATGTTTCGCATATACTTATTCACTGGCTCCATTTCTTTACATCTGTTTATCACCCCAGCATGTATAGTATTTTACTTGGAGTAAGCAGCATTTGTGAGAAGTTCATGGTGGTAACTGTGTCTTACATAGTATATTTAATGTATCCTTGGGCTAATCGACACTGCTTTTTCTTTTATCTCTACAGAAAAGGACAGGGAGATTCAGCTGCTCCGCTCTTCGTACGAGTCTCAGCTGTCCATGGAGAGAGAGAAGTCTCAGCAGCTTGTAGCTCTGGTCACTCAAAAACAGGTGTGTTTCCACGCAAATCTTTTCGAAAAGTGGAATTGCTGGTTATAGGAATGCGGAGGCCTTTGCAGGTTTGAACTGTCATCTGCTGGCTGGTGATGTATAGAAAAGCTGTAGAGAATAGACATTTGTGAGGATGCATGCCACTTAGAGCTGTAAAGAAACATACCTTATGATATGGCAAGTGTACCAGACTTGAGACTTGATAGCAGACAAGCAGTATTGTTTTGCCTACAAGGAACTCTTTGAACTTGAGAAGAAGGACAGTAGATGAATTGTAGTTTCAGTTTTGCATGCCTCACACCTTTTGGTAACCTTTTGAAAGGCTTATGCCAGGGGTATTTGACATTGTTATATATTGAATATGTTACAGCCTGGCATTCTAGTTATAACTTTGGATGCTTTCTGTCTCAAGACTTGTTCGAGAGACTTGCTTAATTGTTGACATATGCTGTCCTTGCATTGGCACTGTGAATCATGGGGGCATTCACCATTGGTCAATATGTAGGAGCAACTAGAAGGAAGCAGAGACGCTCTTGAAGCTGCTGAGCGACTGAGCCAACAGCTGGACCGACGAGAGGAAATAATAGCGGCACTGAAGCAGCAAAGTAAGTCCACTTACTTTGTCATGCCATGCATTTCCTTGTCTCTCTGCTGTCTTTTTTTTCTCCCTCCACTTCTTGTTGTTTCTTTTGCACTGATGGCTCAAGCACGGATTCAGCACCCCCAAGCCCCCGGCACACTGTGGGGAGTGCTGGTGATGAGTTGGCGACAGAAGTCTTTGCACGGTGACTGCCCGGGGAGAGACGCCTTCTGCACCGGCGCCTTGCCGAGGCCTAATCTCATTTGGTATCTCTGGGGAGATGAGGAACGCCCGGGGAACCAGATGAGATGCTGTCTCGGGGAGGCCCACCCATGCATGGCACACACTCGCACAACACCGCACGTCTTCTTCACGTTTCTGTTTTTTTTTTTTCCCTCACTGTTCTCCATAGTGTTGCTGTCTCTTCAGCCTGTCTCCTCAACTTCGGGACCTTCACTGTTGCTGGCACTAGTCTGGTGGTTTTGTTCCCCTTGTCTCCTTGGTCTTCTGAGCTGCAGTTCGTGCCTCGAGTTGAAATGTCTTGCACTCTGTTCTCTGAAGGCCAGAACCTTGATTCTGTAGACAGTGCCTGTTGGTTTGGGTGAGCCGGGTCCTACACTGTTCACTTTGGAATGCATGACCTCGGCACGCTTGGTTGTCGGTTTAGATAGTTGCATGAGTTTTGTATGTTTCGTCCTTGATCGTAAAAGCTGACTGTAGTTTCGTGTGCTGTTTGCCATTTGTGTTGACTGTTTATGTTGTGTTTGTCACTGACGCACATATGCAGAAGTTTGACTCATTGCCAAGAGCAGCTTGGAAATGCTAAGCCTGATGACCGAGTAAATTGACGTGTTGAATACCGCTTATCGTAAGGAGGTGTTGTAAATGCGATTTAAAATTATTAAATGAAATGTTGGAGATAGTAGCTTCCTTTTAATTTAGTTGGCATTAATAAAATCAATTCTGCAGATATATGCAGAAAACTAAGTTTGTTAGTATCACCTGCTAGTAGTTAATAAATATTAAGTGCAACTGCACCTATCATATGCATACTCTTTAACTTTGCAATGTTTAACTACCTTGTTACAAAAACCTGTTCTGTTTCTAACGGGTAACTTATTAGGCAGGCAAGCTTTTTTGTCCACTGAGGCAGTCTTGAAGTCACGAATAAAGTTCCATGGCATTACAGAGTTTGCTAGAGCTTTTTGAAGCATTGTGACGTCTCACTAACTGCGGTAGTTGATGTGTCTGTGGTGCTCGATGAGTGCCATCGTCTGGCGCATGCTTGTCGCTGCCGCCTCAGGAGCATGAAGCATGGCATTGCCTGGCAAGTGCCCCTCGTTGGCGTCATCCCGAAGAGGAGCTTGGAAACCTTGGCTGGGCCTGGGCCTGAGTATTACATCAGGTACTGGTCTGACAAGTAGGAACCAGTACCTGTGTGATATTCACTCCCCCGCCCCAGACGCTGCATCGTTCTCCGTCTCTCCCATGCACGGACTGTTGTGTGTGCGCCAGCACCGCTCGGAAAAACCTTGCGTGTAACACCAGTGCTTCATGTGGTTGTCGCATGACACGTGACTAGGAACCGCGTGATCTGCTTTTTTCCCACTTGGTTGACGGTGCTCTGTAGGGTGGAGCCAACAGTGACTGTGTCATTTGCAGTTGCAGATAAGGAGGCCGAGGTGGAAAGGATACGACAGGAGGTGTATGATGTCCGCAGCACAACGGAAGGAAAAGTAGACAAGTAGGTGTTCCTGCTGGAAGGCACATGTCTTGTTGAGTGTTTCGTTTTCTGATTAATTTGCGCTAGCTCTTTAAAAAGGCTGGTAGCTGGCACTCTCGAGCAGCTTACATAGATTGATGTCAAATATTTGTATTGGGATGTGCAGTAGAACCTCGTTGATACTTTAAAAAAATGCATGAAAAACGTATTATGCAGGAAAACGTATGATCCAAACCGCTCAGTTTTGAAAAATGTAACTGTCCAATGCGTTACCAAGGCATTTATTGACAATTTCACTTCATAAAAATGACGGTTAGCATTTCGTGGCAAGGGGTGTGAACAACTCCTTTTCTAGTGCTCGCGGAATTCAGTCCTCGTTTGCGAGGAAGGAAGTTCGCAACGCATCCGTTCCGCCAGAGGTAGTTGCGAAAGTTCACCGAAGGCTCTCTCTCGTAGTTGTGGATGCTTCGCCTCTTTGCACCGATGCACTGCGGGGAGGCACGACGGTGGCTGACTGTCGCAGCATTCTTGGTCTTCATGTTGCGTTCACCAGACCCGGCCCGCTCGTACGCAAGCCCATCGCTGTAGTTCTCAGAGGGTTTACCACTTGCCCAAATAGGCACCACGAAGAACCCGCAGTGCATTGTATTTTTTTTTGATGCTTCATCTTTCGTCTGGGTACTGCAGAGAAGCAACCACTGCGGGCATTTGGCATTCCAGTTCTCCATGTCGCCTGTCCCAAGGTCCGCCGCACCTGTGTTTTTGCACGTATGCGGTTAGTCGCTAAGCGTATTATAGTACAACCAGAATTTGTCGAAATTTTAAGCGTAATATCCGGGAATCTGTGTTATTTGGGAACATATTAATTGGGAGAGAAGTGGCATCATTCTAGTGCCAGCGATATTGAATGCCTGAACAGGGAAATTGCATGAACCAGGAACGTATCAACGAGGTTTTACTGAATATGCTGAATTTTCTGTGTGCCATCCAAACAGTCACAGGGCTGTTCGGCAGATCCGTAATGCATGTAGTTTATTGGACTTCTATGTTCATGTTGTTAAATTGAAACATGCCTCATCCCATGACCACAGTTTGTCTACCTGCAGCAGGCGTGTTTTTGAGAAACTATGCTTTTAATCATTAATGGTGCAAACAGATACCTAGAAAAATGAGTTTAGAGTGAGAGCACTGCTTGGTGCTTCACAGGAGGCCTGTTTTTTTTCTTCTTCTCTGTAAACTACTAGGAGAGCATGCACAATGCAATTAATACTGCAAAGTGCAGGCATTCTTCATGTCATTGCTGATGGTTGTCAAGATGTGTAGCTCCATTAGTCATTTGCTATGGTGCTCTTTGGCCAAAGCTGCCCTTGGACCATAAAAATTCATCATCAGCACCTTTAGTCATGTGCTATAGCATCCAAGCTCTCGTAGTGGATTACTTCGTAGTGCAGCACATGGGACAGCACAAAAAGGTAGATTGGACGAGAGGTAAGCGTTCGTCCCACCGACCTTTCTGTGCTGCAACATGTTTCGAGCTATGAAGTAATCCATTTTTAACCATGAGCTAACTCGCCCCAAGGCAAACGGTGCTAAAATTTTTTCATAGTGGAACAGTTCTGATGAGGCGCAGTTTTCAGGTGGTGAAATATCAAGGAAATTTTTGCATTGCTATATGCTTTGTTCCTTTCTTTTTTTTTTTGTGCAGGCAAATAATGAAAAGCTTAGTGCTAGGTTACTTTAGCAGCCCACAAGGTCAGCGGCCTGAAGTGGTTCGACTTCTGGCCCGTGTTCTGGACTTTAGCCGGGATGAAATGGACAAGGCAAGTTATATCAGTTTGCACGCTTTTTGTACCAATAAATTATCCTGTGTTTCGCTGATGTTGGTAAGGCCATGACCCATGGGATTGAGTGAATGATACCTTATACTGAATGTAAAGCACACAGTACTTGCGGGTGCTAGATATTTTTGAAAAAAGAAAAACGGTCATAATAGCCATGACCTCTAATGCACTGTGATACCTAATGCCGCACAAGATAGTCTTTTTAATTAAAAAGCATTTGAAGGCCTACCCTTTCACAGAGCTCATTATTTTCTTGTGCTGTTTTGGTGTTGCAGGTAAAAATTAAAATGATTTTTTTTTTTTGGAATTGCATGTGCATTACAATGCCCCTTGTTACCTTGTACTGTCATGACCAGAATAATATGGAGTATGCTTCGGTGATTAAACTCCTCTCCTACATTACCTAGGAAAAATTGAGTGTTGTTTAATATTTACGCAAGTAAGGAGCACATGTGTGCTTGTGGGTAAGCGTAGCAAACCTTCCTACTTGTACACGGCGCGAAGGATATGCCAGAGTGTGCCATGTCAATCCTGCAGAATGGCACTTTCAGATGCATGAATTGGTAATTCCTAAGTCTATGCCCTTCACTGTTCTATAGTTAAACTTGCTTGTTTTTGAACTTTTGGCTAGGAAAATGGATTTTGCTTGCTTTAACAGAAGTAGGGTAGTCGTGTGTAAAGGTTGTGAAGTATTCTCGCACCTTTCCTGAAAAGCTACTAGAACTGCTTTTCTATCCTCACTTTTATTGTGGTGCTGCCTTGTGCTCTTAAAGACTTGTATTTGCAGTATTGATGATTTCATGATGGCTCTCTCACAGGCTGGTATCAGCCTGGGCCCTCAAGATGGCAGGGTCCACATTGGCTGGATCTCTGGCTTCTTCCGGAAGTCTATCGGATCAAGCGCACCCTCCAGCACCGGCGCCATAGCCAGGCCACTTCATCACCAGGTGGGGAAATGGTCGTTCATGCTAGTCGGTAGCTGATCACAAATTCAAGTGGCGCTGTAACCACTACCGCTACCAACCATCACCAACTACCACTATTACTTTGATACCAATGCCGCATTTAACTTCATGAGGCACGGCCATTCGGGAGGAGGTCTGCACGGAACGAATTGTGAGGTGCTATACTACAAAGCATTGTAGATCACAAGGCATTGCATGCAGGGATAATTACAATGGGAGCCGAAAGTGCTTGTTGAATACCAGCTCAGTAGTTACTTTCTATGGGCATACCGCACCGCGTTCCCTGTGCTGTTCAGAGATGGCACTCAAAGTTCCAGGTGTGGTGGCACCCTGTGGTTTTATTGTGCTCTGGCCTCTCACTAGAGAAAACATAGCAGACATGACACATGCAAGAGCACTTCTTCCGAACGAGAGAATAGATGCGTTAAATGCAAATGCAGGCAAAAGTAATTGGAGCATGCTATTGTCTTCTAACAATTTTAACTCGTTGCCTAATTGAAACTGGTGGCAGTGGTACGCGCATGCTGGTAAGTAGATGCTAGTACGCTTTCTCGTGGGCAGATAATGTTTGTGCAGTGCATATTTGATGCAGAACATACACACTTCAAACTGTGCAAGGGCACAGCTTGATTGCCAGTTTCCGTTTTTATACCTTGCATCCGTCTTACGTGCGCATATTCCTGCTTCAATTTAGTACCCTGCATTTCACTGTGGCTCAGTTGACTGCATTGCCCAAGTTCATTTGAATCTAGAAAACCTGTCACCAGCAGGATTTTTTCTGCAGTAACGGGAGTTTCTTCGCACAGCATAACTGGGGAATTTGAACTATTTTTGTTTTCAAATTATCTACTGTCAAGTTGTTGTTTGTTTGGATAAATGCCATCTCAACATTCTCGAAGATTTGAAGACTGGCGTTTAAACAAATCTGAATATTGCACATATATGTATCTCAAGTAGTGGGTTCGATAGGATGTCAGAATGGGAGCACGTATCATTAGAAAGAGCTCTGCAGTGTTGATGCTTACCCCCTTGAACTTGTATCTTGTCTAACTAATCCCGCTTGAAAGAATATAATAAACAAGTGTGTGTCAGTAATTTGCAATAAATCATGGGTGCCTGAACAAACTGGCAGCGTTACCACGGTGTGCTTTTTCTGCAGCCAGCATAGTGATGCGAATGCCTTAATTCACTTTTATATTTGCACTTTTCCTGTGCAGTCCTTTTCGGCACTTTTTGTGAAGTTCCTGCAAGAGGAATCCGAGCCCCAGCAACAGGTCCGCCTGCCAGTGGAGGCCATGGCTTTGGGAACAGTGTCGCGGCTGCCAGCCATCAAAGCAGCTGCCCCGAAGCCAGATCCAACTCCGCACCTTTTGTTGCAGCCAATTTCGGAGTCTCTGCCAACACTGGCTCCAGTGACTGTAGTTCCAGAAGATGCCAAAGGCGCGTCTTCCAGTGCATTCCTCCAGGAAATGCTGAGCTGAATCGACAGAAAGTGGCTTTCCTTGCTGCGCGCACACTCAGTTTTGAAAACTAGGGGCTCTCTGCCCACGGCAGAACGTTACAAGAACCCGTTTTTTAGAATACATGTTATTTTTGTACATTGTGTCAGCTGACTCTCAATTACATTGATGTCCATTGCTCGTCACTCTTGCCGTGCTCTGCCAACAGCGGGTGGTTGATGTACACTTGGCGTCAAAGGTTTCCAGATCACGGGAATCACAAAAATATCCGTTTTCTCATAGCCTGGGTGTCCAAGCCTGAAAATAAAATGCTTACTGCGATTTTCTGAAACCAAAGCTCGCACTGCACAATTGATTATTAGGCTGGTCTGGTGGGATAAAACTCGTGAGCGAAGTGGCACATGCCCCTCAAAGGGGCTTCCAACCGATGACGTCGCAGTTAATACCATAGCGTGACATCAGAGATCGTTGCCAGGTACCTCTGTGGAATGAGATCAACCGAGATGTCATGACAAATGGTCGATGCCACTGTCTGGAAGGCCTCCTTTCTCGAGTTGTATCTGACTATAATGAGATTGCCTTTTAGTATGGATAGCTGAGCAGGGCATCTTTTCCACAGCAAGCGACAATGGCATTTTCATATGTTCAATGCAAACAGTGTCCAGGCAGTTCAGGTTTGGGCACTATTTAGAATGCAACCCTGCTCGTGTGGGGAGGTGGCATTGTACAGCACTGGCACTGTTGATAATCGCTCCAAAGGCAGATAAGAAAGGCATGGATTTTTAATGCAAGTATGCCCTTGTTTTGTGTGGGCCTTGGAGTTGTGCACTGAAGAGGCAGGGAGTAGGGTATGGTATATACTAGTGATTAAGAGCACAGATACCAACAACATGCTCCTTACATTATCATATGTTGTGAACATTGAAGCTTTTGCACACATGACAATGTCAAAGGCATGCCTGCCAAAGATTTTGTGGAGCATGGCAGACTGTGCACTGCAACTTCTGCCTTTTTTTTTTTTCTGCTGGCATGATTCACAATGTCTAAATGGCAGCGATACCTTGTTGCCAAGTGGCAGCTGCTGCCTGAATCACCAGGATTCTGCCAGCACTCTTGAAATCCCGTGCAGTTCAATGTTTTTAGGAGAGTAAATTTTTAATAAAGGAGTAATTACTCGTTAGCATACAACCAAGGAAAGCCATACAGCTACACTTTGTAGCCTGTATGGCTTCACTCATATTTATGCTAATGAGTAATTACTCCCTTATTAAAGTAACACTGTATTTCAAATAACCAAGTGGTTGTGTACTTACTCTTTTCTGTTTATTCCTTTATCTTATCCAATTTTCACCACAATTTCAAAAACAGTTTTTACAAGACACATATAAGCAGAGCTATACAAATCGTATTGTATTCATACTGGTTTACATGTGTGGACTGTCACATAATAGTCCTTGAGATTCTTGAATAGCGTGACGAGCTATAGATTTCAGTGCATGGTGAAAAAAACTTATAGTACAAAAATACAGCCCACATGTTCTGCCGGTATCCACCAACCAGTTCTTTGCTGTTTGCAGAAAAATAAAACAAACACATGGTCAAGCTGAGCAGGCAACTGTCATCACTTCTAAAATTCATACCATGGGTTGGGGCGCATTAGGCATTCCGGGAAAGGTTGTTCCTTAAAAAAAAAGAAAGTTGCTTTGGCCAAAAAAATGCACGTATGACATTACTCAGGCCTGCCATGTGTACAACTGCTTCAGCAAAAGCTATGCACAGCAGTAGATTTCAACGACACAAGCACAATAAAACTTCCTGCACTGTCTTGTCAACTAGGGTAGCTTAACGAAGAAAAGTCATGCGTGTGGAAGGTTGTCCTAGAAAGTGTGTCTTCTGCACCAAGCAACCACGGCAGGCCTAGATATGTCGTAATACAGTAAAATTTACACTGAATAATGTCATAGGGGAATTACGGCAAACAAAAAAACTAGCCGTCGACTGGGCCTCTCACGTTCTCATTACAGGCTCTTTGTGTGACACGATTGTTCTCGCTTCTGGTCCCTGAAGACTCTTTTTAAGTAGCAACGACATTTGCTTGATCCCGCAGACTGTCTTCACTGGGAACCATGTTGTCGACTAGGTTTCCATGTCTCTGTGGCCCCTGGCAACTCTTCATAGGGCGCGGAGCTCTTAGTGAAGTTCATTTTGTTCAATCCTCCGAAGTGCTCTTCACGGGGCACGCATTTGTTTGGAAGCGATCACGTTGCACCATGTTCGTAAGTGTGCTCTTTGAGATTCAGTTTGCAAATGCCACGAGGAGAGAGAGAGAGGGTGGTTTGAAAGAGGGGCGGAGTCACGCGGAAAACATCAACACGCGCGCGCACCGGGAACAATCACCTGCACCCACAGCCCTCGACAACCATGTCCTGATAGTTCTTGAGCACCACTCGTTCGAACGCGTCCACATAGAGCAGCGACACGGGCGACAGGTCAGTGGGCACGCAGCACGCGCCGGGCACCTTGCTGGCGCGCATCGAGTTCACCAACGACTGCACGATCGCGTGGTTGGTGCTGTTCAGGTGGTCCGGCATCGGGAACGGACACGTGCCGTGGCAGTAGTACGCCTCGTAGCTAGGCGGCGCCACGATCCAGTCGTTCCACCCCACGTGGCTGAACTCGATGCGCAGCGGGTGCCGGCGACACGCGTCGCGCCCCTGCTTGCCCTGCGGCTGCTTGCGGCGGCGCGCGGCACGCCGGACTCGCTTGGGGGCCGCCTTGCCGTCGGCCGAGTACGTCAGGAGCACGGGCCTCCGCGGAGCCCAGTAGCGCTCGCTGTGGCGCTCCCGCCGTAGAAGCACCCGACTGGCGTTGGACGCGCCAGTCCGGGCGTCGACGACCTGCACGTAGAGGCCGTGGTTGGGCTCTCCGGCCAGCCAGCGGCGCACGGCCGGCATCACGTCCAGGGCCAGCCAGCCCTTCTTGCGGGACAACGCTCGCGTGTCCAGGAGCCGCAGGTGCGCC
The DNA here is from genome assembly GCF_052857255.1 of Amblyomma americanum. Classification (NCBI taxonomy): domain Eukaryota; kingdom Metazoa; phylum Arthropoda; class Arachnida; order Ixodida; family Ixodidae; genus Amblyomma; species Amblyomma americanum. The sequence continues at coordinate 187,819,057 of NC_135501.1, read as the reverse complement.
TCGCCCAGTTTCTTCGTGGCCGGCCGCAGGACCTCGTAGACTCGCACCACTTCCACGGGCGTCGGGGCGTCCGGACACTCGGACCGCTCGCTGTCGGCTGGCAGTCGGAAGAGCCGCAGTTCAGCGCCCAGCAGGCTCTCCTCCGGGTCCTCGGTAACGTTGAAGCGGAAGCGGGCGCCTCCGGTCTGGGCCTCGCGGTCTGGGCCTCGGTCCCAGGGCGTGTGGCTGCGCACGGTGTCCGCGGCTCCTCCGGTCGTCAGGAAGGCCCCCTCGGTGTCCTGCCATCGGGTGAACAGCTTGGCCATGTGGTCCGGCACCACGGGCATCTTGGAGCCGGCGGGCCTGTGCGGGGCCGACTCGAGTCCCAGGGCTTGCAGGAGTCGCGCCTTGGCCAGTTCCAGGGAAGGGTCCACGCTGGCTCCGGCCTCCTGCACCAGGGCCGCTCGAAGCAGCAGCAGGATGCACGCTGTGCGGGCCATAGTAGCTGTTGCTGCGAGCTCGGCCAGGGTACCTGTATCAGCTGCGAGAGGGAAAGGGAGCTGCCTGAGTCACCTTGCAACTTCCAAAAGAGGAGGGGGGGGGGGGGTGAAGCCCGATATTGGACGCTTTCGCGAGAGGCGGAATGCGTCCGTTCAGATTACGCGGGAAAGCGAGCGCGAAAGCTTTCGACGCAAAAGACACGGTCGAGCGACCCTCCGTATATCGCGATATGCGCGCGGTTGCGAAGAAGAAGAAAAAAAGCCTCCTCCGATGGAATACGATTGCAACGTCTACCGGAAGAAAGAACAGAAAATAGAGAAAAGCGAATTGGAAGGGCCTCGGCGACGTGGAGGAGTCGCGTTTCGCCAAGAAGGCAAGGACGTCGGCAAGAAAACACTTCTTACTACGAGTGGAGGCTTGCGTCAGGGTACAGACGAGGAGGACCCAAGGCTGAGCATGCGGTGTAAGAGAGCTTTCGCTCTTGGACCAGTTGGTGCACCAATTGAAAACGTAATAAAATGGGATACCAGCGGGTACAAATGACGCGTACGTAGGAAGAGAGACATTAGACACGGACTAGCGCTAAGCTTTTGTTACAATTTCAACACTGACCATGCTGAACCATTGCGCGTACTGACGCGAATCTAGATAAAGATGCAGAACCGGCGCCACATTAGCAACTAAATTTTTATTACAAAAAATCGGAGTTCCCGGGTTCGAACCCGACCGCGGCGGCTGCGTTTTTATGGAGGAAAAACGCTAAGGCGCCCGTGTGCTGTGCGATGTCAGTGCACGTTAAAGATCCCGGGTGGTCGAAATTATTCCGGAGCCCTCCACTACGGCACCTCATTCTTCCTTTCTTCTTTCACTCCCTCCTTTATCCCTTCCCTTACGGCGCGGTTCAGGTGTCCAATGATATATGAGACAGATACTGCGCCATTTCCTTTCCCCTAAAACCAATTATTATTATTATTACAAAAAATAGGAGGGGACACTTAAGCTCTCCACCTTAATGGTTTGATGCGATAGCATAACGGGTTAATTCCCATATATGCGGAAGGCCATTCTCTATACATTCGCCGCCGCTGTGGCTCAGTGGTTATGGCGCTCAGGTGCTGGCCCTACAGACGCGGGTTCGATCCCGGTCGCGGCGGTCAAATTTCGATCTAGAGGCCCGTGTACTGTGCGATGTCAGTGCACGTTAAAGAACCCCAGGTGGTCGAAATTTGCGGAGCCCTTTACGGCGTCCTTCGCAGCCTGAGTCGCTTTGGGACGTTAAACCCCCCAAACCAAACAGATGCTTGCCATTCATAGATCCCTGGGAGTCCTCATACCTCTCCTGGCGCAGCCAGGAGAGGTATGGAGGAAAAAACGCTAAGGCGCCCGTGTGCTGTGCGATGTCAGTGCACTTTAAAGATCCCCAGGTGGTCGAAATTATTCCGGAGCCCTCCACTACGGCACCTAATCTTCCTTTCTTTCACTCCCTCCTTTATCCCTTCCCTTACGGCGCGGTTCAGGTGTCCAACGATATATGAGACAGATACTGCGCCATTTCCTTTCCCCCCAAAATCAATTATTATTATTATTATTATTAAACGATATCAGGAGATGCGTCAAGCGTACATTTTTGTATGCGTGAATTCAAAAGTAACTGCACTTGCTTTCTGAAAGTAATTGTAATGTACTGGTCATTACTTTTTAAGAACAGTAGTTAATAATAATAATAATTGGTTTTTAGGAAAGGAAATGGCGCAGTATCTGTCTCATATATCGGCGGACACCTGAACCGCGCCGTAAGGGAAGTGATAAAGGACGGAGTGAAATGAAGAAAGAGGTGCCTTAGTGGAGGGCTCCGGAATGATTTCGATCACCTGGGGGTCTTTAACGTGCTCTGACATCGATAAAGATCCCCAGGTAGTAATGTAATTTAACTCCAAGTTCGTAATTTTCATGAAAATATTTAATAATGTAAAATTAGTTTTTTTAGAAATAATTAAATTACATTAATAATTATTATATATTAATTGTATGCTCTGTGGGAACTCCCGTGTGACAAGGTCTCTACAGCATGATGAAACACCCTACTGCTGTTCATGCAGAGGGTAGTCTACGCGTTGCGCGGATTAGCCTGTAAGCTTAAAGTCGAGGTTTAATTAAACATTTAACGAACATGTGTGCAACTTTTTCTGAAATGGTAAAGCCTGCAAGGCGAGATTCGCCATTTGTGCTCCGCCACAACTTCGATCAAATCTCTGCAAGTAGCTGTAGACAAGGCCGAGGCGCACTATAATAAAGCACAACTAATACAATCAACTCGTACAGTCACCTGCTAACAGATAGCATGGCCTCAAGCTTATATAGCCAGCTGAGAAGGGTGCCATAAACCCATAAGTGGCAGTGGTGGATAGGCAACACTCAAAGTTTTCGTATAAGCACCAACATGCCCGTTTCACTACCATTCTGGTGCTGCGCGCATGCAATATATGGCAGGCAGCCCCTAAGATATTTAAATGTAAAGTTCTACTATAGTTAAAACGCATCATTACAGCACAGTGTTAAATGTCGAACATATTGAAAATGCTTCAAAATATTGGTAATGCTACTTTAATTATTGTTACAATTTGAACATCTTAATAGCATTGAATTCGCACTGTTGTCTTATGTTTATGATGTGAACATTAAAATGACATTTTGAACACAGCAAGGACATGATGTTTAACTTCTACGTTAAACTAAAATGTTTAATAATCATCATCATCATTAGCAGCAGCAGCAGCATCCTGACTACGCCCACTGTGGTACAAAGGCCTTTCCTCTATCTCTCCAGTCAACCCAGTCCTGTGCCACCTTATCGTCGCAAACTTCTTAATATCATCCACCCAAACCCAGTTATTCTATTTTATTTCGACTATTATCGTTTCTTACTAACCCGCGTTTGTTCTCCGACCCACTCTGCCCTCTTCCTGTCGTTTAACGTTACACCTATCATTTTCCTATCCATAGCTTGCTGCGTAGTCCTGCAATTCAAAGGGAAAAGCTGGTTTGAAATGAAAATTTTCTTATAAGAAATATTGTAAATAAATTAGGCGTGTCTATGTAATTATTCCTCCTGTTTTCATAAATATAATTGGTTTCAGTATACCTGAATTAGTTTCCATATTATGAAAAAAATAACTGGGTTCCGATTAAAATGTAGCCGTAGCTAAAGGCCAGCCATGCGGATCTATGCTATTTATATTGTTAATGAGTACATCATCATATAAAAATGTTCATTTGCGTCGATCGAAACACTGCAATTATGCAGTTAATTAGGTGACATTATTGTTCACAAAATTTGATATGTTCGACTAAGCCACAAAATATAGCGTAACTACATAGCTTAGTCCTTTTTGAATTTTCGACGGTATAAGCATAAAACATAACGAAAACTTCCGCGAGGTTAGTCATGTTGGCAAATAACACGAAGTTGAGAAAATCGCATTTGAAGTGCGCGCGCCAGCCATTCGTTGTAGAGGCCTCAGAATAATAATAATTGGTTTTGGGGGGAAAGGAAATGGCGCAGTATCTGTCTCATATATCGTTGGACACCTGAACCGCGCCGTAAGGGAAGGGTAAAGGAGGTCTCAGAAAAAGCGCGGAATATGGGTGTTCCGAGAAGATTTAACAATAGCGAGTAATACCAAGATGTGGGGAAGAGAGCCGGCCTTCGTACAATACCAAAATGGCGGCCGTCGGGGACGCGGTTGCGGGAAGGTGCGGCAAGAGATGCGCTACTGCACTTTGCGCCGAAATCGGTGTTTCGACACTTCGGAGGCATCAAATATATCGATTTCTTTTTTTTAGAAGTTGAATTAGATCTTTACACTCTGAAGCTAGTTACTTTACAGTATTTTTGGTTTCTATAGTGTTTAACGCCCCATACCGCCTCAGGCTACGAGGGACGCCGTAGTGGAGGGCTTTTGGTTAGTACTCACTGCACTAGACACAGAATCACATGGCCACGAAAGAGCGTTCCGTCCGGACGCAGGTTCCGCACCGAGAAAACTTTATATTGCTCGCGCGCCATCTGTTGAGGGAGCGGCATATATCAGATCACGTCGTCGTCTTCGTCAACTTCCTTGTGATACGTGCGCTATGGATCCCTCTTAGTTAAGCGGTCCCAAAATTTTATAGTGCGCTATTACTAAGGTTCCCAACCACTGATTTCGCCTATTTTTGCCTGAAGCCTGACCCTGAATGCCTAGCCTCGAACGGAATGCCAAATGAAACGCGTCGTGCTGACACACACACACACACACACACACACACACACACACACACACACACACACACACACACACACACACACACACACACACATATATATATATATATATATATATATATATATATATATATATATATATATATATATATATATATATATACACCAAAAGTGATTTCTGGCAGCTGATTTGGTCAATATAATATAAAATCGCCAAAAATTGAAGAAACATAACAGGATTTAATTCACGACGTTTCGGCTGGAGGACCAGCCTTTATATTTATATATATATATATATATAGCAGTTGATTTACTTCTAAAGTAGGTTTACTTCTATGAACTAGGTTGACATGTCAATGTTGGGTTGTCGCGCTGGGCCGAGCGCAAAGGCGGCGCATCACGTGGTTTGCGTGTTGATGACTGCGATGGAACTGCCGTCCAATTGTCGCGGTAGCCAGAACATACTTTTTCGTGACGCCTATATGCTCAATTTCGTGTCAGTGCCTAGCATGCACTTGATTAAGCTACCTAACCGACTAACTGCTCTCGGCAAGTAGTGAACCAACCACGCTTAGCTTGCAGGCGGCGAGGAGCTGACGCTTCCGGTCGTCAGAGACATGCAAAATAGCGCAGCCAAGCAAATATTTGAGCAGCTGCGTACGCGTGACATTTGAAAGGTATTCCAAACAGAAGCGAGCGTTCAGAAACCGGAAAGCAAAGATCACTTATTTCAAAAATCGACTTGCACTCTAACGCATCCCGTCAACAGTGGAAATAACATAACTTAGTGAAGCCGATAAAATCCTCACTTGAATAAAACACTGCAGGAAAGGGTCGCGTTGATCCCGGAGAAATAAGCGGTGTATAGGCCACGAATAGATGTTGGTACAAGCGTATTAGATGGGTACCTATATGGTTTATGGTCTATGGGGGCTTAATCCCAAAGCGACTCCGACTATGAAAGACGCCGTAGTGAAGGGCTCCGAAAAATTCTACCACCTGGAGTTCTTTAACGTGCACTGACATCGCACAGTACACGGGCCTCAAGAATGTCGCCTCCATCGAAACGCGGCCGCCGCGGTCGGAACCGATCCCGGGTACTGAAGAATTTAATAATAATAATAATAATTGGTTTTGGGGGGAAAGGAAATGGCGCAGTATCTGTCTCATATATCGTTGGACACCTGAACCGCGCCGTAAGGGAAAGGGTAGAGGGAGTGAAAGAAGAAAGGAAGAAAGAGGTGCCGTAGTGGAGGGCTCCGGAATAATTTCGACCACTTGGGGATCTTTAACGTGCACTGACATCGCACAGCACACGGGCGCCTTATCGTTTTTCCTCCATAAAAACGCAGCCGCCGCGGTCGGGTTCGAACCCGGGAACTCCGGATCAGTAGCCGAGCGCCCTAACCACTGAGCCACCGCGGCGGGGTCTGAAGAATTTCGCCTCCACGGAAATTCGACCGCCGCGGCCGGGATCGAACCCGCGTCTTTCGGGTCAGCAGCCGAGTGCCATAACCACTGCGCCTCCTCGGCGTAAAGGGTACCTATAGCGAACGCGTTGACGGGTGTTTAGGATGTGTACTGATCTTATAGTAATTAAAAAGAAACAAATATAAATGTTCTAATTAGGCGTCCGAAATTTCGCGAAATGAAAAGGCGGTGTTAAGGCTCCTCATTGTGCTTAAAAAAATGGTGTGTATGAGTATGTAGTGGCCTAGTATGCCGTGCAGTGTAAACTATGCAGTTATTAGGGATTAGTAATCGGCAATGTTATCGGTAATCGTTTTTGTGATCGATGACGATGATCGGAAATGTGATTGTGGATTTCTAATGGGTGAGAAGTGAGAAAGAAAATGACCAGGCTTAGCTTGGTTAAGCCAAGAATGCGTTGCATATCTCGATGGAGTTCCGTGCTGCTCCGTTGACTCGATAGGCTATTGACTCGATCGCCATTGAAACTGCCCGTCTAGCAGCGCTCGATCGCCTTTGAGTCGATAGACTATAGGTTCGAGGGCCCTCGAAATGCCCGTGTGACACGGGTATAAGACTGTCCTGGCGAAGGAGCGCAACTCTTTTATACATATGCCGTGACGTCAATCATAGCGCAGCGCCCCTAGCGGGAGGAGCAGGAGTCAGGTGGTGGCTGCGGCCGCGCACGACCGCGCGAGTTGGGGCCCAGCTTTTCCTCCGGCTGTCGTGACGCCACGTCACGTGGTTTGGTGGCTGCCCGGCCGCGCCCAAGGGCTGAACTGAGTGATTGCAATATGCAGCGCATAAAAAGGAATGAAGAGGATAAAGGAGGAGAAGGCGCCATCGCGTCTGCGCTTAAGGCGAAGCTTAAGCGTCCACTAAGTTTTTTTTTTTTGTAGATATACGGTATATCTGCGTGCCGCGGTGTCGCGGGAGCTACCTGGTTGCTTTAGCTGGCTCAGCTGCTGCGTGAGGCACATGCACAGCGGAATGCGGACGTGCGCGATCGAGAGCTGCTGTTGACGGGGCACGCGAGGTATTCCGCGTTATCTCCGTTTTACGAGGGCCTCGCAGATATAACTGCTGTTCCGCGTACCAGAGGTCGCGGTCATGCAAGCCATCAGAGGGAAGAGAAGCTGACCCGCGGGTGGCGGTTTTTTGCTGAACCGGGCCCAGAAGGAGTTTCGCAGCTCCAATATCGCCAGGAGAACTGAAAAAAGAAATGCAGATACAACGCGCCGCGGTGGCTCAGTGGTGAGGGCGCTCGGCTACTGATCCGGAGTTCCCGGGTTCGAACCCGACCGCGGCGGCTGCGTTTTTATGGAGGCGGAACGTTAAGGCGCCTGTGTGCTGTGCGATGTCAGTGCACGTTAAAGATCCCCATGAGGTGGTCGAAATTATTCCGGAGCACTCCGCCCCGCCGCGGTGGCTCAGTGGTTAGGGCACTCGACTACTGATCCGGAGTTCCCGGGTTCGAACCCGACCGCGGCGGCTGTGTTTTTATGGAGGAAAAACGTTAAGGCACCCGTGTGCTGTGCGATGTATGTCAGTGCACGTTAAAGATCCCCAGGTGGTCGAAATTATTCCGGAGCCCTCCACTACGGACCTATTTGTTCCTCTCTTCTTTCACTCCCTCCCTTATCCCTTCCCTTACGGCACGGTTCAGGTGTCCAACGATATATGAGACAGATACTGCGCCCTTTCCTTTCCTCAGAAACCAATTTTCAAAATACATTTCCTAAACCTCCCACTTCCCCCTTAAAGAGAGAGACAGAGAAAATTTATTGCAGTGAAGAAATTCAGGGCACGCAGGCCCCTTGGTACCCGTACGACCCCACTGCACTAAAATGTTCATAAGATCCTAAGATAGAATAGAATAGAACTTATTTACATCACTGTACATGATGTAGGATGATGTTCATAAGAGCCGTAACACTGGCGGCTCGGCCGGCGGCTATGGTCACCACGGCCGCGGTTCCTCTGAGCGCAGCACGTTCTCTTAGTCCTACCTGGTCTTGGGGGTTGGTGGCGGTGAAAACATTTATTAATCATAGAGAGAGGTATTGGGGGTCGTGACCTAAAGGGTCACGCCCTTACAACCACTAGGTGGGATGCCTAGTCAGGCACCCCATTGGCGGTTGCCGCAGGCCGGGCGCGCTGCGTTAAGGCCTTTGGGCCTCGAGGGGGCAGCAGCCGGACAGGGTCGCCTCTGTTACGTCTCGCCTACGGCGCGCGGTATAGCCGGCGCGGATGCAACGGACGCCGCGGCTTCGTTCACCGCTGCCGCAACGCCTCCCGCCAAGCGCGTCCAGGCAGGTTTCTGTGCCACGTGTCGTCGTGCGTGCGTGTGTGTGTGTGTGCATGTTGGTGCGCACGCTTGTCAAAGCGCGGCAGCCGGGGAGAGGAGCTCCTCAACTGGGAGGCGAGGAGGTCTGACCGGCGCCGGCCTGGCGGACGCGCCCGTCACGCCTGAACATGTTCAAGCGTCGCCGTATCGGATGACTCTTCCCAAGCCGTTCCCTCTTGCCCTCGACTCCGAGGGTATAAGACGCCGCTGCCCCTGACGCCGGGGGAGACTTCGATTCCTTCCTTCGAGTAACGTGGTCGCCCTGACCGGCTGCTCTTTTGCGATGCCAGAATAAACAAGTTGTTCTGTTGCCAGTCGACTCATCCTTTGCCGGGACCTTCGAATGTTTCCAGCTTTGCCCCAGGCCGCCAGGCCAACGCTACCCTTGGGGCTTGCAACCCAGATGCAACAACTGGTTGCCAGCGGTGAGATCCCGACAACGGAGGCCAGCAGCGAAGATATGCGGTCAACTGTATGCTGAGCAGCACAACGACCATCCGGGAGCAGTGCAACGAGCCCTGTGTGATGACTGGTTGCCTGCAGCGGAACGACTGCGCTGAATTCTTGGCTGCGAGGTTTGGTGAGTGCGGGACTTTCTTCTTCTGAGTTTTGCCAGGCTTTTGTTAGTGTCTGAAACAGAGCTGGTAATTGGGTTGTCGTTGCTGCCGGGTTAGTTTGCGGCAAGACAATAGTAGGCAGTAGAGAAAGCAGCATTCGGAGCAGCCATGGATTTGAAGTCGTTGCGCAAACCGAAATTGCTGGAGCTTGCAAGAGAGTTGGGTCTTGATGTCTCAGACAAACTCAGAAAACCGGAACTGCTAAGGGCGATTCTTGAGTTGGAGGCTGAGGATGACGAGCTGTCGGAATGCCTTGAGACCATTGAGGAGAGGGAACAAAAAGAGAAAGAGGAGCGCGAACGTAAAGAACAAAAAGAGAAAGACGAGCGCGAACGTAAAGAACAAAAAGAGAAAGAAGAGCGCGCTTTGGAAATGAAGCGTCTCGAGGTAGAGATGGAACGCGCTCGTAATGGAAGTCAGGCACACGGTGCAGGAGAACGGGTATCGTTCAAAATGACTGACCTGATGCGGCCGTTTAAGCTTGGAGAGGACATTGGTTTGTTCCTGGTTAACTTTGAGCGAACGTGCGAGAAGCAGGGGTTCTCTCGGGAAACGTGGCCACAGCGCTTGCTCACTTTGTTACCCGCCGAGGCGGCCGACGTAGTCGCTCGCTTGAAGAGAGAGGAGGCAGAGGATTTCGACCAAGTGAAATCAAGTCTGCTAAAAAAGTACAGGCTGTCAGCGGAGGCGTTCCGTCGGAAGTTTCGGGAAAATGAAAAAGGCAGAAATGAGTCATATACAGAGTTTGCCTACAGGCTTATGTCAAACATGCAGGAGTGGCTCAAAGAAGAGAAAGCGTTTGGTGACCACGAGAAAATTCTGCAGTGTTTCGGGCTGGAACAGTTTTATAGTCGGTTACCTGAGAACGTGCGGTACTGGGTCTTGGATAGGCCAGACGTTAGTACAGTGGCTAAAGCCGCCGAGCTAGCCGAGGAGTTTGTGACGCGTCGGGCTCGCGGAGCTAAGGACGGTCAAAAGGGTGAATTTGGCTCCAAGTCTGAGAGGCCGAAGTTCACACCCATGAGAGCAAGGGGGGACACACGTAGTGCGGATGCGAGTGAAAGCAGTCCGACCGAACGTAAGGAGACGGCGGCAGCCGAAGCCGAACGCAGAAAGCGGTTCGAGGCGAGGCAAGCGCGCGTGTGTTATACGTGCCAGAAGCCGGGTCACTTTTCGGCGCAGTGTCCAGAAACAAAAAGAGAAGTCGTGTGTTTGTCATTATGTAGCACTGACGAGAACATGAAGCTTCTCGAGCCTTACATGCGAGACTTCCTCGTGAACGGGAAAGAGTGCCGAGTGCTTCGTGATTCCGCAGCTACAATGGATGTAGTTCACCCCTCTTACGTAGAACCCGATATGTTCACGGGCGAGTGCGCATGGATCAAGCAAGCAGTGGAAGCTCATAGCGTGTGTCTGCCCGTAGCAAAAGTGCTTATTGAAGGACCTTTCGGAGCACTTGAGACGGAGGCCGTAGTGTCATCTAGGCTGCCCCCCCAGTACCCGTACCTTTTTTCGAACAGGTCCGATCACCTCCTGCGCGAGAAGGGGCTTTTGTTTGGTGAGGCTAGCGTTCAGGCCTTAACCAGACCGAGAGTTCGGGAGCTCGCTGCAAAGGCGGTAGTTGCGGGGCCGACGTTGTCGAACAATGAGAAAGGGTCGGAGGCGCAGCAAGCTGATATTCCGAGCACGTCAGAACTGGATAAAATTGAGCCTGTAGCGTTGAAGGCACCAGGTACTGGAGAGGAAATGCCCGACAAGGGAAAGTTAGAAGAGCTTCCGGTCGAGCTTCCGGGACTAGGCTCAGTGACGAACAGGGAAGACACTGATCAGGTCATTAGTGACTTAATCATTAAAGCACCGCTGTCGGCTGAGCAGAAAACCGAACTACACCAACTCTTACAAGAGTTTCAAGGTCAGTTCTCTGAGAGGCCTGGTAGGACTTCTGTCCTTACTCATGATATAGAACTTACCTCCCCAGAGCCAGTACGATCCAAGGCGTACCGGGTGTCACCCCGCCAGCGCGATATTATGGAGGCTGAGGTAAAGAAAATGCTACAGCTCGGTGTTATTGAGGCAGGTGAGAGTGATTATACCTCCCCTTTGATTTTAGTTGAGGTACCGGGCAAGGAACCTCGTCCTTGCGTCGACTACCGCAGGCTTAATTCTATCACTAAGGATCAAATTTACCCGATCCCTAACATCGAGGAGCGCCTTGAGAAAGTTAGTAGCGCTCAGTTTATTTCCACCCTAGATCTTGTCAGGGGTTATTGGCAGGTTCCACTTACAGAAGAGGCTAGTAGGTATGCGGCGTTCATTTCACCAATGGGAACATTCCGTCCTAAAGTTTTGAGTTTCGGTTTGAAGAACGCGCCATACTGCTTTTCAAGCCTCATGGACAAAGTGTTGCGGGGACAGGAAGAATTTGCTTTACCGTATTTAGACGACGTAGCGATATTCTCCGCATCCTGGTCAGAGCATATGGCACACTTGCGGGCAGTGCTAACCCGCCTGCGCGAAGCGGGCTTGACAGTCAAGGCTCCCAAGTGCCAATTAGCACAGGCCGAGGTTGTCTACCTCGGTCACGTTATTGGGCAGGGTCGTCGCCGCCCCTCTGAAATAAAGGTGGCCGCTGTGCGAGACTTCCCGCAACCGCGCACGAAGACCGATATTCGGTCGTTCTTAGGTGTCGCCGGCTACTATCAGAGGTACATCCCCAGGTACTCCGATATCGCGGCTCCCCTGACGGATGCTCTAAGAAAAACAGAGCCCCAAACAGTCGTCTGGAGCGAGACAAAGGAGAGAGCTTTTAGCGCCCTAAAGAGCGCCCTAACAAGCCAGCCTGTGCTACGATCGCCAGACTATACCAAAGGGTTCGTTGTTCAGTGCGATGCTAGTGAGCGAGGCATGGGCGTTGTACTGTGCCAAAGGGACAATGGAGAAGTGGAACACCCCGTCCTGTATGCTAGTCGTAAGCTGACCTGTCGTGAGCAGGCGTACAGCGCCACCGAGAAAGAGTGTGCGTGTCTCGTGTGGGCCGTTCAGAAATTGTCATGCTACCTAGCCGGCTCGAGGTTTATCATTGAGACGGATCACTGCCCTCTCCAATGGCTGCAGAACATCTCTCCCAAAAATGGCCGCCTCCTGCGCTGGAGCCTCGCTTTGCAACAATATTCCTTTGAGGTGCGTTACAAAAAGGGGAGTCTCAACGGTAACGCCGATGGCTTAAGTCGAAGCCCCTAACGTAGGAATCCGCCTCAAAGTTGTTGGTTACTGATGTTTTCTTCCTGAGGCAGGATTTTTAACATATTGCTTTTGTTTAGTGCTTCTAAGTGATTATGTGCTTTCTAGTGCAATTTTCCAATTTGTGGACGCGTTCTGAGTGCTGCTTGACTACTGTAAGGAACTAGGCAGTAGTATAAAAGGGGAAAGAGCCTGGCAGAGCTTAGTGAGGGTTGTCTCGTGCTTGCTGACTGAGCGGTTGCGTTTCGGCGTAGTTCTAACGCTTGCTGGGAACGAGCACAAAAATGGCAACTCTCCCGAAGTGACTTTACAGTGTCCTATGTGATCCTGAACCCGAGAACGAGGCCTTCTCTGTGCGCTGCGCTCAAGCAACGTCGAGGGACGATCGGTTTCGATTACGAGCATCATCGAGCGACATCCCTCTGGACAGCGGATGCAGTCCCCTGACCATCGGGATCTCCTTCTCCCGGCGGGGCGGTCTGTTACGTCTCGCCTACGGCGCGCGGTATAGCCGGCGCGGATGCAACGGACGCCGCGGCTTCGTTCACCGCTGCCGCAACGCCTCCCGCCAAGCGCGTCCAGGCAGGTTTCTGTGCCACGTGTCGTCGTGCGTGCGTGTGTGTGTGTGTGCATGTTGGTGCGCACGCTTGTCAAAGCGCGGCAGCCGGGGAGAGGAGCTCCTCAACTGGGAGGCGAGGAGGTCTGACCGGCGCCGGCCTGGCGGACGCGCCCGTCACGCCTGAACATGTTCAAGCGTCGCCGTATCGGATGACTCTTCCCAAGCCGTTCCCTCTTGCCCTCGACTCCGAGGGTATAAGACGCCGCTGCCCCTGACGCCGGGGGAGACTTCGATTCCTTCCTTCGAGTAACGTGGTCGCCCTGACCGGCTGCTCTTTTGCGATGCCAGAATAAACAAGTTGTTCTGTTGCCAGTCGACTCATCCTTTGCCGGGACCTTCGAATGTTTCCAGCTTTGCCCCAGGCCGCCAGGCCAACGCTACCCTTGGGGCTTGAAACCCAAATGCAACACCTCCCAGTCCTCTCGGGTGGGGTTTGGGATAGGGGGTAGGGATGGGTTCTGCTGGCAGGCCTACACCATGTGGTAGGTGTCAGACACCTCCCCACAGTGTGAGCGGTCTTGGGGTACCCAAGGCCCCGTGGGGGCGGGTCCACCGGGCAGAGGGAGAGAATGTGGAGGTAAGAGGCGAAGGGTTCTGGGCAGGGGGTGCAGAGAGGAGTAGGGACGGAGGGATGAATAGGGTAATTGGGTCAGGCCATCCTGGTACGTTAAGAGATTTCTCGCCACCAGCACCACTTTAACTCATTCTCTGCCGAAGAAGCAAAAAGTCAGTTGTGTTGGCTGTAATGCAGCCGCGTGTATCCATCTAAATAATCTGACGCATTAACTTGACTGCAATGCGCTTAATTATTGCGGGGACAATTTTTTTCTCAAAATTTTGCAGACAGATCGGATCGGACAGACCCGCCGCGGTGGCTCAGTGGTTAGGGCGATCGGCTGCTGATCCGGAGTTCCCGGGTTCGAACCCGACCGCGGCGGCTGCGTTTTTATGGAGGAAAAACGCTAAGGCGCCCGTGTGCTGTGCGATGTCAGTGCACGTTAAAGATCCCCAGGTGGTCGAAATTATTCCGGAGCCCTCCACTACGGCACATCCTTCTTCCTTTCCTCTTTCACTCCCTCCCTTATCCCTTCCCTTACGGCGCGGTTCAGGTGTCCAACGATATATGAGACAGATACTGCGCCATTTCCTTTCCCCCAAAAAACCAATTATTATTATTATTGTTATTGTTATTATCGTATCGGAAAAACATTTATTGAGCTCTAGAAAAGAGATCTTCGCGGCTTCAGACGGCGTCTTCCATCTTCCGATGGCGTCTTACGTCTTCATTCACAGGGTTGATGCCCTAGTCCAAGGCTCCACTGAGTATGGCCCATCTCGCGAGCTCGCTCTACTATAGCACCTTGGCCTTTCAAGCTTACGCTGGAAAGCATACTCTCCCACTGCTCCGCACTCGGGTTTTTCATTCTATAGATACTTGGAGGCTCAATCTTTTGACAGGCCCATGATATGTGGTACAAATCTGGTTTCTGTCCGCACCATGGGCACCTCCTCATACTGCGTAGGGAACATTTTACTAAGAAGGTTTAGATTCGGGAAAGTACCCGTCTGGAGCTGTCGCCATGCAACAGCATCCTCTCTGCTTAGATCCTTATGTGGGGGTGGATACTTCAGTCTGACCCCTTCGTAATGATTTAGGATATCTTAGTAGCCCATAGGTACTGACTCGGGTTCTTTAAGGCTCGATGTGTCGGACGCCCGGTTGGTATGACCTCGAGCTATCCTATCCGCCTCTTGGTTCCCTGTTATGCCAGTGTGCCCTGGTCAGCTTTGCGCGCTGAATATGAAAACGTGCAGCGCAGCCTGCAGATAGGCAGTTCTCTAAGCGTTTATTTGCTTGAGAATGTGGTGTGCGGTAGTACATGTCTAGCGTCGTGTCATGTCTCGCCAGCACGTAAATGCGTTCCGTATAGCAAAATTACACGATTGCACTTAAGTGACGTCACTGTGCTAAATCTTTTTCATTGCGACCACGAAATTTAGTGCTTGCAGCATTTTTTTTTGTACTGTTAAATCCTTCGGGCTCATAACGCATCAGTGCAGTATTTTTATAAGCGATCTGCTTAAGAGCGCAAATGCGAACGGGCCTTTCCCTGTCCTCATTCTCCCTTCATTTTTAATTTCCTCTTATTTTCTGTGATTTTTGTTGCTTTATTTTTGTTTTATTTCAGTTGTTTTTATTTGTATTTTGTTTTGTTTATCCTTTGCTAACGTGGAGGCTCGTGCGATATTAGCTATAGCCACAGGTGTTTTCCTCGTCGTTGGTGCGTACCGCGGGATGACCTTCGGCCAAGGACACGGAGGAAGACTATATAGGAGTGGAAACTCCGTCGTCTGCGGCGACCAGAAAAGGTCGCAAGCCCGCGGCGCCACTATCATGCTGGCGGCGCCTGGCGGTCTGGAAAGAAACTACTGAAATACAACGTCACGGCGTGCCCGCTGAAGCAAACACCCGTATCGTCTGCTTGTTGTCTGTTTTGAGCGCGCGCCGGAGCCGCCTGCTCGGGCGATGCATTTTTTTATTTTTTTTCCCTGCTGCTTCTACGAGGCGCCGCATGGCGCCGCCACTGCATACGGCCCCGTCGGCGCATACAACAACTGACTTTATCTGGTCGCCTGCGCTCGCTCGCGCAGCCGGGAGTTTCACCTCCTGTTTAGTCTTGCTCCGTGGCATAGGAGCACTTATAGGGGCACTTGAGTTCCGCTGCTGCTCCGCACTTGTAAATCGAGACGCGTCAAAAACGAAACCATGCGGGCACGCTAAGCGCACAGTTGCGAAATACCCCAAAACATACCGAAACTCAGCTGGCCGCCTGCTGCATCGCCAAGTATATAGGTTTATCTGCTGCTTCCTTTGTCTTTTTTATGTATTTCTCGTGTAATAACAGCGGTTTAAAAACAAAACTTATGCTCTTCAATATCCAAACGCGTAACCTTCATGCACGTTATCAGCCGCAGGGATCCTGAGTATTTCGGCATCACGTTTGTACTTGCGTGACTGGCCTGTGGCGGCGATACCGGTATTTTAGTTCTTGCTCTTTTCTACCTTACAATACCTTTGTTTTCAGTAGGAGTGGTCTTTTCGTGGTTCTAGAGCTCGTATTCCATCGATTCAAGCCAACTTCAATTTCTCCCTAATGTCCCTTTAAAGATCCCTAGGTGGTCTAAATTTCTCCGCGCGCTTGAGATTGGCAGCCGCGACTACGCATTGGTCGGAACACTCAAAAACCATGCGCTCGCAAGATACGCGATTCCTGTGTGAGGGCGTTGCTTTTTGTCACAGGACGGCATCTTTGGTAACTCTGATGTCATCGACAATTGATGATTCATTGACGCGATCGGACAGTTAGGGTTATTGACGTTTATTGAAGCGAAAAGCTTCACTATACGCTAGGTAAAGCAGTCGTCGCGTAGGCCGGAGAATGACCTTGAACGACCTTCAGCCCAACCACGTTAGCCCTCGTGTATGACCATATGTGGTGGAGTTATGGTGTCGAAACCCTGACCTTGATTCATGACCTTTAGTAGACTTTTGACCTTGAGTTGACCTTTCACATTGGGTGACCTTTGGGTTTACCTCTGACCTTAAGAACATCCGATGAGGTGATGTGAAGCCACGTGATGATATCCGATGGGCGTGTCGTAAGACCATGTGATACCACGCCATAGCCAAGTGGTCGTGTGGGGCGGCTGTCACGAGCGTGTAGCGGAGCTGCCATGTGGACGAGCCTCAGACGCTTAGCAAGCGTCCTTGCTTTTCGTTGAATTGCAGGGTTAGCCAAGTCAAGCCACAGCCAATTTTTTTTTACTTTGGTTTATCAATCTCATGACAGCCCTGGCGTACCGCTTGGCCCTGATTCCACTCTACGCGGATGATTTCACTCTCTGGTGTACCCGCGGATCTCACCGAGAAGTGGAATCAACTCTGCAGCAGGGCCTCGACGCTGTCTCTGAATTTCTCCTTCAATCTGGCCTTCAACCGGCTACGGAGAAATCCAAGCTGCTACTTCTCTCTCGCACCTCGTATACCATCGAGCTGATGACCCTCTCCTCTCCGTCAACATCAACCAACGGTCCATATCGCCGGTCTCGGCGTGTAAAATTATTTGCTTTCGCATACATCAACGATCGCACGCACATCACGCTCCTTCGTTCCACAGCCAGATGATTGTGTACACCAGCGCGGCGGTCACGGAAAAACATGGTCTAGCACTGCAGCGAATGCCGTGTAAGTATATCCCCCCGCACCCATCCGCGTCACTTACACAAGTCCGGCTCATACAGTCAGTTTCCTACGGCGCCCGCCCTGTAAACTGCAGCCACTGCTGTGCACACCGTCATCTCATTCACTCAGTTAGCCCCATATCTGAATATTGCTACGAACCCATCGAACGACGACGATGCGGACGAAGTTGTGTGTACGGTGGCTCACTGGTCGAATGCGTCGGGGCGGCCAGTGCCTAGTGCTCCTTGTGTGCCTTAATTGTGTTGCGTTGTTCTACGTGCTACGAGTGCCTTATGCTTCGTAACAATACACGCGGCCTTTATAGATGTCATTCACAGCCCCTTCACAGCCACACAATCTCTGCAGTCCTCTACGACGACCTCATTGAGGCCCTTTGTACCCTCTCCCCACCGAGGTCATAGTTAGGTGGATCCCTGGCCATGCTGGTATCGCAGGCAATGAGCTGGTCGACAAGTTCGCCCGCGAAACTCTTATTCGGGTGTCTGCGATCCCCTGGTGAGGCCCTCCGACCTGTGACGAGGCTCTGTGCTACAAACTCATCATTAAGGAATACTACACACAGCTCCGTGACTCCTTTCAGACACTCCCCAAACCCCACCCTCTCAACTCAGCGTCGCCCAGACTCGTATTCTCCGCAAACCTCACACCTCATAAAGATGTATATCTACAGGTATTTTGCCAAAAGGCGTGCAGTTGCACAAAAACAAAGCGCGATAAAACCCACCGGTAAAAATGCCCTTCCCACATGGGAGCCCAGCAGCTCCCGAAAAGGACCGGATGCGCTAACCATTAGGCCACTGCACCGAAGGCCTAGAGGTTAGCGCATCCGCTCTAATGTGTCTCCTTTCCTCCGCGAGTCGCAAGGTAGCTATAGCGTTGGGTCATTCGTGCTACAAGCTCGTGACCGTGCTGTGATTTCATTTCTTATTCGTTTCAATACAGCGTCAACCTGCTGCTGCTCCTCCTCCTTTTCTGTTTCGTTACTTGATGCTATTCTGCTCTATCCTATAAACCGCGCACCACCCACCCCCACACCCCTGCCCCCGCGTCCACGCCTCATGCCTGCATACTGCACCCGGCTACTCCAACACCATCAATAACGCACCACCATATCCTACCTTCACACCACCTGTCACTCTGGACAGCCGCCATATATGCGGATATAGGTATAGCGACCGTGAGTGACACACGCCTATTCTCCTAAACCCCTAAACCACACTCCTCACGACTGGTTGCCGCACCCAGCTGCTTCAACACTTTCAGGCAAACACCAAATAGAGCTTACCCGTGGCACTAATGCGAGTATAACGGCATAACTGCAACAGGCGCCCCACAACTCAACCCCGGGTTATAATCTGGCCGGAATCAGCGCTTCGCATCGCTCCAGCTGCCACTGTGCGATTCGCGTTACACAAAAGCAAACATGCGTTCACTTTCTTTATAAGTTTATGAATTTTCAGAGTAAAGGTGAATACAATAAAAACGCTGCAGGAGGAGTTTCCAAAGTACAGGTATGTCGGGTATTTACACCGCCTTTGTGAGCCTTTTCAGCGTTGCACAAAGTTGTGAGCAATGACTTCAAGAAACAGTCGCACGCACGCTAAAATTTATTTTTTTCGGTAAGCTTCGTCATGTTTATTTGTTTTCTCTTTCTTTCTCGCCACGTGCACACCGCGCTCGCCACACTGACCTGTCTTTACAAAAGTTTCTTTAAACAGTCTATAGACTGCCCATAGACTTCTGTCTATAAAGTCTATAGACTGTCCATATGCTTCTGTTTATAAAGTATAGATTGTCTATATGCTTCTGTTTATAAAGTCTATAGACTGTCTATAGACAAACCCTAGATGACAGTCTATAGGCAATTCAAACCCTATAGACAGTCTCTGGACAATCTATAGATTTTTGGCCATACAATTTTAGTACACATTTGTCTATAACAGTCTATAGACTTTGAATAGACAAAAAGAAATATCTATAGGAAGGCAATAGAGGCTATAAGAAGTCTATAGACTGTCTACAGACCATTTTTGTAAGAAGGGTTACAGTCTATAGCGGGCTAGACGGTACTGTATCGTTCGCGAATGTTCGCGATGTTGCCCGGGCAATTCTGGGATGTTCGGCCCTATTCGCGACAATATCCGTGCGCTTTGTGCGAAGTTCTGAGCCACGGATTTCAATACATGCCAGCTAGCACTCACGTCTGTTCAAATGTATGCATGCGATTACTGCAGTCGGTATGGCAGCATAGGAAAAACAGTGGCGGACGTTGTCAGAAGTGTTGCAGTTCTGCTTCAGATTACTGAGTTTTAATCAAGCTCCTCTAATGAATAGATACGATGTACCTGATTAAGCATGACGGCTTGGAATAAGTGTCAGACATGTCAGGCAATTTCCTATTGCGCAATCTTGCATCGCCGCTACGGATATACCCGCCGCGGTGGCTCAGTGGTTAGAACGCTCGGCTACTGATCCGGAGTTCCCGGGTTCGAACCCAACCGTGGCGGCTGCGTTTTTATGGAGAAAAACGCTAAGGCGCCCGTGTGCTGTGCGATGTCAGTGCACGTTAAAGATCCCCAGGGGGTCGAAATTATTCCGGAGCCCTCCACTACGGCACCTCATTCTTCCTTTCTTCTTTCACCCCCTCCTTTATCCTTTACCTTACGGGGCGGTTAAGGTGTCCAACGATATATGAGACAGATACTGCGTCATATTCCTTTCCCCAAAAAACAATTATTATTATTACTATTATTAATCTAATTTCAGATAACACACATATGACACAACGTTTCGCGCATCCCTGTAGTTGAGAAGAATGATCATCCATTCTGGGAATTTACCCCTTTTCAGGGAATTTTAGAGACAACATTAGGTGAAAAGGAAATATTATAGGGAGTTTCAGGAAATTTCAAGAACGGCATTTGTCTAACTTTTGCAGATTGACGAAGTTCTCAAGCTGCTACAGGGGGAAAGGGCCTGAAATAGGGAATTTTTGGTCTAATTTAGGGAGTTTTCGGTGACGACATGAAACATCGCCGGTCACAAGTAAAGATGGGAAAATGGCTTAAATTATGATCCAATGGGAGGAAAACTTTCAAAATTTCAGTTTCGTAAGGAACATGCCTAGATCGCGCACACAAATTTCAACAGTTCCTGCTGATTATTTATGCGCAATTTTGATAGGGTTCTTATATCTCCATGTCAAGATTCTACACTGCTTTCCGAATGTCAACTACTACTTACAAATTTCTGCGAGCAGAAGTCATTTTGTAAACAATTCAGCTTATTTTAGGCCTTTTGAACACGCTGTTGGGCGAAAAAAAAGCGAACTAATACTCACATTGTTTGACATAATACTTTGCACAATTTTTAAATATAGGCTTTTTGAGTTAGAAGAGCACTTTTTTCGGTATAGCATGTTTTCCACGGTGTAGTGCATCAGAATACAGCTAAGAAGTGCTAGCTAGCACGCTGGTTAACTAATATTTAATAATTAACTTTTATATATTAGGTTTAAGCTCCTTATTTACGAACAGGCGTGCAGCCCCCTGTAATTAATATCCATATCAGTTTTAAAATTTCGAAAACGCGGTTAGCCTCGGCGTTGTTACTGAAAAAAATTTGGCTATTTCGACGAGTTACGCGCACTGGAGAGGTTGCTTTGCCAGCAAGCTTCTCGAAAACTCGTGTATTTTGGTGCGATGTAGCCAAAATTTGGTTGTGTTTGCTTTGGTTTACGGGGGTTTAACGTCCCAGAGCGACTCGGGCCATGAGGGACGTCGTAGTGAAGGGCTCCGGAAATTTCGACCACCTGGGGATCTTTAACGTGCACTGACATCGCACAATACACGGGCCTCCAGAATTTCGCCTCCATCGAAATTCGACCGCCGCGGCCGGGGTCGAACCGGCGTTTTTCGGGTCAGCAGCCGAGTGCGATGTTAGTGCACGTTAAAGATCCCCAGATGGTCGAAATTATTCCGGAGCCCTCCACTACGGCATTCCTTTCTTCCTTTCTTCTTTCACTCCCTCCTTTATCCCTTCCCTTACGGCGCGGTTCAGGTGTCCAACGATATATGAGACAGATACTGCGCCATTTCCTTTCCCCAAAATATTATTATTATTATTAGCCGAGCGCCATAACCACTGAGCCACAGCGGCGGTGTAGCTAAAATTTGTTAGGCCACAGCGCCGAGGGTAACCGCGTTTTCGAAATTCTAAAAACCGGTATGGATATTACGTACGGTGGACTACACGCCTCTCCATAAATAAGGAGCTTAAAACTAATATATAAAAGTTAATTATTAAACATTAGTTAACCAGCGTGCTAGCTAGCTAGCATGTCTCAGCTGTAGTCTGGTGTACAACACCGCTGGCAATGCTATGGCGAAAAAAGCTCTAACTCAAAAGATCTATATTTAAAAAAAAATGTGTGGGTGAAAACACCTTGTATACGTTTCGGAGCTACACCGGCGCTTGCGAGAAACGCGGAGGCATCCACCTTAAGAGCAATTTTATGTGTTCTTTTCGCGCGCCGCTTAAAATGGTTCAAATGATATAAGCTCCAGCCAATCCCCAAAAACCAATTATTATTATTTGTTCCCGTACCTGGGGAGTGGGTTAACTATGGATGAAGCCAACAGTCACTTTACTTTAATTGGTTTTTGGGGGAATGGAAATGGCGCAGTATCTGTCTCATATATCGTTGGACACCTGAACCGCGCCGTAAGGGAAGGGTAAAGGAGGGAGTGAAAGAAGAAAGGAAGAGAGCTGCCGCAGTAGAGGGCTCCGGAATAATTTTGACCACCCGGGGATCTCGATTCCCGGCGTCGGAACACGTATGTGGTCTCATGTTGTAATTGGTCAGCACTCTGGACTCTGAACCCAGCCAACAGTCACCGAAACCAAAGAAATCATTGGGGAATGTTTCTCTCTCTTTCTTTTTTCTGAAAGGGGTACTGATAACTAGGTAATTAATTTTGCAATTATTTTATGCCTGAAATATACTTGATTAGATAGTGGGTTGCTCGCTGTTCAGGCTAGGAGTGCAGTGAGGTGAAAGGGGAAAGTTGGAAAGAGAGTGCGGGGCCGCTAAGTGTTAGAGGCAGATGGGGTATCCCACTATACCACGGCGCTGGGGGCAATGGCGTCTCCTTCCCTTTCCGGCCTAGCCTCTGCTGTAGTGCGACCGAAAGTTGACCGCGACTATAGTTTTCCTCTGCGCTTCGGAAATATCCCGAGTTTCTCCAAATGCAGGGAATCTCCCAGCACAAAGCCAAAAGTTCTAAACGCGTCAAAAGATATTTCCACCATGTTTCGGAACCTAAGTAATCATATCATAAGCGCTTGAATAAAATCACAGATGTAGCTTGCACTACGCGTCTCAGGAGGTTGAGTTTGCTACACTGCTCAAAAGGTCGCTGCGAACCGTGAGATGATCGATTACCGCGAAGGTTCGTCAGTGAGCAGGGGACGTTGTGTGTGACAGCAGCCATATTGTTCCCAAATCCATACAGTGTGGAGAGGAGGTATGCGGTGCTCTGAAAAAAACACTGTTCAGATATAATAATAATTGGTTTTGGGGGAAAGGAAATGGCGCAGTATCTGTCTCATATATCGTTGGACACCTGAACCGCGCCGTAATTGGGAAGGGATAAAGGAGGGAGTGAAAGAAGAAAGGAAGGAAGAGGTGCCGTAGTGGAGGGCTCCGGAATAATTTCGACCACCTGGGGATCTTTAACGTGCACTGACATCGCACAGCACACGGGCGCCTTAGCGTTTTGCCTCCATAAAAACGCAGCCGCCGCGGTCGGGTTCGAACCCGGGAACTCCGGATCAGTAGCCGAGCGCCTAACCACTGAGCCACCGCGGCGGGTACTGTTCAGATCGCAGGGGTGATTTTGAACAACAACAACAACAAAAAATTGAGACTGCCTCCGCGCACGAAACTGGGGAATGTTAGGATGCCCAAGTGGGGTGCAACTGAATTTCACTGAAAGCTCGCGTACAGCAGCAAAATGCAGGCCAGCACGAGGTCGCGGGTTCGATTGCCGGCCGAATTTCGGCGGAGACCAGATGCGAAAAATGTTCCTGTACCAAGATTTGGCCCGCCGGGTTGAAAAACATCAGAGTCGTCGACAATGATCCGGCGCACTCCTCTCAACTCCTTCAAAGGCGAGCAGTGCAGCTTTGGTCCGTAAAGCTAATTAATGAACTAATTAACTATTTGCAGCGCCGTTCGCCATTTTGGTACAAAACAAATACTTTTCCGCTAATGGGGTATGTGGCAATTAAAACTATTTCTGTTATTTGTGAGTGAAATGCAACCACATTTAGCGCATATATGTAACTTTTTATGCTGGTTTCAGAACTACATTTTATTTTAAACTAGCTAGTATAGTTACCGAGTGATTACAACTACCACCCTCGTCAAGGCATTCCCAGGGCGTTATATAATTAAGAAGGAAGTGTACAAGTTTCTTTTTTTTATGTCGGCATGCTCATAAAGCTTTGATTTGTGCACTAATGTTATTAGTTATCTTTAGATGCTTAGTACTGATGGAATTCAAGGTTAAACTCCAGCAAGCATATTTGCATGAAAACATTTTTTACAAAAATAACTAAAAATATTGCATATGTACATGTAAAAATTGAGAGCTTTAATTACTGAAAAAAAAGAGGCTCTTTCTGCAGTCATTCGGTACGGAATGCCAAAGGAATGAGTGATAGAAATGAGAGAAAAATTTGAAACCTGATAAAAACAACTTTAGCCTTTATTCCCTCCCCTCGTTTGCTTGCTTATTGCCTCGTATGCTTTTGTCTTTGGTCAGAGAAATGCGGAATAGCAATCAACGGAAGCTCTTCACATCATGGTTATACTAAGACAGCATTGCTTTGCAGTCGGAAACAATTTCAAAACAACTTTAAGAAAGCATAACTTTCTAAATCTGTACTGCATTTTTTGCTATAATTTTTCGTCAGAGACAGGCAAAGACCCGCTGGTTAAAAAAATTAAATCGAAAAATTTCAGCAAATTAGCCATTTCACTTGCCGCGTCTCCCCTTAATTCCAGGCCTCAGCAAAGCCAATTCGTTGGTTTTCTAAAACAACTCACCAGTGGTTATTTTTTACATGCACGTGCAAAATTTCTTACTAACTGTCAAAATATACCTGTGAACTGTATTATCAGAAAGCACCGGTATTTATGAGATCAACAACTTAAGGATAGTGAAATCATTTTCTGTTTCGAATAGATGCATATGGCGCGAGAAATTCAGAAAAAAATGGCGATAGTACCGGTCAAGGTTACCAGATGGGCCCGAGGACAAACACCCAAAAATATTTCTGACGCTAACCCGAACAAAAAAAAATGGGCCAATTAGGCTATTTATAGCCCACTCTGGTAACCCTGGTACTGGTGGTAAGATCTGTGTAAGAAAATGGCGAATAACATGGTACCAAGCTCCTTGTTTCGTGCAGTACCGTTCGCTAGTTGGCATAAAAAAAGCACCGTGCTTACAACATTCATGATGTCAAATTTGCCTGAAACAAAATAAATCAGTGCCGGAAAGACCACTCTGGGAGAAAAATCCGCGAGTTCGTAATGTGCACAGTTGTGTACATTAACGCCTTATAAGGGCTAATTGACATTCAAATTAGTTGTCACAGAAAGCATACGGTAATGCAGTCGTCATATTCAGTGCAATTCATCGGATTTCGACAGGTGACTGCATTCTAAATGCACATACCATCGAAATCAAACAAGAATCATGCATGTTTCAGTACTTAAGACCCAACATCCAAAAGATAAAAAAGTAAAAAAGTGGAAAATTTCATTACAGTTATTTACTGCATATAACAATACATGTATAACACACTCCTGGGGTGGTCGGACTCCAGGAATGGAAAAGTTAGCAAGCAGACCGCTAGCTATAAGTTTCACCCCGTCTGCAACTGCGCTAATTAAAGTCACCTGCTACAGGTGACTTCAAACACACGGGCTTTGAGACAGCAGATGCGTTTGTGCAGGGTATCAAGTGCGATTTAAAATTTACACGTAAATTTCTCTCAGAAAAAGCTCTCAGTGCATCCGAAATAAATAAATTCTGAAACATCAATCGGCGGAATTTTTATCAATGCAAAAAAACAAAAACAAAAAGTACTTGTACTGTTTCACCTGTACATGCAGCTTAGCGCAGTCATCGAATCACAAAAATACGTGCGCGGTATCCGAAGAATGCGGGTGGAACTCGAACCCGGTGCTGCGCGCAATATTCAAGAATATCGATGATTCTACAGAAGCAAACAAACAAACTTGGCACACATTGTGAACAAGTTGGGCTTTAGTTTCATGACCCAGCTATATACTGGGACAAGGTGCAAAAGGCCCCATGAGAGTAGCGCGCTATCAGATCACTAGAAAGACGGGGACGACACTGTATGAACAACTTAAAAAAATAAATCGGCGAAGAAACTAGAAACTAAGAAACTAGAGACTAGAAACTAGAGGTATACAACTACGCGCATATCGTTCAAATGGTAGAGATAAGCGATGCGGCTCAGAAAAATACACCTGCCCCATAAAAGACGCACAGATAAATCTACCTCTGCCGAAAATAATAATAGAAATATCTATCGGTCTAATACGGGTTGGTTTGGTTTGTGGGGCTTTAACGTCCCAAAGCGAATCAAGCAAATGAGGGACGCCGTAGTGAAGGGCTCCGGCAATTTCGACCACTTGGGGGTTCTTTAAGGTGCGCTGACATCGCACAGTACGTGAGCCTCTGGAATTTCGCCTCCATCTAAATTCGGACCTATTCGTTCCTATCTTCTTTCACTCCCTCCTTTATCCCTTCCCTTACGGCGCGGTTCAGGTGTCCAACGATATATGAGACAGATACTGCGCCATTTCCTTTCCACCGAAAACCAATTATTATTATTATTATCTAAATTCGACCGCCGCGGCCGGGATCGAACACGCGTCTTTCGAGTCAGCAGCCGAACGCCGTAACCAATGACCCACCGCGGCGGCCGTATTGGCCTAATACATTCCTGTATTTGCTGTATATGTCCTTTATTAGTCGAACATGGGCTTTAATTACGCTATGAAAGTATAAGTGTACTTCTTTGTCCTATAGCTTCTTTGACGTCAGCAATTTCAGTTGTCTTCAAGTGAAATTGCTGTATTTTGTTGCTGTATTTCTTGCTGCATTTTCTTGAAATTGCTGTATTTTCTGGGGCAACTGTACTGCCCCAGAAAATAGACAACCTTCCCACTTTTATAGGGGACATAACAAATACCTAGTCGTAATATTTATTTAGATAGCTTCGCCGATCAACAACTCGCCACCAGCACTTATGGCTACTCATTTCGGAGGCTCTATATAAGCCCAGTGAAAGCTGCCTATTTGTATAAGGTAAGTGGAGATGATTTAATCTCTGCATGTCCTTATGGTGTCTCCCAGAGACCGTTAATGTACGCGCGCTTTAAATGGAGACCTGGTCTCGTTGATGGCCCTGCAAGTGCTACTTCCCAGCGTCCGGGAATCCCATCAGGTTTTCTAGATGCATTTCTTTTTAGGCTAATTTCCAATTAGTAGTCGATAAGTAAGTAGGTCATTACTCCTGTTATCAGAATTTTCGCTAGGGACGTGTGTCGTAATGCGTCTCTGTTATGGTGTACCAGGGAGGGGGAAAAGCCTCAGTCTGCCTAGACGAAAAGAAGTCCTCTTAACGCAGCTAGTCGAAAACGTTGGTCAGCGGTTCCCTCCCACTTTTCATAGAAATTTGTGATGTCAAATTTCAACCTTCTCTGCTCTCTATCTACCTTAGATCTATGCCTCTCCTGTAATTCATCAGCGGACCCTATTATCAAGATGCTGTGCCAATTAGCTCGCAGTCAAGCCTTTCCACGAAAGAACCTCTTGCAAGTTGGCTTGTTCATACCCAGCAATTCTGGTCAAAAGCATTTTTGAGCGGGAGACCGTTTATGAACGCAACTATTTCATTTAATGCAAGATTTCACTATAACAATCAATGTATCCGCAGATCACACGGCGGCAGTCCCCCATTTTTTTTCTATTCACATTTTTTATATCTTCAAAAGCGTTCCCCGTTGGATTTCTATGGCAGTCTTAACTATTCGATGTGATCGCTGGAAGCACATTAAAAGTAAGATTTTTCTGCATATCATAATAATGGACTATTACCTTCAATATTTCCGTAACAGTGTCTAACAATTTTCCAATTTTCAAAATTTTTGCCCGAGAAAGCTGGACTTGGTTCGGGTGGTCACGAATTCGCAGGTACGTTGCAGTCGTCTGCATGGTATGCGCTAGTCCAATCGCCATTTTTTTTTCAAACTGAACAAAAAATTCACCTGCCGCGGTGGTCCAGTGATTATGGTGCTCGGCTACAGACCCGAAGGATGCGGGTTCGATCCCGGCCGCAGCGGTCGAATTTCGATGGAGGCGAAATGCTAGGGGTCCATGTACTGTGCGATGTCAGTGCACGTTAAAGAACCCCAGGTGGTCGAAGTTTTCGGAGCTCTTATCTACGGCATCCCTCATTGCCTAATTCGCTTGGGGACGTTAAACCCCCATAAACCAAACCAAACCGAACAAAAAATTTTCGCTTGTGTCGTCATTGGAGCGCGCCTGCGCGCCTGTTCAAGATCTGCGGCCCACTTGAAGGAAATGGCACGCCGCGTATCGTCTCGGAAATCTTGTTGCTACGCTGTCATATCATTTCGTACGCGTGCGGGCGACTTCGAGAGGTCGAGAGAGAAAAACAACACTGGACACGAGACAGTCGGCGCGGCAACGACCTGAGCCGCAGACGGAGATCCAAGGCTCTTCTTTCGTTGCGGGGAGTGGCGACGTCGTCGCATTAAGTGATGTGCGTCGAAGCTGGCGGTTGCCTTTCTCCGATTCCAGGGAGCGCTTTCTTTTTTTTTTTTCTCGCTTCGCCATTGACCGAAAAGTCAGTGAACCCCAAAAGCAATGCCACGGGGGGCAGACGAGGCATTTCCGATCCCGATCACGTGACCGCTTTCGGCCGAGAAGCGATTAAATGCAGCGAGATGAAAACAGGGGGGCTTACCGCGAGTGAAGCAGCAGCAGGGTGATGAGCGGATACGTCACCCTCTGACACGTCGTCGCCTGTGCATGCAGGCCGACAATGACGACAAGCAGAAGATGAATAGGAAATCCCAGGGCGTGTGCGCGATATACACTTGTAGGTGGCTTCGTTCCGTGCACAAATCGTGTCACTCACTGCACGCTTTCTTGGCACAACGGCGCATGAGAGAGAAAACGATGCGATGGCCCATTTTTCACGCGCACTTGAGAATTTCGCACGCACAAAACGAAACAAAGCGGTACTGTTGCGGAGAAAAAGTGCACCCACATCCGTTCTTGGAGGTCGGATCAGAGGCACGGGGAGAGAACCTGAACGCGCAACCGAACTGGGGACTCCCGCCGCCCGTAGCCGCCAAGCGCGCGGGTGATGGCCTCGACTCGCTAAAAGACGTTACACAACTGGAGCAGCGGCGAGCAGCCCGCGTGTCTTCGGCATCCTCCAAGCGGGGCGCTTTGCAACAACAGGAAAGCTACAGAGAGCGGAAAAGAAAATAACAAAAGGGGGGAAAGAAAGCGCAGCGTTCCGCCGTCCCCCCCCCCCCCCCCCCCCCCCCCTCAAAGCGCCAAGCGCACGGCCCCTGCGCGGTGTCGCTCATCACCCCCAGCAGAGCGCTTCGTGACAAACCGTTACCTGTGCGGCTGTTTTCTCTCTTTCCGTCGCCCGACGTCGTCTGCTACGGTCGCCGTCGGCGTCGTCGTCTGCGCTGTTGACGTCCCGTAGCGGCAACGGCGGAGGCCGCGCGTTCGTCAGCCGCTGCGTTCATTTGCCGCGGAGAAGAAGGCGGCGGCACATCATCGTCATCGCGCCCCCAGCGAGTTTCAGTTCGTCGGAGAAGCTCCTCTCTCCTCCCGGAGGGGGCACGCTGCCGCGCCGCGTCCACTTGACTTCGCAGGCACGCTCCTCGAGACGAGGTCGAAGACGTTGCTGCGATGCCACGCATGCGCACACGCATCACTCTCTTCTACACCCCTCGGCCGCTTCTGCACACAAACAGGTTTCTTCCCGAAGGAGAGCGGCCGCCGGACGAGATAAAAAGCAGCGAGAGGAGTCCTCCGCCTTGGCATCCGCCCCGGCGCCAAGACGAGCGCGAGCAGACCGCGTGAGCAGACGAACCGGGCACGCAGCCCGCTGCCTGGGCGGCCGCCGCTAGAGTACGGGCGCGCGTTCCAGGAAGGAACGAGAGCGGGGGGGTTGTTCGCCGCAGCGGCAGACGCCTTCCGGTGCAGCGAGCGAGCGCCGTCGCCAAGTAGACGGCGACGACGCCACGTCGGCGGCCGACAGGAGCACGGGGGCAGTACAGTACCGTTCTCTTCCCTCCCGCCTATTCGTTCTCCGTGCGCAGTCAGGCAGAGCCTCCGCCGCCAGATAGGCATCGCCTTTGGCCACACGTCTTCTTTCCCACGTCGTCCCCCCACCCTCCGGTCGGCGGCGGCACTCCGGCCTTCTGTCCTTCTGCAACAATGCGGCGCCAATCCCAGGCCACTTGTCCCAGGCCCGCCCCGAACGGGAGACAGATGGTTAGTCGGATAAAAGCGGGCATTCCTGTGCGGCTTTCTGCCGCTGACCGATGCTGTTGTTGTCGTAGTTGTACTCTGCGTTCACGGTAGTCACCCTCGTCGCGGGCCGTTAAACTGGCGCCAACCCTATTGGAGACGCATGACGCGACTAGGCGCCTCTGCCTTCGGGCTTGAAGGGGTGTTTAGAAGGTGCGACCCGCGTCTCGGCCCGCTCCTCATTCATGCGCAGTCGTTGAATAGAGTGCTGTCCTTCGAGTGGTCTTGAGTTGTCGGATGCCTTCCTTCCTGCGGTCATTAGGGGGTGCGGTGTGATTGGGTATCGATTCTGTGCACTGGCACCCTCTCCTCACGATGGCCGAAGCTTAACGGTTCAGGAAGTGTTAGACTGCAGAGTCGGCTCGTTTCTTCGGACCAACGAGCCGGCCCCTGCGCTTGTACCTTTATTTTTTTCGCTATTTGCGAGACGTCTACAAGCTATCTCGTTAGTGTGGGAGTGGGCCTACCGCACAGCACAACAATAACCAGGAAGCGCCTTTCTGGCGCCTTCTGTAAGGGTGCAGAGGGGCCACCTAGCTTGAGCCTTGTTTCACAGGTACACAGCTCTGAGGACACATTGGGAGTCCCGTGCGGTAGTGGACACAGTATATCATTGCCAGTGACGTGACTTTCTCTCATCTGGTGACGCTGTGAGCTTCGTCCTGTGCCCCACCTCCGACGCCCATCGAAGCGTATGTGCATGCGGTTTCATACGCTATCTTGGTTCATTGGTACCGTTGCTGGGACGCACTGTTTGCGAGACTGTGCGGCGGAAAAATGACGTAAAGCATCCCAAACTAATGAATGCATTCCTCTCCTCTTGAACTGCATGAGGTCTCTTCCGCTCCCACTGAAGAAACTCACAAACACTGTGAAAACGCATTAGCATTATCATGGCGCAGAGCACCGATCCCACTACAGGAGTAACATTTTGGACCTCAGAAGGTCTGTTTATGATTCTCAGTAAGCTTACACCACACCGACGTTCACTATAATACAATGAACAGTTCCTGCAGACCGGGTCTGTGAGTGATGATTGTAGAGCCTTCGTCAACGTGAGGGCCACAAAAGCGTTTTTAGGTGGGGGAAAGGGTTCTCCTTATCTCCTTATATTATAGAGATTGAGCTGGGATGGGGGGGGGGGGGGGTGTGATGCTATGAGAAAGCATGTAGTATGATGACATGACAAAATGACCAGGCGACCACATTTACTGGCTTCATGCATGCACTCTTCCCTTCCCACATGTCGGGAAGAACAGAACAGCACAAAAAAGCATTACAACTGCAGGCCCATGAAAGACAAAGGTAATTGATGATTATGGATTTTTTATGGCGCAAGGGCATCTATGGCCAAAGAGCGCCATGGCACAAGGTATTTTTCGATTACTCAAGGTGGCGTCAACGACCCATTTTCCAAGAATTTCACCCTAAATAAGCCGAGCACCAGACCAGGGGAAAGCTTGTACCCATTGTATCACCAGTGGGTACAAAGGTAATTAAGGTAAGGTAATTACCTCCCAGCGATCCTTCTACAAAGGTAATTAAGTAGAAGGATCGCTGGGAGAAGGACGTGCTGGTGACTACAGGCCTTCGGTGGCCGCGACCGTTATAAACTGCAATAACTTAGAAGAAGGCTGTCAGCTAACATAGCTTATAAGACGGCGCTCTAGGAGAGAACTTTTGTTTTCCGCTCATGTTCGACGCAAGGACACAACGCAGAACCACACAGGCGCTCGCGTACAACCAAGAATACATATCGCTGTGCGCGTGTAGGAATACACTGCATGCGACTACGTGGGAGAAATGACGAGAAAAGACAAAAAGAAGAAATATGTGTGAGAAGGGAAACAGAAAACGTTACTAGGCTGATCACATCTTTCAACACCCCCTACCCAGCTTCGCTGCCCGCCCGAGCCAGCGAGAGCAAGTGGAGCCTTGATTATAGAGGAGCCACCCAGCCTGAATAGACAAAATTCCCCTCATCCCCTTCAATTTGGGAAAATAAATTTTCTTCTACTGCTACTAAACCATTCAAATAAAAAGTTTACACCGACGTGGTTTACACCGACGTGGCAGAACACCTTAATAGAGATGCCTTTTCCGTAGACATAGCCACGGTCCCCGTGAAGGAGACCGGAAGCCGCAGTAATTGCCGCAGTTGCTTTAGCGATCGCCTCCACGGAGGCCCAAATGATCTTTAGAGTCTAATAAACTGCCATCAGACCAAAAAGGGAATATGCTGTACGACATACTGATTCCTCAAAAGAAGGAGCGGAACCAGACCGCTCAACCAGATTGAAGTCATATGGTTTCCTGCGCACTCCTCCCATCCGGGAAACGAGGCCGCCCACAACAATGCCCGAGGAATTATCGGCCGGGCAGTGAGTGACCCGGATCTCAGATCGGCGAAGGACCGCATAGAGTCCCATACCACGAGTGTACGATGCACTATAGAAACCATTGGATGCACTACCGACCCCCCGACAAAGCTCTTAACAAGCAGGAACAGGTGACATGGAGGCAACCACAAACAGACACACTGTCCAATCCATCTCAATGGTCTATCCTATACCCAGACGTATACTCTCCGACATGCCAGCTGTGCTGTCATCAAAAAGGAGATATTGTACATACTTTATGTGAATGCCTGGAGGACCCAGGTCCGGAGGGACTCAAAGATTTTGCAGAGTAGGAGGCTGCGGTTACGAGCTCGGACCCTTAAACTCGATAAAGGGCCGTGCTTTCCGCGCTTTGGAGGTCGACAGACGCCACCTTTCGGGTTCTCAACGCCAGGACAAATTAAGCAGACGAAGAAGAAAGGGCTGCAGATGTCCGGGACACCACTCGAACTCTTGTAACAATTTTATTTTGGCGATAATAAAATTTTTCATTCATTCATTCATTCATTCATTCATTCATTCATTCATTCATTCATTCATTCAAAGCCTCCAATGCCTGCATTGTGTTTTATGTTCCGTTTTATTAATGTTGTTAGCTGTCAGTAATGTACTAACTGCAGCGCACCTCAACTCACTGGTTGAGAACGGCAATGGACATACCGTGCCGGCTATTTCAATACCTTTCTGCAGCAGTCCTTTTGAACTATTTGGATATGCTAATTAGTTGTTTTTGTCAATAGCTAATCCCTCTAGAAATACAGTAATGTTTTTATACTATATGCCCGTGCATGGTTTGTCCCTGATGTCGCCATTTGCCAAGCGCTGCCCCTTTAGCATTTACTGACTTCTGCAGGCCAGAATTTGTGTTCTGTTCATTGGTATAATTAATAAATAATAGTTATTATTATAATAACTATTATTATAATAACTATTATAATATTAGTTATTATTATTATAACCTCCTTTGTAATTCGAAAGCCCTGAGGGTAAAATAAATGAAATGATTATTATTATGGTTATTTTTGTTATTCGTTAATATGTTCGTTAATGACTTTGCTTCTACTATATACAACTGCATGGTCTTCCAGTACGCTGACGACACTGTGCTTCTTTCTAATCACTTATGTTATAATACAGCAGTCACCATTTTGCAAAATTACGAAATCACTTTTAATATTCGTATCTCTATTACACGTATGTCTATAAAGCAATTTAATAGTTTGCAATGAATTCGCTCAAAGTAAATCCTTCAAAAACTAAATTCATTTGCTTCAGATCTTTTTTTTTTTTAAGACAACAGATTGGCTGTCCCAATTTTCTCCATAACAATCGTTGTTCGCCGTGTTGTTGCTCCCCAGTTGAATCATCATCATCATCATCATCCTGACTACGCCCACTGCAGGGCAAAGGCCTCTCCCATGTCCCTACAATTAACCCTGTCCTTTGCCAGCTGCACCCACCGTATGCCCCGCAAACTTCTTAATCTCATCCGCCCACCTATCTTTTTGCCGCCACCCGCTACGCTTGCCTTCTCTTGGAATCCAATCAGTTGCCCGTAAGGGAGACCTGCAGGAATATTGACAGTTATAGCGAAATGTGATAATATATGAAAAAAAAATATTGCGTTTATGAAATCTCTCCCGTTCAAAAATGCTTTTGTTCAGAATTGTTTGGTAGTGAAGGGCTCCGGAATAATTTCAGCCACCTGGGGATCTTTAACGTCCACTAACATTGGGCAGCACACGGGCGCCTTTTGTGCTCCGCCAGGGTTTCGAACCCGAGTACTCCGGCTCAGTGGCCTGCAGAGATGGACGAATTTCGAGGAACCTTCCTCTGGGCTACGCCTATCTGAGCATTGTTTTAACGCTTCTCTTCAACACCCATTCAAAGAAATCCCGGCGGCCCAGAAACGCGTGGCCATTCGCTGCCTGTCGCGGCTCGTTCAGACAAACAGGATGTGAAAAACGAGGCAGCCGTATTATCTGCGGCCCTCGCGATAACTGACCGACACATCTTTCCGAACGTGCAGCAGTTCTCTGGGCACCGGGCATCGGCGTGCGATGTAATAGGGACCCGCGTACCGCGAGTAGCTGTCTCGTCTATCCAGTGCCCCCCCCCCCCCCCCCCCCTCTAGCTGCGCTCATGGGGATGCGGAACCTCTGTGCAGTGCGTTTAACCGAAGAGTGTATCATAATTTTCGGTATACAATCCGTACCCGGTGTGTAGTCTGTAGAGTTCTATTTCGGCAGAGCTGTCGGCACCCGGTACATAGAACCCCGTTGTGCATTTCATGATATATTGGGCGATATTGAAAAAGAAAATGTCGTGTAGTCTGCACCTATAGATGGCCAGCAAAGCCCAAAATTTTAAAATGTAGCCCGTGGCCTGTGTACCGGAATTCTCGGTAACAGCTGGGTAATTAAAGTATAATAGTTTAAAAATTCACTATTATTGTTGGACACGTCACTGTAATTTTTGGAGACGCTCTTTGGGACTCTCTACAATTTGGTACTGGCAGTTTTCGCCGGAAACTCAATATAGCTATGAAGTTAACTTCGTCAATTCATTTAATTATTCCTTTTAAATACAGGCCAATTTCATTAACAAGCATTTCCTGTAAACTCATAGAGCAGATAATATATTATATAATCTAGTTTTTTTTCCCTGGGAAGTAAATCGTCCTTCAGTTTTTGACAGTACGGTTGTATACAAGGTGTCAGTAAGGTAAGATAACTGATGTGACAGTCAGGTGTCACATCAATTACTCCATTAAAACAAGTTCTCAGAATATAGACCCTAATATTCTCGAATGAATTGAATGTTGCTTGACTAACCGCTCTCAGTTTGTATCAGCCAATGACTCGGTATCATTACCATGTGCCGTAACATATCTGGTGTGCCCCAAGACTCTGTTTTGGGACCTTTAGTCTTTCTATAAAATCTATGCTACTGACGTTACGGTCGGAATTAACTTTTCTCTTAAAATCTTTGCTGATGACTGTTATTTTTCGTAAAATAAATGACTCTAAGGGTAATTTCATCCCTCAGTCTGATATCGGTAACGCTCATATTAATATTGGCAGTGATACAAATAAGTGTCAGCGATGGCTTATGATTCCTAACCCATCAAAACGTAAAGTTGTGTCCATCTCACGCCAATCTAACCTACCTAAAACGTTCGATTGCAAGATTAATAAAGTTTCTGTAGAGAGCGCCCTGTCTTACAAATATCTTGGTGTTCACATCACTAATAACCTATCCTGACTCATGTACTACATCGATCATATCACTAACAACGCGAACCATGCCCTTGGCTACATATGCGGAAACTTACCTCAGGCTCCGTTCCGTCTGAAGTTACTTTGCATCAAACACTAATACGAATTAAAAAAGTTAACTATTAAATTAAGTTAACCAGCGTGCTAGCTAGCACGTCTCAGCTATATTCGTATGTACTACAGCGCCGATAATACTACGCCTAAAAAAATTGCTGTTCTAACTCAGAAAGCCTATTTTTGAAAACCGTGTAAAGTCTTAGGTGAAACACCCTGTAGATTGTGACCAAGCCACCTTTTGCCCCGTAAGGTTGCAGTTACCGTAGTTATAGTGCTTACGGTGGGACGGGGCTAAAGCTCTCTACCAATGCGTTAGCATTAGAAGGCTATGCGAACGAAAACCAGGCCGCGACCGTCTGTCATCGCCGAACAAGCAGAAAAAAAACAACAACAACATACTAGTCGCTTAGAGCGGTATTCGGACTCGCGGTGGTGCGAACAGTCGTCAATCGGGAATGCGTTAGCATATTCGCTCAGTTTTTTTTTTTTTGCAAGCGTTGTTTATTACCTCAGGGCATAAAGGTTATGAAATTAGAGATGAGGAGGACGCTTAAATAAATGAAAAAAGGTTGGCTTATCTAATGAAATCAAGAAGTGAACGATGATATGAAGCCTGTGTCCAGGCAATATATGAATCCGGATTGCCCGGTGAGAGACCCACTGCCGTCAAATGCCGAATTCTCGTCGGCTTCAGCGCCTGGCAAACCGACAACAGGTGGTGAAATTAAGTGTTCGTCGCCCTCATCAGCTTTTATTCGTGCATCTCGCGCTGCGCTTTGCAAATCATCGTCGTCTTCGTCTATATTCATCCGCTTCCAAAAGCAAAATAACGCGAACAGTTGGACTAAAGCAGGAGGGGGGGGGGGGGATTTTGACAAGGCGGGAGATTTGAACTAGTGTTCCTGTATATGCTAATTTGAACCATTCTTCGTTACCGCGACCGACAACGAGGCCTGAAGAATAAAGGGCCCGCATCAACCGACGATGAGCCTGCGCAGGGGCACGGCCAAGGCAAGTCTAATTCCAATTTTCCATCGCGAAAGAACGGGAAGAAGCTACTTGCACTCAGCAAGAAAGCCCTTCTCCCGCGCTTACCGACCGACGACTACAAAATCGTCTGCCGACCACAAGGTTGGAATCTGAGGGACTTTGCGCCCGGACTACTACTCTTCTGCGCCTGCGAGGTGGCCAGGCTGCCGTATGATACGGTGAAGAATGAAGACATTATCAGAGTCAATACGGCCAACAACACCTTTACGCTATGCACGCCCGATCGTCAACGGGCGACTGCATACGCCAATATTGAAAAACTGAACCTCCAAGATCAAACCTACAACGTAACGTCGTACGTGGCGGCGCCCGAAGACTCGGTAAAAGGGGTCATTTACAACGCCTACGCGGGAGACTCGCCCGAAGCGGTTCGCCAAGGCTTCGGAAACCGAAACGAAGGAATAGAAGTTGTGGATGCCCGAAGGATCGGGAAATCCAGAACAATACAAATCACCTTTTTTGGAAAGAAGCTACCCAGCCAAGTAATCTATCAGTGCGGCGTCTTTCGAGTCCACCCCTTCAGGGAGCAACATGAGGTATGCTACAACTGCAGGAGAGTAGGACACCGGGCCGATGTCTGCTACAAACCTACAACGAACCTTTGCCGCCGCTGCGGAGAAAATCACTCGCCTCCACCTGAGGGAGAACAGCCAACCTGCCAACCCGTATGCATCGTCTGCAACGGGGGCCACAACACAGGCAGCCGGAACTGCAAATTCCGGCTGATCAACAAGAACAAACAAGGAACGCCCCATGGCAACCAGACACCCAAGCAAGGGGACAACGACTCATCACTACACGGACACCAGTCTAGGCCCAGGAAGAAGGAACACGGTGCTACCGGAAAAGGAGGAAGCCACAGCCGGAACAACTTCAGCTCCTTCCCGCCCCTGGGGAACCCTGCAGGGAACGACAAGAGAAGCTCAAGCCGCGGACGCAGCGATAGCCGCTCCAATAAAAAGGTGAGCTGGCCAGCAGAGGCCTCCCAATCTATTGACGCTCGAGAGAAGGAGTTTCAGATCCAACTACAATCCCGAGACAGAGAAATTGCCAGCCTTAAAAAAGAGTTGGCTGACATTAAACGCCTGTTACAAGCGCATCAGGTACAGAATGCCACTGCGGCTAGAATGCCACCCACCGCGTCCCAGGATTCGACCAATAATGCGATGGAAACAGACGCTATTTGCCACACTCCCTCCAACGCGTCCCAGTCTTCAGCCCATAACGCGACGGACACAGACGCCAGAATAACAACTAAAAGACCGCATCCTACAAAAGAAGGCGAGGACTCCAAAAGAAAGGCCGAGGCTTCGGAAGCCGACACCCCGCAGCCGTCGAAAGCGCCTACCAAACTCAGGGCAGACATCAATACTCTGTCAGAGAGAACTAGCGCTATATCAACAGAACAAGCAACCTTCCAAGGCCTCGTTACTACCAAATAATAATAATAATTGGTTTTTTTGGGGAAAGGAAATGGCGCAGTATGTCTCATATATCTTTGGACACCTGAACCGCGCCGTAAGGGAAGGGATAAGGAGGGAGTGAAAGAAGAAAGGTAGAATAGGTGCCGTAGTGGAGGGCTCCGGCATAATTTCGACCACCTGGGGATCTTTAACGTGCACTGACATCGCACAGCACACGGGCGCCTTAGCGTTTTTCCTCCATAAAAACGCAGCCGCCGCGGTCGGGTTCGAACCCGGGAACTCCGGATCAGTAGTCGAGCGCCCTAACCACTGAGCCACCGCGGCGGGGACTACCAAATTTGCAGAGATAGATATTCGCTTTGCAACACTAGAGGACAGGTATCCCAAATAGCCACCTGCATGCAGCAAATAATTGATATGCTTACAACTATCGAGGCCCGCCTACCCCCCACCTTGGATCTGTCCACGACGCCACAACCATCTATAACCCAACATGGCACCACGCCAAAAATTTGAAATTTGGCAATGGAACTGCAGAGGCTTCCGCCGCAAGCGGGCCCACTTGCAGCTCCACATCCAACAAGCACCGTCTGTTCCAACCCCAGACGTGATTGCATTGCAAGAAGCTAGCGGCAGGGCTACACTGCCAGGCTATAAAGCATATCTGCCACCTCATTATGATACTAGTAACGCAGCCGGCTCCTTCACAGCCACTCTGGTGCATAGAAATATCACCGCAATTCAACATTTTATAAATGATTCGGAAGAAGATTACACCCTACTTGAAATAGTACCAAGGCAAAAAGGAGGCTCAAATCTCTTCATCCTTAATGTATACAACCCTCCCAGAAACAAAGGCAATGGACTCCCACACTTGTTGATAAACACAGTAAAGCTGGCTGCTAGGGCTCAACTATTAATTGTGGGAGACTTCAACGCTCAACACCCAGCATGGGGATATACCAAAGCAACTCCGAAAGGGAACCTGCTCTGGCAAATCATACAGTCACTAGGGCTCACAACGCTAAACAATCCGAGCGACCACACACGCATGGGTAACAGTGTATGTGTAGACACATCTCCAGACTTATCCCTCTCTAAAAACGTCAAGGACGCAAAGTGGGTCAACACCGGGCAAAACCTTGGTAGTGATCACTTCATCCTTAGCATCACCTTCCCCACGACAAAACTTAAAAACAAAGGAAAAGAAATACGAACCACGGATTGGGACAAGTTCAGGCAACTTCGCGACAAAACAGCTCCAAAGGAGATCTCTAACCTTAGCGACTGGGTTATCTCCCTGAATGAGGATGTCAGCTCCACTAGCGTTGTGGTGCCAGTTGAGAAGGAGGAGCAGATTGCAGACTCAAAACTGTTACACCTGTGGCAGGCACAAAAAGGCCTCCAAAAACGCTGGAAGCAGCAAAAACACAACAAGCGACTACGCAAAAAGATCGCTGAAATCGAGAGGCGAATCGAGGAACATACACTTCCTCTCCAAACACAACAATGGAACCAAATATGTGAAAGCGTCAATGGACAGCTCGGAAATAAGAAGACATGGCATCTTCTAAGACACCTGCTCGATCCAGAACAAACACGTCCCGTGCAACAAAGTCAACTGTACAGACTCATACATAAATATGAGGGTACAACTGAAGACCTAATCAAAGAGCTAGCAGAACGTTATCTAAACACGGATGATAGTACCACACAACCAGACTACCGGGGGACTCCTAATCCAAATTTAGACGCAGACATCACAGACGCAGAGGTCTGGTACGCAATTGGAAAACTGCGGACAACATCTGCGGCAGGACCAGACAAAGTAACAAATAAGACTCTCAGGAACTTAGACGCAACGTCGATCGCGGCGGTTACAGACCTTATGAACAAATACTGGCATGCAGGCAACATACCACCAGAGTGGAAACACGCGAAAATCACTTTTATTCCTAAAGCGGGTAAGAAACTCAGCACTGAGAATCTACGCCCAATTTCATTAACATCATGCCTAGGCAAACTCATGGAGCATGTCATCCTCAATAGGCTCCAAAACTATGCGGAGGACATGAACCTCCTACCTGAAACAATGTTAGGATTCAGGGCCCAACTATCTACCCAGGACATTCTCTTGCAGCTTAACAAGGACATAACTGAAGCTGACGAGGGAACAGGAACGAAAGCAATATTGGGTTTAGACCTTGTTAAAGCTTTCGACAACGTCACCCACAAAGCCATCTTGACAAACTTGTCAGAAATCAACCCCGGAGAAAGGACGTACAACTACATCCGATCCTTCCTCACTAACAGAACAGCAGTGATAACGGTCGGAACAATAGAGTCTGCCCCAATCAAACTAGGAAGTAAAGGAACGCCACAGGGCTCCGTCCTGTCCCCTTTCCTTTTTAACCTCTCCCTCATCAAAATTCCCCCCAAACTGGCACAAATACCAGACCTACATCACACGTTCTATGCAGATGACATCACACTTTGGGTAACCAAAGGATGCGAAGGCTACATAGAAGACACACTCCAAGCAGCAGTGGACATCATCGAGGCATGCGCATGGGATTCCGGCCTCACTTGTTCTGAGCAAAAATCTGAACTCTTCGTGATCCGTCGTAAACAAAGAGGTAGGCGTACCACGACATCCCCCCCGCAAATAAACGTCTATGTTAATGGACGATCTGTCAAAGAGGTACAGACCATGAGAATACTGGGGTTGTATTTACAAACAAATGGAAAAAATACTGACACACTCACTAAGCTAAAACGCACGGTAGAAGCGACGGCGCGATTACTCCGCCGCATAGCTAACCGCAGACAAGGGGTGAGGGAAAGAGATTTATGCCGCCTAGTGCAGGCCTTTGCGCTGAGCAGGATGCTCTATGCCACCCCTTATCTGAAATTTTCGAAAGCAGAAAAGGACAAATTGGATAGC
This sequence comes from Amblyomma americanum, assembly GCF_052857255.1. NCBI lineage: Eukaryota > Metazoa > Arthropoda > Arachnida > Ixodida > Ixodidae > Amblyomma > Amblyomma americanum. The sequence goes on along the minus strand of NC_135501.1, from coordinate 187,777,915 downwards.
ATGATACGGCAGGCCTATAAGGCTGCGTTAGGACTCCCACTAAATGCCTCAACCGAAAGGCTTATGAGGTTAGGAATACATAACACCTATAATGAACTGAAAGAAGCCCATTTAATGGCTCAAACAGCGCGATTAGCCAATTCCAGAACTGGCAGGAGTATTCTTACCAGGCTCGGAATTAACTTTCAACCTACGAATAACGATGCTAAAGTAGACTTACCCCGCGCCTATAGGATGGCCCTACTAATCAAACCACTCCCCAAAAACATGCACCCCTTACACCATGAGGGTAGAAGACAAGCACGAGCCAAAGCCTTACATAAGAAATACAGACAGTGCGCTGCAACACTTTATGTAGATGCGGCAGAATACAAAAATACCAATGCCTTTGCAGTTGTGGTTGTGAACGAGAATGGTGACCACATCGTCTCGGCGACAATCAAAACGAAATCCTCTGAAACGGCAGAAGAGGCGGCTATAGCCCTCGCCCTAGCACATACCCAAGGGAGCATCATCCTCAGCGATTCCAAAATGGGTATCAATAATTTCGCTAAAGGGCGAATTACAAACACCTCCCTTAGAATCCTTAACGCAACCAAATTCTCACCAAATTATTCCGAATTGATATGGGTCCCAGCCCATTCGGGGAATCCGGGGAACGAGGCAGCCCACAATAAAGCCCGAGGTTTCGTCGACCGGGCAGTGGATGAGTCTGGCTCCCTGAATTTCACGAAGGACTCAATGATCACATATCATGATCTCACCAATCATTTTAAACTAGAGAGGAGAATTTTCCCCCCTCCAGACAAAAGACTTACTAAAGAACAAGAGGTTACGTGGCGTCGTCTACAGACGAGATCGATACGCACCCCATCACTCCTCGTGCACATTTATCCAGATCTTTACAACCCAAACTGCAAACACTGTGGCCAACGTGCTACCTACGATCACATCCTGTGGGACTGCAAAATAGAGCCACCTCCGGGTGATCTAGTTACAGCTCCTTCTCTCGAGCGGTGGGAGACCGTGCTGGCTAGCTCTGACCCCAGAACGCAAGTTTTGGCGGTGGAGTGGGCTGACAAAGTCGTCGAGGGCTATGTACTCTCGACCACTTAACGCGACCCCTTGCCAAGCTCTTCCCGGCGAATAAAATGTTTTACAATCAAAATTTGAACCACGTACCAGTGCCATCTGACGAACGTGAAACAAGTCACACAAAACGGCCGAAGATTTGAACCATCGCAGCAGGACAACGAAAAACTTGAAATGTCATTGGCGTTAATGAAGTTCGTTCGCCAACGCTAAGTGTTCACGAAATCTGAGCGAATTTCACCACCCGTTGTCGGTTTGCCATGCGCTGAAGCCGACGGGAATTCGGCACCTGGCGGCAGTCTCTCACCGGGCAATCCGGATTCATATATTGCCTGGACACAGGCTCCATATCATCGTTCACTTCTTGATTTCATTAGATAAGCCAACCTTTTTTCATTTATTTAAGCATCCTCCTCATCTCTGATTTCATAACCTTTATGCACTGAGGCAATCAACATCGCTTCCAAAAAAAAAAAAAAAACTGAGCGAATATGCTAACGCATTCCCAACGCATCAATGGCTCGTTAATTTTTGTTAGCAACGACTTCTGGGCATACAGTTACCTCGTGGGGAGGGCAAAAGTATTTAGTCTATCTCGTCGTCGAGAGCAGATGTATAAGCTTTAATTGCAGAAAAGGCGTAGCGCACAGGACCGCTCATAGATGGCGGTAGCCGCACCGCCATCGGCCACTTAGCTTTTCATAACAAGCAACGGCTCGCTGGGCACGCTTCTCTAATCCACATCATGTGAGCGTCCACCATTCCGATTAATCACTACCGAAAAGCAATGTGAGACCGCGCTGCGCAGCTCGGAGCCGAGCTTGTCCAGCGGGCTGACTGGGTCGGCGAGGCGCATGGGATCCTGGCCATCCGGCGAGGTTGACCTGATCAGTTATGAGGGACTCCGCCCCTCCCACTCAAGTAATCAATTTTGTGTGTGATGCCTCGCACTTTAGTATAACTATTGCCGCTCATACACATTCCGTGAACGTGTGCCAATTGCGCCTGGCTAGGTCTAAGGCATGTGCGTCTTGCGTCGAGTATTACCCAATTACTACTTCTTGTCCTTTTCTGAAATTCACGATTTTTGAATGTTTTTGTGGTGCTTTAGGTGCGGGCTTCGAATAGCTCTCAAAAAACGAGACGAATCGCAAGTAAATGTTTGCTGTATTCACGCGATATCTATGAGCGAAGCAAAGTTCATTAATAGCGAAACTAGAAACGAAGGATTTACACATGTAAATATAATTGGTCGTCGGCCCATGAATATAGGGCTGCTTTTGTACGATCACAAGAAAGCGATGTTTGCTACGGCAGCTAAAAAAGTCATCCAACTGGACATGCACAGCACTCAGTATCACAATCGTGAGCAGTTCACCAAGGCATCCTGCTGTGGAGTTCTGTGCGATTGTATCGCACATGCGTCGAAAACATATAAGTAACACATATACATGTCGCAGGGCGGTCTGCCCAAACTATACACTTAATCTCGAGGCGGTCGATATCCAGTCCACGGCGAGGCCGTTGCATCGGCTCGCCGACCGGGCGCCTGCTCGGCTGCCGAACGCCTCGAAGCTTCCGAGCCCGATCGCTGCTGCCATCCTCGACGCGACACCTGACATGACTCCTTTCCTACCGCCACCATCGATGAGCCCGTGCCGCAGCTAAAGGCTTCGGCAAACTGACGAAGCTGGCGCAAAGGCACGTTGACTCTGTCCTTGGCAGCGAGGCGAGCTGCGTGGAACGCCGGATTCACCGATTCGCAGTTGTCCAGCGCGAAGTAAATGAAGAAGAGCTGATGCGCTGTCACGTCTGGCAGATTGTTGAACCGGAGGTCCAGCTTCCAGATACGGCGTATCGGCAGAACCTCGTCGAAGGCGGCCACCGCGAGAAGAAGGGCAGACGTGAGGTCCAGGAACGTTCGGCCCAGACTGGACGCCGCTTCGGGGTTGATTGCGTAACCGACCATTTGGAAGCAAGCCAGTAGATCGGCCAGCTGTGCTCGAGTCTCTTCGCTGAAGCTCAGAGGGGCGTCGCGCTCGTACGGATTCTCGTAGAGTAGCTGCACGATGGCCCGGTAGAAACGCACCGCGACGCGCGCCAGGTGGAACACGAAGACAGAACCCTTAGCCGGAATCGAGTCGTTGAAGAGTGCCGCCGGGACATGAACCCTCTGGAAAGCACGCCTAAACGAGGCCTCCGTGGAAAGCTCGGAACCGGCGGAGTTCCACTGTCGGAGAGCTGCGCTGTTCCTCGACAATCCAACAAGCACTCTTTCTTGCCTGTGCCTGGAGAGGTTCCAGTAGAACATGAGTGGATTGTGCGACGACCTCTCCAATTCAACTGCGCAAAGTCGCTGCTTTCCTGAAGAGAGGCCAAGCTGCGTCACCGCTTGTCGCTTGAGCCGGTATCGTACCAGGAGTGCCGAGAGCTCGTTTATCCAACTGAAGTCCGCGATGTGCCTGAGGAATACTGCTTCTAGTTGAGATAACCACTCGCGCGTCACAACGTCCTGACCTGTCGAGTGACGCCACTGGCGAGCTACCTTGGCCAGGCATTCGGGCAGGGCTCGGTTAACGAGCCATCCGCACAGCAGGGACCTGTCCTCTGTGTCTCCGATGGTTCGCCCCATGACACTGTCCGCGAAAAGGTTCTGCAGACCGTGCAGGTTGCGAGAAAGGAATGGCGCAAGACGTACAATGACGAGGAAGCCCAAGTAGTTGAGTATGTCTTCAGGCGGCCCCGAGCGCAGAACGAGGTCTAGGTCTCCTCTGAAGTATTGCGCAGACCGGAGGACCACGCTTGTCCGGCTCGTGAGTTGTCGCGGGACGTTGGCCAGTAGTACTTTGAGGAATTCCCGCAAACCGTCGTTCAAGTCGCCATACCGAACGGCGACGAACGAAGAGTCGTCGCCGTAGCTCGAGCGTCTCAGCGCCCCGAAGCTAGAGCATACTGTGAACAGTCGATCTTCGAAGTCGTTCGTCACGGACGCCTGCAGTTCGCTGACGGTCTCAGTGACGGCTTGTTTGAAGAGCTCGGCTACGTCCGCTGCCCCCTCGCTCGCTTCCCCCAGCAGGAATCTGGGCATATCGAGCTCCACCACAGTGGCGTCTAAGTTGTCGGGGCTCAGGCCGACGCTTACCTGCGCTATTGTGGGCAGGTCGAGGTCGCGGACTAGTTCGGCCGCGAAGCGCCACACTGATTTGATGCCCTCCGGCGCCGGATCATTGCGAGGCCACTCCAGTATTGTCCACTGGGCGAATAGAATTCTGAGATTACTCGCGGCAGGTGGGTAAAGCGTGATCCAGTTCACGCAGGTGGCGTGGAGTTCCGCCGCCATCGCGACGTCTTTTCCGTCATGACCCTTCAACTCCTCGATTAGATGGCGCGTAAGCGCTTCTTGCAGCATGGTGTCCCGTGAGATGAGAGAGCCTGTGCTCGCCGAATGCGCTTGGTGCTTGCTCGTCCAAGTAGCGCAGACGTGAGCGTAGAAGTCGTCGCATGGATGGATATCATGGCTGAGAACTGTGCTTATATACTGGGCCTCTTGATTGCAATAGTCGGATGTACAGTAGTAAGGATCCAGCCCCGACGTCGAAACCGGTCCAGGCGTCGTTTCCGGTGGAAACGGCGGTGTCGTCTCTTCCGGTGTCGTCTCCTCGGGTGATGGTCGAGTGAGGGTGTAGTCGGAAAAGGTCGGCAACGGCACTGTCCGTACTGGTGGTATAGATCTGGGTCTGATGATGAGGGCGTAGTATATTGCAATAACGCAAAGGATCACGACAAGCGTGGCACAGATGGTGGTGAGCAGCAGAAACCAGAACACGGGCGTAGTTGACTGGCCAGCGAAGTCCTCGGTGAACTGATCATCAGATTTTCGGACTATAAGCACTGAGGCTCCGGTTGATCGAGACCTCATAGGGGACAACGTTATGCGCCTTCTACGCCTCCGGGAGTCGCGTCTATGCCGCCTTCCCATGGAGCTGCGTCTTTTCCTTCTGGAAGACCTTCGAGATCTGGACCTTCTGCTTCCGGATCTTCTGCTCTTCCGCCTTCGGGACCCTCTGCTTTGTTTTCGTTTCCGCCTCCTGTGCTTTCTTCTAGACCTTTTGCTTCGTTTGTCCCTCGAGTGTCTGCTGCTTCTACTCTTGGATCTCCTCCTGCTCCGGCTTCTGGATCGTTTCTTGGACCTACTCCTGGACCTTCTCTCGTGTTCGCTCCTTGGCTCCCAGCTGCGTATGATTTCGGATTGTCTGGTCGGCGTTGTCTCCCATTGCTTCTCACCGCTTACGCTTTCAGTGGTTATTATCGGAGAGCTTGTCTTATCAGGGCTCTCACTAAGCTGCGTACTCCTTTCACGTCTTCTCTCCCGGTGGTGTCCGCTTCCGGATGCCCTGCTGCTTTTGCTTCTTGACCTCCTCTTATGCCTCGACCTGTGCCTTCTCTTGTGTCGCCTTCTAGACTCTCTTTCGCGTCGCCGGCTTTTGGACCGTTTGCTTGACCTTGTTTCTAATTGCCTACCGGGACTCAAGCTTTTGAGTATAATTTCGTTGAACGTCCTCGTATCAGGGCTTTCGGCGTAATCCGTACTCTTTTCCTTGTGACGCCTTCTCCGCGATCTGCTCCTAGAGCGGCTGCGACGAGATCGCTTGCTTTTTCTACTGCGTCGAGACCGGTCAGACCGCCCGCTCTTGCTCCGCCTGGATTTCTGTTTACTGCCAGATCTTCTGCTTCTGCGGGATCCACTCAAAGTTTCAGAGGTTCTCGGACTTCTGGACTCTCCAGATCTTCTACTCCTGGACTTGTGTCGTTTCGACCTACGCCTTCTGGATTTCCTGGAATGACCACGATGGCTTCGCGAGCCTTTCGCCTTTCGCCGTCTAGAGCGCCTTTTCTCACCTTTTTTCTCCCTTCGGGACCTGGTGCTTCGCGGCGACCTCTCTCCTCTCCTCTCGAGTGTAGATTCTGGAGTCGCCGATACCGCGCTAGGTAGGGGGATAGGTAGTCCCGGTGGGCTCGTAAGGCTTGAGGGGCTCGATTTACTAGAGGGTATCACTGGGCTCTTTACATCAAAAGGGCTGGTGGGGCTGGAAAAACTGCGTGGGCTGTGCAATCTTTGGAGGCTCCCAGGACTGGTGGGACTCGCTACGCTGCGTGGACTCAATATACTTCGAGGGCTCCCTGGGCTCATTACACCAGATGGACTGGTGGGACTGGCAACGCCGTGCGTAGTCTGTGGGCTTCGCGGACTTCGAGGTCTTCTCTCATCTCCACGTTGCCGTCGACTTCTATGGTGTCTGTGGTGCCGGTGTCTGTGTCTCTTTCGTCGTTCCTGCCCTCTGTGCTCCCGATGACTCCTGTGACGACTGCGATGGCTTCCGCTCCGGCGGCTTTTCCGACTTTCATGTTCTCTTCTACTACGATGACTTCTGTGATGGTGGTGTCTGTGTTTACCTCCCATGTGATGGCCATGCCGGTCGCGTTCCCTTTCCTTGCTTCGTCTACTTCTAGATGAGGAACGGCGCTTTTCGTCTTTACTGCTTGCAGAGCGACGTCCTGTCATTTCTATATCCCTATAGTGCCTTGAAAGGTCCGAAGAGCCTCCCGACGGACTGAGCGTTGAAAGGTCGCTCGACTGCAACCGCGTCGTGCTCCAGCTGAGCTCGTAACCCGACACGCTAGGAATGTCTTTTGTGCACCAGTGAAAAACGTGAGGCCCAGAATCTGTGCTTTCTAATGCATCTAGGGGGCTGTATTTTTTCTTTCTGTGGTGCGTCCCGTGTCTTCTGTGACCTCTTGAGCTGCTCCTGTGATGTTCCCTGCGAGATTTCTTCTTCCTCCTGTGCCTGTGTTCTGACCTTGATTCTGACTTGGACTTGCGCGAGGACCGGTGCCTTAGCGTCGACTTTGATGTCCGTTTAGACTTAGATTTATGCGGCTTTGGTGAACCTCCTGGACTGAAGGCGTCTTTGGCTTCTGCTGGCGGTGACGATTCCTTCTTCGCAAGCGGTTGCCCCCCAGTTTCGGCGTCGGGAAGACGTTTCTTAGGAGATTTCGCTTCTCCAGTTATCAGAGGCACCGCGTTTCCTACGTGGGGAGAAGGTGCTTTTCTCTGAGGCGACACAGATAAAGGAGAGGCCATGGCACTTCTTAGCTTAGACTTCAGTTGTGACCTTGGAGCATGACGGGGCTGGAACGGCAGTGTCTCAAGGTTCTCTTGTCCGCGGCTAGGGAGAGGCTTTCTCTGCACTAGCGATGTGTAGGGGACTGGTTGTAATCCAACCGGTCGCATCAGTTCAGGACGTGGCAGCGCTCCTCGCGTATATGGCACCGTCCCAATAGAAAATTTGAATTCGCGTTGAGGACCTACGCTGACATCATACGTCGTTTCCGCAGGCTGACCCAGCTTAGTTTCCGCAGACTTAGGCAACTTAGTTTCTTTTGCTGTTTCTTCACCTTCATGCTTCCGTCTGCCGCGCCCTGACGACCTCGAACTCGATTCCTTGTTATTAGGACCGTCTGGCGTGTGCTGGTGATGGCGCTTTTTCCTGACCTTCAGTTTACCGCATACCGCTGGTTTCTCTGCCTCTGCGTCACCAGCGTTTTCCTCCAATTTGCCCTCTTTTTCAGGCTCGGGAGCTTTCGGACTCTCACCCGCTGCAGTTATTACTCCAATCATGTAACACTGACGAGCTATGGTTTTGGCCTCTTGAGCACCGTCCAGTCGCGAGCGGCTCCTTGGACGACGTGGCCGCTGGGTGTCCCCGTGGCATTCAAGGAACGACGCGCTGGTCGGCGACGTCTCCCTTGTTAAAAACTCTGGCGATTCGTCGGGACCAGTGTCGAGGGGCTTGAGCTCAAGCACTGCTTCACCTCTTTCTGTGATGCCTTCTGTGGCCTGGTCCTCCAGCCCCCTGACGGCTCGATCACACTTGTCGCTCTTCATTGTTTTGTCATGGTCGTGGACACCTACCAGCGTCCACTTCTCTCTCTTAGGTGCAGCACTGGTCATGCAATGTTTCCTTTTTTCGGGCTGTCTTTCGATGATGCCGGCGTCGGGCACTTCGCTGTTCGACCGTGTAATCTCCTTCGGTACCGGCTTCCAGACCTTCCCCCAAAGCGTGCTCAGTCTTGCCGAGAAACTGTGAAAGAGCGTCGTGCGATGCTCAGGGGCCGTCTTCACTGTGGCCGACGCGTAGGTGAGAACACCGCCGGAGGGCGTCGCTGGTGACTTTGCCGACCTGTCCCGTCGAGCCGGCAGTCTGCTCGACGAACGTCTTTTGGTGGACGGAGCAACAAAGTCTCGGCTCTCGGATTCCTCCACGTCGTGAGCTTTAATGTGAGGGTAGTTCCCCGTTCGCTTTTCAGGAGGGTGAGCTGGTTCTTCCAGATCTGGAAAGCATGCGGCATCGAGGAGTAACGCGGTGGACTTCACATCATCTCCCCCACCAGAGTCATGCAGCGTGACGACGTCGGCACATGAAGTGTCTCCCATCTCTTGCTGCACCCATCCAAAGCTTGTTTGTGAAGTGACAGGTCTCGGCAATGTCTTCTCTGAAGAACTTGTTCTGATGCGACTGCCCTTGCCATGTCGTTGCTGGTCAGGCTGCGCGGGTGTCCGAGTCGGAGAAGCAGCGGCAACTTGATCCGGCTTTTCAATGAGGGTAGAATAATCTGGACTTGCTGGTAATGGAACCTGGTCTCCGCCGTCGGTCGGGACGTTGGCTTCTGACCGGGTGCCCAGAAGGCAGCTCTCCGATTGTGCTGACGCCAGCGCTGTCACGGATATGGATCGACGGTGGACCGCTGGTGTTCCTTCCCGAGGCTGGCCTAGGGCGTTGAAGGTCGACCTACGCCTGGAGTGTTGGTTCTCCAGTTTTTGGGGATCCATGAACGAATTACGGACAATGGACAACGAGTCCTAGCTGCGTCGGGAACCAGGTTGCTTCTTCTTCTAGCGCGTGGCGCTTTTAGTAGCTCGCGCCCCGTGCTCGTTTGCTTCGTCTTCCCTTCACTTCGAACATCCACAGATTACATTTATTCTGCTTGGCATATCAAAGTTTGAGGGATTATGCTCCTTGTAATATTTATTTTCCGACACATTTGCTGTTATTGCTCAGCTTACGAGTGGCACACATTCGTTCGTTTCGATTTCGCTACGCACAGCCCCCGCGATATACGTGATAAAGACGTTGACCTAGCTCTATACTAGTAGACTCAGACGCCACCTCATCAGTTATCATCATCAGCCTGACTACGCCCACTGCAGGGCAAAGGCCTCTCCCATTTCTCCTCAACTGACCATGTTCTTTTGCCAGCTGCGGCCACCACATACCCGCAATCTTCTTAATGTCATCCGCCCACCTAACTTTCTGCCACCCCCTGCTACGCTTGCCATCTCTTGGAATCCAGTCGGTTGCCCTTAAGGATCAATTATAAGAGTTTTAAAAACTCGCCAGAACTTAAAGCCGTGCTGAATTTGTCAGATGAGCGAAGGGCATCAGGAATTTGCTCGGCTTTGCATCGAGCGCTACACTAACCAGAATTTGTAGGGCAGGCTTTTAAGGATACATATCCGTACGTGTCATTGGTGGTAAGCGAATTGTACCCGAGATTATAGGTGGCGGTTGGCAGCCTGGAAGAAAATAATTCATAACCAGTGCCCCAGAAATTAGGTCGATTACAAATTCATTGCAGCTACCTTTAAGTGAACAGTTTCTTGAGCAAAAGAGGAGTACGATGACAAACATTATGAATGTTTCTTTCCATCAGGAAACAGACAAGCCTTGTTTCGCTTTTTTGAGATCCAGAAATAGTATGGACGCCAGGAGAAACTGCTAAGTCATTCGAAGAAACTGCTAGAAGCTTGGTGCATCACTTTACAGCGTTTCTCCCCCCCCCCCCCACCCCCTCCCTCAAGAATGGGTGATCTGTACAGTGACCTCGACAATCTCTCTCTGTGCGAGCTTTCGCAAATTGTTCACCGGTTACCTCCTGCGGCTCCGTCGTACGGTATCTGTCAAGGGGATCCGGATGGGCAAGTATTCGCCTTGAGTTTACTGACGAAGTGTCAGCCCTATCGAATACAAGTCGGCCACTCTACTTCGATGTAAGCAACGAGCTGCACCTGACCCGTGTCGTAGTAAACTATAATCGGATGCAACTCAAGTCTGCAGTGAATCTCCGCCCACATTCAGGGCCGGCGCACAGAATTCCTCCGTGAAAAAAAAAAGTAGTCATTCGATAAATATTTTCTTGTTACCTGCACTAGAGGCTGTAGGCACAGAATGAAATTATGAGCTCAAGAATTTTCTGCTTCCGATTTGTTTGATCAAACATCAAGAAGCTGATTTCGTTCACTATTGTTATTGGTCGGCGGAGAATTGCATGACGCCACGGACCAATGCTCGTTGTTACCAACTGCTTTTTTTTTTTTACGCGACAGCGTATACAGCTCGTTCGGTTGAAAAGCCGTCGGCGTATTCGGCACCGCGTGTCGGAAATAATCGGGGCTGCGTAAAAAAAATTGTATCGTGTTAATTTGGGGTTCTAGTGATTTATGATTGATTGGTGTGTGATAGGTGATGACTAGTTAATGAAATCATTGTAATTAATTAATTAAAGAAATGAAAAAAAAGAAAAATGGAAAAGGGGGTCCAGAGGAGTTAAAATGCTCGGAATGAAGAGCCAATTCTTGACGATGCTAATTAAGAAAATTTAGAGCATGTAATTGATCAAATAATTAATCGAAACAATTGAAAAAAAATGAAAATGCGTTCAAAGGTGTCAAACTGCTCAGGATGGTAAGCCTAACCCACTACGCTATCGCGTCATACCTTTAAGGCGGAGCTTAAGTGCCCTCTACAGTTTTCTTTTTTTTTTCAAGTTGTATCCTACTACAGTACAAAATTAACCATTATATAATCGTGCCGTCCGTGGTTCTACCAGGGGCCGATGTGTGGGCAATTCTTCTCGCCGAAGCAAGGCCCGCCCACTTGCACCGAACTTGCATCGACAATTCAGACATTCGTGCCGGTAGCACACCGAACGCGACTGCATGCTTTCGCTTATACTTTTCCTCAGTCCACTGGGTGTGTTTTTTTAAAGATAATATTTTCATCGCATTTAGGCCTAACTACAGTTTATAAGCGCCTATATACGATCTTAAGGCTTAACGAAGAACGCCACTCTTTCGCTGTCATGGAAACAACCGTAAAAAACCAGCTATCCACGACTGATCTCGCATGACTAGGCTTTGTTTCCCGCTGGTGTTCGAGTGTTTCCTTGGCGCGTGCGTGTACACAGTTCCATACAGTGTGCCCAGGGCAGATTTCTTAAATTATTTATTTTTGGCGTAACAGCACTCCGCTCCAGGAGTCTTCGACAACTGCACCAGGTACCTGAGGGTGGCCACCATCTGCTCATGCTTCGTTGTCCCTGAAAAGACAAGCAGAAGATCACAAGTTCGGACACTGACGGATGCAGCTTCCGGATGCAGCCTCCCAGTACTCTCTAATGTGAATGAGCATTTCCTGCTTGCGGTCTTTAGAGAGCTACCAAGCGCAGGCGCTCAAGGCATGCCTTGGATTGCCACAGTGCACCCCTAACAAATGCGCGATTGAGATAGCACGTGCCTGCCCTATATCGATATCTTTGTCATACGAACCACATCGGGCTGTTTACGCTTGCTTACTTAACACCGTTGTCCCCCACTGACGACAATTCTGAATGAGCGGCCGGACAGCAGTTTTGTAGCGATAGCTACATTACGGTAGCATTTCGAGCCTTCAGCTTGGCGGCGCCGCAACCCTGTGGCTGCGCTGCCACACTGTCACGTGGGCGGTCACGTGGTGCGGAGCAGCCGCCTGCGGCGCGGAGCCGTGACTGACCACGTGGTTCGTCACGCGGTTGGTCACATGACCATCCACGTGGTGCTGCTGCTGCTGGCAGCGCGGCGCGCCGGCGAAACCGAGCTGCAACAGCTGTGCGCATGCGCCATGTCAAGTGGGACGACGATGAAGAAGGAACGCCCAGCGAAACGAAGAGGCGAAAGACTGACATTGCAATTCAGCTGAGCAAGTTCCACCCGGCCAGCTGTAACTATCGCGTCAGTCCAGGTTTAACCAGAGCTAAACCACCGCGAATTTTTTTCAAGTGCACATCGCTGCCATCAGTCTCAAATGCCATCAGGCTGTGCCTGCCCTTCCATATCATCCCGTCAAGCAACCATGGGTGATCCCTCAGCCTTCGGTATACGCCTGCATGTTCCCGGCATACTGAAGAAATTCATGGTACCAGTCAGCGCACAGAAGCAAGTTTCTCTGGCGTACATCTGGTCAGAATATCAGAACTACGTTCACGTATACACTGGCGGATCTGCATTTGTCACCAATGGCATCGAGAGCCGCTGTGGTGTTACCCATACGGCATATGACTCGCAAATTCGTTCTAGGGCATAACATCAACCGTTGCTGAGCTAGTGGCCCTTCGGGAAGTGATTCGGCACATCTGTGGGGAACCACCTCAGCAATGGTGCATAAACAGAGACTCAAAACCTGCGGTGCAAATTTTAGGACGTTTCGTACGCCACGCCACCCTACTGAAAAATGTATATAGGTTTGAATGGGTCAGCAAATAGGATTATCGAACATTTGGTTTGGCTTTATAGGATGGACGTCCCAAAGCGGCTCAGTCTATGAGGGACGCCGTAGTGGAGGGCTCCGGATAATTTCGACCACCTGGGGGTTCTTAACGGGCACTAACAACGCACAGTACACGAACCTTTCACATTTTTCCTCCATCGAAGTGCTACCGTAGCGGGCGGGTTCGAGCCCACGACTTACATGCACTGTGTGATGTAAGTGCACGGTAATTAATCACGGGTAATCGAAGTTATACGGAGCCCTCTACTAAGGAGTCTCTGAAAGGCTGAATCGCTTTGGAAGCTTCATCCTATAATGTTAAACGAAATGTGCCATAATCCTATTTTTCGACCTATTCAAACCTGCTAGAGATCAATGAGCTCCCTTCGTTGATCTGCTCAAAAAAAAAAAGGCCACCGAATAATGTTGCAATGGATCCCTGGACACTGCGAGCTCGATGACAATGAGAGGGCCGATGCTGAAGCAAAGAGTGCTCTCAGCAATGGCCTCCGTACAGTTGTGCCTTCCTTAAGACCGGACATCTCTAGTCCTCTTTCGGACTGTATGATGAGTGCGGCGGCGAGATACTGGGCCCAGCCAGATGCCTGGCACATCTGCATTAAAAAACTAGACCCGGCAATGAATTTTTTGTTTCCGCGTGGAAATCTGTGCCCTCATGCATGCTTGATGCATAGACTGCGTTCAGACGTCGCTTCACTCCAAAGTACTTGTATTTAATTGGACTAGTGGACTGCCCGGGCTGTTCAACTTATGGCATAACTAGGAATTATGAAGCTCGTACAAGTGATGTGCCCTGTATAATAGAGCGAAAGACTAACGTTGGCCGCTTCCTTGAAGCGTTTAGACAGCAGACCACTTTCAGAGGACTTACTGCTAGGCGCATGGCTGGGGAGTTGGAAAGCAGTCCGGGCAATGCGGGCGTTTTCACGCTTTTTGAGCGACACGGACCTCGGCACGCGGTTGGGATGCCATGAAATGTGCGTGTACATATTGAAAAAATGAAAATTGTGTGTGCATATATATTCTCATCTCTCTTCTCACTACATCGTCATGCATCACGTCCCTCTTTCTTCTCCTCTTCCCCTTCCCCAACGAAGAGTAGCAGGCCAGGTATTCATCATATTTCCGGCCGACCTCTTTGCCCATACAGTCAATAAACTTATGTCTCTCTCTCATACTAAGCAAGCATACGGCACCTACTTGTACGGAAAAAAACTTAAAGAGCACTGCAGACACTGCATTGGAGAAATGCGAAAGCATTAGACTTTGGTTCGTGGCTCCTAATCGATTTTGGCAGCTCTTGTCCATATGACGTCATATGGAATGTTCTAGAACTATGTGAAAAACCTGCATATCATCCTACTTCTCAGACACGCACATTCTGGGCTCCATATTTTGCTTTAATCTAATTGGTTGTAGACGTGACGTCATCACGCATTTGATGACGTCACACCCACATGACGTCACAAGGTATGACTGATTAGTTCCAGTAATTATTGTCACTAATTATTCTCATCAACTAACCCAGTTAGTTACCCGAATTAATAAGCAGTGTTAATTAGAACCATTTATTATGGCCGGCAAATATGATCATTAATTAGGGTTATTAATTAATGACTGGTATTAATGCCCAATGACTCTGACTCGATATTGTTTAATCACTGACTTTATATACATCACCACACCACTCTTGCTTTGCGGACACATTTTGCGGACACTTCCGGTGCCGACATAGCCTAGTAACGCTTTCGCATTAATAATACCCATACGGAACACCCATACGGCAGCATGGAGAATCGACAGCGTGTGGCGAAGATGCCCATAGCGTGGTCCTTTATCAAGACCACACCCATACGGAACAAGCGGAGAGAGAGAGAGACGCTGGCGTGAGCGTCGTCCTTCCCAAGCGGATGGCTCTCGTCTCGCGCGCGGCGAACACGATACGGTCTCGCGGTTATCTGCCCGAAAACCCCGTTGCGAGGCCCAGCGTTTCTATGCTTCTGGCGGGAGTCGCTAAAGGCAGGGCATGCACGTGGCCGGGTCTGTCCCTATCTGGTTCGCACCAGGAGGAGAAAGATAGGGCTCCGAGACATGTCCCGCGGCTGAGAACGGTCGTGTTCAAGGCTGGAGGCCAAGGCACGATGGGCGCACTCCGGCAAAACGAGCTTGAGCTGAAACTCAAGTTACTATCTATCTGTAATGTAGTATCTCACAATGCGCTGGCACCGAAACGGAGCCCACAGGTGGCGTCAACACACCAAGAGCCAAATCCTCAAAACAGTTGGCCTTCAAGAGTTACCCGCCACGGTGGCTCAGTGGTTAGGGCGCTCGTCTAATGAGCCGGAGTTCCCGGGTTCGAACCCGACCGCGGCGGCAGCGTTTCGATGGAGGCGAAACGCAAAAGGTGTACTCGTGTGCTGTGCGATGTCAGTGCACGTTAAGGATATCCAGTTGGTCGAAATTATTCCGGAGACCTGCACTACGGCACCTCTTTCTTCCCGTCTTCTCTTGGTCCCTCCTTTATCCCTTCCCTTACGGCGCGGTTCAGGTGTCCGCCGGTATGCGAGCCAGATACTACGCCATTTCCTTTCCCCCCAAAAAAATTCCTTTCCCAAAAAACCAATTTTTAAATTTTTCCGCCGCGGTGGCTCAGTGGTTAGGGCGCTCGACTACTGATCCGGAGTTCCCGGGTTCGAACCCGACCGCGGCGGCTGCGTTGTTATGGAGGAAAAACGCTAAGGCGCCCGTGTGCTGTGTGATGTCAGTGCACGTTAAAGATCCCCAGGTGGTCGAAATTATTCCGGAGCCCTCCACTGCGGCACCTCTTCTTCCTTCCTTCTTTCACTCCCTCCTTTATCCCTTCCCTTACGGTGTGGTTCAGGTGCCCAACGATATATGAGACAGATACTGCGCCATTTCCTTTCCCCAAAAACCAATTATTATTATTAAATTTTTTGGCATTCAAGCGCGATCCCTGGTTGCCTCGCGCCCGTTACATCGGCAGTAGTGACAGCTCAGCATGCTGTGTGCAGTGTGCCAACCAATGTGATACGTAGATCATTATCTATGTTTTCCAGCGGTTAAAGTTTCCTCCACCTTTGATGTTTACTACCAGAGGAGCGAAGGACAATGCGAAAAGCCTCTCGACCACCTGCCTGCCCTCTTGCATTTTGTCGCATAGCTCTGAAGTTGGCGTAGCCTTTGGCCCAAGTCCGAGGGCTCGGTCCCCGCCGCGGCAACCGCGTTTCGTTGGATCGAGATGAAGTTTTATAGACGGGTAAAAACACCCGCATGTAAATATGGCGGTGCATGTTAAAGAACCTCAGGTGGCCGTAATTAACGCGCAATGTTGATTTGGTACTTCACTCAGTAAGTCAGCCAGTCAATTAGTCAGTCAGTAAGTCAGGCAATCAATAAATCAATCAACCAGTCAGTCAGCCACTCAATCAGTTAATCAACCGCTCAGTCAGTTAGTGTGTCAGCTAATAAATATTCAATCAGTAAGTAAGCCAATCAGTTAATGAATGAACGAATCAATAATTCAATCAATCAATCAATCAATCAATCAATTAAGCTGCCGCAAGCTTAAAACCCCTAGCCGAGAGAACCATTCGTGCAGGGAAGCTTGTCGTATAAATCCGTTACGCCACTGTAAGATCATTTTAAAGAGATGCAGTCGCGACCAAACAGACCGTGGGAACGAGCACGATAGGAGAGCCCGGGAGAGCAAAGAATGTTATCGTGGTATGATAAGCAGCCGCGATGGGTTTAACAACTGTTTAGACACACTTGAGCCATCACGTGCCTCGTCGATTGACCGTATACCACCCAGGCAAGATACTATATTCAAGCAAGTTCCTATCAGAGCTATTGAGTGCATCGCACAAATTCCCACCTCCTTAACATCACTCAACAAAAATTCTAGCGCTGATCGAAGCTCAAGTTCTTGGCAAAACCGCTCCCCTCAGATAATTTCACTGCGATTGAGCACCCTTGCGTTACCTCGCACTTCGTAGTATTCTTAAGGCTCAAAACAAACTGTACGGGAAAGCTCAGGACTGGCTGCTTTAGTCGAGCACTGTAGAAGTGAAACATTCCCTGTCTGTACTCACAGAATCTCGACGGGTATCAGGACGCAGGCGATAGGGTACTTGTTCGTGCCTTCTTTGTCATAGAGGTAGACGGCGACGTTCACTTTGACCTTCGAAGAAAGAACATAGACTTCAATACAGGTACGCTCATTTTGATAATGCTGCTGTCACTTGCCTATGTCTTTACCATGGCGAAATACTTGTGGCACGGAGGTTTAAATATGCCCGGGTGGCCGAGAACCTAATAGCATATTTCCTCCGGCTTGATTTCGTTCTACGACCTTTTCAATAGCGTGCTTACCCACTTGAGCTTGTTAAAGAGCCCCAAGTGGTCGAAATTTCCGGAGCCCTTCACTACGGCGTCCCTCATAGCATGAGCAGCTTTAGGACCTTAAAACCCCCATAACCTATAAACTTTTTGAATTGCTACGATAGGAAATGGCGTTACTTAGCCATTCAAACGTAGCAACTTAGTATCCCAGAAAGAAAGAAAGAAAGAAAGAAAGAAAGAAAGAAAGGAAGAAAGAAAGGAAGAAAGAAAGAAAGAAAGAAAGAAAGAAAGAAAGAAAGAAAGAAAGAAAGAAAGAAAGAAAGAAAGAAAGAAAGAAAGAAAGAAAGAAAGAAAGAAAGAAAGAAAGAATCTGTCCAAAGAAAAATATTACATCGGGGGTCCACTTGAAGCCGTTACGCTTTCAGAGCCCAGTGGCCCTACACGCTTCCTGCCTCCCCCAACTTGCACCTGGAATACCTGGCTGGTGTCGGACTATCTGACGTCAAGAACGCCCTGGTGTTTTACATCCAGAGTCTTCTGAGCTAGTACATAAAGTCGTTTCCCCTCTCTTCGCTGTGTAAACGTGTGTAAACGAGTCGAGAGTGTAAACGTGTCACGTGAACGGTTCAATAGGGTGCATACCTTGGGGAAGAACGGCTTGACGAAGAAAGCGCCCGTGTGCTGGTAGAGGTGTCCCTCACGCAAACCCCGGTTGCCCTGAGAGCACTTGACGTAGTCGTCCACAGACGCCGTCGCGTTGCAGACGTTCACCTCGCGGCCATACGGCACCATCACCTTGTCGAAGAGTCCGTAGATACGCCGATAGATGCCCTTGGTGCTGTTGTGGACGCCTGCGCCCGACCACGATCGCATTCAGCGACGAAGAAAGTGTCACTCCCGCCGACCTACCGGACACTTAATCTGCGCCCTTAATAAAGTTCTTTACTACTACTACTCCCATACAAAAATGTCCTATGGCCGGCTATAGAATTTTGGCCCAAATAGCTATAGACCTTTCCTATTTCTGTATGTAGCTGTATATACAGGCTGATATATTTTTCTATAAAGAGCTTAAGACAGTTGTATGGTTCCAAAGCTATAGCTTTAGTGGCATAGATTTTTCAATAGCTGGCAATAAGCACCTCTATGGGTGCTTATAGACGTTCATAAAAGGCCATAGACGGACATAGCTTTTTCCATAGACGCCCATAGGACTTTTTTGTATGGGCTTGAGAGTCCCGCTGTCTCTCTCTCACTCAAAACAATAAGCACTCTTTCGAAACAACCCTGAGGGCGTGACCTATCTGTTCGCAAACACTAAAAGTAGATAATGAGTCTCAAGCGATGTGCAAAGGCGGGCAGATCTTGCACAGGTGCACATGAGGATGGTAATGTGCGAGACGAAATACTTATGATCACTAGGAAGAAGAAATACCTGACTTGCGGAGAGCACTTTCGTGATGTATACGCTGCTATTTCTAGGCTCTTTATGAGAGTAGTGAGCGCTGCTAATTAACGAGCTTGTTCCGAGCAACGGCGTGAGTTAATAGTCACCTGATTTTGCTTTAAAAGATAGCCAAAAAGAAATTTCGAATAATGAAAAACTTTGTTGAATACCCCGATTTCTACCCTATTTTCAACGCAGAAAATAGCACGCGACTTCTAATCCCGGAATTCTGGTAAATATAAAAAACGAAGGGTCCTAGGCATATATCCTGAAAAAGGAGCCAATGTCTTACCTGCCCACCGCTTTTTGAACAAAGGATAAAATCCTTATGTCTAGCGGGGCGCGCGTTTAAGACCCCTATCCCCAACAGATGAGAGAGGAAACGCGCTATGACGGAGTATTGTCACACCTCCAAATACCAGGTTCCTTCTCTGCGTTTGGAAGCGCCACCCGCCGCGGTGAATCAGTGGTTAGGGCGCTCGGCTACTGATCCGGAGTTCCCGGGTTCGAACCCGACCGCGGCGGCTGCGTTCTTATGGAGGAAAAACGCTAAGGCACCCGTGTGCTGTGCGATGTCAGTGCACGTTAAAGATCCCCAGGTGGTCGAAATTATTCCGGAGCCCTCCACTACGGCACCTCTCTTCCTTTCTTCTTTCACTCCCTCCTTTATCCCTTCCCTTACTGCGCGGTTCAGGTGTCCAACGATATATGAGACAGATACTGTGCCATTTCCTTTTCCCCCAAAACCAATTAATATTATTCTCAGCGTTTGGAAACCCTGCAATGGGTGATGCGTTGCGGACTGGTGTATGTATACGTACGGAACTGCATCTCAAGCTTGGCGCTTGTGTTCCTGTAGAGCGGGCACACTTCCTGTGCGTCACATCCTTCGAGGCGGGCCGTGGCGTGGACCCCTGGATCACCCTTCGCATTGGTGCCTGCAACGTGAGAAGAGGGCGCCACCCTTGAAGCCAGACAGTGGGAAGAATAAGGGGAACTGTGTACAAGAAAACGCTAACAATACATGCGCGACTAATGCTATTCGGCAGTCATCATTTCACACCGCAACGAAGACATGGGCGCAGGAAAAGCAAGCTTCACAGGATGTGCGCTTGGTACCAGTACCTGCGATTCGAGTACTGTCTGCCTGGTTTTCTTAATCCTTGAACTGTCAGAAACGTTACTTGTAGGGCTAGTTGGTACTGTAGTTGGGACGTATTCGTAGAATGACAGCGCAACGGCTCCAGTTCAAAGAAGGAACACAGAAGGAAGAGTGTACGCCCTTTCCGCCCTTCCTTCTGCGTGTCTTCTTTGGCCTGGAGCCGTTGCAGTGTCATTCTATGAATATGTCCTTGAAATATTCTACCAATTTCTCGTAGATTTCACAGAAGAGGAAACATGCAGCACAAAAAAAAAAACGCACGGACGACAGAAGAAAGACAAACACAAGCGCTGATCTTGTCCTCATAACGATGGGCCTCGACACGTCCCTGCTGGGAGACACACGCTATCTGCTACCTGACGTTTCCATCTGTTTTCATTTGTGAACACCAAACTCCGAAGCCTCCCGTTCCTCCTGTGTGTCGCCTATATTCGGCCCCTTTTTACGAAGTAAAGATAGTGAAACACGGCGTAAACCATTCACAAAATGTCACGATGCCACATAGCTAACTGCGGCAGAGGCGAGGGAATGGCGACAGCTACAGACGAACACCTTTCCTAACCTACACAAGTACCACATCATCTTCCCCGACAGATATGACAGCATCTGCCCCTGGTGTGGCGGAATTCCAACAACATATCATGTAACATGGGGCTGCTCCGGTCCCAAGCCCCCCCCCCCCGAACTACACAAACATCACTCCGAGGAACAGTGGGAGTCTGCCCTGCTCAGCTCTGACTTGGCGACGCAGCGAAAGCTGATATCCCAAGCAAGAGCAACTGCGGTGGATATTGGGGTCTTGAAATAAGGACTCCACCCAAAATGTGTAGTTTCGCCTCTCTATCCTACCTTTTTGGAATGAATGTTTTCTACTACTACTACTACTACTACTACGATGCCACATGGCTCGCTGCTAAATCCTGTAATCGGGCACGCGAGGCGCACCCCGCAACTCCAAAGGCTCGGGAATGGGAGAACAGCAGTTCTCACTGTGCAGAGATTCAGCTGTGCCGTAACAACAGTTCTCACTGTGCAGAGACTCAGCGGTACCGTAAGTTCCCGTATACAGGGCCTATGGACTGGGGTTCTTCAGACCCACAGGCCCTACGCACAGAAAACCGCCCTGTCCGTGCTTGCCTTCTTTTAAGCTACGACAAATCGGTGGGCCCAACAACAAAATGCTTTCAAGTGACACAGCTGGTGAACAGGCTTACACTCGAGGAAGGGCCTGAACCCATCTCCGACCTCCTGCGTCCTAGTCCAGCTGACAAGGAGACAAAGGACGACGACCGTTGTCGGCAGGATGCGGCGTGTCGACAGCATGACGGCTGGTGGGCAGTCTCAGATGCCGACGGATCTGGCGACGCAAAGATGCTGTTTCTCTTGCAGCCACACGCGCTGTAACACCACCCGGTGTCGTGTGCTCACGCCGACTCGACTGGACGCTCGGCTCTGTCCCAGCCGCTGGATATGTGGGCCTGCTTATCGTTGGTCGACGTCTGGCCCGCGGGGAGGGTGAGGGCCTGACGTCATGTCACTGCGTGCTCGCGGGCGTCGTCTCCGTGTGAGGTCCGCTGCGATTGAGGAGGAGGGAGAGAGAGGGGGGGGGGGGGGAAACTTGAGCGCGCCGAGTCGAAACGGGACACCGAGGTTCAAGGTTCTCCTTTGCGTCGTCGCAGCCGCTAGCTTACACTCGACGCCTTGGCGTGGCTGGCGACAAATTATTTTATTTTGTTTTATGTTATTTTCTAGCAACTTTATTTCCGTGCAGCAAACGCCGAGGCGTTTCCCTTTATCAAAGACCACATTGGTTTCTTCACATGTAACTGCGCCGTGCTATTGTGGTTCGAGCAAGTCGAGAGCCTTAAAGGCGCACGGAACTTTTGCTCTTCTATTTCGTAAATATATAACTCGATATTTGGTGGACTGCCAACCGAACCTTTACTGAAGCCCATTGGAAGTCTGCACAATTTGTTCTTTAGGATTAACACTGTAAGCACTTCTGGACAGGGTAACAGCTCAGAAGCATACGACACTTGAGTCCAGAGATGGTCTGTCTTCTCAAAGACGAGAATTGCTTCAAGCAGACACTACAACCGCGTGTTCTTTCTGGTTCAAATGAACGGTTCAAAAATACGTTCAAATGAACGTATCTACATTGCCTACCAGAGCTGTTCGATGCGGTTCAAGTAACCTGCGTGTGCATCAGTCCCAGAAGTGAAACGGTGTAATAGTATGTACCCGCCGCGGTGGCTCAGTGGTTAGGGCGCTCGACTACTGATCCGGAGTTCCCGGGTTCGAACCCGACCGCGGCGGCTGCGTTTTTATGGAGGAAAAACGCTAAGGCGCCCGTGTGCTGTGCGATGTCAGTGCACGTTAAAGATCCCCAGGTGGTCGAAATTATTCCTGAGCCCTCCACTACGGCACCCCTTTCTTCCTTTCTTCTTTCACTCCCTCCTTTATCCCTTCCCTTACGGCGCGGTTCAGGTGTCCGCCGATATATGAGACAGATACTGCGCCATTTCCTTTCCCCAAAAACCAATTATTATTATTATTAATAGTATGTTCCTTCAGAAATGAGTTCAGCTCTTTTCAAGACGTCGCTGACAACACGAGTTCATGCGTAGGTTCAACGACAGTGCACGGAATCTCCGAGACGAGCATCTCGGAGTCACAGGACCCCAGCCTCGCTGGCTAGCTGGCTTGGCCCGATAACCGCGCAGTACGCACGTAAAGCGCGGTCTTGGCTGCGATTGTCGCTGCAGGAGTCATGCACACCCTGCCCCACTCGCAGCCTCCGCTATGCTCTCTCTCACAGCACTTCTCCTTTCCCCTCCGCCCCCTCACCTCTTTTCCTGACTTCTGCTTGTTTGCTTTTTTGCTTCCGTCTGTATTTTCCTCTCGACATCTCGCCCCTTGGCGGTGTCGCAGGCGTGTAAACGAACGAGGGGGGGTCTGTGTGGCAAGATTTCTGCGAATGACCGAGTTTTGGAGGAGATATTGCGCCGCCCCCGATGACCTTTGACGAAGCGTAGACGTGCAAACAGCGCAGAGGACGGAAGATTTGAAAAAATAAAGAGTACGAGGAATAGGAGAGAGTAGTCATTTTTTTAAATCTTTATTTCATTGCGCTGTTTGCCGCTATGAATCATTACCAACTCGTCCAACTAACTAACTGTGTTGCTAAACGTAGACGTACCGCGATTTTCGAAAAAAACGGCGTGTTTCTGATCGGACAGGAAGAAAGAAGCCCAGCACCGAGAACCATGAGGAGCACGTTCAATCACAAACCTTTAGCTATAGCTTGTTAGACCCCCTAACCACCCGCAACCACCTCTGTCACGGAAACTGATTTGTCCAATTTTTTAGGCATGTTTGCCGCATGCAATCTACAATGCAAGTAGTCACCGCCTGGTTATGGTCAATCCCCCTTGTGGGTATGTGCCATTTTGTGAGGCAAACAACAACAACCTTTAGCTTTTGTCTACATAACCGGAGTAACAACGAGGAGAAAGTTGTGCTGAGTTCTGTCGGGTACTTTTCAAACTGGTTTAATTGGTTTTTTGGGGAAAGGAAATGGCGCAGTATCTGTCTCATATATCGTTGGACACCTGAACCGCGCCGTAAGGGAAGGGATAAGGGAGAGAGTGAAAGAGGAAAGGAAGGAAGAGGTGCCGTAGTGGAGGGCTCCGGAATAATTTCGACCACCTGGGGATCTTTAACGTGCACTGACATCGCACAGCACACGGGCGCCTTAGCGTTTTTCCTCCATAAAAACGCAGCCGCCGCGGTCGGGTTCGATAATAATAATAATTGTTTTTTTGGGGAAAGGAAATGGCGCAGTATCTGTCTCATATATCGTTGGACACCTGAACCGCGCCGTAAGGGAAGGGATAAGAGAGGGAGTGAAAGAAGAAAGGAAGAATTAGGTGCCGTAGTGGAGGGCTCCGGAATAATTTCGGCCACCTGGGGATCTTTAACGTTCACTGACATCGCACAGCACACGGGCGCCTTAGCGTTTTTCCTCCATAAAAACGCAGCCGCCGCGGTCGGGTTCGAACCCGGGAACTCCGGATCAGTAGTCGAGCGCCCTAACCACTGAGCCACCGCGGCGGGTCAGGTTCGATCCAACTTTCAGTTTTCAGTTTAAATTATTGGTTTCTGGGGAAAGGAAATGGCGCAGTATCTGTCTCATATATCGTTGGACACCTGAACCGCGCCGTAAGGGAAGGGTAAAGGAGGGAGTGAAAGAAGAAAGGAAGAGAGAGGAGCCGTAGTGGAGGGCTCCGGAATAATTTCGACCACCTGGGGATCTTTAACGTGCACTGACATCGCACAGCACACGGGCGCCTTAGCGTTTTTCCTCCATAAAAACGCAGCCGCCGCAGTCGGGATCGAACCCGGGAACTCCGGATCAGTAGTCGAGCGCCCTAACCACTGAGCCACCGCGGTGGGTCAAGGGTACTTTTTAAGCGTGACACCATATCCGTGACAACGCGAGTGAATAAAAATTCAGACAGGAGCATCGCTTATGTCAGGAAATGTCACTGCAGTTGAGAATTGGACGATCCTTCGATTCGGCACGTATGGTTCAATATCTTCAAGTTCAGAATAAATATTTTACTTTGTGTAAGCTCATGCTTTCACCAAGCTTCGCTACCCCCTCCCCATTTTACAGCGACAGCTGTTATTCGCCCGTCTCTGGATTTCGCGTCGTAGTCGTCCGCCGTCGTCGGCGTAACCGGTGAGTGCTACCGTGGGTGCTAGCGCACCCACCGGTTGCGCCGGTCAACCTGGGTCGCATAAGCCTACGGGTGGCTTTGTTTGCAACAGCCGCCTGCCAGTGCAGGGGGCATCACTTGACCACTACACCAGTGCGCCAGCAAAATATCTCCAAAACTAAACGCATAAACAGCTATCGCTGAACGTCGCGTTACAGTCATGACCGTCCTGTGAGTGTCTTTCCCCTGGCACTGCTGGCACCAGTTCATTTACTTTAAGAAAACAAATTTTGTGAAAAGATTGGATAGACGGGAGAGTTAGTAAAAGATTACTGTTGATGGTACAGCGCTTGCCTGCGTTGTCTTCCTTCTTTCTTTGTCATTTGTTTCGCGCCGTACGATTCACAATTAACTGCAGTTTTATCCGCGGTCTCCCACTCTGCTGGGCTTTGTGTTAGAGTGCTGCGCTGTGTACATTTAGTCTGGTTTTGCCTGTCAGTCTCCATTCGCCCACAGTGTCCTTCGTTGCCTGCCTCGAACTGCAGCATCTTGCACTGAAAAAAAGAAGAAAAAAAACTGGGAAAAAAAATCTTACCGAGGGCCCTTTTGTGTTTCGGTACGTACGCAAAGCAGCGCTCGGCGACCCGGTGTGATTGCTGCAGTTCCCGACTTCTTCCTTTTCTCGATTCTTCTTCCTTTTCATCCTAAACATTAATTGTCTTTCCCCTTCTTTGACTTTCAGTCATTCAAGAAGACTCAGCTTCCACCCGCATATTTCAGTGCGAAAGGCCTACTTCACGAGGTCAAACCAGCTCACCGGCTTGTGTGATGCTTGACCCTGAGGGTGACATTGGGCAAACAATAAATAAATAAAATAAATACTGCCGAGACTGGGATTGGAACCCGCGATGGCGCGAACAGATCAGCTTTGCTGGCCACTGCACGAGAGCGCTACGCTATCGCCGCTTTTTTTTTTTCCAGCATGGTGTTTATTATAATGATGCGATGTTTTATGTGCGTCAGCTATCTCCAAACATTAAGAAAACAGTGGCAAATCAACACACCTAGGCAACGAAGCAGGAGAAAAAGAGTCGATCCATGCACACAGCTAATACATCATAATACGACACATCTAAGCAACAGAGAACTGGAAAAAATGCAATGAACAGCACAACAATAAGAGTTAGTGTCACTGCGGTTAAAACTCGGTCTGGGCATACAATTCTATTAGGTGCACAGTCATTCGACTGAAATGGTCTTTAGCAGAAACGACAGATTCACAATGTCGGTCCATCACGCTTGTTTTCCAGAGGCTGTGTAATGCAATTAAAAATAATTATCTAAGGAGTCATCGTAAAATGGTAGAGCAGCGAGATATCGTACAGAATGCGGCGTCAAATTAAATCTTTTCTTTTTGGTTTACATTGGAGGATGTCTCAGAAGAGTGTCGCACCTTTACAATTGATGAAACAATGCTCAATCGTTTCAGGAGCAACACAAAAGCGACAATTAATCGTAAACACCAAAACACCATTTTTTTAGCCATATGTTAACCGGTAATGTCTCAGTGTGTAGCTTAAAGAAATTTTTTTTTGTACATAGCAAGAGGGGCATTTTACATACTGTCCTGAGTACGTCATGTCCTGGTAAACCACAAGCCGATCACATCTCTTATTGAACTGCAACACACTTTCACGCTGTGGATTGCACATCGCCTTCTTCATGAACTAATACTACTGTCAAACTAATATCCACGTTTCGAGCTATATGTGGTGGTTGTGACAGATGTACACTGCATGTCTTGTCGTGGACAACGTTATGTCACAAATACGGCACTGGAGCAATACGCGTTGGCGTTGACAACATTGTTGCAGAAACGCGGCACTGGAAATTAGGCCGCCTGCGTACATTGGGTAAATTGGCATTGACGACGAAAAAGTTGAAGACGGGCATTACTGTCTCCCTGGGTCAGTGGACACCTCAATCGCGCTTTCAAGCACGCGGCGGTGGTGTCCACCTGTGGGGGGGTTCTAGGACTTGGCACCACTATGGGATGTGGACTGCACCTGGTGCAGCGCTGGAGGGGGGTGCGGGGTTGTGATTGCCGGGAGGATTACTGCGACGGCGGCGCTGCGCTGGTCAACACCACTAGCGACGTAAAATTTCAAAAAATTTAGAAAGCCACTAAAGTTATGTTCTATTTTTTCTTTCAGAAAAATACGCAACTTCGAAAAAAGATGACAACGCAGTTTCATTAAGTGCATTAAAATTGAGACTCAGAAACGCAAAATAATATTAATAATTGTTTTTGGGGAAAGGAAAATGGCGCAGTATCTGTCTCATATATCGGCGGACACCTGAACCGCGCCGTAAGGGAAGGGATAAGGGAGGGATTGAAAGAAGAAAGGAAGAAGGAGGTGCCGTAGTGGAGGGCTCCGGAATAATTTCGACCACCTGGCGATCTTTAACGTGCACTGACATCGCACAGCACACGGGCGCCTTAGCGTTTTTCCTCCATAAAAACGCAGCCGCAGCGGTCGGGTTCGAACCCGGGAACTCCGGATCAGTAGTCGAGCGCCCTAACCACTGAGCCACCGCGGCGGGCAGAGAAACGCAAAAAAACTATTTTTTTTTTAACCAGAACAAAGATGCAGCAAAACCTTTTCAGGAAAAGATGGCGACAAATTGCATACGGTATACAATCGACGCAAAGCATCGCATCAGTCCGACTTGTCACTGCTGGGTGGGGAAGTGCTTGCTATGGTGCACCTTTCCCAACGTTGAGGTTCGAGTACACGTACACGAGTTTAACTTTGAACGCGCTCTCCCACAAACCTGTTGCCCAGCTTCGCATGCACGCTACCGTACAGAGACCAGCTTCTTTCACATGATGGAAATTGCGGGGGAGTTCAGACCAGCCGACATGCGACTGACGTTAGCCGTTGGTTGCTACAAAGGCCACCATGTGGATGGCTCCAGATGTTTAGCAGGCCCCAAAACAACTCATTTATACCAAAAATTTAGTGGGTAGTGAGCAGAAAACCATGCAGAAAACTTCTGTTGGAAATTTCGGCGTTTCCTTCTTCTTCTGGGCGAAGAAAAAAAATGCGCAAAAATTTTCCCAATTTTTCATAGTTTTCTTATGCACTTACATGTTTATTTGCCACACGAGATTTCGTGCCTCAGTTCGTGATGAAAGCGAGATTTCCCCTCACCTTAACGCCATTTTCGAGCACAACATTCTACTCATATCAACGCACTCGTGTTTACATTAACAATCGTTGTTTGCTTTTGATGACAGTTTATTTGCCCTGTAAATAATCTCAAAGTGTCAATGCACGCATTCATCCGTATTGCAAAATTGTTTGCTGCGTTTTAATTTCTTCGGTATAGTGCTGCATTAGTTTTAAATAAAATGTCACGCGCTTGTTTTGCTGCTTCTTAGAAATAAGCATGTATAGATGTACTCACTGAGCAGTTTTCAATTTTTCATGTAAGGTTTCGTGAAATTGTCTGCTGTGCGCTACAAAGCGAGCGCCATTTTAAAAGAGCATTGCGTGGGGATATGGCACATGCGGGGTCACACAACCGGGTCAGCACGCTGGATTCCGCAGATATTCGAAGCGCTCCTGTGTGCGTTCTTTTTTACCCTTTGTCTTATTCCTAATTGCTGTAAGCATTGTGAATTCTTATGGCATTATAAAGCTTCATCCAGGCAATAACGGCGTCGAAGATGACGATGGTAACATTGATAGCTATAAGACTGAGAGTTGCATGAAAAGGTGAGCTCTTGAGTTTTGATAGAACATGGCTGTAGCTGGCTCAGGACCGGAACAATCATGCCCAACATTCTCGGACAGAAGTTTTTAAAATTTGAAAATTGTAAGGTACTGTTATGCAAATATTGAACTTAATGGTCTATTCTTCTATGTATCAAAATATTTCTTTTGAATTGTTTCCATCGATCGCATCGAACAGTTAAGACTGCCATAGAAAACTAATGGGGAACGCTTTTGATGATAGCAAAAACGTTAATATAAAAGCAAATTCAAGACTGCCGTCGGGTGATCTGCGGATATATTGATTGGTACAGCGAAACCTTACATTATATGAAAAAATTGCGTTCATCAACTGTTTCCCGCTTAAAAATGCTTTTGTCCAGAATTGTTGGGCATGTGACATGCACATTATAAAAGGGCTTTGCAGTTCAGTGGAGCCCGGGTTCGAACCCGACCGCGGCGGCTGCATTTTTATGGAGGAAAAACGCTAAGGCGCCCGTCTGCTGTGCGATGTCAGTGCACGTTAAAGATCCCCAGGTGGTCGAAATTATTCCGGAGCCCTCCACTACGGCACCTCTTCCTTCCTTTCTTCTTTCACTCCCTCCTTTATCCCTTCCCTTACGGCGCGGTTCAGGTGTCCAACGGTATATGAGACAGATACTGCGCCATTTCCTTTCCCCAAAAACCAATTATTATTATTATTATTATTATTATTATTATTATTATTATTATTATTATTATTATTATTCAGTGGAGACAGTTCGGATGATGAGCACCCGCGGTGGCTCATTTAATTCTCTGACAAGGTCGCGAGATTGAATCCTCCAGACCGTATTTTGATGCAGGCGAAATGCAAAAACTCTCATGTGCTGTGGTGGAAATTAATCCGGAGTCCTCCCTTGTACGACGTGCCTCACAGCCCAGAATTCCGCTTCGGCACGGAAAATGTATTATTAACGCGACAGTATTAAAAAAACTCATCAAAAAACGAAATGTGTTGCCGATCATCAAATTCGCCCTTTCTTTTTTTAGGGGAGTCGGACAGCCGGAAAAACCGGGCTTGCCCAGGGCCGCAGTGATACTCTGAATCGCTTCTGACGAAGGAGCTTAGTGTTGAACTTGACGCTGGTTATACCGTAAGAGTCTTGAGTCGAACTCTTCACTTGGGAGTGAAACACGAACCACCTGTTTGCAGGCTGAGTTGTTCGAAACTGGGTTTGCCCCCGAAGGCGCGCTGCGGGCTATGCGGAGCCTCCTCCAAGCACACACCCCTGAAGAAGCCGGGCCGGGGGTGGCTTGTACCCATTTTTACCGGTGGCTGTCCGGCGGTGGGTTTCGAACCAACCACCTCCCGCTGCCGAAGCTGAGCCACCGAAGCGGTTTCCTCAAAATGTGCACAAGCTATGGCCCGGCCTGGTGCTCGGCTTGCTAGGGTTACATGTAGGCTTGGCAAAGGAGCCTGCCCCTTCAAATCTCGTCCTTGTGGGCTTGGGAGAGCTGCGCATGCGGGAGGTGCGGGGTTCGATCCCCAGTACCGCCGGGTTCCCACCGGTGATACAATGGGTACAAGCTTTCCCATGGCCTGGTGCTTGGCTTATTTAGGGTGAAATGCTTGGGAAATGGGTCTTCGACCCCACCTTGAGAAGTAAAAAAAATAATGTAGATTAGCTCAGCTAATCCAGGATATACAAAGCGAAAGATGTCGGCGTTCACTGTGTTCATTGGCGTTGGCGTTGACAGTGTTCTAGACGGCGATGGGTTTGAGGAAAGGAAGGGCGCGTAACTGGCTCCCTGGATATTCGGACGCCTCATTCGTGTTTTGGTACACGTGGCGGTGGTGAGAGAGCGAGATGTGGCCAGAATGCAATAGCGCTGCATGCCACCTCCCAGGGTGGTAGGGAGGGCTCGCTGCCTATCCAGTGTGCGGAACGCAATCAAACCAGGCTTTTGCAGTTGAACACCAAGCAACGTATATGGAAGCGAGATTGAGGTCTCCACTGAGCCACGGAGCCGGTTTGCGCCTTTCCTTTCGTGAAAATGAACGTCCCTTGCAAAGTTGTCAACGCCATTGAACTCTATGAACGCCGTCGGCTCGTTTGTTTTGTTTGGTTTTTGAGGAAAGGAAATGGAACAGTAACCGTCTCACATATCAAAATCAAATAAATTCAAATCATATTTTATTCTCCAGCAAGTTTCTGGATGGTCACCTGGGCTAAAAGCTGTACGAACAGCTTGACGGAGGCCCAGGAAACCATTACATGGCAGCAGCAGACAGAACGAAATAACAATTAATGAACAATACAGTAGTGGTCGTCAATAAATAAATAGAAAAGAAATTATACAGTGTATGCATGAGAGCAACACAGCAGAAATATGATAACAATGTTTATCAATAATGAATGAATGCAAAAAAAGAGTACAGTGATAACAGACATTTTCTCATACGACATAAGAATAAATACAGATTACATTTTCACAAAGTATGTTCGCAGTTGTTTTGGACTAAATCCAGCAGTATCTTTATATTTATTAAGAAAAAATGGCAGATTGCGAGCCAAGGATTGCAGCTTGTAATCAGTTCGAAACTGTGGCAAGGACCAAGTGTCAGTACAACGAGTGCTAACTGTTGGTGTACGATATTCAAGGGAAGCAAGTTGTGTCAAGAATCTCGGTGGACACCCGAACCGCGCCGTAAAAGGAGGAATAAAGGAGGGAGGGAAAGAAGAAAGAGAGCGGTGGAACACCTGTGGCTCAGTGCTACTGGTGGCGCATGCGCAGTAGTCACTAGGGAGCGAGAGAGAGAGAGAGTCGGCAGCGGCCACCTGCGCCGTGCGTGACGTCACTCATGCTCCGACATACGCCGGCTCGCGCGAAGCGCGGTGTTGTCTAGCGTAGTGAAGCTTTCGCTTCAAAAGGGCCACAAATGGGCTTCTACCGCACGAGGCGGATTTAAGGTTGCTTGACGGCGGAACTTATCTCTGATCCGTCAAGGCAACTGTCGATTACTCAAGGTGGGGTCAAAGACCCATTTTCCAAGCATATCAGCCCTTAAGAAGCCGAGCACCAGGTCTGGGGAAAGCTTGTACCCATTGTATCACCGGTGAGTATCCGATGGGTAACCCTGAGGACATTGTCATCATCATCATCATCATCGACCCCCGCCGTTGTCACGGCCACACCTAGGGTTTCTTTTCCTGTTGGCGCAGTGCCGAACTCTCTTCGAAGACGAAGACTCACCTGCGTTCAGTTCAGTTCAGAAAAGCTTTATTTCCGGCAGATGGTGGTCTCCCTACCCCCTCTCAGGCTCGGCCGAAGCCAAAGCCCGATTAGGAGAAGAGGCCGTCGGCTGAGGACGGTGTAGCTGATGCTTCACGGCCTCAGCCGCCACGCGGGTGGCTTTGCGCTGCGCGTTGGGGTCCTCGCTCCGCAGCAGCGCCTCCCAGGCTTCAAAACTATTTATTTCTTCCTTAGCCCCTGGTGTGCTAAGACATTCCCAAGTAATGTGGTTTAGTGTAGCCCTTTCCCCACAGTCGATACATTTTTCGTCACCTGGGTTCTTAGCAATTTTGACTGGCGATATGTATACCCCTGCTTGGATCCTCCTCCAGATATACGCCTCTTTGTGAGTAAGGGATACGTCTGGAGGAGGGTATATTCTTCTTCCTAATTTGTAACCATCCGTAATTTCCTTGTACGTGATTGGGGCATCCTTAAGATTTGTGCAGACCGGTTGCTCCGCTGCTGCCCGGATGTAGGTTACTCGGGCTAGCAGGTGAACGGCCTCGTTACCAGCTATTTCTTCATGTGCTGGTATCCAGAATAGTGCAGCAGACCTATGTTTTGGCATGCTTTCCAGAATGCGTTTGGCTTCCCAAGAGACCAAGCCCTTACTAAAATTTCTGACAGTGGATTTACTGTCGCAATGAATGTACCCTGCATTAGATCTGCCAGGGCGAGCGTTGGCTGGAGGGAAGATGACGTCACCAGAGCGGATCATTCTCGTTGGCTGGAGGGAAGATGACGTCATCAGGCCGGGAGTGCTGTCACTTCCGGTAAGGCATCAACAGCTTCCATGCTATATCGCATGGCCAACACGTAAGCTGATGAGGTGTCTCTGTGAAATTTTTAAAAATAAGTTTATTATTAGACAGTTTTAGCTGTGCGTACGCAAGTGCTTGCGTACGCAAAGAGCTACGGCGCTGCGTGCGTTACGCTGTCCGCTCCAAAGTATAGCTTTAGCTGACCGTGCCGTAGCGTCCCTCAGGCGCACGTGGCGCCATCTAGTGACAAGAAGTCAAACCACATCAACGCTCGGTTGAAGAAAATTTCATCCGTGATTACTGATAACTACTGTGAGTGCATTGGGAGCCTTTTTTGTTCCAAGAAGAAAAACTATGCAAACCGAAGAAAATGCAAGATCTGGCTAAAAGTTAGCAAACTGCTTCGCCAGGTGTCGTTGCTACGAGGAAAACACACTGAATATAGTTAGGCCTAGGAACTTGAAGATCGCCAAATTATCTGAAAAACAGGGGCTAGTTATCGCTTATACCGCTACGTGTGGGCAAGAATAGGCGAAATAAAAGCGAACCGCTACCATTTGAGCGAGCTACTGCGCCGGAGAATCCAGCGGCGACATGTATTTATTCCGAAGCGGGCGAGCAGGGCGCCGCCATCTTGTCAAAGTTAGCGTACGCAAGCCACGCAAGCGCCGCAACGCAAACTCCGCTGGCTAGCGTACGCAAGGCTACCGTACGTAAGACGCAAGGCTTGCGCTTGCGTTCTGCGCATGCGCACTACCGTCCCCGCAAACTCCTCGCGTACGCTAACTCTTTGAGTACGCACAGCTAAAACTGTCTATTAAGGTGATAATGAAGAAGAAAGAAAGCACAATGAATCCCAGAGGTGTATAGTTGTAGGTCTAGAGCGTGCATCAGGAAGACGTACATTCAAAAAGGCCCCGGAGGTCACTGCCATCGTGTCTCTGAAGTCTGGTTAGGTCGTTCGCACTCATGTACAGTGCCAACGGTAAGTTCGCCCGTGTCGATGTTGACGTCGCGTGTCTGCCGTTACAGGCCAGCCGCCGCTGCCTCTTGGCTGGCGGTGGTTCCGAAGCAGGCGTCCATGTCGAACTGCGGCACCTGGTCCTGCGGCACAGGCAGCTCGTACGGCCGGCACGGCAGGGGTTCGCTCCAGAAGAACCCGTGCAGCAGGGCCTGTCACGGAGCAGCCAATGACATCGCTCCCTTTTGAAGAGCAACTTACTTTGCGTAACGATGGAAGACAGGCGGTGCACATTAAAAAGCCAGCGTTTTATATAACAGAAGCTCGAAGGGAGAATGAAGATGACAAAGCGAGCGTGACGACTGCGATGCAGAATCCCTCACTTAAATTTGTACTTATGCAGATGTGGGTTCGCTGCAACAAATCTTTGCGTATCACGTGGGCAAGTTGAAACAACAGATCATTTTCTCCTCTCTTGCCGGCGGTTCACAGTTCAGAGAAAAC
Source organism: Amblyomma americanum (assembly GCF_052857255.1). Classification (NCBI taxonomy): domain Eukaryota; kingdom Metazoa; phylum Arthropoda; class Arachnida; order Ixodida; family Ixodidae; genus Amblyomma; species Amblyomma americanum. The sequence goes on along the minus strand of NC_135501.1, from coordinate 187,744,184 downwards.
AGTATTTGGAGGTCCCTCTTTCGAGGTTAGGACTCCCTCTGTCTTTTCCAGTTATTCTTTCGTTCAGTGCGAGCGCAAAGGGATTCCCGTTAAGCAGTGTCTGCGGCTACCTTCATGATTACATAAGTGCAACTGATCGATTACCTTGTTAGCTGTATACAAAATTTTGTCGCATGTCCAAACATGCTCGATTCTATTCCTGGTAATTCATATTTCTTTAATTCATTTCACTGTTCCAATTCTTATATTGACTTAGTCTTCTCACGCCTATTTTTCCCCGCGCAAATTCCTCATCGGGATTATCTACTGAACCTTGGCCAATCCCCCTGCGTGGGTATGTGCCACGCTTACTAAGGAGAAGAAGAAGAAGACGACTGTGCGAGCCGCATGAATGTAGGAGCGGATTTAAGGGTGCGTTCCCCCACGGGCTGGAAATTCTACATATAATAATAATAATAATAATAATAATAATAATAATAATAATAATAATAATAATAATAATAATAATAATAATAATAATAATAATAATAATAATAATTGGCTTTTGGGGAAGGAAATGGCGCAGTATCTGTCTCATATATCGTTGGACACCTGAACCGCGCCGTAAGGGAAGGGATAAAGGAGGGAGTGAAAACAGAAAGGAAGGAAGAGGGGCCGTAGTGGAGGGCTTCGGAATAATTTCGACCACCTGGGGATCTTTAACGTGCACTGACATCGCACAGCACACGGGCGCTCTAGCGTTTTTAGAACGCATTTTTTTTGACAAAGAAAGCCCAAGAAATGCATGGTCCCAAGCAGCATATGTAATTGTCCCAATATTGTAAATTGATGGTTTCACATCGGTCCTTTGTTGGGCCAGCCTTTGCCAATACATTTACAATATTTAGCCAATTACCTGCGTTGCTTGGGGTAAATGGGACCGCCACCTCCGAGAGTGACCCATAAATCCGCCCCTGTTCATATGAATGCGAGCAACTCTGTATGCAACGGCGGCAGCTGCAGTTTTCTAAACGATTGTTCTTTACTGCCACCATACACATAGCGTAATCCTGTAGTGGAGTTGCGTATTAAGGAACTGCAGTTGGATCGTCATTTTCAGCGCAGTTAATTAGCAGATACGCGGACAGTGCTTTTTTTTTTTGAGACCGAAAGAAAGATTATTGTCAACATGCATTCATATCGCCTTTCATGTACTATCCAGCAGACGAAGGAAACCTGATAGGTGGCTTCGAATGTGTCGGATGTTTACCAGATATATGCTATCGCATTCACGGCGCGACTTGCAGCGAAGCAGACGAAAGGATGAGCTAACATCCTATCCCTCGTGTTGTGTGTACTGCTGTCGCAACATTCATATCTTTTTAAGATATACCCATACTCGCCTGGGAGCAAGCGATCCGCCTCTCCGGATCGTAGCACACAAATGCCCTGACGAGGTCCCTGGCTTGCTTGCTGACGTCGGGTAGAAGCGTCCGCCAGGGCACACCGCCGCTCTCCGAGAAGCTGATCTTGTGGTAGTCCGGCAGGTCCTTCAGTCCCTGTTTGGACGACGAAGTCACGTGGCAACAACGGAGCAGGTATCAACACTTCGCAGAACAGTGCGTCCCAAACTTCCGACTTGCTCTTACTCCCCGACTGTTAGGTCCCTGTTAAACCACGCTGTTAAGCCGACTGTTAGACTACATTTACAAGTCATATGATATCGTCGTATCATCAGCCATGCAGACATCTTTGTGCGGCATTACTTCGCAGGTGGTGCAGGACATACCACGCGTGGAAAACAGACGCAAGCTTTGGCATATTTAATATTTTCACATTTGTGCCAGCTGATAGCTTTATACCCGGCAAAGAAACGACAGATTTGTTGAGCCACAGCGGATCAACAAATTTGGGCCGTTTCTCGCGCCGCAGAGAGCGAAGAGCGACGTCCATCAAATCGCGTCACTCCGTGGCGCAAGTGTCACGTGACAATCTTTGCCCGCCTGCGCTGCACTCCTCGCCCCCCCCCCCCCCCTTCCCGCTGCTGCAGCGAGGGCGGGCTACATGCCTCTCTCCTTACGGTGTTTACACGCCTCTTAATAATTAAGAAGCCTAACACCAATAGTTAAAGAGTTCACTGTTCAATATTAGTTAACGAATCTCCTAGTTAACCCGTTTTAGCTGTATTCTGGCGCACTACACCGCTGACAGTGCTATGCAAATAAAAGCGCTCTTCTAACTAAAAATGCCTATTTTAAAAATTGCTGACAGACTTAGGCGAAATACTTTGTATAACCTGCCTACCTCATTTTGGTGGGCGGGGCGCAGCTTGAATTTCTAAACATGAACTATGACGGCCCAGGATACAGACTTTGTGCTTCGCTGACACTGTGGTACTAACGGTAATCACCAGGCCGATGCGGCTGCGCTTTCTGCTCACAACGACGGACTTCCAGTGAGGATCCCAATATCAAGACCTGACGCTCCGTGTGGGCTTCGCCCTTTGGCGCTAGAGCTCACACTTTCAGCGTGGAACACGGGAGAGTTTTGCAACCTCCGCCTCAAGGCACTGGACCCTGGACTGCGCCTTCGTCTTCCACGTAACTTAGCACGTCGCGACGCTGCATTGTTATGCCGTTTATGGATCGGCGTTGCTTTTACCAACCACTATGCTTTCCGGATGGGGATGGCCGACAGCCCTGCCTGTGAAAGCTGCGGTTGTGAGGAGACCGTCGCTCATCTTCTCTGTGAGTGCCCTGCATTTGCGAGCGCAAGACATACACTGTGTTGTGCCCTGGACCGCCTCGATCCTCGCCCATTAACAGAGCAAAAGATCCTCGGTCCGTGGCCACAGCAGTCGACTGCCCTCAAGGCATACAAGGCACTCTTTGCCTACTTGAGAGCGACTGGATTGAGTGACAAATTGTGACCTCGTGTGTGTGTGTGTGTGTTATGCCTTTTTCCCCTTCTCTCTTCCTCCTTTTAGTCCCCTAATCCCTCTTCCCCCAAAGCAGGGTAGCCAACCGGAACCCCTTTCTGGTTAACATCCCTGCCTTTCCCTCCTCCTCTTTATCTATCTTTAAAATTCGCTTCAGATCCGCCAAGCTCACTCCTTCAAACGCGCGTTAAAATTGAGTGTCCTTGTTATTCTCGCTTGTTACTCTGAAGCTGAGCGGAAAGTTGGGCTTGTTGGTATGGATTCATTGCGGATACAGTAGAACAAAAAAATATAAAACAAGACATAAAGGAATAGACACACAAGACAAGTGCTCCGGTACTCACCGGCCAGACCTGTTCATTCGGTGTGCCCAGGGCCTTGATGACGAGGCACAGTTGCTCGATGTCGCTTTCACCCTGAAAGGAAATCGGGAAAACTGGTTTTTGAAGGAATAAAAAAAATTACTGTAATGAAAGAGAGAGGCCTTTCCGGACTCACGCGAAAGAGGGGAGACCCGTTTAGCATCTCGGCGAAGACACAGCCAATGGCCCTGCAAGAATTAATTAATTAATTAATTAATTCGGCTCACTCTTGCAACAGCATGAGCACACCTTGCTATAAGGAACACGTAACTTGGCGGATCCTTTGACACGATCGATGTCTGTGTGTAAATGTCGGTTTTGCTGCAGTGATCACAGTCGACATTTTATTAATATTAATAATTGGTTTTTGAGGAAAGCAAATGGCGCCGTATCTGTCCATATATCGTTGGACACCTGAACCGCGCCGTAAGGGAAGGGATAAAGGAGGGAGTGAAAGAAGAAAGGAAGAAAGAGGTGCCGTAGTGGAGGGCTCCGGAATAATTTCGACCACCTGGGGATATTTAACGTGCGCTGACATCGCACAGCACACGGGCGCCTTAGCGTTTTTCCTCCATAAAAACGCAGCCGCCGCGGTCGGGTTCGAACCCGGGAACTCCGGATCAGTAGTCGAGCGCCCTAACCACTGAGCCACCGCGGCAATTTTTTGGTTTGAGAAGAAGGCGACACAAGGAACAAAGAACGACAAGACCCTGAACTGCCACCTTAAAGGGTCTGCCCGTTCCCGTAAGGCTGCCATCGTTACAGTGCATGTTCTTCGTTGCTGACATCACGCTTTCCTCTTCAAACAGTCCTTCCTCAAATGTCCGTGAAATTGCGTCCGACACTACAGCCTCGGATTGTGGCTCTTGAATTTTTTCAATCAAATCAAATCAAAATTTATTCGCCTGTATGCGTACATATTCATACATTCTGATCTGCCTAAGCACATTTTGCTTGTTGGCTGATCAGGCGGCAGGTGGAGTAGTAACTCTGTATGAATAGATTTCTTTTCTAAACAGTCATGCTAACACAGAGAAAAAAGTCTGAACACAAAATAGCACATATGAAAGAACTCAAGCTATACACAAGGCAATACGTTTGCACACCAATTTCTTATGACCTTCATCATCCTACGCTTGTTATTAGCAATACATAGATCATCGGGAATTTTATTAAATACAGCTGGTACATAATAATTGCACATCTTTTTACCATAGTTTGTATAAACCCGTGGCTTAACAAAGCGTTCCGTTTTTCTCAAGGTGACATCTTTTTTTTTTACGGGAGTCTTATATTCATTTGAATAATAATAATAACGCGTTAACACAACAAAGTGGAAGAGTTCACGAATGTGAAGGATGCCTAACTCATCGCATTTCCCTTTCATGTCAACCGAGTGTAGTCTGGTGGCGTAAGATATAGTGTTCACTTTTCTTTTTAGGATAACATGTAATGCTTCTTTCTTGTATTCGGAGCAGTTACCATATACGGTAATGCCGTACTTTAAAACAGGTTCTACTAATGCTGTATAGATCAATCGTCTAAGATGAGACGGAGATTTGCCACGAAGGTGATACATCATAGCCGCAATGGCCCTTATCTTTCTAGAGAGGTAGACGATGTCGTCGCTCCATGCGAGGTGTTGGTCAAAGTGGATGCCCAGATAGAGAACTTAACCTGCAACGCGCTAGCTTGGCCGAACCGAAGCAAGAGGCTTTAACCGGAGAACGATTTCCTGCATTTCCCTCAGCGGAGGCCCTTCAGCCAATGACGTCGACCGGTTGACGTGGGGTTGCGGTTAACCCTCTCAATCCGTGGTTAATTTCCTCGATTGTCGAAACCGCATGTACTTTGGAGCCATATGTATAGCCAAAATTTGTTGGGGCCACAGCGCCGAGAGTAACCGCGTTTTAGATATTCTATATAATAACTGATACGGATGTCACTTATATACGATGGACTACACGCCTTTTAGTAATTAAGGAGCCTAACAGTAACGGTCAAAAAGACAACTATTCAATATTAGCGCGTCTTAGCTGTATTCTGATGTACTGTACTTACACCTCTGACAACGCTATACAGTATGCCGGAAAAAAAAGCGCTGTTATAACTAAAAAAATGGCAGTTGCATTAACTTGGCTAACCCTGGAATTCAGCGAAAAGCTTCTGCACACATGGTTACTTATCACGTGGCTTCACATCACCCCATTGGATGGTCTTAAAGTCGAAAGGTCAACCCAAAGGTCACCCAACGTCAAAGGTTAACTAAAGGTCATGGGTCAAAGTCAGGGGTCAAGGGTTCGACACCATAACTGTGCCACATGTGGTCATACACGGCTATCCTTGGTTGGGCTGAAGGTCGTTCAAGGTCGTTGTACTGCCTACCCGAAGACTGCTTCACCTAGCGCTGTGAAGCTTTTCGCTTCAAAAGCCTACTTTTAAAAATTGTGGAAAATCTTAGATGAAACGTCCTGTATAAATGAGAGCGTTCTCCTGCTTCCGCTGTAAATTCTAAACACAAGCGCCTCAGCCACCGCGCTACAGCGACATGTATACTTCCCAGCAATGGTTTTAGCTGCCATCATGCATCAGATACTGAAGCCCTGTACACTGAGTGGCCACTCAATCTGGAGGAAGGAGGAGCTGCTTGTCTGTTTGCTGCCTTATTATACGTACAGGGTGTGTCAAAAGTTCCCAGACCACTGGGTCTGCGTTTCAGCAGTATATTCTGGTACTATAATTAACACTTTCCTTACCACGCCTATATTCAAATCGTTTAATTTGAACATACCCAGCAATTCTGGACAAAAGCATTTTTGAGCGGAAAACCGTTTATGAACGCAATTTTTTATACAGTGTCAGATTTCACTACAACAATCAATATATCATCAGATTACGCGACGGCAGTCTTGTATTTTTTTTTCCTATTCACGTTTTTGCTATACCGTCAAAAGCGTTCCCATTGGTTTTGTATGGCAGTCTTAACTGTTCAATGCGATCGATGGAAACACTTTAAAAGAAAGATTTTGCTACGTATCACAATAACGAACCATTGCCTTCAATGTTTCTATAACAGTGTCTTACAATTTTCCAATTTTCAAAGTGTTTGTTCGAGGAAGCTGGACTTGAACGGCATGAATTAAGCAGCTCACCCTTCGCGATGCGAGCTGCTCCTGCACAAGTGACGCCACTAAATATGCTGCAAAAGTACTGTACTTTAGGTTTCAGACTCGCATTTTTCCTCAGCTGGCCGTGCGAGGGAATATTTAAATGTAAACTTCTCGCGAAACCTAGGCCGCCGCGGTGGCTGAGTGGTTATGGCGCTGGGCTCCTGACCCGAAAGACGCGGGTTCGATCCTGGCCGCGGCGGTCGGATTTCGATGGAGGCGAAATTCTACAGGCCCGTGTACTGTGCGATGTCAGTGCACGTTAAAGAACCCCAGGTGGTCGAAATTATCCGGAGCCCTTCACTACGGCGTCCCTCATAGCCCGAGTCGCTTTGGGACGTTAAACCCCCATAAACCATTCTCGCGAAACCTGCGGCGAGCTTGGCGTCCAACTCGGCATCCTCGCCTCGCACCGACCCTCCTCAGCACTGTAAGTGAAAGCTTGGATCATTATTTGTCTGAAATGACCAAACGCCCAGCTCGAAATTCTGTTCAGCAAACACGGTGTTCGAACCCGACCGCGGCGGCTGCGTTTTGACGGAGGAAAAACGCTAAGGCGCCCGTGTGCTGTGCGATGTCAGTGCACGTTAAAGATCCCCAGGTGGTCGAAATTATTCCGGAGCCCTCCACTACGGCACTTCCTTTCTTCTTTCACCCCCTCCTTTATCCCTTCCCTTACGGCGCGGTTCAGGTGTCCAACGATATATGAGACATATACTGCGCCACTTCCTTTCCCCAAAAACCAATTATTATTATTATTAACGCGGAGAGAATATCGACGGCCGTGCGTCCAGTGTTGTCACACACGCTGCAGATTTCTCGCAGAAATCTACCAGATCGGAGGCCACGAAATGGGAAAGTATAATAAATAATAATAATTGTTTTTTTGGGGAAAGGAAATGGCGCAGTATCTCTCTCACATATCGTTGGACACCTGAACCGCGCCGTAAGGGAAGGGATAAGGAGGGAGTGAACGAAAAAAGGAAAGAAGAGGTGCCGTAGTGGAGGGCTCCGGAATAATTTCGACCACCTGGGGATCTTTAACGTGCACTGACATTGCACAGCACACGGGCTCCTGAGCGTTTTGCCTCCATAAAAACGCAGCCGCCGCGGTCGGGTACGAACCCGGGAGCTCCGGATCAGTAGCCGAGCGCCCTAACCACTGAGCCACCGCGGCGGGTAAATTGGAAAGTTTAAAAAAAGTGTTCAAAAGTTTAAAAAATTTGAAACTGAAATGGGAAAGTTTAAAATTCGTTTTTTCGGAAACAAAACATCAACCCCGGTGCGAAATTTGTCATAAAATGTCAGAAAAAATGCGTAGAACATTAAAATTTTCGGCTAAATCAAAGGAGGCAGAAAAAAAAATGTCCGAGTTGTCACCAAACGTGGAAAGCACAGCGCTTACAAGCATTTTTTAGTCAGTCTATAGACTATCCATAGACTTCTGCCTATAAAATCTATACACTCCCTATAGACAAACCCTAAAGAACAGTATATAGGCAATACACATACTATAGACAGTGTACAGATAATCTATAGATTTATGGTCATACACTTTTAGTACTTTAGTCTATGAACAGTCTATGGGCTATAAATAAAGAAAAATATCTATAGGAAGGCAATATAGTCTATGAGAAGTCTATAGATTGTCTATTGACCATTTCTATAAGGGCGCGCATGCCAGTGTCGTTTCTCTTCTTTATAGTCCGTGTTTTTGAGCACCGCGTGTTCTCCACAGTTGACTATGGCTGCGTTCCAATACTCCCAAGTAGACGGCTACTTAGACGTCTAGCCGGACAGCCGCCATCTTGGGACGCGTTCCATTTCTCGGCGAAGCAGTCTCATAAGACTGCTTCGCCGAAGTCCACATCGATGCAGGCTAACTTGCTGTCTAAAGATGGCGGAGCTGATGTACGCGGATGAGCGAGTCGGGCTCTTGCGGGCGTCGGACTGTACACGGAGTATAGGAAAGGAAAAACGTGAGTCATTACATTATGTTATTTGGTACGCAAACTAGTGGCTAATTAATCTTCGTGGACGTGCGATTCCTAGCAGTGAATCACGCAGGAGAAAATCGTGCAGTTGAGAGTTTTGCTACAGCAGCGGACGCTGTAGGTCTGTTTACGTGATCCGGCATCTGACGATGCCGGATCTTAATTAGCACCTTGATTTTAGAGAATACTGGTCGCTGTCGTTGGTTTCCTCGACGGGCGTTAAGACGGCTGGCGTGACGGTTAACAAATGTGTTTTTCTGTTGCTGTATTAGTTGCATCAACTCTTTCGCGTGCATTCCTTTTTATCTCTACACTCTCAGAACAAATACACCGGCATGTTGCGAATTGATTTTAGTCTTTGCAGGATTAAAGATCGCTGCTGTATTTAGGTCTCTCGCTGTCTCCGAGTGCCACGTACGGCAGACAGCAGCTTTAATGTCACGTATGTGTTTTCCTGTTGCAGTGTATATTAGCCGTATCGCATTTCGCGCATATTGATTACAGTCTTTCGTATTCTTTCTTATGTCTACAGGACCGTCTGGACGAGCACGTTCGAGGAGCATGTACAGTTTAGCATCAATAATAAAAGAATAATCGCATATCTCTTTAGCGTCGTTATCGGAGAGCGGCCCCGTCTGCTACAAGTAGACTGACCGATAGGCACATCCACCAGTCCGGTTTACGCGCAAAGTCATTGCAGAAGAAATGTGTAAACTTGTTGAAAACACGTTTTTAACTACCGTTATTGCTCAGTTTGTGAAAAATAGTAGTACAACTGTTCATAAGCTTTAGTTTCATTATTATGCCGCGAGGCGGCGTGAGCAGTAGACAAGTTCCAATACATGGACATGTAGACTGCTTCCTAGACGTCACACTAGACGTCTTGTTAGACGTCTAGAGTATTGGAACGCAGCCTACGTAACAACTGGCTCAACACCAGCCATACTTTCCGCATTCTACCGTGCAACAAATAACCCAACACCCAGCTTTAATACACTTCGTACTACGACGAGCCCCAGTACCGAATCACGTCGCACGAAAACGTCATGTCAACATTGACCGACATGGCACACCGTGAACAGCTACCGTGATCCGCTTCCGTGGGCACCACTGCATACGCGCTGATTGGTCGCGACGCGCAGGCGCGCACACATCTGACGGGCACGTGGCGCCATCTGGCGCCCACAGGGCGTTCTGCGCACGCGCAGTGGCGCCTCGAGGAAGCAGATCACGCTATGCTATAACCGCTATAACTCTACTGTTTTGTAGACCGCGCCCGTCCACTTGGACTTCGAGAGACGGCTAGACAGCCTACACTTCCGCGTGCTGCGAAAGCCAGCGGGACACCATGCAACCTGAGCGACGTATACAGCTGCGGTGCCCACACGTACTTACGTAAGATGGGAGCGGGATGGTAGCGGCTGCTTTGCTATCCATTGTGAGCGCGCCTCCGGGGGTGACTGGCCCGCACCCCTGCGGTCTTTCCCGCAACCTCTCCCGCGCGGCCGAGGTCCGTCCTCGGAGCGTTCCGCGCGGAACGACCTTTACGCACCTACAGCAGAAGGCCATTTCGTGTGCCCGTTTACAAAAGGGCAGTGAGAGCACTGTCATGCTGCTGAACAGCAGCTTTTCTGTTATTCCCCGTTAACGCGTGAGGGCGTGGAATCTTTGTTTAAATTTGGACGCGATGAACGCGATGCGTTGAACCAACTTCTGAAGGGCGCGTAGCCAATGCTTTTTAAATGCGACAGTGCTCAACTCCAGTGAATTCGAGTTGAGGACATTCAAGCTGCTCACAGTAGCTTGAACCTCAACTTCCACCATTTTTTTCGTAAATGAAAATACGATACAATACAATACAAGCCAAAATAATACAATACAAGCGCAACGCAAGGACAACGCAGCGAGCTATGCAAGGAAAAATGATAGGTGTAACGTTAAGAGACCGGAAGCGGGCAGAGTGAGGGAACAAACGCGGGCTAATGACATCCTAGTCGAGATCATTAGGAATAAATGGGCTTATTGGGCAGGTCATGTGATGCGAAGGCAAGATAATTAACCGCTGGTCTTTAAGGGTAACGGAGTGGATTCCAAGAGAAGGCAAACAGCAGGAGGCGGCAGAATGTTAGGTGGGCGGATGAGATTTAGAAGTTTGCGGGAATAAGGTGACCGCGGTTGGCAAAGGACAGGGCTAATTGGAGAGACATGGTAGAGGCCTTTGGCCTGCAGTGGTTGTAGTCAGGCTGATGATGACGATGATGACAAGAGCAAGCCCAGGAGCTCACGTTGAAACGATTTGGTAGTTAGGGAGCGATTGGACACATCGGGGATTCGGACGCGCTCTATAATTAAGGCTCTACAATACGCAGGGCAACCCGTCGTTGTTTTGAAGCCCGGGCAGGTTGCAGAGAATTTTCTTCTCATAGCCGCTATGCTGCTGCTGCCCAATGCGGCTCGATCGCCTGGCGTCTGCTTTCTCCGCTGCTGAAGGCGTCGCGGAAATCGAGCATATTTCTATATGATCGTGAGGTGGGGTTCACAATAAAGCCGTGACGAGAGTAGCATCTTGGTTACAGCGCTGGTCAGTTCCGAAGCGCCCTCAGCTGTGGCATCGATGTGAAACCGGCTAGGCTTAGAGACCGCTATAAGGCAGCCAAGGAGCAGATAGCGCATTTCGTCACTCGGCGCATACCCGCCGCGGTGGCTCAGTGGTTAGGGCGCTCGACTACTGGTCCGGAGTTCCCGGGTTCGAACCCGACCGCGGCGGCTGCGTTTTTATGGAGGAAAAACGCTAAGGCGCCCGTGTGCTGTGCGATGTCAGTGCACGCTAAAGATCCCCAGGTGGTCGAAATTATTCCGGAGCCCTCCACTACGGCATCTCTCTGTTCCTTTCTTCTTTCACTCCCTCCTTTATCCCTTCCCTTACGGCGCGGTTCAGGTGTCCAACGATATATGAGACAGATACTGCGCCATTTCCTTTCCCTAAAAACCAATTATTATTATTATTGTTACTCGGCGCACCCGCGAGCGGCGTCGTTGCCGAAAGCTCGGCTCACTCGCTGATTGGTTCAGCGGTTTGCGACTCGCAGTCGCGCGGCTGCAACATGGAGCAGCGAGTGACTGGCCCGCGACTGTCGCTTTTCGACCAACGCGACCGTTTGCGACTGTCGCTTTTCGACCAAAACAGTCGCGCGACCTCTGCGACTCTCGAGAGAAACAATTTAATGATAAGCGGAGATTTTTTGCGGGCGCGAAAAATTCGCTGACATGCTACTCTGCGTGGAGAAGGGATTTGGGGATAGAAAGACGGAAGGAGGTAGGCGCGCAGCATTATCAAGTACCGAAGTAAGAGAATGAAAACTGTAATGAAAAGAATAAAAAAATAAATTGGCACTGAGTTTTAGCAGGGGTGCATCAACGAGTAGATATTAAGCGGTGAAATTCAAAGTCCTACAAAGGGGATGCATGTAGACTGCATAATGGTGAGATTTACAGAGATATTAAAGCTGGTCGAGTAGACCAACGTCTTCTAAATATTTCTAAATAAGTACAAAATCTAAATAAGTGAGAGTGAGTGATCACTTGGCGTAGGTCCTTAATCTGTAACGCAGGCCAGGAGCCAAAGATATTGCCGAAGAAATCAATGAAATCAATCCCCCGCGGTCTTACCCGTGCAGAGGAGGTTGCGCTTAGGAGGATCCGGGCCGGGGTTACCCTTACACCAGCCATCACTGGGAAGTGGCCTCAGTATCGAGAATTGTTTCCTCGGCCACGGTGTCCGATATGTAAACACGGGGACATTGAGGCCGACATTCATCACTTACTGTGGGACTGCCCAGCTCTCAAGCCTATAAGGATCCGGCACCTGATGGTAGCAGGTCTTTCACCAAGCAACCCTGCTTCATACATTGCCTGGACGCAAGGACCATCCCATCGTTCTCTACTGGACTTCATGAAATCAGCTAACCTTTTTCCATTCATTTAATCTCTACTACATCATTCATCACACATTCACCCATCATTGATGCCCTGAGGCTATAAATTTCGCTTTAAAAAGAATCAATGAGGGAATGACAAGCATTCTCAGAGTGCGATATGTCAAAAAAAAAAAAAACGATTATTGATTTTTTTGCCTTCGTTTAGAGGCACCAAGACTAACTTTAAAAAAAATTTCAGTTCTCTCTACAGACAAAAACGATATGAGAGGAAAAGGCAAGACTTCATTAATGATGCAGTCAACTATATATGTTTTAAGACTCGTGCTTTCACTATACCGATAATCTCTATTCTTGACACAGAAGTAAAATTTGGCCCTTAAATCCGAACCTCGTGTTTCTAATAAATTGCTTCTACCACTACGATACGGTGGCTGAACACGCAACTGGCAAAGTGAACGCCACATGCGTTTCGAAACGATGAAAAGAGTCGCTGTCCAAATTTTTAATCCTGCTTCTTTTTTGTTTGCCTTGTAAACGTTTTCACTTTTGCACCCTTATTTTAACCTCCGAGTAACGACCTTGTTACATCTATTTTTCTCTCGTGAAGCTTCAGAGCTTTATTATATATCGTCACCGTACACCGCTACTGGCTGCCAACAGCAACCGCGCATGCGTTGGCATAGCGACTGCTAAGCCTCTCTCTTATCTTTACACTTTTAATGGCGTTCCTTATTCGTACCCTTGCTTGTTCTTCACATATCGAACCGTTGCGGAGATCGCTTCATTATTTACCGGCCGCAGCAGCAGCTAGGACATCCATTTCTGCCTAAAAGACAGCCCCGCGCACCGCGCGACTGCAGTTTCTCGAATTTCTTGTCTGTCTTAATTTTTTCCCCCTCTTCGTTTTTTTCTTGCCCGTTTTCTTTTCCTCCTCTTTCTTTTCTTTTATTTTTTAAGTCCAGCGCCAGGCGGCGCTCTCAGCGCCGCCACGCTACACCGGAAACTGAATATCGATTTTAGAGCGCGCGCACCTCCTCAGCCCTCCCTCGATTCCCGTTGAAATTAAAAAGGAAGAAAGAAAGAAATGAACTCAAGTAAAGACACGCAGAGAGAGAGAGAGGTGTCCTCCTTGCCACAGATCAATGCCTGGCCCATAACGTTGCGCTCCGTACAGCAGCTCCGGCGCCCGGTACCACCTGCGCACCGGGAGACGAGGGATCAAGCGTCACGTTCGAGCACCTCCTTACGCGTAACGCACACCTTCTGTATAGCTGAAGTTAAAGGGGGGGGGGGGGGGGGGCAATGGACTGACGAGGGTACGTGTAATGGCGGTAATGGGAAGAAATGGAAGGCCCTGTTAGAGGCGTTTCCTTCACCCACAACCACCTGGAATCACTGGAACTCTATGTCTATATATGTCTCTTTGAAACAGGTGGGCCACACTTTGAGCGAAAAATAGGTATATAATTATAATTGTTTTTTTGGGGAAAGGAAATGGCGCAGTATCTGTCTCATATATCATTGGACACCTGAACCGCGCCATAAGGGAAGGGGAAAGGAGGGAGTGAAAGAAGAAAGGAAGAAAGAGGTGCCGTAGTGGAGGGCTCCGGGATAATTTCGACCACCTGGGGATCTTTAACGTGCACTGACATCGCACAGCACACGGGCGCCTTAGCGTTTTTCCTCCATAAAAACGCAGCCGCCGCGGTCGGGAAAAATAGGTAAGACAGGACAAAAAAAAAAAGGCGGCGGCTGCTGTCTTTACGGAGGCAAAACGCTAAGGCGCCCGTGTGCTGTGCGATGTCAGTGCACGTTAAAGATCACCAGGTGGTCTAAATTATTCCGGAGCCCTCCACTACGGCACCTCTCTCTTCCTTTCTTCTTTCACTCCCTCCTTTATCCCTTCCCTTACGGCGCGGTTCAGGTGTCCGCCGATATATGAGACAGATACTGCGCCATTTCCTTTCCACAAAAACCAATTATTATTATTATTATTATTATTACAGGACTCCGCATTTAGTAGTCGCGACGAAGCGTTAGTTTTTTTATGAAAGCTGACTATGGCTGCTGCCCCCTTAGAGTAACTGTCGCTCTTTGAAGGACTATATGATTGTCCTGGGAAAATATTTGGAGTCGTTGTAATTTAAAGGCGCCAAAAACCACACAAGAGAAGAGAACGGGACAGAGCGCCACTCACAACTGTTTTTTTTTTTTTTACAGAAACCTGTGTGCACACATATATGCAGTCAGCCAGCGCCTGCACAAGGAACACATTCACACGTCATTCGTACGTGATAAGCATCGCTCAAAAAGCTTTTCTGCCTTATACAAAGATATCGATGTTTCGCTGATGTACAGACTGCTTTTCTTATTGATATAGAACGCCTCAATCGATCAGTTCTCTGGCTTTCATACTGCTACTCCTGGCAAGAATCCGGGTTTAGTGCTCAGAGGGACTAAACCACGCATCCATCCCTTTTAGTCCTTTCTGGCACAGAGCATGATCCGTAAGGCAAATGATAATAGAGGGAGTGAAAGAAGGGAGAGAGAGAGAGAGAGTCTCCATAGTGAAAGGCCAGCTTCGGAATCAAATTCGACCACCAGTCCATCTTTCAAAGTGCGCAGACATCGCACAGCACTCAGACGTCTCATGCATTTCGACTTCATCAAAACGCGTTCGCGACTGCAGGTATTCAGTCTCGCGGCTTCGTGCGCAGCAGCCGAACGCCAGAACCACTGAGTCCCCTTGGCAGTACTTAATGCGCAGAGCAGGTGTTCGGTGGTCTTTGATGGCAACAGAGGACCGTGCAGATCGAAGCCCAAGTAGAGATGAGATTAGAGAAATCTGCTGGGTATAGGATGAATGCGGCTGGCCCAAAACAAGGTTTATGGGGGTTTAACTTCCCAAAGCGACTCAGGCTATGAGGGACGCCGTAGTGAAGGGCTCCGGAAATTTCGACCACCTGGGGTTCTTTAACGTGCACTGACATCGCACAGTACACGGGCCTCTAGAATTTCGCCTCCATCGAAATTTGATCGCCACGACCGGGATCGAACCCGCGTCTTTCGTGCCAGAACGCCATAACCACTGAGCCACCGCGGCGGCTAGGCCCAAAACAAGGCTAAATAGGGATACGTGGGAGAGGCGTCATTGCAATAGTATTAAATGCCTCATTGGGGAAAAAAGTGTGTCGTCGGTCATAAAATTCGCCCTTTGGCTGGAGAAAGGTGACGTCACCAGACCGGAAGTGATGTAAGGTAGTTGCAGCCGTCCTTTCGAATTTTTTGCTTGTTTTAGTTTGGGGGGTTTTAACGTCCCAAAGCGACTCAGGCTACGGGGGACGCCGTAGTGAAGGGCTCCGGAAATTTCGACCACCTGGGGTTCTTTAGCGTGCACTAACGTCGCACAATACGCGGGCCTCTAGCATTTCGCCTCCATCGAAATTCGACCTCCGCGGCCGGGATCGAACCCGCGTCTTTCGGATCAATAGCCGAGTACCATATCCACTGAGCCACCGCGGCGGCGAAATTTTTGCCTTGCAGTCGAGTTTACCAGGCTAACGATGAGGTTTCTGCTGTTGAGAGGAATGAATGGTGATATATGCCTAGCTATATGCTAGTGTATTTTGCTACAGGGGCGCTTGCAGTAGTAAATCGAAAGTCCTAGTAAATCGAATGCCCTATAGTAAAGCGAATGCCTCGACGTGCAGGTTGATATATTACGCCGGAATGCCACAACGCGAATCTCATCCCACGTGTCAACTGACAGCACCGCCATGTGCGAGGAGGGCTGATAGCGTATTCGTTTTTGACGAAGGCAGCCCATTATACTTTTCGACTTTCCGGGTTCGCTGCGGAAACATTGCCTTCACACTGAGGCTCGTGCGAGTGATCTAGAGCACTTGTTGCTTGGATTTTCCTTTTTTTGTTACTGGTGTTCGGAGAAAGTGTAAAGTGTGCCTTTGTTGTCGCGAATATTCCGGTGTTATCAAGGGATCTTAATTCTCGATTACAATCTTGCCGCGATGTCCACTCGTGGACCGTGTGCAAAAACGGATGGCCCACACTGCAGCTTCAGATGCCGAGTACACCGCGGCGCTCTGCACACCCGGGCTTGATGTCTGGATTGTTAGACACCTATAGCATTCCGTGTACCATGCTACCGTTACCGGAGTATACACTCTAAACAGAAATACACCTATATGGGAGTAATTTAAATAACTTCCTTCGTACCTAAGCACATTTGTCATTGTAATTCATCTTTTTTTGTTGATTCCGACCCTTATGTAGAGTACCCTCACGAGGGGTCCTCAAGGAAATAAAATGAAACGAATGTCAAGCAAATATGGCAACGCATAATAAGGGTACGTTTGTCGTTATGGGGAACCTGCGCTGCCAAGGTGGCACTGCAATTGTTCCATTCGGTGACTCAAAACTGTTTTTGTCAGCCGCTTGGGTCGCTGCAAACGCGAGAACACATTCTGCGCGATTAGGTACCCGCGTTTGGCTGACAGCATTCATTGCCTAGCTTCTCTCGGCGTAGCCCAGATAGCTGACGCACGGCACGTGCGCCTTCGACAGAGCACGGAGGCTCACGCCAATAAGCGCCTGAAGGTGGCGCGGAAAATTACTAATAATGCTACCCAAAACTGCTTGCTCTTCTCGCTAGGCGGTGTGTTATGGCGCTTCAATCGGCACCGCGAACTTCAGCGCAAGTTCCCCATAACTGTGAGCGGTGAGGAATGCAGCACCCACTTAGCAACACGCTTACAATTGTCCTTTTAACAGCTCCCTACGCTTATAGTCTCAATATTGCAGAAAACTCAAAATGTGCCCCGGGTCTGACGATACCAAATCGAACTCGCCATGTAGGCGGAGGGCTCGATTCGGCATCCTCCCCTGACGCTTGCTCGTCCTGACGACGTTACCCTTTCTTTCCTTGGTATTCACTCTCCCATAAAAAAAAAACGACTATTTTGCATTGCATGGCCCACCGTGATGCATATGGCTAGCGACCTCGGGACCGAAGCAGCGCCACAGAGGCCTGGCAAAACGAAAAAAAAAAACGCCTATCTGCTTCTCGAAGTCGATTAATTGCACGTTAAGAACCCCCAGGTGGTCGAAATTAATCCGAAGCTCTCCAAAAGGGCGTCCCTCATAGACCCCAGGCACAGCTTCGGAAGGTTAAACCTAAACGAAAAGAAACTCAAAGCGTCAGGACTCGTGTTCTCGGCCATAATGCCGTCAACGAGGGTCGGAAATCTCGGCTTACCTGGTGGCAACGCAAGAGCTGTGCTCCCGGTCGCGTGTGTCGAGACAGGCGAGCCCGAAGTCGGCCAGCTTCAAGATGCCTTCACTGTTCACCAGCACGTTGGTTGGCTTCAGGTCCTGCATATAATTAGCAAGTAAGAGCCTAAAAACAACAGTCAGTCAAACCTATCAGTCTGTGGCCCCCTTCCTGAAAAGGTTAATGACGCTCTAAAAAAATTGCATGCACGCTGTTATGTATCATCCTTATCATTTATCCCCTTTTATGGTTTTGTCATGGCACAATCATGAGGCAGACGCAGCCTGGGAATGTTAAGCGCTCCCTCGGAGCCCTTTTTCCTCCTCATATCCATCGTCTACAGTCAGTGACACAGCGCTTGACTAACGAGGGCCGCCCGCAGTCACACTTGATGAAGGAACCGATTAGGCTTAGAAACGTGCGTTATTTCATTTTTGCTTGGCGTCCTTGTCTCAGCTGGATTAAATTCCTTTCCCAACCAGACAGGCTTCTGTCGAATGTTTTCTTTCGAACCGATGTGTTCCTGGAAAAGAAAATAGGAGTGATTCGATAAGCAGCCTTTCGTGACTGGACACCGAATGTCCTTTCTCGCGCTGAACCGCGCTTACCGCCGTTGTCCACCCTCCTCACACCTCTGATAAGCACCTCCTTCCGTGCGCCTGTTGGGCGCGCGCAGTGGCCCTACCGGGCTGCACGCTTATTTATTTATTGATACTGTCAGCCGTAAGGCCGTTACAGGGTGGATGCATACAACTTAAGAAGTACACACAGCCACAAGTACAAAATTTATACAACTATATGAAATCATCTTGCCAGCAGATAAAACCACAAGTGCGTCAAATGGGTAAGTGTTCATAATAATACGCTCGGTTTCAGACCACCGAGGATCGGAACCGCAGGTAAAGAACATAATGAATGACAGTAATGGCAAATGGTTTCTACAGGCTTAAATAACGGGACAGATAAGTTTCAAACTGGTGTAGATTGTCTGCTTGTAAAATGTCCTGAGGCAAGGAATTCTATTCAGCTATGGTTCTATGAAGAAGGAGTATTTAAAGGAATTGATTCGGGCCGTCATGGGTGTAACCTGATCTTTATGAGAAGATCTCACAGCTCTAGAGGAACGCTGTTTCAAGTAGATGCTTGTGTTCAAGTTGAAGTGGTTATTATATAACAGATGAAACATCTTTAGCCTGGCAACCTTCCTTCGCTTTGAAAGTCTTACGTAAGGCAGGTATACCGGAGACGTATACCGGTTTACCGAACCCTCTTGCACATGCGCGGTAGCATCGGGGGAGGGGGGGGGGGGGGGGGTCAGGGGAGACACCGCGTGCGCAGGAGGGGTCCGGTAAAGTCTCCCCTAGTACGTCTCCGGTATGCTAAAAACGCCTTGATATCTCTATTGGTCAGGCGGGATTAGCCTTACAGTCGCGCCGCCCGAGACACTGATTTGGTGATTGACGCCG
Source organism: Amblyomma americanum (assembly GCF_052857255.1). Lineage (NCBI taxonomy): Eukaryota > Metazoa > Arthropoda > Arachnida > Ixodida > Ixodidae > Amblyomma > Amblyomma americanum. Next base: position 187,725,053 of record NC_135501.1, on the reverse strand, counting down.
TGCGCGGATCGCAGTGGAGGATGAAAGACGGTGATAGTGAAGGAAGCGCTAGGAGGAACGCGGAGGAGGAGAGCGCGGTAGCGTGAAGGGATCTGCGGCGGCGACCTGCTAAGAGATGGCGCCACTGTAGCGCGCGCCGTTTTATATCTTCTCCCTTTCTGCATGGTGTATTTCCTCCTTGAACGCCCTACCCTACGCAGAGCAGCACTTCTGGAGTTTTTTTCGGCTTTATTCCTCAAACTACGTCGAAGTGTCACGGGATACCACGACCCTGTAAATCCGCATTCACAGCTAGAGCGAAGTGTACCGGTTATAGCGAAAATAAAATGTTTCCGCTGCCCCATGTGCTCCACTGTACTGCCAGGTCGCCCGTACCCTGTGCAGAATTCCCATGGCGTGACAGTGGTCCAGACCGCATAGCAGCATACGCATGCAGCACTTGACATGCGACTCGGTCAGTGGACGCTCAGGGTTGTGAATCAGCGTGGAGAGGTTGCAACAGAGCAACTCCAAGATCAGCAGGACGCCACTACTGCTGGCGACCACTTCAAGCAGCATGACCACCTGCAGGTTTCCAGTAATTAGAGAAATAAAAATCACTGGGTGCTGTGAGCCAAGTCGCAGACCATCTTTTGTACTGCACATGCACGCAATGTAGCGCTTTGTTTTGCTCGACACGCGACTGTTCATGCACTGTGATATTGAGTAATACCCATCTGTCCGTGCAAAAAAAATGAACTTGCATAAATTAACGATATTATACCTTGCCAGTTGCGAAATACATTTCTTGAAGTTTGCAGCTGAAGAAGGCAGAGGTCGGCGATAAGCAGAATTTGGGGATTATATTGAAAAAAAAAAAAACTGCCGAGATATATACGTACGTTTTCGTGCTCCAAATGCTGTATGGCCTTGATTTCCCTAGATGCGCACAGGCAACAAATGAATGCAGTAGGTCAAATGGAGATGTATGAGGATTGCAGAGACACAAGTGCACGGGGCACGTACTACCTGAGGGTTGCGCACGGCAGGCTGTTGTCAGCAGCTCTGTGCGGAATTTTCTTCACGGCCACAACCCTTCCAGTCAAAGAACATTGCGCCTTTAAAACCACGCCGTGCGCGCCTTCACCAATCCATCCGAGCGCTTTGTAATTCTCCATAGTTCATTCACCGCAGGAGCGCTCATACGCCTTCGAGTGAGAATACATGTTGTGTACACGGCGTTGCTATGGCAGTGGAAAGCGCGCGTTTCATTTTGAACGAAGCGGGTCTGCCACCTCAGCTAGAACCTTCGATTTGAGGTGCTATACGACGACGTTTTAATTGACATTGAAAAAAAAATCGAATGTATATTAAGTTTCCACGACTGTTTTCGCCATTTGCGCTTAAAAACCAGATTTGTGGTGCTCATACAAGAAGTTCTCAAGGCCGTGCATCGTGTTGCAATGAAGCGAATTCTCTGCGCAAGTTGCCGCTTTGCAGATTTATTTCAGCGTCGCGAACGAAATCCAGCGACAATGAACCTGCACAACCGAAGCTTCGTTCATAGCGCACACCCCATTACTTTTTAGCACCCGCCTCTCTGTTGCCTACCACGCTGCTACGGTGCAGTGTAGATGTCGCTAGTCACAAAAGATGATTCCAACTGCTCCAGCCAATCAATGACTGCGAAGCCATCTCCCATTTGTTTGGTGTTCGTGCATGAGCGTGTGATATTTGGCGGTGACCGCAAATCCCGATGAAAGCCCGTATAACGGGCCCGCCGATAGAGATTTGTGTTCTCGATGACTTTCCCCAGCGTGTCGACGCCGTTCAACGCCTGGCGTGGCGCACGCGACTGCCTGCGCGCTGAATGAGGAGAACCGGCTTCTCTCGCAAACATAGCCGCCGCCGCTCTCCTAACATGGCCGACATGACGGATAACCAGGCAGCGATCCGGAGCGCGGTAGTGGCTCGAGTCGGCCTCTGAACGCCACATCGTTGCCCTCTGCGCGGCGAAAGTGTGTGGTAAGTGGCCCGTTTTCCGCGACGCTCAGTGTTCGATGGTTCCGCAGCGTCCAGGACCGAGACCGGAGGTGTGCTCTGAAGTGGGAGCACTGAAGCACCCCAGAGCGCCGGTTCAGACCGACGCGTTGACGAAAAAAATTTCGCGGGTCTGCTCTCCCCACAGCAGACGCCGCTCGAGCGACCCTTGACCGTAGCTGCAAACACCCTGCGCCAGCGCGAGAGAAACTTGCGCACAGCGCGTGCAAGTACACAAGAGTGTACTTTGCCGCGTAGACTGTCGCGGAAGGAAACAAAAAAATACTGAAAAGTAAAGGAGCGGATGTCGAGCCAGTCGAACGCCGCCGCTTCGCAAAGCGCGCCCAACGCTTAGGCCTAGCCGCAATGTTTAAAGCTTTTTGAGCGAGTTTTGCCGAGGCGTGTCGAAGAGCAGCAGCGTCTCGCGCTGTGGAAAGCGCACGCAGGGCTCGACGCTCGCGTTTGACGAGCACCTCGTGCGAATCCCGGGTTTTGTAGCGTTGTGTGCGTGTGTTACGAGCGTTGCCCCGTCGGCGAGACCCCCCGCGTTTCGAGTTGCCCGCCCGAACGTCTCACCCCAAGGGGGGCTTCCAAACATTATCTTTTAGGCACCGTTAATTCGAAGCGCGCCTTGCCGTCCCCCTGGCGTCTCAGTTTTGGGCAGGGTAGTACAGCGCACGCAACGGGACTGCGATGGTGGCTCGTCCTGTTAGCAGTCATTAACATTCTTCGCGGTCGCTCGGTTGACCTGACCGTGTGTGGAAATGTTTTTCCACGCCGTACGCGCCTCGAGCACCAACCGGTATGTAAACACGAATGTAGCAAGCACATGTCTGCGCCCTGCCTACTGCACGCCATCCATTTAATCGCCGTGCATTTTGTTGTTCGGCCGCGTTAACGAATGGTAACAAGCTCGTAAACGTAGCGGTGCTGTTTCACTTCCCTTGCGCCGCCTTTTAATTTTCTACTTTTGTCTGACTTTTCACTCGTGTTTATTGTGCTGTTTGTATGCTAAGACGTGCAATAACGACGATAGAAAAGTGTTTCAATTCTCCGAATTAAAATGTCTCGAATAATATAGCGTTTCGGGCGTGATCACGGTACCGTTAACTGCGCCATCGATTGTGATTGTAAGTGGTCCATCTGAACATAAGCCCAGTCCACAAGAAAATGATGTCAGAGGAGAAAGTACTTTTAAGCAAGTTAACATGTTGTGCAACAAGAGCAAGTTATGTTGTGCATGGAGATGCAAAACCTAGAGGATGTGCTCCAACTCAAGTTACCTTTTGCACTATGATTGGCAGGGTGCAGTAATCGGCAGCTGAAGCTAAGAAAGCATGGAGCCGGCTACAAATGGTTGCAAAGATGGCCCGACTCCACTCATCGTCCAGAATCACTCCGAGGGAACGCAGCAGCAGGTCAGTGGCCTATGCTGGTACCTGCAGCCAACTCTCGAAACTTGAGGAAAATAATGTTTTGGACATCCCTTGTGCTGCAGTTATGTGTGTCAAATTGTGGCTGCTAAGGTGCGAATGCAGTATTTTGTTTTTGCACAACTGTGCCTGTTCCCCTGGCATCTCAGCCATCTTGCACATATTTATTGTACTTTGTAGGCTAGTCACTAGGGCATTGATCAATGGTGATTGCATGTTAATTGCAAACACAAAGTGCATGATTAACGAAACAAGCATCTGCATGCATCTGGTCCCACTTGCCCTTGGAGGACATGTCACTCGTTAGAACATTGATGTTGCTGTGCTGGTTGTTTTGACATTACATATGCTTATTGTTAGGTGGTGTTGCTTTTCATGAGTTTAACCTTAAGCCCATGAAACCTAATGTAAACCTGTTTACATCATATGCCACATGCTTTCAATGTAGGAAAAGAGTTGATGAAATGAATAGTTCGTATTAACGCAATAAATATGGTGGCATTGTGTAGAGAGGTCAGATTTATGCGTTTGCTAAACCTTCTGATGTCTCGTGAAATGCGCTCCACATATTTGATATTACTGCAAAATTGTATTGAATACGTCGTGATTTATGCATGTTTCGTCTACAGTTTGCCATAAATTCTAGTTGCACTGCAAGCATCTTTTGTCAAGTTAATTTTAATTTGTAAAATACCTTAATTCACATACATTTCATGGGATTACTCTCCCCTCATCCAGTAAAGTTACCTCTGGCATTTGCTTTGTAAGGTTCGGATGTAGTTTCTAGCTGCATCAATTGGGTTAACACAGTTACTTGTGTCGTACACACTTGTAATGCATGTAATTGTCAGCAAATAAAGGGTTTAATTTGTGCATCTTCATTTTAGTTATCTTAATAACAAGAGGTGTCATCATGAGAGAGTATTATGTGGGCTCCTTAGCATAGTTTTTAAGCGGTCAGCTGTTTTTGTGGTTGTCGGGCTTCGAGAGGTACAGCAGGCATGGCAGCTGCATGCTGTAGCTGTGTGGCTTATCTTGCTCTTACAGCCTGCAGTTGACAAGGCACACTGCTTTGCTGAGATTCCTGCGCAATAACTTGGTGGGTGCAGCAGCAGGTGCTTTACAGTGCCGGCAAGTTGGCACAAACTTGACCGAGTAACAGTGAGAGTGCTTGCCATGAACACCCATGCTGACGTATTTCTAAAGCTGTTCACCTCAGGAATCAACATTTCATGTTGTAAAAGTACCAGCTATAGGAAGGGAGTGGTTTCGTGCACATTTCTGGTGTTTTTGAGCAGATTTGTTGATGCTGTTGTGGCGGTCTTGAAACATTCGACAGCTGTTTTTTTGCTCGGGGAGTAATCACTCTTTAGCATTTTTGTGAGCATACAGCTTTCTCAAAAGCTTCACATTTGGAGAGAGGGAGAGAGAGAGAAATAACTAATTTGCACCCGTCGAAAATGACGGGGGAGAAGGCTTTCGCCTATTCTTGATCCAAGACAAATTCCTAGCCATATGGCTGTGATCAGGGGGACGTTCATGAGTAATTACTCCCTAAATGTAATGACTGCACCTTGGGGGTTTCCCCTAAATATATTCGACTAACATTTTTGTGTTTCTTCAGTCCCTTGGTAGCCCGTGCCAACTCTTGCATCACTGTGGCTCTTGTGATACGGGAAATGAGGCGGAAAGAAAGAAAATCTCGATGTGTTGTCTGTTTTCTTTTCACATGAAAAAGGACAGCACTCAGTATTTTAACAGAGTTGAGGATGCTACACTATGACCTACGATAGGTTGAATATTGGTAGCACTGTTTGTGTTGTGCCCCTGTTCCAGCCAGCGCACTGAAATGATGCCAAGGAGAGAGGGAAAAAAGACAGAGAAAACCTGCTTCAAGAGCTTTTTTTTCTTTCTTTTTTGATGTGTTAGCATCAGAACACGTGTGCTGAAAAATATCTCCATCCATCCATCTGAAGCCTCGGTTGGCAGGTAGAAAAGGAGAGGAAAATCCCCTTCTGGGGTACAAAAGTGAGAAATGGAAGACGAGAAGATGGGAGGTGATGGGTGAGGGAGCAGGGAGAGGGAGCACTGCTTCACCCACTGTGATTGCTGGATTAGAATTGGGAAAGTGGAGCGGGTGTACGCGTGTTACACGGTGATTGTTCGCACGTTCTTAAGTGGTCCAAGGGCGGGGAGCTGTAATACTAAAGCCTACTCTGCCACATCAGTTGCATTGATCGTCTATAATATTTTTGGCAACCTTCTTGGTGACCAGTGGCAAATACAGGCAGTCACATATTACATTTGGCTATTATCTTAATGCACCTTGTCACTGTTTACATACACCTGGTGTGCCGTAGTTCTTTCATTAACTCTTCTTTGCTACTATGCTCCAGGAAAAGAAGTCGCCAGAGAAGCATGCCGGGAAGGCTGCTGTGACCCAGGACACGCCTGCGGTGACCTCACGGGCAGCTCGCCATGCTAATATCAATAGGTGGGCTCACCTCTGCTGTAGTTTTTTGTTTTACTTTCTGAATTGCAGATGGCCAGTTACGTATACTGATATCATTATTGTCCTTAACTACAGCGTTTTTTGTGCCGAACAAGTTGTAGCTTTAAAACACTTTTTTTTTTTTTTCCATTCATGGGTCCGCTCATGTGGTGGACAGTGGGCTGATTGTAGAGAAATAGCCTGGTTGCCGGGTTGGACTGCTCTAATTTAACACGTTCATGAGAACCACACCTCAAGGTTACTTTGCAGTTAGAAGATTAGCTGTGACGCTGTGCGTTGAGTTCGTTTTTTCATTACCCAACAGGCATTTAAATGGGAGCAAAGGGAAGGTAGTCACTTCTTATCTTTTCTTTGCCTCTAACTTTGTTCATTGGTGTGAAACTACACGGTGCCAGGAACTTTCCAATTTTGTCACGCATTAGGTACAACAGTGATAAAACCCTGTCTTTGTTCGCTGCTGCAAAACTACACATTGCTACGATAAGATCTTGCCAAGCTTGCTGTGCATTAGGTGGAACAGCGACAGAACTCTGTTCTTAGCTGCACCGAATGTTTGCATTTATCAGCTAGAAGAAAATATTTATGCTTTGCATTATCCTGGTATACCTGTTACATTATATTGCTGAAGCAACCCTGCATGCTGCTTTCATGAAACACTGCAGTTTGTGGAGCAGTTCTTTGTGTGTTAAGCTGGCACAAACTGGTGCATTATTTTTGTATACATTGCTCTTAAAATAGGCACCACTTTACATTTGTGTCTTGGGTAATTGTAAAGCTCAGGTTGTCAATTTGCTCTGCATAAAATGTTTGCGGCACTTCTTTGTTTTTTTTTTTAATAACACCATAAAGTTTGTTTCCTTCTGTTCTGTTGCATGTTAGCTGTTCTCCCAGTGTACCCATTTTAGAAGTTTTGGTTATCAGTTCAGCGAGGAAAGAACTTTTTTGCTAGGTTAACACTGGCTTTTTTGTAAACTTGATTTAGGAGGTTGGAAAGTTTTTTTTTGTGTGTAATAACTTATTTGGATGAAATATAGTCACCTGATGTTTGATATTCCTGTGGCAGAGGGCAGATGCTAAAATAGATCAATTTTCTGAAGGCGGAGTGATGCCAGAAAATGCTCAGAAATTAGGCTAATGTAACTCTGAAAATGCTGACAATCCTTTTTTGTGTGACAGTGCTTCATTTAATACCCATGGCAGCTGTTAGGCCCACTGATATTTCGTACCGTAACCGAAAAGTTATGCTCAGTGAGACCAAAAAAAAAAATCTCTATTTCAGGCCCTGTTTTTTTTCTGATGCAGCCTGAAAGCTCTTTCAGCTTGAAAAAAGTCGCACAGTCTTGGTTCTTGATATTCCTTGAAACTGCAAAAATTCCCTTATTGCAAAATTTTACTCCTCAAGGTCCATGAAAAAGTGGTAAATCTCCGTAATGCAACATCACTCTGTAGCCCGATTCTTATGCTCACAGAATCCCATCACTGAGCTGTTAGTTAGGCAGTAACAAGTTTAAATTGGTGCCAATCAGATATAGCTGCTGCACAGCAGCCTGTTGAAGCATGATGTTTCTTTTACAACATTGGCAACTTTTCCGTATTACCCTCGAAGCTGAATGATAGTTCACATGCAGCTCGTACATTTGAAACATGAATTGCAGCATACGGTAATAGCAGTGCTGCACATTGATGCATATTAAACCTCATTTGAATGCAAAGAAATGCAGTTTATGGAAGCAGCACTTGCATTGCACTATCTGAATGGCAAAACTCGTTTTTGTGTGCCATACGCACATAGGTGCTGGGTTTTCTTCTGGACAGATTATTGGCACCTTGATTTGATTTATTCTGTTGTGAAGGAGGAAAGAAGCAACATTGCAGCAGTGGGTGGCGATTGGAAAACACTTGAAAGTTGCTTCTCTTTTGACTGAGCTGTAACATAAAGCGTTTTTTTTTTTTATTGTTTCTCCAATTTCTTGCACAAGTCCTACACCGGTAGCGACTTCCATCTTTCAGTCTGCCTCACTGATTGGCTACTGTCGCCGTTATGATCTTGCAGCAAAGCATCGGCAAAAAGTGGCGCGTCGTCCTCTGCGGCGTCGACGGCAAACAAGGCGGCACCAGTTGCGGCACCGGTCACCGCGGGCAATGCGGAAGCCACACCCGCTGCGGGAAGCCGCCGAACACCGCGCAATTGCGCCCCCAGCCCTGCTGCAGCCGGAGGGCGCACCCCAGCCAAACCACCTCCTCGAGAATCCTCCGCCAGACGTGGCGGTGCCACAGCTGCTGCATCTGCAGCAGCGACGGCAGCCAATGCTGCTCCCAGCACAGACAACGCTGCTTCCAGCTCTCCGCCAGTGTGAGTAGCCCAGCATGACTGATTGCTTGCTGATACGAGAATAAGCTCCCAAAACACTCTTCCAAGCTGTGTCCTTCGAATTTGGCTTTCAACTCTGGCCATCATTTGTTTGTATACCATTTGTGGTACCATGAAGACAAGACAAGTTAAGGATTTCTCTTACAAGCTAAGGATTTCGCAGTTGTGTTCGTCGCTGCTAGATGGGACTGTTGCAAGGATGCGTGCGACTTTCCCCTCCTGGCCGTATTTTTTTTTTCAGCAGCATGCTTTTCATGAATGCCTTTTTATTTTTCAAGCTGTATGGTCATGCACTGAGTGCCTGATGTGGTGATGCGCAGTGGGTACATGCATCTGGTTCTGTATACAGGGTGACTGATTCAAAAGTTACAGAAAAAGTAAAAAATTACTTATTCGAGAAATAAAAAAACACTAGCGCAATGCAGCTTTCATGCGCAGAAAAATATGTTTTCTTTTTTTTAGATCAATAAAAAAATTAATTGCTAAAGTAACATTTGCCACGAAGAGGTGGTACTTCAGTTGTTTTAGTAGTTTGTATGGTAGGCCATAATGCCATTGGCAAGTTACAAATGTGGCAATACAATTTTACAGTATTAATAAAAAGTCCCATGTCTTTCTGTGAAAAACTGCGTTATACCATGTTGTTTACTTTTTGAATTATTGAATTTTTATTTTTTCTGTGACATATGGATCACCCTATATAATCTGTGGTAAACATTAACTTTACACAGCAGATGTCAACTGCTGTCACTTTATGACTTTATAGCTTTTATTGGGGCCTTTAAGTTCATAGTATGTAGAGCCAATACGAAAAGTATTTTTGTTTAACTGGTCATTTTCCTTTTAAATGCAAGGTGCCTGTGTGCTGTGCAATGTCTGCACATGTTAAAGAACCCCAGGTGGTCTAAATCCGGGGCTCTCCACTGAGGTATCTGTTATAGCCGGTGTGTTGCTTCAATACACTAAACCCTACAATCTACTATTTTTTTCTTTTTTTGAAGGTTAGGGGTTTGTGCAGTCTGCATCTGCACAAAGCACATCATGTGTATGAGCAAAGCACTCTTCATTGAAAGTTTTCAGAAGGGTGCTGTAGGCATCATGCCTTTTGGTGCCCAGATTGGTTAAATGTGTTAGATGTCTTTTGTTACTGATCCGGAGTTCCCGGGTTCGAACCCGACTGCGGCGGCTGCGTTTTTATGGAGGAAAAACGCTAAGGCGCCCGTGTGCTGTGCGATGTCAGTGCACGTTAAAGATCCCCAGGTGGTCGAAATTATTCCGGAGTCCTCCACTACGGCACCTCTTCTTCCTTCCTTCTTTCACTCCCTCCTTTATCCCTTCCCTTACGGCGCGGTTCAGGTGTCCAACGATATATGAGACAGATACTGCGCCATTTCCTTTCCCCCCAAAACCAATTATTATTATTTTGTTTTTCTTTTGGCTTGACTTGGTTTGGCTTGCCTTGCTTCCACATCGCACAGTATATTGTTAATTCATTGGGGAAAGGGTAAGTGGGGTAGTTGCAGTGATCTGTGCGGCAGGCTTGACACGCATTATAAAAGGTGCGATGTTGACATCTTATGCTAAGTTATATTTTTAATAGCTTTACTAACAGGTAGTGCATTGGTACAGACTGTTTCAGCCTTTCAACATCTGCTCCACCTTTTCACCCTTTGCAGAGCCGCGAAGGAGGCAGAGTCCACACCCCCAGCTCGGAGGGCCCGCAAGCGAGAGAGCCCCCGCTCGCCGGGCTCCTGTTCGGACACGGGTGGGTCAGGGCGGGCAAGCAAACGCATGCGGCTGCAGTATCAGCCGTTCCAGTCGCCGGGGACGCTTCCTACTCTGGTGCTGCGCTCGGGGGGTTCATCCAAGGCTCCTCAGCAGGAAGACAAGGTGGTCGTCTTCCACAAGGGGGAGTTCCTCGCAGTACGCAACGAAACAGGTGAGTGGGGCCAAGTGGTGAAGTGTGGGGCAGGACATGGAAGTGGCCTGACATCCTCAGTTATGCGTCCGTGGTAGACATTATAGTAAGAAACATCTGGACGATTGGTGGCTTAAAGGCGGGGCGGTGACGTAAAGATACGAAACCAGGATTCAGAGTCGTCGGTGTAGCTAAAAGTCAGTAAAAGCTGTATTTTTAGAGGGTGAATTTCAAGATAGCTTTTTTTAATGTTACCTGTTCGAGTGAACAAATGTTACCTGTTCGAGTGACAACCTAAAGGTACAAAGCCAAGATTCAAAGTCGTCGGTGTAGCTAAATGTCAGTAAAATCTGGATTTTTAAAGGGTGAATTTCAACATAGCACTTTTTAATCTTACCTGTTCGAGTGAAAACGTAACGGTACAAAGCCAAGATTCAAAGTCGTTGGTGTAGCTTAAAGTCAGTAGAATCTGTATTCGTAAAGGGTGAATTTCAAGATAGTACTTTTTAATTTTGCCTGTTCGAGCGAACGTGGGGAAGCGAGGCTTCTTGGGAAACACACTATGAACAAGAGGAAGAAGGCCGAAGACAAGTCTTGTCGAAACTTTGGTGACTTTACTGGGGCATCCCTCCTGCCCTGCATTCATTTTGTGTTTACTTTTCAAAGGTGAAAGATTGGGAAAAATATATATAGAAAAAAGATATGTCTAGTTGTACCTCCCACCGCCTCATTTTAAAAGGAAGCACTTGGCATCCATCTGCCCACCCATGGCAAGGCTGTGGGATTTACTGTGCGCCCAGCAGGGAACTGGTGGCAACCAATAGCAACCACTGTAGGATTAGTCACAAAAAGACAGGTTTCACAGCATTTGGGATGTCGATGGGGGAATGGTGGTGAAATGTTTAGCTATTCACGCAGTGCACGGGGATGGCTGCCACTGGACACTCATTCGGATTTACTTGATCCCTTCAGCATTCATTGCTTTTGCGCAGTCAAATATAGTTGGGCCCCTTGCAGTTGTGTCACTGTATGATCAGAGTAGAAAGCTGTTTAGTTGAATGAATTACACCATGAATTCAAGCACCACAGTTGGTCTCGCTGGCTGCAGCACAGGATGACATTACATGGGAATTTCAGTATTTTTTTTGCTTTGCATTCTGTTCTTTACACATTATTCTATAAGAAACCACTCTGTCTTTGGCTGTGATTTGTTATGGTGGAGGAGGCACACCTCATTACTCGTGCAAACGCGTGACACATGCCACCCAGCGCACTTAAATTTTACTGTACCGTATAAACGCATGCAAGGGCCGCACTTTTTTTTCCAGATTTGAGGGCCAATTTTCGGGGTGCTGCTCATACACGCGATTTGCGAAGAAAAAAAAAATTAATGTAGAAACACACCAATCAGGGAATGAGCGGCATTTACCCTACGTTCAATCGCCACTCGCAGTGTATTCCAATTCTGGGTTCATGCTGTGCTCCGGTGCACGCTCATCCCACAAGAAGTCGCGTAGCACGTCCGCTGTAAGTGTGTAGCCGTTTGTTCCGCGCTTCCATCACTTAGCAGAGCAGCTCTTCTTCCAGTTCGGGAAACTTGCAAGCCGCGGAAAACGCGCCTTTTGCAGCTTGTGTTCCCCAATGCATCCTTTTGGTTGCACCATCGTCGGTGGCACTTCTCGGCCACGTCGAATTTCCTGCCCGCCGCGCGCTTGCCGTGTTCGACAGCAAACTCCCAGCCTTGTAGCTATTAAGGTGCTTGCATATCGGGCTAAAACTGCTAAAACTACAACGCTTGGAGGCAGCAAGAACAACTACGGTGAACCACAACTCTCGTGCCTTTAGCAGCGACAAAACGCTGAAGCTGGTGATACTGATGCCGATATAGATAGCAGGAGCTCGCGGTGGAGAAAAAAGTTGACGATGATGATCATAAGCTGCGTCCTCTGGCGCCATCCATGGGAGGCTCCTGGAAGCTCCTGTGCACATGCGTTGCCTCCGCGATCAAGCGTGCAGTTTGCTCGCAGCTGGAGCTGATCGCGGAGGCCCCGGCGCGTGCATTTCGAAGGCTATTCCCACGTGGGTCGTTAGAAAAGTTTGAGTACATCCCTTACACGGATATTATTTTTTGCTAACATTTCCTTCTGGAAAACAGGGTGCGGCCCATACACGGGGGCTGCTCTTACACGCGTTTACACCGTATTTTCTCTCTGAAAAAAGCCCTGTTTTAGGTAAAATGTGCATATGTAACGGCCTTGAGACACAACCTATCTGGGCTCTCTTAATTTAATTTTTGCAGGCCCATTAAGGGGCCTTAAAACACATTTTATGAAAGCTTGAAAACTTGTCACCAGCTCATTTTATGGACTTCGGTAATTCAGATTAGTAGAGTATTTTGGACTTGGTTGAGGAACTGTCACATGCCTCTAGGAACGTGTGCATGTTCATGAAAAATACTTTGGACTTTGTGACTGGTGTGAGCACTGGTGCGGCGGCTCATTGGTTATGGTGCCTCATCTTGAAAACAAAAACCAGCACACACGGACGAAGGACAAAGGAGAAGGGTAGACACTACAAGCACTGTCTCGCAACTAGGCTTTATTGTGTAGGGATGGATATGTAAGAACATCAACAAATGTGTGCATGGCGCCTGGCTGCTGACCTGAAAGGCGCGGGTTCAATCCTGGTCTCGGCGGTCATGTTGCGATGGAGGCGAAATGCTAGAGGCCAATGACTGCGTGACGTCAGTGTACATTAAAGAACCCCAGGTGATCGAAATTATCTGCAGCCCTCCACTACAGCGTTCCTCATAACCTGAGTCACTTTAGGACTATAAACCTCATAAAAACATAACCAAACCAAAATTTCCGACTTTTCTGTACCTCATTCTTTCCGCTCAAATTAATGACATGCTGTGCTCTTCCTTTCGAAGTGGCACTCAAAATATCGTCATCAGTTTTACTGGTTTTTCACTTTGTATCCATTCGCCATTCTAGTGTGCGTCGCAAATGTGACCAACACTAGCGTTGTACTCGATGATAAACGTGCATTTTAGAGACTCCTAGTGTGCATCTCGAACCTTGTATGCATTGCCTGTGCACGTGGATACATTTCATAATTACCGCTCCTAAGCAGACCATGACACACGGCAAAAATGTTGTTTTTTTTCCCCCAAGGAAATTTAAGTTCTCTGTAGTTCACAGATTTATCTGACTGATTATTCAGGCTATTTTTGGGCCTACAATTGGCAACTGCAGTACCAACAGAATTTGAAAATTACCCCTCAGTGCTTGTGAGGCCTTTCTGATTGCTTTCGGCATTTTTTGCTGCTTTGGAAGCAATATGTCTGCTGCAGCACTACAAGGTGTTCATGGTGCTCTGCTCAGTGTTTTTTTTTTTTTTTTGCTCATGTGTGAGAGCCGATTACTGCTGGTTTCAATGTACAGCTCTGCCATCTGCTTGTCTTCATGTCACGAAAGTAGAAATAGTGCTAGATAAAAGTACAAAATCAGGGTCAAGGGCTTAAAATTAAGCACACGAAGTGAGAGCAGTTCTCTTGGGCTAGAGTGATGTGCAGCATGAACTGAATTTCACCTTGCCTGCACCAAACCATAGGGTTGTAACAACTTTCAAGGTGCAGAATTTGCCTGGAGAGCAAACTCTTCAAATAAGGTTTTGTTTGGCTAACATTGTCTACGTTCTGGGTCATTGCGAGTCCATTGTTGCCTTGGTGGTGGTCTCTTCACATTGGTGTGTTTTGCTAGCGTTCATGCGGGGCACTCGAAAGAACATGCCACCGCTTTCCTGCAGGGAGCTTCTATGTGTGCCGCACAGCACAGAATGTCTACAAGAGCAGCAAGCGCTTCAAGATCCAGTGGCTGAACAATGAAAACGAGCCGGATATTTATGCTCCTGACTTCTACGATAACACGGGTGAGCTCCCTTGTCGTCTTACAGGGTGGGCTTTTTGAAGCGAGAAGCTTCACTACGCTAGGTAAAGCAGTTGTGCAGGTCGGAGAATGACCTTGAACGATCTTCAGCTCAACCACGTTATCCGTGTATGACCATATGTGGTACAGCTATGGTGTCGAACCCATCACCTTTAGTTGACATTTGACCTCTGACCTTTGACATTGATCTTTGGGTTGACCTTACGAACTTCTGATGGTGTGATGTGAAGCCACGTGGTGACATGCGATGGGGTATCGTAAGACCATGTGATACCACATAATAGTCACGTGGCCGTGTGTGTATACAGAACAGCTGTCGCGAGCGTGTAGCGGAGATGTGATGGACGACCCTAGACCACATAATAGTCACGTGGCCGTGTGTGTATACAGAACAGCTGTCGCGAGCGTGTAGCGGAGATGTGATGGACGACCCTAGACGCTTAGTAAGTGTCCTTGCTTTTCGCTGAATTCCAGTGTTAGCCAAGTTAAGCCACTGCCAATTTTTTCCCTTGGAACGTTACACAATGCATCGGTAAATGTAGATGGCCTTGTGGAATTCGCCTGACCCTGGTGATTTATCTGTAATGAAGTTTCTTTTCCTTTTAGGCTTGTTTTTGGGTACTGCAGCTGAATTTCAGCTGTGATGTTACACATAAGGTTGGTATTGGGGAGAGCATACAAAAACAGTAGTGCTGTTACTACTATATCGTTTTAATCCACTCCAGCTCCTGGCCCAACAGCGAGTTAGCAGCTAATCTGTTGCCGTTTTTGTATGCCTCATGTAGCAACCACCTTACCATGACATCGTAACTACTGTTCAGCTCTTGAAACCGAAATTGCATTAATAAAGAAATTCAATTGTAAGTTAATAACTTTGTGCTGGAAAATTGCACATGTCTACCAATATTTAGTAATGCTTTGCGCTACACTACAAAGGAAAAAAAAACGGAACGAAAAACTTGGCGCATCTAGTGATGTGCAAGGTACTTTGCTGGACAAAGCCACTCCTCTCGGGCATTCTTCGCATCTAGACTAGCTGACGGCTCATAAACTGATGCTACTCACTAACAGGCTCTTCTGGGGCAGTGATGTCTTTTGAACACATTGCTCGTTCTCCAGCAGGTGCATATGCCAAGGATTCAGGCTTCACTCAGCTGATCTGGAATTCTTGTATTGTTTCATACCCCGTGTTTCTTCTCCATTGCGCGTGCGTGCGTGCATGAATGGGTTGGGGGTGGAGAGCGGGTAGCCATGCTTTTGAAGCATAGCCGCAAGGGCATAACGGAACTCGTTTGAACATACATTCTTCAAGCCTGGCAATAATGATGGCAGGTCGCAGATAGCCCGACATGCAGCGTGCAAAAAAACACATTCTGCTGTTGAAGCTCAAATTTTTTTTGTTTTTTTTTTCTTAGGAGCATGAGCAGTCTCTAGCAAATATTATGCATATGTCTTGTGCGCATATTGTAAGTTGTGGTGCAAATTTTCTTCGGGTACTTGCTTCGTGAGCTGCTCGTTATTTGCTATTAATTCCTGCTTTACAAACAGTGCTTATATGCTGATGTTCTTCCTCATATTTTCTCGGCTGCTGACCCGAAAGACGCAGGTTCGATCCCGGCCGCGGCAGTCGAATTTCGGTGGAAGCGAAATTCTAGAGGCCTGTTTACTGTGCGACGTAAATGCACGCTAAAGAACCCCAGGTGGTCGAAATTTCTGGAGCCCTTCACTACAGCGCCCCTCATAGCCTGAGTCGCTTTGGGACGTTAAGCCCCCATAAACCCATAAGCCCAAACCTCAGTCAAGGCTTCTGATGAGCTGAACACGTTTAAAAGGCTCTGTTCATCTCATCTCTCAAGGGGGGACATGGTGATGGGAGGCGTAATTTTTAATTTTTTTCTTGTAGAGCATTGAAATCTGGCATGCTTATTGGGGAGTTCACTGAATGCTTAAGTACAGATTTCACTACAGCATCTTAAATTATGCTTCATTGCTCTACCAAACTTGCTGAAAGCCTGGCATGACAACAAAACTTGGTATGAGCATACAGTCTATCTCAATATTTACTGAAAGAAACGATTGATGCAGTAACATTCTTTAAGTGTTTATAAAAAAAGTGGCCCGATTTTTTTCTACACAATGTTATGTCCATGCTTGCATAATGCACTCATTATCATCATGTGAAATTAGTATCGGAGCAAAAAAAAATGACAATAAATTGGAAATGTAGGAACATCACTGCATAAAGAATTCATAAAGCAACACAATGCAACATATTGCATGAAAATCCATGAAGCCATTGTCATGCTGTACTTTCCGCAAGCGGGATAGTCAGGCCAAAGAATACTTTTGAGAAAACTGGCAGTTTCACGAAGAATTCTGCCAATGTTTTGCTCTCTACGCTTGGAAAAGCATTTTTTAAAATCGCTCCTGGGCTGTTTTCAGGGAAAATTTTTCGGAATATAATTGAAGAGACTTACAGATGCTTTTTTTTTCTTTGAGATTTTTGCGACCAGTTTGTCTTGTCATCTGTCCAGCTGAACATTCAATGAGGCTTCGTCAAGTTCAGCTTAAGGAATCTCCTGTATACGACGTAAGGTGGGCAGATTTGAAGTGTGAGCTTCTGTGTGATGCATCAGAGATGCAATGGAGCACCGATCGCAACCGCGCAAAACGACGAGGGACAAAGAGCAGAAAGCACAGTACAAAACGCGGAACTTCAACTGTGCTTTCTTCTCTTGTACTGTGCTTTCTTCTCGTTGTCTCCCGTCGTTTTGCGCGGTTGCAATATGCACTACATTGTTAACCACCAACTAGCCTGCCTTTGCCTGTTACATCAGAGGTGAATTGGCATGCTTGGAGAGCTGTTAACTCGGTGGGAATGGAGAGTATTTGTTTTGTGCTTTGTGTGCGATGCAAACTGACCTGAAATTCTTTCCCCTGGCTGCCATGGCGGCGTGCAGATTTTGAGTGCGTGCTGACCAACCTGCGGATGCGGCGTGTGGACCGGGGCCACTACCTCTTGCCGGACGAGGAACGCAAGCGCACGCTCAATATCCTGCAGAGGGCCCTCAATGTGGAGAATGGTATGGATATTCCAGATCCTCGGCAACTAACCATGGACGGAGGTTTGTATTCTCGGTACACTGGTCCACCCGTTCCTTCTTCCAAGCTGCTTCCTCCCTCTTCTTCCCTCTCCTCCTGCTAATGTGATGTGGTGTGGTCTGTGTGTGTGTGTGGTGCGTGTGTCCAGTGGTTTCCTCCTTGCCCCCTCCCTTCCCGATTGATTCGTGTCTGGAGACGCCTAGCACTTCCTGCTGCTGCCGCCGCCGCACCCCCTTAGCTGGCCTCCTTTGACTATGCCTCGGGTGCACCTGGTCCTTTGCTCCCCTGGGGCTGTGCCATTGCTTTTTGTTCATCCTGCTTGTGGTGGAACCCCAACCCGAGTATCTGTGAACGCCTGTGTCGGATTCTTTCAGGGCTGCAGCCAAAAGTAGCGGCGACACATCCGCCCGTCTTCTTCGTCGGCAGCCTTGGTTATGGGAGTAAAACAGTGCTCTGGGCGGACTTCGTCTTGACACGAACGGGGAAGGGGTCCATGGGGTTCCCTTTGTGGCACCTTATACTGATTGTTCGCTACAGTCGCTGGTTTACCTGCCAGCATATGGACGATGAAGGAATAACTGTAGCTCCGTTCAGCATTGCGTCGCTCCGGTTTTGAGTGGAGGAGTCCTTGGGAAAGGGTTGCAAAATGTAGTCCTTTGGGTGAAGAGCAACTTTTTTAACACCAGAACTGTAGTGTGCCATGCTTGAAAGAATTTGCCAATACCAAGGGATATGCTTACACCTTTTGGCTGCAGTCCGAAAGAACTGTGGATATACTGTGAGCTTGAAAGATCTTGCATGAATGTGGCATGACATCGGTGTGTTGTTCAGAATTGAATACTTGAGTCGTTGTTTTCTCCTGTTTGTCCCTTTGCGCTGTCCATTACAGTTGCCCTGTGCTCAGGTTTAACAGCTGGAAGTTTCTGTGTTGGGTCAGTTGCTATGCTGCTTTGTTAGCGTTGGGGTCGTTTGCTCGTGCTAGTGGTGTCGGTGTGTCTTGCTTGATAATTCGAATGGTAATGGTGAGGTGGGCATGTCGTTTGGATTTTCACGTCGGAAGAAAAAGGGCTCTGATAAAATCTTGCATTCTTTTTTTTAGTCATTGGCACTCAGTGTCTTGTTAGTGTGATTAGCTGGAAAATTGCGTGCATTAAAACCAGCTAGGCATAGTTTTCACTTGCACACAAACAAGCGGAAAATCTGCAAAACGCATCTTTCATGCTGCTAGCGTAGCAGAATTGGTACGTGCAGCTGTTTTCTTTTGAAGTAGGCAAGTTTTTGCAACAGTCTTGCTTCTTGCTTACAACTGCTTTGCAGGTGTGTCTCTCCGCTGTTTGGGGAATGTACAGGTTTTTTTGCCTCCATATTGTGGGCTTCCTCTTTATACAGCTCAAGTGTATGATTGTCTTTGCTTCAATGTATGATTATCTGCAAGTGTTTCACAGGCACATGCGAACAGGTTTCTTTGGAGCACTTGGGCTGAAAAGAATTACTTGTGGTCTTCAATACTTCTTTTATTTACATTTCATTTCTCGTCCAATCTTGCTTCCGTGCTACGTATTCGACTAGCGGTTTGGAGGTGTCCGTTCTCCTTCTCCTTGTTGGAAAGAGCACAGGCTCTCCGGGAACCTTGTGATGCATGCTTCGATTGGTGAGTGCAGCGACATGGATTTGAGGGCAAAGCACTTGTCCTGTTTGGAACCATGTGTGGTTTGGGCATCCCGGTGGCGTGAAGTTGGATGTCAACATTGGGAAGGCTGTCCAGTTGTTTTTTTATCTCCTCCTGTTCTAGGCTTTGTGGCAGTCTGCTGGCTTTTTCCAGAGGTCACACACTTCTCTTCTGTTGGGTGGACAGTGTTTACTGAGCAGGGTTGCCTGTGTTTACAAGTAATTTGAGAAAAGCCACACGTGTTACTCTCACTCACTACTTTTACTAACCCCCCAAGTCTTGGTGCCACTGAGCCCACTGTGGCTGTGAGTTGTGGCAGGCGTATTTTAACTACCAGCCCGAAGTGGTTAACGCCATAACAAAAGCTGTTGCTTATGTTCTGTTGGCTGCAAAAGTTTATAGAGCATTGTGGCTGTTAAAAATTTGAATTACCTCGCAACCTATGCATGCAGTGCGAAAACAAATGGTGTAGCCAGCAGTCAGTTACAAGCTGCAGGCCAAGGTTGCAAGGAAATCGATGCTTCAAAGCTCCTGCGTCTTGTAAAAATTTGCAGTCAACAGTGCAATGCCAGTGGTAATGCATGCTGATTTTGTTTTTTCTTTTTCCTGCCTTGTCAATGTCTCTTTGATGACTGTTGTTTGAGTCAGTCAGTCAGTCTTGTGTAGGAAGGATAACATGCCGATGAGCTTGTTTTGAGCGACTAGTAGTAGGTCGGTGTGAAAGCCTCCCTTGCATTTTGTTCCTCTTACGTAGTGCATGGCTCTTGGCTGCAGTTGTGGTTCTCTAGTGACATATTGGTGGGTGCTTCACCAAAGTTTCTCTTAGTGATTTTTTTTTTTTCCTTCCTGCACTGCTGCCACCTTTAGTGTTAACTTTTTGAGCCTTCTGTGTGATTCTTGAGAAGTGAGAGAAAATACCTCGGGAGAGCAAGAACAGTGATGACTTGGTACAAGTCTTTTGTTGTGTATTCAACCATTCTTGTCCCCTGAGTTGTTTTGTAGCTGGGTCTGTGGCAAACTGACTAGCCCACTTGGTACTAGACATATTTTTGTCAGGGGTTCAGATAAAGGAACTTGCCAACTTGAATATCATTTTTTTTTGTCCTTGCTCTTTTAAGTTACTACTGCTATTAGTTCTAACATTTAATTTGGCATAATGATAAATGACAGGACATGTTTGAACTCTCCACTTGCCCTTGTAATCTCAGCTTTGCTCCCATCGTTGTCTCATGCACCACATCTTCAGTTGAGTCAAAATGTGGAAGTGTTGGGAGGCTTTGGGTACCAGATCAGTCTATTCAGAAATGCCTCACATTGGTTTGCGATGGAATTTCACGTGAGCAAGTTTACTGTTTGGAGAGTAAAAAGCAAAATCTCTGCAACTAATGCCAGACTGCAGGAAAGAAAGGGTTAATCTAAAGTTGGCATTCAAGACAACGCAAATGCTGAGCGGGAAGAGAAGTTAAATTGCTTAAAGGGGCCCTGAGCCCCCTTTGAATGTAGGATGTTGGTGTATTTTGTTGTGAATATTTTAGGTAGGTTACATAGTCTTTTATGGGGCACAACATCAACATTTACAGAGTAGTCTTTTTCTCCCCCCCCCCCCCCCCCTTTTTTTTTCGCATACACCCACATACTCCACACCCATGATGCCTTACCCTTGTTATGCGAGGCCCTGCCCAGCAGGACCCTGCTACATGTAGCCTTGTCCTCAAAGCATCAGGTTAAGTGGAAGAGCAAAACATTAATAATGTTATAATTTTCGTTCCTTCACTCATGCTGAACATGGGAAACATTGTTTTGAGACATCTCGTCAGGGCACTTGCAGACTTGATGGTGTTTTTTGCGGTCAGTGAAGAGGTGTTTCAGGGCCCCTTTAACAACTACTTGATGGTTATTATGCTCTGTTCTTTTGTTGTGTGTGTGTGTGTGTTTGTGGGTGTCTGTGTGCCGTTTTGTGTTTGAGATGCTGTGGTGCTCTCATTTCCCACCTCACTCCGTCCGGCCACCGTCTCGGCTGGAACAGTGGATGTGTCCTTCGTTGGCAAAGAGGAAGAGGAGGAGCTCTCCGAGGTCTCACCTCCGACCACAAACTTCCGCAGTCGTCGGAGAACCAGCCAGAAGGAAGACATGGACATGATGGAGGAGGAGGAGGAGGACAATGAAGACTCGGACTCGGGTTAGTCTCGGGAGCTTCTGGATTGGCCCGGTTGGTGGCCGCAGCTTTGCTGCAAAGCGCTCTTTCGCGCTTGGAATGGAGTGTGTTCCACACGGCAGGTTTGGTCCTGCAGAGGGCAACTCTGGCAGTTTTCCAAGGCTTGTTCATTTGAACAAACGCATTACCTCTCACTGGTGCAGAGTGAAAAAATAAAATTCAGGCTTGTGTTCAGTCGTTGTGGACACATCTTTTACGGGGTCATTTCTCGCGGTGTTACTTTCGCCATTGTGTGTGCTGAAAGTTTCTGCCGGTGTTTTGCAACGGCATGTCAAAAAAGCACACAACCAATCAACTACGCAACTCGCATTCTGATTTAGTTTTTCGTTTAATTTTTTCTTTTTCCATCTTAAAATTTGTTTGCTTAGGGGTATCAATTTTCATTTGAAGTGAAGAAAGGCAGCTGTAAAACTACATGCAGCGATAGACTCGAAACGTTCGTAAAAACGCGTGCATTGACCTTAAAAAGTTTTGTGCCATTTAATCGCCTCTGCAGGAGCTGTTTTGTGAGTGAAGGTTGCAGGATTCACGCTTGAGTCTTGACTAGTCATTTAGAGTGGTTGTAATTGGAGCACTCAGTTTGGTGCCTCCAGAAGACCAATATATGAAGGCTTTAATGTGCAGCCAAAACGTGGAGGAGGAGGAGGCCAGGGCACGCATTTCTTTGGACTAGGTGTTGTTCAGATAAATTCATTGTGATATAGCGCACTGCTGCACAGCGTTAGGAAAACTACAGTTGTTAAGAAATGGAAGCAGGGAAGTGGTGGCATACAAAAAGCAGGAAACAAGACGCATAAATCCGAAGTGAAGCAGTGTTGTTTTTAGAAACAAGGAAAAATTCGACCTTGCTGCCGAAGGAGAGGTGTTGCTCACACCACCATTCCTTCTCTTTGTGTGCAAGACTCTCTGAATACTTAATGATGGCACAGTGGCTGTGGCATTCGGCTGCTGAGCAGAAGGCCACAGTATTGAATTGGGGCTGTGGCAGCTGCATTTTGATGGAAGCGGTAATGTAAGAAGCCCATGTGTGCTGTGCAATGTCTGTGCATGTTAAAGAACCCCAGGCGGTCGAAATTAATTTGGAGTGCATTACTATAGCAGTCCTTAGACTACCGTATTTACTTGAATGTAACGCGAGTTTTTTCCCATATTTTTTCTTCTTAAAGCCTACCCTCGCGTTATAATCGAATACCGCACTTCGATTGGCCTGAAGCAGTGCCGCGGTGCAGCCATTTCAAGCAATCAGCTTGGTTTCGGTTTCCGCAGTTTAGCG
The DNA here is from genome assembly GCF_052857255.1 of Amblyomma americanum. Taxonomy (NCBI): domain Eukaryota; kingdom Metazoa; phylum Arthropoda; class Arachnida; order Ixodida; family Ixodidae; genus Amblyomma; species Amblyomma americanum. The sequence continues at coordinate 187,702,591 of NC_135501.1, read as the reverse complement.
ATCTTATGCTGGCAACATGGGTACCACAGAAGCCAAATCCTCATCCATCCAAAGTCAGTGTTGTTGTTTGTCATTTTTTGTGTTCGTTGCGACCTCGCGCTCAGTTCGTCATTGCACCGTGTTCTTGTGGCGTCGCTTGCGGTGGTGTATAGATTCAGTGCGCACGATGGCAATGCGTCGTGCTCAATACAACGGTCATTTTAAGAGAAAAAGTGATCCTGTTAGCTGAAAAGGTCGGGAATTCTGCGGCAGCTTGAAGACTTGACCTCAACGAGTCAACCATCCATGGATGGCGGCTGCAGCCAGAGGTGCTTTTTAATTGTGCGCCCGACCACAAAGGATTTCGAGGGCCTTGCCACGGCCATCACGTCGAGCTGCAGAAAAAAGTGGCGGACTTAATTATCGAGCAGCACAACCGTCTCATGAAGGTCAGTGTCGAGCTGATCCGTTGGAAAGTTAGACATTGCTCGGGAGATGGGAAGTTCAGAGCATCTCGAGGCTGGGCCCAAACGTTCATGAAGAGAAATAGATTCTCTTTGCGGCGAACAACATCGATGCGGCAGAAGCTACCGGGAGACTTCGATAGCTAAAAGGACTCCGTTTCCAAGAACTCGGCCTCCTGACGCGAGGAAGATGAATAAACATGTTGGGCACGATGTCTGTTAAAGGTACTTTGTTTTGCGTCCTTAAGCCTCGCGTTGCATTCGTGGTTTTATTTTTTCCCGCTGGGCAGCATGTAAAGTCACCCCTCGCGTTATATTCGTGGTCGCGTTACATTCGAGTAAATACGGTAACTACCACATGCCGCTTCGGGACGTCAAACACTGCATTCCACCAGCCACCTGTCTTGCAGTGGGATCAGCACCAGCCAAGGCTGCAAATCTCGAAACTGTGGTTTGCTAAATCTTACATCGCGTTGTGTTGGCAGACGCTTGTTCACTTTATTTCATATTGCGGGTGTGCTGCGACGCGACAGGGGAGTTACGAAATTGCCTTGTGTCTTATAAAAAAACGAGCAAAAAACTGCATACTGTGTGGTTTACTGGCTTTTCTTGCTGTTTGGTTCAAGACACTGGGAGGCGCTCCAAAGGTGCCAAGGGCCGACCTGTGGGCACGCGTGTGAAGCTGAAGGGGAAAAGAGGTGAGTCGACTGCGTCTGTGATAAGTTAACCTTGCGGCATGCCAGGTTAACTACCAGGCGCACCTCTCCTGTAATCATTAAAATGTCTCGCTCTGGTGGGTGTGGTTGCTTATGGCGTTCGTGTCTGTTTTCTGGCATCAAGCGTCGAAGACAGCCTCATCTCCGAAGTGGGGTTCAAGCGCAGCAGCCATCGAGGCCTTGAGGCCCAACCCCAAGGTGGCCCTCCTCGAAAAAGACCCCTTCTTTGAAACACCCAGGTAATGCCCAAGTGCGCATCTGCACCTGGGATAAATACTTTGTGACCAAAGTGTGTAGCTGTAAACGTGCGTGAATCTAGTACTGTACCATCAGGTGAGAGTCAAACCTGAACTGTGACTTTTCATATTCGGGTTTAGTGAGCAACTGGCATGATCAATATTCAGCTTTATTGAGCAACTAGCATGGCTCACATTGCTATTAAAAGGTCGTGCAAAGTGTGTATTCACCAAGCAGTCTCAAAAGAGTGTTTTGCTATAGACCATTTACTGCGCACAGTTCTTCCGTTTGAGACCAGATGGCGCCATTATAGGCCTCGTAAGTCGCCTGCGTGAACGGAGCGACGGAGCAGTAGAAATATCGCAGGTGGCTACTGGATGTGTTCTTTCTACGATTTTGCGGAAAGGCAGAAGGTGTACATGCTGTGTCGCGGATTGCAAGAATTGCGACGGAGAGTTAAAGGTGTGGTATGAGATCGTTTGCAAGTTTCACGGCCCCAAACTGCACACAGACGTACTGCCCTTGTTCGTTTGCCGTGCACCCTTTCCGAGCGGGCGAATGCAGCAAACATGTCCGCCAGCGCTGGATAGCTCATATAGAAAGAAAGGTTTTGATCCTGGAAAGTAAGTAAAGGTAAGTGCACAACATAGTAGCTGCATGAACAGGCCGTTCCGCCACCGAAACCGTGGCGGCATGCTGCCCATTGCTGGCGGTTGTGTCTATGTGTGTAGCGAGATCACATTGCTCAAAGTTGTGTGGAGATGAGTAACAGGAGCGCCAGAGGCCGAATCAGAAATCGAAAAAGACTACTTGCACTCCTGCATACCGTTACTGTAGATTATGCAGTGCACAGCCGTATGAGCAGACAATGCTTACCCTCAGTCAGTGTATTACATGCAGTCTTGGTGCTACTGTTTAACTTCGCTCCAAAAAGCATGGTTTTTGTGGACCATATTCAGAATAACGCATTTGTGTTCCGGCTGCTGGGGGGGTAGTTGTCCCTTCCTCGTGGTCCATGTGAGTCACTAAATGTAACCTCGCAGGCCAGCGCTCTCAGTGAAGCTCATTACTTGCCACTGATACCTCGAGTATTTTCATGTCCACATATCAAGCAAGGAGTGTACCACAATTTTGTTTGAGGCTGACGTAACTGTGAACTTAGTGTAGCATAAACGTGTTGCCTTGCATGGGCACATTATTACATATATATAGGGGAATCCTTCGAAACAGCTGCACGCCAGCTAGTGAAGGCTGCTTGATGCATGGTGCTGCTGCCTTGATAGTTAACATTTGTCTACATATTTATTTTTGTCGACTTCCTATGTTTAACAAATCAATGAAAAATATTTTACGTTGCCGAAGCACCGTTAGCAGGTTGCAAAGAACCATTCATGTGTACAATGTGAATGTGAAAACTTCAAAGTGATGTCTGCGTGCATGTACCCACTACGAGACAAGGATATGTGCTGCCTCAAGAGCATTAAATCTTGCTGTTTTAGATATTAACAATCAAAAAGTATTCAGCGGAAGCAAAGCAAGCATTCAGGTGATCCAGTCGATGGTTCGGAGAGGCGGAATGCTGAGCGGCTCTCAGTGACATGAAGCGTTATTACATTTTCATGCCTCAAGTGATCAAATTAGGGTTATGGGTCTCGGCTGCTGACCCGAAAGACGCGGGTTCGATCCCGGCCGCAGTGGTCGAATTTCGATGGAGGCGGAATTCTAGAGGCCCCAAGTACAGTGCAATGCCGGTGTACATTAAAAGAACCCTAAGTGGTCGAAATTTCTGGAGCCCTTCACTACGGCGTCCCTCATAGCCCGAGTCGCTTTGGGATGTTAAACCACCGTAAAGCTATTCTAATCAGAAGCATCTCTACTCGAAGTTCGAAGTCCGCCACGTGGTCCTTTGAGGGTTGTATCGGAGATGGCATCAGCTGATGTTACCAACAGCCGCCGCCACTGTCGGCCAGCGTCCCTCGACCCGCGTCGTCGCCCGCAATTGGAAACTTCATGTCTGGGCCGCTCGCTCGCGCGCAGATGCCATCGAGAAACTGGCGGCCTTCCTGTCGGCTTTTTCTCTCGAATCGCTCGCGGTAAGTGATGCTGATGAAAGCTGCACGGAACCATGGCCGACGCCGATTACCAACTTTGCCTGACTGCACGCCGGCGCACGGTCTGTCGCCGTGCTACGCTTATCGCCCGTTGTCATATGAGGCGCCAACAACCACAGATCTTTGTTTTCCGCCCTGTTGCCTACTCTTTTTACGCATTTATCGACGTTGCAGGCTCCCCGCTTCGACTTTGCGATTGCTCGCGCCGCTGAATTTGTCAAAATGGTGGCACCAAAACGCGACTGAAAGTGGCGCAAAATTCAAACTAGCCAATAAGAAGCGCCAGTTCTGCCACGTTCTACAAGTCAGCCAATCGCGAGGCCACGTCTCGGTTTTAAGAGCGTTAGCTCTTGCTACTCGCATTTGAGCGTTTCTTGTCCGTCCGGGATTTCAAGATGGCGGCCGGAAATTGCAAAATGCGACCCCCCATCACGTGACCCCACATGCAGTTGTCGCGCCGGTATGGCGGCCGGTTTACCGCTATTCTGGCGTTCCGCTATATATGTGTACCGTCTGAGCGGGTGCTGAGACTGGTGCCATTTGGGGTAGCCAATGGTGACAACATTGTGCACCCGCTTCACGTCTCAGAGCGTTTGGAGTGGTGGCAAATGAATTGGCAAAGTTGTTAGTCGAGTTGAAGCCTGGTGTGTGAGGGATTCGTACTGACGACCTTTGACCCTCAAAACCGTATTGGAGGCGACCTTCGGAGGGCCATAACGGGTGAACCAGTGGTCGCAGAGGGATGCAGGTGGTATCAAACAAATCGTTGTTTCGTGATGTACACTTTACTATCCCAATTTGTCGAAAGCATAGGTGAAAAGAACTTAGCTAACACTCTTCATTTGATGTCCCATTCGTGAATCATTCTTTAACTATTGTTTTGGGTGCTTTTTTTGCCTTTGAATAGGCTCTGTGGCACTGCATTGGCACGAAAGAAAGCCGGCAAGCTGCACTATCAAGCTAGACCAAACAGAGCACATTATGCTGCCGGTTTTAAATTACACAGGCATAGAAAACGTGCATATTTTGGTGCATTCTTGCGAGTTCCTGTGCTGTGAGCTCACATGTATAGGAAAATTTCTCAAAAACTACGCGAATCCCGGGCTCCAAACTATGCTTGTCGGTGGAAAAGAACTTCTCAAATCCGAATGTCAATGTGGCAAAATTTAAAATTTTGATATTTTCGCAATTTTTCAGCTTTTAAGGGCCCGTATCCCCTCTTAAAGCTGTTGCATCTCTGTCGTGTACGGCAACTCAAAGCTGGCAAATGATGAAAGTTTGTTAAGTAGCAAATTTAGCAAACAAAGCAACACTGATTGAAGTATCTGGTATAATTTGCATTACAATTTCAAATTTCAACACTGCCAAGTCCTGGGCGTTGACTGCGATTTGGAACAAGCTGATATCGACTTATGCAGTTTTTTACTGTTTTGGCTGCTGCATTCCGCTCACTTTAACTGTAGTTGAAAGCTGCGAGTGACTGCAGTTACTGGCTTCACCATCTGTTTGTCTCTGCATGAGCATAGCCTTTCACAGTGTGTGTGGAAGTGTCCTTTGCATGCTAGTCACCACTGTGTCCCTCACTTGTTTGGCAGCCCCGAACCGGTGTCGGTGTCCACTCTGGCAGACAGCAAGCTCCTCATCCGAGCAGTGCTTCTCGGTGATCATACTCTGCTTAAGAGCTTCCTGGCGGACCACGACCGCATGTGCTCGGTGAGTGTTCAACCCATGGGGGGAGGGGGGTAGCAGCAGCAATGGGAGTGCGGCAGCAGCATTTTTCCTCCTGGCCACCTAGTGTTTTTTTTTGAAGAACATGCAGAGGTTGATAGCAGGTCAAGCTGCTGGCATTTATTTAGGAATCTCGTAAAAGTAACAGCAGGGTGAGAAAGATTGCACACATGAACACCACTGCTGTCTCCAACAAGGCAGTGGTGGGGCACCTACAAAGCTGACAGATTCAGCTTGTGAACAAGAAAATCTTGCAAATGGGTGTTTCGGACTCAAAATGTGGCGAGTGCATGGCTTGGAATAGAGCCTTTGAGTTTGAGTGAACTACCGTATTTATTCGTGTAGTGCGGCAGCAGCATTTTTCCTCCTGGCCACCCAGTGTTTTTTTTTTTTTTTTGAAGAACATGCAGAGGTTGATAGCAGGTCAAGCTGCTGGCATTTATTTAGGAATCTCGTAAAAGTAACAGCAGGGTGAGAAAGATTGCACACATGAACACCACTGCTGTCTCCAACAAGGCAGTGGTGGGGCACCTACAAAGCTGACAGATTCAGCTTGTGAACAAGAAAATCTTGCAAATGGGTGTTTCGGACTCAAAATGTGGCGAGTGCATGGCTTGGAATAGAGCCTTTGAGTTTGAGTGAACTACCGTATTTATTCGTGTAGTGCGGCAGCAGCATTTTTCCTCCTGGCCACCCAGTGTTTTTTTTTTTTTGAAGAACATGCAGAGGTTGATAGCAGGTCAAGCTGCTGGCATTTATTTAGGAATCTCGTAAAAGTAACAGCAGGGTGAGAAAGATTGCACACATGAACACCACTGCTGTCTCCAACAAGGCAGTGGTGGGGGGCACCTACAAAGCTGACAGATTCAGCTTGTGAACAAGAAAATCTTGCAAATGGGTGTTTCGGACTCAAAATGTGGCGAGTGCATGGCTTGGAATAGAGCCTTTGAGTTTGAGTGAACTACCGTATTTATTCGTGTAGTGAACCTTGCGCCCACTGTTGAGGGTTCTTTTTTTTTTAGTGCTAGCTTTTCTGAGCGTGCTGATAACAGTGCGGCATGTTTATCTTTAGATGAGAGCTCCTGCAGGGGTGGTGTGCTCTGTGAACTTGGCAGAGCACCAAGACGCTGTGCACCATTGACAGGAATGCCGGCGGTGGTGACTTGCTCGGCAAGATTCTCTGCACTGAAATGTTATGGAGGAAGCAGGACGTTCTGAGCACCAAGCAATTTGGCGAGCTCGAGATTGAGCGCGATTAAGCCTGATTCCTCTTGCACCGCAGCTAACACTTAAGTGGAGACGTGGGTCCTGAAGTGATCAAAAAATGCAAAAATTTTGATTTTGCAAAAATGGCGTATTCGGGATCAGTGCACTGTAAAATTCATGCCTAAAAAGTTTCAAGGTCAAATATCGATTTCCAGCTACTAAAATATCTGTTTATTTCGCACCTAAGAATCCCGGAAAGGGCGATTTCTGAGCAAAATGTGGTAGGATCTCACGCCTGTCGCTTCCCAGGACTTCCCAGGGCCCCTTCCCCACTACCTGGTATAACTCACTACTGTGAAATATTTTTGGAATGTATGCATTCTGCTGTTTTTTTTATTTTTTAGGCCTCTACAACAACCTTCGAAAGGCTGGCATGCGCACTTCAAATGCTGTTTTCTCAGCTTCATGTTTTATACCAACGTGACTAGACTTACGGAAGTTTTCATTATGTTTTTATGCTGCGATTTCAATTAAACTTATATCGTTGAATTCAGAAAGAACTAAACTGTGGATCTCTGTCGTTTTTATTCTGCTGAGTCAAATATTTAAAATTTTGTGAACCATAATGTCACCTAACCATGCTTATATTTATGGTGCTTGGAAAAAGTTTAACATATTTATACGATGATGTATTTTAGAAACAGTATAATTAGCAATGCTCCAAATGGCAGGTCTTTGGCTACAGCCCCATTTCAATCGGAAGCAAAAAATGTAAAAAGTGTCTTAACAACTTGTAAGAATTTAACTAATTAGGCTTCACTTATTTTCCTATAGTATGGGAACTAATTGAGATATACTGGAACTAATTATATTTTTGAAAACAGGAAGAAGAAACACGTATACACATTTAATTTCATTACAGTATCTTTAATAATAAAAATGTTCATTTCAAGACCCACGTCTCCCCTTAAACATATGCGTTGCAACCTTGTAACCATCGTGCAAGTTTTTTTAACTTCATCTAAAAAACTCACAGTTGACCTTGAGGGCCGATGTTCACTGTGTTTGCTTTATCTCGCGGCGATTGGCCGGAGCCATCGACTGTCACAAAATTGTCGGATCTCTCCGAGGTGCAGCAAACACCTTTTGAAGTGAACAATATGCTAAATACGGTTACACGAACGAGGCTGACCGTGTGCTTTTCTTTTTTTTATGGATGGTGGACGGACAGGTGGAAGGGCGGGCAGTTTGGTGCATGGTATGAAATTTCAACTCTAAAAAAATTTCGTTGGCACATTTTTTTCCTCATGTAATGAATCCTCCCCCAAATTGCATCAAATTTTCTGTAAAAAAAGTGGACTCATCACACGGGTGAATACGGTGTATCCTTTTTGTTTGATGCCTACCAGCCAGCATCATTACATGTCCCACTGCTTCTTACTTGCCTGGTCTGCAGCTGGGGCTGGTCCGTGGTGTGGATGTGAGGCTCAGTGCCCTAGACTACAGCGTGATTCGTGAGGACTACCACTCCATGCGCCTGCTGTTGGACGCCACTCCGGAGCGGCTGGCGCCTCCCCCAACTAACATCTTGCTCTGTGAGAAGGGCCTCGACAACTACAGGTGACGGGCTCAGTCGGGGCAGCACCAACTGCTCCCACAGTTTGAAGTAGTGTGCAATCCCTACTGCTTAAGCTGATCCCATCTGGCTTGCCTGGGACACAAGCAGGAAGATCGTAAAGAGAGCTGTGGGAAACTAGGTTTGTCAGGTGTCATTATTACAGCGTGACAACATATATATGTACTATCACCAACAAATGTTTACAGGGTGTGCGTGTGCGGGAAAAAAATTATTTCGGCGCAGTCATGCAAGACAATTGCCTGAAATGTAGGGTTTGGTTTATGGGGGTTTAACGTCCCAGAGTGACTCAGGCTATAGGGGACATAGAGGCGAGGTGGTGCCTTCGAGGGGACCCTGCCGTTCGCTCCACCGAAGCAGGCGGAGCTACGCTCAAATTTCTCATTGGACAGTACCGTAATCATTTTTAGAATTTTTTTTCCAAGAAATTGCATCCCGCAAACTTTTGCTGTTGATAATACGCCTACTTTTGTAGTGGTCGTAGGGTATGAAAGTGGAAAGAAATGTTCTTTTTATAATGCTCGGGTACTTTTATTGCTGTGGGCAGCTTGAGTTTAAGCGTTTCTTTTTTCTTGGATTTTTTGAAGACATCACTGAAAGCTTTTTGGGTGAGGCTCCAGCTTCTGAGTACTATTTGTGAGCCACTGGCTGTGTGTTACAAAGGAATAGGTTTTACTTTGAATGTACTTATCCCTTGGCAGATTGAACTTTGAATGCTTGAGTCTTGGAGTTCTTGATTTAGTCAAGAGCATCTAAGCAGCGGTTTCAAAATCAAAAAGTTGACTGCTGTATACTGTGGTACTTGCCCTGTATAGCTTGCACTCTACTAACCTTGCTGTGCATTTTGTTAGCAGCCTACGGTATCCATTAGCTTGTTGGTTGTGTGTTGTTATAGGTAACATTGTGAATACTGTGTTTGTTTGTTCAGTGTTGTTGTAGTAGGTTTTCAGCAAGCACAATTCCCTTTTGAGGCAGCTCATCAAAGCTATGACTGCAATGCTTTACCCACATCGTTTTGAGCAATCATTTCTCTATACGTGCCGCATCTTGAAAGCATAGTTGTAAAAATATTTAAGATCTCTCCACTTTTGTGCAGATGGTTGGCGGCCGAGTGTGGTTCCCCGTGGCAGCCACCGCTGGTGAGAACGGAGGTGGCCAAGAACGGAAACTGTGCTTTGCTTGTCGTAAGTATAGGCCTGCCTTGCCAGTTTATTTTTTATCTAAAACTGTGCTACCTTCTCACTTGTAAGGCAGTGACCTTAAAAGCAGCTGCAAGACGGCAGCTTTCAAAAGGCTATTATTTTCAGTTCTTTCATTCATTTGCCAAGACAATGTGCGCTGACTAGGCATTGCGAATACTGGGAATTTTGAATATGAATTGAATTCTACGTTTGTTATTCCGTTCATATTCAAGAAATTGATATTCGAGAATGTCCGGATATTCGAAAAAAGATCGGGTTCAAATTGTCAGGTAAACATTACAAAGCCACCAAAGGCATTTCACACACCAACAGGCGCGGTTTTATAACTTGACTGGATGATTTGGACATTTCTTCTGCTCCCTTGTGAAGTTTGAATTTCTGAGGTTTTGCTAACCGTCGTGTTATTTTTAGTTGCTAGTCATGTGTCAGTTCATGGATTTTCATTTTGCTGCAGTAGAATCTCAATTATACGAATTTCAGGATGATGGGACTTCGTAAAATGCCCTGGCCAGAGTGTATTTTGTCAGAAATTCAGATGTTATGAACAACCCCCCTGCCCCTCTGCGGAAGATACCAATGCACGAGCCGCGACCACATCCTCGAGCACCAAGTACTTGCTGCCCATACATTACCAACGCTGGCATCACCAGTCGTGCACCATGAGTAATGAGCGCGCCGCGTGGCTTGTATATCGCCGACGTCGAAGTAACCACTTGCGCGACCAGCACAGTGGCGGCGCGCTGCTGTAAGTAAACCTTGTCGGCTGAAAGCAGATCTGTATAAATTCTGCTTGTGAATTTTGTTTGTTTTGAATGATGTAAATATTTTGCGACTGTGAAATTTTTCTGATCGAAATTTTACTGTTCCCTGTTTGGATGGCTGCATAACAGGTTGCATACTGCTATGCTGTCTAATCAATCCATCCACATATCTGCACGGTGCTGAGTCAGTCTAGGTTTGTTTATTTCGTTTGCAAAGACCGATTAGTATTAGAAAGTTTTAATATTCTCACGCCCATACCTGTGACTCTTTCTGTTGGTGTTGCTTACATTACCTGTCGCCTGCTGAGCGGAGGCTGAGCAGAGAGTCACCACCTGCAGCATGGAGCATTTCCTTTTTGGCTTTCAGGACAGTGACCAATACGTCCAGAAGTATGGGATAGACAGGAGGCGCGCTGTGCAGCTTGGCATCAAGCACGGCGTATCATTTGAGACTGTGAATCAGCTGCTCACAGGGCAGGTAAGTGCTTGCACCTTATCTCCGTCAAGGTGGCTAGAAATGGCTGCCTGTTATGAATTTAGATGTTAGTGCGACAGCATTACGGCCCCTTTTCGTCGAAGTCGCCGTCGTGTGTTGTCTAAGCCACCGTGGCCCTAGGGAAATGTATCTTCAGTGCGTAATAGCATTATCATTGACACAACAATGCAGGCTTCTTGGGGAGGGAAGCATTTTATATCTTCCTCCTCCAAATGTGACAGCAGTAAATGCCTTGATTTTGCATTACTAATGAGATCTATGGGTTTTTCTCTCTGTATCGGCATTGGATCCTTAGCTTGGTCAGCGCTTTTAAGTAGAAACTTGCATGGGCTTGCTGAGCCATTGGTTTTTTGAGAGGAGCTCTTTGTATTATCAGTATCTGTAGCAAGCACCTAAAACGTGGGCTTGTTGTGTGGTAATAACCGATGCAGTGCTGCTCGCAGGAGTCGTCGGAAGAATTGTGGAGCCACGTTGTGGAAGCCCTGCGTCACGGTGAAATAGAATTGGCAGGGTCGCTGGTGCTTCTTGCCGAGAAGCATGGCTTGGCACCGCTGCCCCCACTGTTCCGCCAGGTATGTTCTGTTCAGCCATGTGTGCTTCTGTTGTCATTTTTGAGGAGTTGAAATAAAGGATTGTGAATAATGCTAGCTGTGTTTGGGCACTAGCTATTACCGACGTTGGTGTCGGTGCTTTTTTGCTGCTATTGGTGCTAGTGTGCTTGGAAAATTGTGTGCCTTTATGTTAAACAATAATTAAACCAGTTGGTCAAAGGAAGCTTATTACAGAGCTTCAAGAAATGTGTACAGAAATGTCTTCACCAATAGCCTGCTGTCTACTGGACCTGCCATTAGCCGCAGTGACTTGTAGGTCAGCTGGTTGAGCTTTTTCAGAGGTAGACAGTCCGTTAATGCACACAAGGGAACAATTATGCTACTAAAATGTCCAGTATGACGGGTTTTGATGTTAAGAAGTTTATTGTGAATTTTATTTCTTGAGGTAAAAATGTCACAAATTATCGCAGTTACGAGACTAATGATAGTTCCTTGTTAACATTAGTGTGGTTTTCTTGTCTGGTACAAGTGGGAAAGCGAATACATACTGGCGGAAAGCTAGCTAGGGGGGGGGGGGGGGGGGGGGGGGGGGGGGGGGCATAGTGTCATAGTGTATGCTATTTCATCTAGTAAACAAGACATGTAGCGTTCAGAAGGCATATTCTGCAGGTCATAGTTGTGTCTATTTTGGTCTGTGCCGATTGGCTTGGAGCAAACTAGGCATTTAAAAAAGTGACACCTGTGGAATGCCACCCCTGTTGGCATCTGTCATGCTGTACATTAGGCTGTTCTGAAGAGAGTTTTTTTTTACGAATCTTTTGAGGTCTGGTCTGTTGCAGGGTAGCTTGTCTGCACTGTGCACATTGGTCTGCTGACGCTTTTTCATTCCTTCAGGTGTTGTTGAACCGTCAACAACCGCTTCTGGAATTCCAGCCATCTGCAGTGCTTCAAAAGACTATTGGCCCCTATGAGGTAAGGCCTTATTCAGCCTGTGTGCAGAAGAAAATGTTGGCAGAGGAGCCTTTGTGATGTTTTCTTGGCATTTAGCTGGGCAACATGAATTAAGGCCATGGTTATAAACAAAAAAAAAATAAGTGAGGCACTGGTGAAGCTGTAACATCAGCTTCAAGTTCGGTCATTCAAATGTTCTGACTAGCAAAGGTGCATTTACACTTATCAAGGGATTCTTGAGTAATTTTACTTTCATACTGATGCAATATTGCATTTGCGTGCTAGGAAATTTTAGCACGATTACTGCAGAGTCTTTGCTGCGAGCAGTAGTGAATAAGAACGGAGTTATGAATTGACTTATTTATTTACAGCATTGGGAAATTTCTCCGTGTAAGTATTCGTAGTCATTTCCTTTTAAAAGCGAATCCCTCCGTTTACATATTGTGTTGTGCACTAGCATCCAAAGTGGAGTTTGCAATCTTTGTCACAAATGGCTTTTGTTATTGCTTACAAAGCATGCCGCTTGATATCGGATCTCAATTGACGGCAGGATGCAATTCGTGCTGCTGGCTGCTATTTCTAGGTGTAAAGTATTAAGTCTGCTAATGAATTGCTGGAATTACTGTAAACTTTCTTCTGGGTGAGGGGGCTGTAAAAGAACAGTCTTTCTTCCTAACCTAAGATTCAGGTACGGGCAATCGAGCGGGCCAATGAGGTCACCGCCAGCCATGGGCTAGCGGCCATCTAGTATGTGTCTCCTGCAACCTGCCCTCGGCGCAATAAATGTTTTCCAATCCAATTCTTCCTAAACTGCAATCTATGGGTGCCCCAATGTTGAGAGTGTGCAGTGTGTTCACACCGACTCGAGGACTGCTGTAGTCTGTATCACAGATTTGTAATATGAAGGTCCAGGGGGCTACCTCGCTTTGAACCTCATTTATTTTGTCATCTCAAACTGCAATGTAGCCTGTTTACTTCTCGTCTTCATCCTTGTCTTCATGAACACTGAATGCTGAGTCACTACAAGTGCTCAAGATTTTTTCTATAGCCTATAAAATGTGCTTTGAAAAGCCAGCATTACAGTGCTGCTAAGGCCCTTAATTTTCTGCGGTAGAAAATTTATAATTCTCTAAAGCCGTTACAAAAAAATCTAAAATCTGAAATATTCTGTGAGAAACTTACATAGGAATTAAATAACTTCATTTTTGAAACATGCCTCAGATACTCCAGATGTACCTTCATTAAAATCGAATGTGGCTGTTGCAAGTCAGCATCGTTTAGTGCTTGGACTCTTCTGTAAAAGATGGGTGCTCGTTTGACTCACTGTCGTCAGTGACTGAATTACTTCTCTGATGATGATTCGATGCGCAATCCCGTACCTGCTGTGGTGGCTGTAACTGCCTACCACTCATACTCATTCCTGGGTGGCCTGGTATCGGAATAAGAGGGAGTCCCCGAAATCATTGCCAAGAATTATTCGAAACTTAGGAAAAATTTTTTGCCACTGCTTTTAGTATTTGTTTCAAAAGATGCCAGCGTCGTGACACTTCCCGTAGAACTGTGTGGATGCATTCTTGCCAGAACTGCCAAATTCTAGCTTTCAAGAGAGTTGAGATGATTGAATCAATTGCATTCCCATTGTTGCTACTGATGTCACCAACAACAGTAGCAAAAGAAAAAAGATCATGCAGTTGCTAACACACGGCTCCGCAGAAAATTTTCAAATCTGCTATATGCCATTTTGGATAAGACATCTATGTGCGGAGAGTCATAGTTAATCACTGTGTTGAGACAAGTACCGTAAAAACCGGACTATAGGTCGGACCGGAATATAGGTCGACCCCCTAACTAACCAATTCTAAAAATGAAAAAGATCTTTTTCAATGGGAAAAGTACCGAAAGACATCCTTACTTTGAAACAAATGCGACTCGAGAGGTTGCACAATGGTGACAGTATTTAATTTCATTTAAATGCTGCTTCTATGTACACCCGGCAAATTTTTTAACAATATCGCGCACCAATCGGCCCGCGTGTTGTTTCTGGCACAGGCAAGTACGGCGCCGTAGAGCAAAGCCCTCCTCTTCATGAATCGCCGCAACCAGGATGGCGAGCCTTTGAATTGCGCCCTCGTGAGTCTAGAGGCACGCGCGATCTCTGCCGCTTTCACGCGGATGCATTCGGCAGTCACAGGCAGCGATCTTGCTCGCAGCGCAACGTTTCCTTCCTATTCTAGATACACTATGGTCTGCCCACGAAATGATGTTTTCTTCTGGTTGCTGCAAGTTGTAATACGCAGCTTCTGCCTCCGCCAGTACTGAATGCTCTTTTCGGATACTCCAAATTCGCGCTGTGCCGCCAGGTTCCCGTGAGCTTCCTCGTACTCAATCGTGTTTTTCTTGAAGGCGACGGTAAATTGCCGTTAGCTTCCGCTTTGCATCTACTGAAACGCAAAATGGCGGCACTGCTGCTGATGGCGATGGTGATGGAGGCTGCTGACTTCAGCCACCCATTGTTGCAAGACTTCCATATTTTTTCCACCAATGACCGGTATATAAGACGGGGGTCGACTTTTCACCATGGTTTTTTGAAAAAAAGTTTGACCTATATTCCGGTTTTTACGGTACATTGAAAGTGGGGCTGATCTCCGGCAGAAAGAAGTAATTGTGTTTGAAAGTACACTGCTTATGGATGAATGTGAAGCGTAATTACCAATTTGTTTCAGGTCAATGTTGTGCTTGACAGGCCCTTTAATTACCTCCTAGTGGGTTGAGAGGCATCTGTGGTGACGACCCCAGCTGGTGCAGAGCTGGGCTAATTGGAGGTCAGAGGGAGGAATTCTTGTCCTGCATTGAGTGCAGCAATAATAATGATCATTATGACTAGTTGGTCTGTTTTGCTGCTTGAAATTGGCGACTGTGCAATATTCTCCCCATAGTCTGATATGCTTGGGCAGCTGACAACCCCCATGTGCTGACTATCTGACTGGCAGGCCATTTGACAAAGTTGCAGTGTTATGTGGGGCACTGTCACTGAGCAAGGGTTCTCTGTGCCGTTTCGTTTGCCTTCGTCACTCGTGTCATGGCACCCAACGCTGTCTGCAGGTCACTGCGCTGCACTGTGCTGCGGTGAACCCTGAGCACAGCTACTTGGCTCATTTGCTGAGTAGTGTGCCCCAGCTGGAGGCCCAGGACGGGCATGGGTGGCGGCCGTTGCACTATGCTGCTGTGGCAACCTGCACAGCACCCCTGGAACTGCTGCTTGCCAGGTTGGGAACGTTGCCTGATTGTCTCAGCAATGGCTAGATAGGAGCATGTAGTGCACATTTTTGTTGGGGTTGTGTCAAAGAAGTCATAACTGCGCAAATCATTTGTAATCGCCGGTGTTATGTGTTCTCTGCTTATTTGCCTACCAGTGCTCACCAGTAAAATAACTGGCCGCCGCATAATACCACAAGAGGAGGAAGGGGAGATTGCATATCAAGTGCAGTCCTGCCATGTGTATCTGCTTCGTGGGTGCTGATTTCCTTGTGGGATCTATGCACACCCACCCTGTTTTTGTTATCACTTTGCATGTTGCTTGTCATGCTTTAGCGGTGACACTCACACAACTCAATAACGCACGGGCTCCCATGCCAACAACCTCTATTCTACTGTTGTCCCTTCTTCCCCCGCAGCCGCTCATGCAGATAATGATGACTACTTGGCAACTCACTAGCGCCCTCTCGTGACATCACCGGGAACTAGACCCTCCGCCGCCTCACCATCCTAACACAGTCTTATAGCAATTTGCGTTCGGTATATAAAGTAGTAATTGCATCTATTAACATTTAGAAACAGTTCAATATAGCCAATAATTCAGAATATCAGTGTTTGATATTTCGAGGTTTGACTATTGCGTACTGGTGACAGGATTAGACCACCAAAGCACTGTTCGCTGCAGCTTCGATGCAAAGCAGTTTAGGCCTAGTGACACAAGCGATGTGTTGCTAGTACAACAGCGGATGGCATGTCTTTTCAAGAAGTGCTTGCTAGAGTGGGCGCACCATATTCGTGCTTCTAGACTACAGATAAGCGTATCTATTGCTATGTTTTATGTATAAAATTATCTATATATCAAACTATTTCGCGATTCCTTTTGAGTTTGATGTATCCAGGATAGACTGTTTTGCACCTTGTGTAATTTCCAGTACTTTGTGGATGTTCAAAAAAATTAATTCAGTCCATTTTGCTTATTAATAAGCACCATTGGCTTGTTCAGTTCACAGCCACCAAGGCAACATTTCAATGAAGATAAAATGTAAATGGCATCTGTGTGCTGAGATTTTGATACATGTTAGCCCTAGGGTGGTGGAAATAATCCAGACGCCTGCTCTACTTTATGCCTGTATGTAGCTTTGGGTTCAGCTTGTTAGTTCCTTTATCTGTGGTTCGGGTTGGAAAGCTGCTGTATCAGTTATTAGGTACGTGAGAATTCTTCATTATAGCACACATTTTTAGTAGTCAAACTTTGTCTAGCTTGTTTGTGGTGTTTGCAAGAGATTCAGAAACATAAATTCATTCACATTTAATTTGTCCAGCTGCTGATGGTGCTTACAGGTGCATATTTTACTGCTTATGGAGTTTTAATTGCAAAGAAAATAATAGATGTACATGATATGTACGATATGTGCTGATTTTCTCTCTCCCTCTCTCAATTCTTAGAGGGACCTCGGTGCACGCTGTTGACAAAAACGGTGACACTCCACTGCACAAGGCAGCTTGTGCAGGCCGCTCAAGCAACCTGGAAGTGCTTCTTCGTTTTGCCTCAGGTGCTGATTTTTAGTTTTTTTGCTGGATCTCATTCCGAGTGACACAGCTGTGCATTTGAGGAGCACACTGGCAGTTCCTTAGTCATTGTTGTGTGCCTGCTGTGTGTCTCCGAAACCCGAGGTTTGCAGTACACTGGCTTCGCATTGCAATGCTAGGAAGATGAGGGACCCATGAAATGTTAACCGTGAGGCATATGCTTCAGACTGTGGGAATCAACTTTGTTGGTTACTGTGGTTGTTGCAGCTGCTGAGAAAGGGGGTCCATTCCGTGGTGTGGACAGACCCAACAAAGAAGGCTGGACTCCTTTGCACCTGGCTGCCAAGAATGGCCACTTGGTGAGTTGGACTCCAGACACACTGGTTTCTGTCAAGCTGGAGCAAAGCTCAACATGGTGGCTGTGGCGGCAGTGTCAGCTGCATCATTGTCTTTCTGTTAGTTTTAAAACACAAACTCGGCCCACAGTGCTCCCTTCAACTGGACCTCGTTCACTTAGTCATGTGGAATTTCTTTGCCAGGCAAAGAAGGTACAGTGTTGCGTGTGCTTCTCACACATGTGCTGTAATTGCTGGGGACAGATCTGAAGGTGGTTTTTATGTGCAAGGAAATGGGGCGTTTGCATTTGAACGTCGTCATTCACATGGTCAAATCCTTAGTTGAGACACCTGCATTGGCATTTTACGTTGAAAATGGCAAACGTGTTTACAAAACGTTTGTCATTATCGCTTGGAGGACCAAACTTCCGTTAGTGATAGTGACCCCCTAGGTTTCCACCCATTGCATTCCACCTTCTGTGGCTACTATCTGGTTGCTGCAGGGACAAGTTCGTTTAAATGCGTGCAGCATGGTGGCGTTAAAAGCTCCGGCATTTTAAGGTGGACCGTTTTGATTCTGCGGGTTGGGTCGGTGACGGTAGCTGACTCGCCTGCTACATTCTGGTGCATCTTTGATTCGAGCTTTCTCGGCCTGTCGGTTTCTCAGAAGTGGGCCTGTTGTTCTTCATTCCTGCAGGAAGCTGCCCAGGTGCTAATTCGCTACAGGGCAGATGTGAACCGCACCCCTGGTGCTCCGTTCAGCCAGATCAGCCCCCTGATGTGCACAGCGCAGCAGGGCAACTGCGACATGGTGCATGCGCTGGTCAGCGCTGGCGCCTCCGTGGAGCTCTTAGGTGCTTCTTTTCATGCGCTTTCACTGGGCCTTTTTTTTTTTTTTTGTGCCGCAGAGCTGAACAGGATAAATGTCGTCCATGTAATTAATCTTGAAACTTGTGTCAGATGCTGGGTAATGTAAACTGCCTGCCTGAGTATTATTGTAGAAAAAGGAAACACTGCATTGACTTCCATTTCTTTAAAATTTGTACTTAGAGACAATGAAAAGGTTGTAAAGAATCTTGGTCTTAGTGAGCGCAGCAAGTTTGAAAATGTTGTTGTCTTAATATATTTTTTCGTCACAGATCATTGAACTTGGTGTTAACAGATTTGGTTAATTCCAATTGACTGATGCAGTCCACACCATGTGTTGCAGATGAATGCGGCCGCACAGCACTGAGTCATGCTGTGCTGAATGGCCAGACAGCGGTGTGTGCCAAGTTGCTGCGACTCGGCTCAAACCCCAACCGAGCCGATGTGGGAGGCAACACGCTGGTGCATTACGCGGCCGCATACGGATGGCTGAATTGCCTCCGCTTGCTTGTCGAAGCCGGGGCAGCACCGCACAAGACGAACAGCTCCAAGGTAAATCTCTCGAATCTGCGTACAGTTGCCAACGGATTTTTCGGACTTGGCAGTGCTTGGCAAATGGTCCGTCCGAATAATCGAACAGTCCGAAAAATTCGTTAAGTTAAAGAAGTTATCTTTGTGAGAAAAACCGGCTTTAAATATCGCGAACCTCGCCGTTTTTCTATGTTCTGCTTGCAAGTGATAATATCAGACTTTATCAGAGCCACAGTTATGCTTTCGTCATGTCCGCACCACCTCGTGTCACATAAAGTCACTGTACGTCACGATACCAGAGTGCGACGCGGCTGCAGTCATGCTGCGAATGACTGTGCAGCGAAGCAACAACAACCTGTTTTCATGAGCCACGATGCTTGCAAGTTCAATCAATCGGTTGTGATGGCTAATTTTTGTACAATGTAGCGGTACATTTTTATATACAATCACTTTGTAGCTTTACAGTGGCCAGAAATTATTCAGTCTAACAGAGTTCGTTATAATTGGGTTCGGCTGTAGATGGGCTCAGTGGCTGGTGATTTGTAGTTGGCGTTATGTGGCTGTTTAGCTCGCAGCACAAGAGTGCATGACTTGGTGCCAAATTATGGTTACCATGGTTAGGAGTGCAACTAGCATGCATGCTTACTGTATGGAATCTGGACTTCTGCTGTGGACTTGCGTTAGGTGGTATGTACTACCAAAATGCCCAACAGGACTTTTAAGGGGGGACGCGGGGATCAGATCACGAAAATCGCCAGGAAAAAAAAATCGATTTTTGGAAACCGCGCGTTTCGGTATCTGCAACGCCTAATCTGCGTTGTATCAAAATGGTTTCGCTGAAGACGCACTAAAAGTGCCCGAAAAAATTTAATTTTGTCAGTGCGCAGGGCGAGAAAACAGTTATAAATCGAGCAAAATTACCGCAGTTTCGCGCTCATCTTTCCCACCACCAAGCGCCACCATCTTAGTATCGTTTGAAAGTTCAAAGTTCTGCCGTCCAGTTTCTGAATGCTTCAGTTGTCGCCATCTTGTAACAGTTGCACAAACACAAAAGAAGCGCGGGTATGCCAGGGGTGGTCACACGGGCCCTCCGATTAAAGCGGGCCTCCGATTGGCTGCCGGTCTGAAAGGCGCCTCCCCATTGGTTGCCACTGCGGCAGCGGGCAAGCTGGCAACCACAGCAGACGGCTGTTTTCTGCTTCGCAAACCATGCCGGAGTCTTCATTTGACACGCAGAATTCGGATTTCTGAAAGCTCCCAGGTTAGCGATGGATCGTTGCTCATTTGACAAGAAATTTTCGACAAAGCACGCCTTCAGAAAACGGAAGCACAAGCCTCCGACGGTGAGAAAAGGATGGCGGCCAGCGGCCAGCAGGAAAAGCGGAGCACCTGACTGAGCATGCGGAAAGTGCCTCGCTATCTTGCACTGCGTGACTCCAGCAGCGAAGCCAACAATCACCCTGTGCCATCGGTGCCGATAACCCAGCCGACGGAAGACGCGCCAACGGAGTCTCGCATCTCCACGTACGGCCGCACGAATTGGTAGCCGAGATCGCATCGTTGGAGGCGACGCAGGTCGAAGGTCATCATTGCTGGCAGAGACGGTGTGCTCCGTTTCTTGCGCATCGTGCGACATGGATACAGAGCCTGTGAGTGAGCCCCAACCATCGACGAGCTACAGTGTGATAGCTGAAGATTCACCAAACGAATCGTCGCCTGAATGTAGCACCATTCAGGCGCGCCTCGAGCTGCGTTTCAAGTCGGCAGTGACAGCAGAAGCGCAGACATTCAGCATTCCTGACTCCCTTCGCGCAGCGTCTGCAACTGAACGGAAGTTTGGTAAGCACTGTCAAAGGACGAGCATGCCTCGCTTTTTGCGATAGACACAGCAGTAAATGAGGCAGTTGTGAAGTACAATTCAGGGGGCCAAGGAGCCTACTCGGCAATGTTTGCCACCTTGGGTGTACATCATGGTGCCCTTGCCGTCCAGAGGGCTCAAGAAAAGGGCCAAGAACACCCGAAGAAGGCGTCTAAAGCCCGCCAATTAAAGAGGCAAAGGTGCAAGAAGATGCCTGACAGCAATGATGCAAAATATTACTGCTCTGGTGCTTTCTAATAAATCTGCAGTGCTTGCAAAACTTCAGAGCCCGTTTTCTCAGAAGTGAGTTTTGAGCCGACTGTCCTGCTTGCAGAAAGCATAGAACAACTATGCCTTGTGGGATTTGCGTGAGGTTTGTTGCATTGTATTTCTTAGTGAATTCTCTATCTCTATGTAGTGAAATTCCTATATTCTTAACTATCATTCTTTTTTTTACTGTTTAGCTAAATTGGCATGTTGATAACGACCGCATTTTTCAAACATGGATATAATGACCTGAGTAAGAAAATTAAAAGCGATAAAAATATTTGGAGAATGTCACTGCATGAACTATTCATTTGGCTAAAATATAAAAGCAACTAGGGGCTTCTATCACATTTTTTTGTCACGCCAGGCTTTCTGCAAGTTGGGTGCAAATAAAAATTTGTAATGTCAAAACTACTCAAGATATATCAATGAAACCTTGTATTTAGTCATTCAGCACACTTCCCAATAACCGTGCCAAATTTCATTGCTCTACTACAAAAAAATAAGGAATTTCACTCCGATCCCCACTTCCCCCCTTAAAGCCATGCTGGCAGGAATACAGCAGTGTCAAAGAAAAGAGTTTCAGAGCCTCATTAATACTGTCAGTGCAGTGCTGGCCAGTATGGGCTTTCTGCGCTCGCTCGAGGCTTGCACATTCATTTTAAACGAACGGCATTTCATGCTGTTTGGTCTTGTGTAGGCCACACCTGTGCTGGTGGCCTTCCTCAAGGGCCACATGGGCATAGTGGACTACCTGCTGGACCAGCCAGGCGTGGAGCTGGGCGCTGACAGCCCCTCGGACGCCGGCACCACGGGACGGACCCTGGCCATGCGGGCACTGCGCTCGCAGCTCAGCAGCTCCATCTACACTCGGCTGCAGTTTCTGCTGGAACGGCAAAGCTCGGACATCAGCCGAGCAGACCAGGAGGGCAACAATGCTGTGAGCCTTGGTTCCTGACTGTTCCACTTAATAGCTGTCAGATTTAATTTACTGGTGTGGTGGTGTCCAGGTTCAGTCACCAAATAATGCCTCCGCCACCGATACTGGCGCGATGGGCAGAAGGGGTCAGAGGTGCCCGCTTTTTCTCACGTTGCCCTCTATACTCCGTGTCAATAGTTTCTTGCAGCATTACCAAAGCTGCGATGAGTGTAGAGGCGACTTTCTGACGCTGCAGAATGTAGTGCTTGTATAATATGGGCATATGGAATAGCGTACGCTAAAAAAAAAGTGGTAGGGTTTTAACATAGTTTAGCGTGTGAAAGCATGTTAAATGCAAATTAAGGTTGGCCTGTATCAATGGGGTACAGAGTTCTAGTCGGAAACCACTCTCACCGCAAACTGAGCTTATGTAAGCTAGAAAATTTCAGAAAATGAAGTACAGGTGTCGCCATCACTGGCCAAATTTGCAAGTGAACTGCTCTGTGTCAGCATTGTTTTTCGTGCACGAGTCCCAGAGTGTAGGCTACACCGTCATTCACTTCAAAACAATGGCAACCACCAGACCTTTCCGTTGTAGACGTCACTTGAGTGCACTTGTGGGAAGGTTCTTAAATCGAATTTTCTCAACCTTAAACGCCCTTTTTTGCTGCTGGGTTAATGTGAACATACCCAGCAAGAGCCAGAGAATCGATCTTTACTCAGAAAAATAATTGGGTGCAATTGTCCTGCAGTAGTGAAGGGCATGTAATGCCTATTGGAGCCTCTTGCATGACTTGAAAAACTTTTCACTTAACAGTAGGGTTGTGCAAATATTGAATTTTTGAATATGAATCGAATATGAAGAAAAAAAGGGCTTTGAATACAGTAAAACCTCATTACAAGGGACATTCAAGGTGCCTGAGAAAGATATCTCTTGTAACCAAGGTCTCTTTTAACCAAAAATTCCAAAAACGCTGAGGAGTTGGACTAGATCAGTTTATTACACATCAGGATATAAGTGCGCTTAAACACATTCACACACATTAACAGGAAATTGTTAATGTGACTTCACTTCAACATGACTTTTAGACATTTGAGCTTGTGTCTGATGCGAAACTATAGCAGATAAATCGTCTAACAGAACTGTCCCATGTAAGCATGGTGACAGCTCTGGAGTCCGACCGGTTTGAATGCCAGCATACAAACCGACCGGCACCGCAGAAGCTGGGACTGAAATCCAACTCAACGTAAATTCAACTCAATAGTCGGTGCAGGAGCACGACTGCAGTTATGGGAACAAAATGACTGAAATTTTGGTGCAATGGGACAATAATTGCCATCATGTGATGTGTGACATCCAGCTGAGCCAAGGGAATGAAAAGTGCAGCGCATACGAGTTGGTACGACGTCGTCCACATTGCATGAGCTTATTTGGGTTGTGCCTCTTCTAAATAGTGAACAGTTTACTCTGGGGACCTAAAAAAGTTGCCCTTAATAACAGAGTGTCTCTTGTAACCGTGTCTCTTGTATGCAATGTTGTTAACATGGTGAACATAGGAAAACCAACCAAGCCACTTTCAAATGTCTCTTGTAATGAGATTTTACTGTACTGAGTTCCTGTTCATTAAAAAAAAAAACTATTAGGAAAAAATTAGGCAAATATTTTTGCCCCTCTTCTCACTTTTTTTTTTTTCCAAAGAAATCTATGATCTTTGCAACTAAAATAAAAACTAGACTTATTCAGCACCATATAAAGAAGCATGATGTGCACACAAATGTGTACTACTTGATTGGACGGCATAAACCTGTAATGTGGCCATGCAAAATGAAATCCATGAAATGACACATGACTGGCAACTAAGAATAACATGATGGATTGTAAAACCTTAATTCGGATTTCAAAGAACCGGAACAAATGCCCAGATTACCCGAAGGTCGATTTATAAAATGCCCCATGCCCCTGTGAAAAAGAACGCGTAATGGAGCCTCCTCATAAGGCTTCATTGCATTTTCAGCAAAACACCGGAAAGCCCATGGCGAGCGTGCAATTTCTGCACGCTGGAAGAACAACATGGATGTCAGTCAGGGGAATGCACATTGGTGTTGTAACAGAGAAACTGCTTTTTAAAAAGGGCAAAGAAATGACCAGCGACGTGCCAGGGGGCGTTCGAAAACGGCGCATAGCTGGGTTCGGACGACCAGCGAATGCGCAGACCGACAGCTGCTGTTGCTGTATGCTAATGGCGACGCTCGGGAACCGAAACTACATGGCCAGGCAATTTTTTGGCCTAGTGCAGGGGCCCTCCTATTGCCCCTGTAGTGACGTCGTGCCTGCCATTAAGCACCGTTAAGGTGCTCGGGTAACAATGCACATGCAATAAGCAGTATAGTTACACAATTGCTTGCCATGCTGTGACACCTCCAGTCGTTCCTTAGGGAGCCTCATGCGAGGTTCCGTATTTAATGAGTTATCTTAATGAGTTGGCGAAGCCCAATCTAAGAGAGTGATAAAGGCAAGAAGACGAATGCCATGGGGGTAGCCATTAGGCATGTAACACATTATGAGAGGATTAGAATAATAATAATAATGATAATAATTGGTTTTGGAGGGAAAAGAAATGGCGCAGTATCTGTCTCATATATTGTTGGACACCTGAACCGCGCCGTAAGGGAAGGGTAAAGGAGGGAGTGAAAGAAGAAAGGAAGAGAGAGGTGCCGTAGTGGAGGGCTCCGGAATAATTTCGACCACCTGGGGATCTTTAACGTGCACTGACATCGCACAGCACACGGGCACCTTAGCGTTTTTCCTCCATAAAAACGCAGCCGCCGCGGTTGGGTTTGAACCCGGGAACTCCGGATCAGAATAAGAACAGGGTGCTTTTTCGTGATTGTTCTAAGCGCCTGGTCGGCCAGTTGTTCACATCAGGTGTCAAAGTGGGAAAGCCCACTTGCAGAATTTCACGCAATCAAGCCTAGCAGCACCCAATGTGAACAGTCTACGCAATAAATACTGGAGAAGAAAGCAAGGAAGACACATTTGTATTGCTTTCCTGGCACGTTAAATTCAGTTGTTGCATAATTTGCCCAGATATTGTAGTTTGGCCACAGTAGAATTAATGAAAGTCAGTCCAGCATACGATTGCTGGCGAATATTTGAAAAGTTTCAAATATTTGGAAATTTTTAAATATCAATTTTTCGAACACAAATATGAACCGAATATCAAACATATTCGATTCGTATTCAAAATTTTGAATATTGCACATCCCTACTTTACATATATTTCAATATGTGCATGTTCAAGTTAATTCTGCTCATTATTGCACTAGCATTTCATTATATTCACAGACATGAAATTCAACTTTCTTGATGCAAATGTCATTGCAGAAATATGCTTTTGTGCTGCTTACTATGTCATGTTAGCAAATGTGTTAGCCATTTTGTTCACACTGGTCATCGTCATTGCTTTGCAGTTGCACCACCTTGCCCTGGTAGACAGCGAGTTCCGACAAGCACAAAGCTTAAAAGAACTAGAGTTGGTGAGTGCTACTGCATTTAGCTTGGCTAGAATGCACTGGCATTAGGGCATCGAATGACGACCCTTGTGTTTTTGAACTTTCAGAAACAACCATCACTGGATGTTGCTCACATAGAAGCTATGCAAGCTCGGCTGGAAAAGGTTGGTATGAGCGTCTGTGAACTCTCTTTAAGCTAACTGCCTGTTCGTTTCACAAAATAAATTATACACACTTAAAGGATCTCTGAAATGGACTTTTGAGGTTGTTTATAAAATGCTCTCATTGTGTAGAGTGCAGGCCAACGAGCGTTCATGCCGCGTACAAGGCCTCAAAAGCGAGCCGATAATTTACAGTACAATTTTTAAAACTCCCGCTTCCGCGCCTAACGGCGACCTGAGCATTGCTGGGCTTTCGTCCGAACCCGCACTCGTTATGTCAGCATCCGCACTTGTTACGTCATGCAGCACTTGTTACGTCAGCAGCGTACTGCTAGCATTGGTTCGCACGCGTCGCCAGCCGGCGGAAGGGGCGAGTGCGAGGGGCCGGCGGAGGAGCGCCGACATTTCAGCGCCCAAAAATTGATGGGAGGAGAGGGAAAGGCGCAAACACGCGGAAATTCAATTTTTGACTACAGATGACTCAGCTTCCACAAAAGCGCATCTGAAGAATTCTTGCTGGAGGATATTTGTGAAGCGGCGTCCTTTAACATCCTAGGCACATCGCATCTTTGTTCAGACCCCCCTTTCACAGCCCCTCTGTACATGGGGACACAGTTTGTGGGGTGCTTTTGTTTCAGTAAAAGAATTTTCTGGAACATGCTGTGGCAGGCTAAAAGAATATCCTCGTGTGTATATATATATATATTTTTTTTTCAGACACAATGGTGAAATGTTTACGTTGCCTTTTTTTGTTGTTGTTTACAGAAGCGCAAGGAGCATGAGCGCTGGCTGGAGCAGCTCGAGTGGCTTCTTCTCTCGAATGGCTGCAGTTCTTCTGCTGTCAACAAGGAGCAGCTGAGCCCCCTGTCTCTTGCTCTCCATAAGGTCTGGTCTCCTTTTTCTGCCTCAGCCACTTGATAAATTATATGCTGTATTTACTCGCATAATTTGCGTGCCTTTCTTCTTTAAAAAAATCTTCAGAAGAGGGTGCGCTAATTATGTGGAAGTTTCACAAAAGCATCTAAAAAAACTCTACAAAGGTCATAACATGCAGTATATCTGTGTATTGCCGCATATAAGTCGACTTCGAATATAAATCGACCACCCAACTTTCACGAGGGCATGCTGGCGGGCTGGTTAGTGCATGAAGATACAAATGGACAGCACAAAAAACGACTTGTCGAGAGAACGAGACAACACAAGCGCTGACTATCAACTATCATGTTGATAGTCAGCGCTCGTGTTGTCTCGTTCTCTCATCAAGTCGTTTTTGCGCTGTTTTTCGTTTGTATCACCCAACTTTCATCCCTCACTGGCCAAGTAAAAAAATGTTGGCTTGTACCCACCGCCACGCTCTTAGTTATGTAGTTCCCCGCAGGATGGTATGACGGTGCATGCGCAGCTCAGAGCAATAAACGCTCAACGATGCAATCGCAGAGCCAGCATTCAGAGTCAAATGGAGATACAAGGCCAGGTAAATCAAGCACAGTGATAGTTTTTTTAGTGGATCCAATTTACTAACAAATTAGTAACACTTTTTGACGCGTCGAGCTCCATTTACCCTGCAAGAATGGGCACCGGCACAGGGTGCATACTACTCAGAGCTTGAGCAAAGCTACCTTAGACCCTGCATATAGGTCAGCTCCACGTATAGGTTGACCTCCCAGTTTCGAATGGTTGTTTTTGTTAAAGAAAACATAGGAACAGTAGAAAAAAGTTATAGCGACAGTTTATGGTATTACTGCGAGTTATGATCTTCGAATTCGTTTCGTTTATGATTAAAGGGATGAATGTGCAGTGCAGCCATTGCTGCCATTGCTGTGTTGCTGCACCCCCACATGCCTTCGATGAAGAACATTTTTTATTTCTGTTACATCCTTGCTATCTCTTTCGTGGCTGTTAAGCTAGTGCTGACTCATTTCTACGCTGGTTCGGGTGCCCTAATTTCGCATTGTGGGGTTTGACTCGGGGAGATAAGTACGTTCTCCCCACTCAATCGCGGCTGACACGGTTCAAAGCCGCCCGGACCCCACCCTGTGATCGCGTACGCTACCAAGCGCTCGCCGACCACGGCGGGCGGGCCTTGCTCTGAGGGAACAAAGGAACGACACATTGGCTGACACAAACAGGCATTTATTGCTATAGAAATTATAACGCCAGCTAGCAACAAGGTACGCTAATGAATCACAAACAGGCATTTATTGCTATAGAAATTATAACGCCAGCTAGCAACAAGGTACGCTAATGAATCAAGGTCGTCCGACTCACCAGCAAGGTTCCGAGCGAATGTTCGCCCGCGCTAGGGCAAGGTATCCTCCGCGCCCCTGGGCGGGTCGAGTACGGGAGCCAGTCTCCCCGCCGCTTCCTCAACCCGCCGGGGAAGAGCGGAGCCGTGAGCGACACGTCCGCTCGCGCCGACGATCCCAGCCGAAAACCGCCATGCCCCCTCTCCCGCGCGCGGGCTTTGGAAGTCTCTCGCGCAGCGATGCTGGCGCCCTCTCTTGCCAGTTAATGTAACTGACAAGGGAATGCGTTCATCCTCATAGTGTGACTGCCGCTGCATGGTGCCTCGCAGGAAAGCAAACACAGGGGCGCTGCAGGGCAGGTCCCCGCAACATTCACCCAGAAAAGCCGGTCATGCTCACCCCTCGCACTATGCATGAAGCTGGTGTGACTTCGCTTTGGCTTCGCCTTAGCAGTGTTGTCTTCCTTAGTGTTGCGTGGCCAACGTGGTGGCATCCGTTTGTGGCTGCGCCAGTCGTTCTATGCCTGCCTCGTCCGTACTGCCTCGTGAATACTGCCTCGTGCATGCTGGTGGTCTGTCGCAACAGCGAGCATAAAATATTCTAGTTTATTTTCTTTTAATAAATCCAGGTAGTACATTACAGGTGCACAGATTTCACTAGTAAATACAGCATGTGTAATTGGGTATCATTGAGCCTTTCAGGCATCACTTCTCATTTCAGTTAGTTTTTTTTCCTTAAGTAGCTTGTGAATGACTAAAGAACACCAGTTAGTTTGTTTTGATATGTGAAACGCCCACAGGTTAGTATTTTCTGCCCCCCGGTAAATAAGCGTCCACGACGCATAAGCATGCCCAAATTAGCAAGCGTGCAGTGCCATAAACTTATGCGGGAATTCGTCCCAAATTAACGGGGCTCGAAATAATGAGCTTTTACTCTACACCTCTTAATTTCCAGTACCCGTGGTGCTAGGGCGGTTAGACCATGCAAGCATGTCCTTTTTGCTTTTGTCTGCAAAGCTGCACAGCTCTTGGAGGGGCAATCATTGCTATTCTCTTGTTTGGACAGTTTCATGATTCTCATGGTGTGTGTCACTCCCTGCTGCAGGGGAGCCTTCTGCTGGCGCAACTGCTGGTGGAGGCTGGCAATCAGCCTGACCCGGCTGTTCTGGAGGCCTGTCCGGACCTGCTCCGCCAGGTTGCCCTGTGGGCTAGGCAGAGAGACGTTCTGCCCCTGCTCAATGCCCTTCTTAAGGTGGGTAATGACTCGCTGCAGTGGCTCACTGGCTTTGCCGTTCGGCTGCTGATCCCCAGCTTGCGGGTTTGATCCCAGTCGCTGTGGCCGTATTTCGATTGAGGTCTATATTAATCTGGAGCCCTCCACTACGTCGTCCCTCATAGCCTGTGTGCTGCTTCCGGATGTTAAACCCTACAATTTAAATTTGAGGAGGGTAATGTTCTAAATGCTACTGAAATCGCAGAGGGGGAACATTCAAACGGCATTACGTGTACACAATGCTTGTAAACATGGAGGTGAGTGGATGCATGTGACATGCTGTGCAGTTTGGCAGAGCAGTTATTAGGGGCATGTAAGTAAACCTTGCGTTTAGATTAAATTTTTTATAAATGTAATAGACCGCAGTGGTGGTAAAGTCATTTGAGCATCCGCCTCGCATGCGGGAGGTGCGGGGTTCGATCCCCAGTGCCGCTGGGCACCCACCGGTGATACAGTGAGTACAAGCTTTCCCCTGCCTGGTGCTTGGCCTCTTCAGGGTGAAATGTTTGGGAAATGAGTCTTTGACCCCACCTCGAGTATAAGAAAAACCTTGTCCCTTGGCGCTCTTTGGCCGCAGATGCCCTTGCGCCATTAAAAATTCATCATCAGCATCATAAATGTAATAGCAGTAATAGTAGCGCTACCAACTTTTATATGCATGGATTCATCATGTAGCAATTGTCTCGAGAACTTTTGCATATGGTCTCAATAAGCACATTTGAGTAGTGAGTAAATGCCCTTGCGCCATAAAAATTCATATTCGTCATGAGTAGTGGTCTGCGTGGTTAGCTAGTCACTTTACCACTTGTGCTTTTTAATTGCCTCAGTTAAAATTGTGCTTTCCCAGGTTTGCAATCAGTTTCATAACCCTGACTCTTTCTACTACTGCGCCCTTTTCCCATCCTGTCTCCCTGAGCAGCCCCCACCTGCGTGCCCTGAAGGGAGCGGGAAATCGGAGGAGCCACGCTCTGTGCGTGACATCCTCCGCATGGCGGCCAACAAGCATGACCGCGAGGGTTTCACCCCTCTCCTGGTGACTCTGCGAACACTCGGTGAACTGCGCTCGCCCACGGAAGAACAGAGCACGCGGATGCACGCGCTGCTGCGCTTCCTGCTAGAAGAGCTGGGTTCAGATGCAGCTGCGGCAGCGCGCGGGGGCCGGGGCCCCTCTGCCCTGCACCTGGCTGCTCGGTGCCCCGGTGCAGCAGCGGTAGACCTGCTGCTGCAGCATAAGCCCCTGCTTGAGACCCCTGACCAGGATGGCCTGACCCCTCTGGCTCGGGCCCTGGCCAGCGGGAACAGCGCGGCTGTGCATTCCCTCGTGAGTGTGCCCATTTGGCTGTGATGTGGTATCCTGATATGTTCTGTGGATTTTTTCGTAAACGTGCAAAATTTATCACATTTACCCAAATTTGCACAGGCGCAGTTGTATTGCAAGAGTTACGTTTGCCAGTGCAGAATAAGGAAAAGAATTACTCGCTAGGTTAATAACATTTATTTAATTGTACTACTGGGTGGGGGGGGGACCTCACTTCTGTTGTCGGAAAAAATATCCTCCGTTACATTCAAGTAAATATGGTATTTTTGTGAACTTCTTGTTCTTTGGCCTAAACGTCTAGCCTCCTCAGCATTGTGTTGCTTACAGCCTTGTCTGCAGAGCAATGGCCATGCTTCAGGTCTCATTTGTCCTGTAGCTCAATAATATTGTCACGTGCTACCTACGGACGCGGATTATTAATTTATTTTGTTTTGAAGGAGCCCCGCCGTGTCTCTAGTGGCGCAATTCTCTGGTGAAGTCTGCCTTAAAATTTCATGCTACTGTTTTATAACTGGAGGCATCACTCGATGGTGCATAAAAATTTTTTTCAAAGTTGGAAATGTACAGATGTAGCTTGAAAGTAAAGATTTTATGTAAACCGTTTAGTGCCTGAATCTTGTATTGAGATTGTGCAGAATGTTTGAAAAGGGCTACTAATGTGAAAAGCCAGAAGCTTATCAAGGAATTTCAAAAAATCTAAAACATTGTTTACAGATGTTGTTACTTAAGGGGGAAGCTGATCTTAGAAAAAAAAAATTATAATTGTCATATTTATGAAAACTTTGGGGAATATGTACGGCATGTTTCTGTGCTTATTCCAAATATGCAATTTAATTTTATGTGAGACAAGTCTTTGTGTGCTTATATGTTGTGTAACTTTTTGCCGAGAGGTTTCGAGAATTTATGCTGTGGGGAACTTGTTGAAATGCATGCCATTGGCTTCTCTTTACATCAAGCTCTGCAATAAAGATAAATTATCCTGCCTATCATAGAAGTTGAATTACAGGGTTTTGAAGTTGCCACTTCACAAAGGGGAAGAAAAATTGGTATTTCTGTTTCTGAAATGGCAACTTCAAGCTCATACTGCTCAACTTCTGTGACAGGCAGGGTGATAATATTACCCTTCTTACCTAGCTTGATTTCAAGAGAAACCAATGGCATAAAATCTAGCAAGTTCCCTGCTGCAAATTTTCTTGAAAGCGCTTGGCAAAAAGTGATAATCTACTGCATTAGTGCACAAGGACTAGTTTTACATAAAATTGAATGAGATATTTGGAATCAGCTTGCAAAAATACATAAGTACATGTTCCCTGAAGATAGATACATGTTCCCTTGTATGTGTGTGCTTTTTTCAGTGCGGAGCAAATTTTTTATCGTATTAAAAGCATCTGTTATTATGTTCATTAGCGACTTTGTTTGAAATTCTTTTCGAAAGTTTAACCCTGAATCAAAGTTGCTTTCAGTGATGCGATTTCCATCATGGCTGATGCATTGTGCTGTCCATTTGCAGGTTGCTGCTGGTGCTAGTGTCAACGTGGACTTGCGTGATGGACCCTACCCTGTGAACCTGTTGGTCTATGCTGCGATGTAGGTGGTGCTCTGCAGCTGTCGCCCCCACTTTGTGTGACTGTCATTGCGCCATTAGTGGCTGGCACTTGCACTTGCCGAGGCATATTTGGCTAATGGTTAATGCATTGGGCCACAGTGATTTTTCGTGCCTTTGCCTAACAGAACCGAACACAAAATCAGCTGTTTGCAGATTTTGCACAAAGGTCAGCAATCACCGACTTCATGTGGTTTTAGTGGCCTCGCCAAAAAATCGGTATTTAGTGACTTTGATCACTTTTTCTTTTTTTTGCACATCAGCAGTCATGATGTGAAACTTGAGGCGAAATTCGAAATAAGGAGAAATTCTCCACCTTTGTGCAACTAGTTCAGAGATTTGTTGGGACATTAGCAGTGTTGCTTTGGTGCGCAGTGTATGAAGGTAATGCTTAGTTAGGGCAAGTGTTTCCTTGACTTGCATAACAAGTGTGCGTACCCCAAGGTGTTTATAAAATTGAGCTTTCCTTTCGATAGGAACAATCTCCCCGGTGAACTGATCCAGCTCCTGCTGAAACACAAGGCCTCTGCAAAGGCCACCCACCCGGTCACCGGCAATAATGCCCTACATTACGTGGTCTCGCACAGAAGCAATCCAGGTTAGTGTAATGCGGGCATTTTCGCTTAGACCTGATCTTGCCTTACACCACCCAAACTTGATCACCACCAGTTGTTGGGTACCGTGGGTCAAAAAATTACATGCTAGTTATTGGTGCCACTGGCTTCCAGTGGTGCAAGGGTGGTAAGGGGATCCTCTGGTGGTGAGGAGGTGTGATGAGGGGGTAATTAAAACATTTGAGAGGAGTCGCTGTTGTGACGGTCGTGCTTGGCCTGGCAGCATGACAGGTGCAATGTTGAGGAAGTAAATTTAGCTGGCTATAATTACGTATGCATGGCAGAATGCAAACATGCTTTTCATAGTCTTTGAGTTCTTTATGTATGTGACCATGCAGTAGTGACCATGCATGCAGTAATGGACCAGAGGAGGTGAAATTTTATGATGCCAACCAGCTTTTACCTTAGTCGCTGGGCAGCTCTCCTCATTTATTAACTTGCTGGAAGTCTGTCTTCAGAACAGTGCTTCTGGAAATTGTCGACTTCAGGTGTAGTTTGCTTACTCAGAGCTCTGTGCTTCTTCATGTGACAGATCTGCTGGAGACTGTGCGTGCACTCCTTGACGCTGGGATTGACGCAAATGCCGTGAACGCCAAGGGTCGCTCTGCTTTACATCTGGCGGCCAACGCCCACAACGGCAGTGCTGAGTGCTCGGCAGCACTCGAAGAGCTGCTGCTGCAGAAGGGGGCCAGGGCCGATACCAAGGACTGCCGAGGGCGTGTTCCCTTGCACTATGCCTTTGTCAAAATTCATAGGTTAGCACTTTTTTCTTTATTTCCCTCGTCTTTATTTTACCGCCAGTGATGTGTATCTGTGCCCTATCCAGCGGCCAAATCCATGAGACGGTTCGGTTTGGAACCGTCTTGTGGTTTCGGCCCCAGGACCACTTTGCTTGACCTGCATTTCACTAGTGTGCTGCTGTGATGAGATGGCTGGCGTTACTGAAGGTGTCGAAGGAAGTTTTCTGATAAGACATGCTCTGTGGAGTGATCTTGTTTGGTGAAGTTTTGCGTCTGTTAATAAGTACTTCCGAAATCCTAGTACATACTGCACTTCAAAAGTGTGTACTATGCAGTCAATTTGCATAGTGCATAGCTCATGCACAATGTGGTTTGGCAGTCACTTTATGCGGTGTTAATATAGTAGAATGCATTGCTGTTGAGATAAAGCTACCATATTTGCACCCGTTATTTGCTTTGTCAGGATACAAAATCCTCGCCAGTTTACCATCTCATGTAACAACACCCTCCACTTTCAGGGATTGTTTTTTTTTGCGTGTGTTTGTTACGTACCGTATTTACTCGTGTATTTTGCAGCCACACATAATTTGGGCACCTCCAAATCTTTACCCAGATTTAATAAGAAACTTTTACTTGCACATTCTGTGCTCTTTGCTGCCCACCGTGGCAGGTGGTGGTTTGGTTAAAGTAATAATTGGCCCCTTGGGAAGAGCAACCTGAGTCGCATAAGGCCCACCGCTGGGAGCACCTGCCATCGCAGGGCAGTGGCACATTGCTTAACTGCTGCACCACTGCGCCAGGAGGTGTATGAGGACTCCCAGGGATCTGTGAATGTGAAGTAGAGAATGACCTTCTGCATGTGCGGCAATTAAGCCAATACGCTATCGTGTAATACTCTTTTAAGGTGGAGCCTGAGTGTCCCCCTCCAGTTTTCGTTCCTCTGCTGCAGGGTTTCTAGTGGGTGTAGTAGGCCTTGTGGAGAAGGGTTGGTGGTGGGTGGAACTTCTGTAGGTTGGAGGTGCTGGACGGTGCTTTTGGAGGGTAAGGTGGCCAAAGGTGGGGTGTGGCCGTGGATGAAGGGTGGCCTTGGGTGGCTCCGCATGCCCTTAGCTGTGGGGTGTTGACGGGAGGTGGCTGATGGGGGGTGCTTTTGCAGTAAACATAAAAAAAAAGTGCTAGGTTAGGTTTATAAGTGAAACATAGCCATGCTCTGCTTTTGAATACATACCTGGACGTTTTTTTTTCTTTATATTGGTTACCTAACTGAGATGCATCATGCGTGAATTTTGTGTTCTTCCTGGCTTGTGTGCAGACATTGGGACAACTCTCCTTGTGATCCGGTGGAACTTGCCAATTTGTTACAAGTGTCCCAGCTGTCCCTGCTCGAGTCACAGGATGAGTTTGGCATGACGCCGGTGCACTATGCTGCCATCCGGGGATCTTCCACCTGCATGCACAGTTTTGCCCAGGTAAGCAGTAGGTCCTTGCGCTGTGGGCTGGCTTTGCCCTGCTGCTCAGATTTGCTTGCCATGGCATACTTTTTTAGACGTGAATTACTTCAGAGGCAGTACTCCGCAGGTTTCGGGAAGCAAAAC
Source organism: Amblyomma americanum (assembly GCF_052857255.1). Taxonomy (NCBI): domain Eukaryota; kingdom Metazoa; phylum Arthropoda; class Arachnida; order Ixodida; family Ixodidae; genus Amblyomma; species Amblyomma americanum. The sequence goes on along the minus strand of NC_135501.1, from coordinate 187,667,929 downwards.
AGAAGGAACTCGGAACCTGTACATTCTGTAAGGCCTCGAGGTTAAGCTTTGAGGAAAGGAAAAAAATTGTCGAGCAACAGTGCTGAGCTGGCTCCCTCCAAAGAACGTGAACACAATAGAGCAGGGGTTCTGAAACTGAATTGGCGGAACCCCCGGGTTTCATGGGCTGCTTTTGTGGGTTCTGTGAGCTCCCCTAATGGCCTGTCCCTCATTTCCGGGACACCTCTGGAGGGTGTGTGCGAAGCAAATGCAGTACCTGGTTTGTTGAAACTCATTTCAGAGCGTTAGCTGTTCTTAGCTTGTTCTTCACTTTCGTGCCTTTTGGCAGTGCGGCTAAATGCTGTGCGCCGGTAATGGCACCAAGTGTTTGTTTTGACACGAGCACCAGTACTCTTACCGTATTTATCTGAATCTAGGCCGATAGCTTTTTTAAAAAACGAGATATGAAACTCTTAGTTCGGCTTAGATTCGAGGATTTTGTCATTGTATTTATGAAATTCATAAAGTTGGGATTCCTTGAAACGTGTATTAGAGCTAGGTACTTGAGCCATGTAGCTTCAAAAGCAGTGATGAGAGCGTAGCGTTGTTGTCCGATGTGGCATGCCAGTGTAGTTTCCCTGTAGAAACAATTAACGCTCCTGCTTGTTATTGGTAACGTTGAGCAATGTACTTTTCTTTTTCCCAGCTTATTTTTACAGAAGTTATATATAGTTTTTTTCTCATGAGGTGTCTAAATGTCGCACGATTGAAAGCTGGAGAGTGCACATTTTTGGGAAGCAAGTTATGGGATTGCGCAGAATGAAACTAAATTGACAAGCACAGTAGTGTTGCAGTCACACTTTTACACCGATTTCATGGAAGTCTGCTGAGAAATTACACCGATTTCATGGAAGTCTGCTGAGAAGTCTGCAGTATGGGTACAGCTTTATTTTTTATTTTTTATTTTTTTTTTTTGCTTTTGCAGAAGGTGAAGCCTGTGGACATCAAAGACAAGAACGGCAACACTCCCCTGGGTTTGGCAGTGCTTAATGGCCATGCCACGTAAGGGACCACCTCTTTCATTCACAGTGCTCTCAGATGTGACAAGTAGACCGGTGGCAGCACGTCAGGAGCTGGTTCTGCTGGCAGTGGACTGGCTCTACAATTTCTGAAGGGAGCGCACGTCGCCTTGTTCGCAGGTGTGCCATGCTGCTCGTCCTGAGGAATGCCTCCCCGACATTGGACCTGGTGGTCCGACGGGAGGAGCCGCCGCTGCAGTGTCTGCGCTGGCTGTACGTGCGGAAGAGGAGCCGGCCTCCGCTGCACGTACCCATCCTGCAGGTGCTACAATGGCCAAGGCCGTCTCCTTGACTCATCCACTGAGAGCCATAGATGGCGCCACTGACTTGGTGCCCTTGTCAACTGGGGGAACACAGGGATCAAATCGCAAAAAAAAAAATCTAAAAAAAAAATGAATTTTAGTGAACATCAGATTTTGTATCAATAAGGTCTCTTTTTAATCACATCCCATAAAATTCCTCCAAAACACCCCAGAAGTGACTAAAACATATTTTTGTGGCCTTCGGTAGTAAGAAACTGTCTTAAGGGGGGAAGACGGTCTTAGAAAAAAAATTTTGTTAATGAGGTCACAATTATGAAATCTTAAGAGAACACGTATTTTTGCATGCTAATTCTAAACATGTTATTTAATGTCATGTACAACAATTCCTTGAGCACTTATGCAATATGTTTTGCAACATTTTGTGGAGAGCTTTCAAGAAATTCTACTGCAGGGAACTTGCTAGAATGCATGCCATTAGTTTCTCTTGACATTAAGCTATGCAATATAGGTAAAATTATCATCCTATCTGTCACAAAAGTTGAGTTATAGGGTTTTGAAGTTGTCACTTCAGAAACAGGAATATAAATTTTTCTTCCCATTTGTGAAGTACCAAGTTCAAAACCCTGTAGCTCAACTTCTATAATAGGCAGGATAATAATTTTACCCTTATGGCATACCTTGATGTCAAGACAAGCCGACGGCATGCATTCTAGCAAGTTCCCTGCAGCAGAATTTTGTTCAAACTCTCCACAAAAAGTTGCCTAACATATTGCATTAAGTGCACAAGGACTTGTACATTAAATTAAATTACATATTTGGAATCAGCAAGCAAAAAAACATGTTCCCTAAAGATTTCATAATTGTGACTTCATTAATAAAAATTTTTTTCTAAGACTAGCTTCCCCCCTTAATTAAACTTTTGCGAAAATGACTGATTTTTTAGGCTCAATAGCTCAGCTTTTGGACTGCTGCTCATGGCAAGATTGGTGTCACCGGAAAGCTGGTTTCACTGCAAGTTTCCTCCCTTTGGAATCATGTGGCTACAAGGCCCCCATAGCCAAAGCCACTAAACATTAAGTCCTGGGGCATTTTGATGTCCATGAACTGTTTGTACAACTTGTTCCTGTTTCCTGAAAAGTGTTTTTTTGACATGGCTGCCCTGCTTGCAGAAAGCGTAGCACTTCAGTGGCTTCGCAGATTTTCATCCGGTTTGTTGCATTGTGTTCGTTATAAATTTTTTATACAATGACGTTTCTATATTTTTAACTACTTTCTCATATTTTTACTGTCACTAATTTGACACGACAATAATGAATTCATTTTGCAAGCGGGGATGTAACATTCTGTGTAAAACAAAAGAACGGGGCTGCTAAAAATATTTGGAGAGTGTCACTGCATCAACCATTTCTTTGTTACGGTAAAACTTGACGAGTGACTGATGACTCCTGCCTTGTTTTGTTGTCACGCCAAACCTTCTGCAAATTTGGTATAACAATGAAGCATATAAAAATTTACGATATCAAATACTTTGTATTTAAGCGTTCAGTGGATTTCCCAATAAGCATGCAAAGTTCCATTCTCTATGCAAAAAAATATTAAAAATTTCACCTGCAATTCTCGCACCTCTCTTAAGCTTTTGCACAACCTCACTAGTGCTTCCAGTTTACAAGCTGTTTGGCAGGATCCTGTCGTAGTGGGGTCAAGCAGATAGTCTGTTCACTAATAGTGAATTTATTAGTGGCATCGCTGTAGGACGTATTGATGCTTGTCTCGATTAGAAAAAAATAAAGAATTGCACTGGAAGTGATTAGCAATGTTTTATCATAATTACATTTATCATGACATAATCGTGTTTGCATTTTAAACTTGTGCGAGCTTCGAAACCGCAATGTGGCCCGACAAGAAGAAAGGCTGTTACAGTTCCTGGACCTTGATTGTTGTCTGTACTGAAAGTCTTTTGCCCTTCGATTCAGTGCACATGACTGGCTTTTTGTCTTTGCAGGAGATTGTGAGGCGGTCATGGCAAGGCATCTTGCAGCACATACTTGAGAATCTTGAGACCGGAGGCAAGGCCTTGGCTCTGGCTGTAGAGGTATGTTGACTTGATGTGTTTACTGTGCTTCTCGCGAATATTGCATGTGTTTTCCTTCTTTTCTGGTAAGGTTGTTCTCATTAAATGACGCATACTTGTCTTTATTGCTGTTATGTGCTAAATTGACAAGAGGCCTTCCTGGTTTAATATTAACCGTAGCAAGAACGAAAATGCAGGAACAGATCAGGGAGTCTGTTGGCAATCGCGGGAGAATAAAAACATTGCAAGTGGAACATTGTATCCGCTGTCATCAATTAAGCCTACCATCAAAAAAGTACAATGAAATGGTGAAACATACCTTTTATGCCTACAGAAACTGCTTCCACTAATTTCGGGCAGTAAGCTGGCTACACACTCGTAGCAGCGTGAAAGGTCTGTCCTTTGGTTGTCTAAAATCACTTCTGTGATGCTGCACGTAACATCTGGCTGCTTGCTGACCTTTATGCACAAAGCTTGTTCTGAAGTGAAGTGGACGAAACTGCTTCATTGCTTAAAACACAGCCCAAGCCATTTCATATTTAGATGCAGTGAATGAGGTCCACCTGTGTTTTGCCATGCAGATCTGTTAGACCCATAGGATTTTATTGACTGGGCGTTTTGTCTTGCCGAAATTTGTTTTGGTAAGGTACGGCTTGGCTCACCTGTGTTCCACCAGCTGTTTCTCAATGTTTTTTTCACTGTGCCATGCGTTTCAAATGCCGAGTGTGTGCAGGGCTCTGTGCAGGTGCAGGAAAGGTATCATTCGGTTCGGCTGGTGGATCAAGTCTTAACGAGCTTTGTCAGGTGTGAAAACCTAACATGAGCTGATACGGCAAGCTGCAGCTTCTTCAGACTCTTGAAAGTTAGCTTTATGTTTGTCCCTAGGCCTCCTTCCAGAGAACCCAATGGTCAAAACCCCATTTGTCTGATAGCAGCGTTCTCTGTGCTCCATTGCAGGCTGCTCTGAAGACCTGTTCCTATGATCTTGCACTAAGGCTGATTGGCAAGGTGAAGCAAAGCTGGACCCTGTACAGTGACAAGCAGACCATGCTGCACGTGCTTGCGCGAGAGGCTCCCCGTGATGCACAGCTGGAGCTGCAAATCAAGGTATGTCTTGGCAGAATTGGGGATGAGAAAACTCTGGGCCTTTTAAGACCAACCCATGCTGTAAGCAATAACAAACAGCATTGTATTTTGCTGTGCAGTGTTGCTCAAGAATGCCAGACCACACTGAATCTATTCAAGGGAAGAAATTTTTTTTGTACACGTTTGACGGGGCTTATGAGTGGCGAATGGTGCAAGTGGTCTCCATTTATCTGTCAACTGCTTCATAATACTTCTTGAGGCAGTTTTCAACTCTAGTGCAAGTTTTCTTGTATGTACGCATACAAGCTACATTTGAGGCCTTTTTACGGAGTCATTGGTACCGATGTGCACCTCTTTTTTTTTCAACAAAACCAATGGTTGGAACTGCTTGGAAGTGATGTCATTCAATTCCTAGAGACATTACGAGTAAAATTTTACCGTTCGCTTGCATGCGAGACATGCACAGAGCTTGCACCTTATAAACGATTGATTTTTCAACTGCTTATACACTTCTGCCTACGTAGCAGTGACAAAAAGAAAAATTGTTTCTGGAAAGCAAAACAAACCAAACAAATAACCCTTGATGTCATATTAGTGTCACGCGCCTGAATAAAAATGGTGCAAGAAAAATATTCTGACTTCACATCTCATAATTTCTCAGCAACGAGAGCATCTTTTGCTGTGTCAGGTGTCTCAAAAGGCCCAGCTATCAGTTTTTGCTGCGAGCAGGATCCCAGTGGAGTTGTCCCCTGTATCCCTTTAAGTCTGGACAAAGTTGGCCCTTTAGAGCTAAATTTTGGTCGCAGGTTAGTATTTCACTGCTTTCCATTGTCTGGCCACATTTTTCTTCCTTACTGTCGTTCATATTTTTCCCATGGTATTCTTCTTGTTCCTGTGTATTCTTCGTCTAGTCCCCGTTTGTTCGCGCTGTTTTTTTGCATTATGTATCACCAACTCGCCCGCTTATCTATCCTGTTGTCTTCTTGCAGGTTGCACAAGCCCTTATCGACAAGGGGGTGCCGGCGATGTCGCGGGACGAGCACGGCTCTTCGGTGCTGACCTATGCGGCCATGAACTGGAACTACACCCTGTGCCAGTTTTTCCTGGACAAGATGGGCATGGTGGCAGCAGCCTGTGCTGACCAGGACCGCTCCTTGCGCACCCCCTTTACAGCTGCCTTCTGGAAGCTGCAGAGCGACCGCCTGCCAGAGGATATGCAGTAAGGCACACACTTCCTTTGCAGTGGTGCTGTTTATGCATGCTGTCCAAGCAGGGCAGATTCTTGCGCAACATGTTGGGAGCCAAGGCGTTCTTGCGGTTGGGAATTGTGAGATTCTGTTTACCTTTTTCACAATTTATCAGTGCATCCACAAATGTCTGGTTGTAATTGATGGAAACTAATGTTCGCATTGTTGCTTGCTGCTGAGGTAGTTGGAAAGCTAACGAAAACGTCACTGGCAAATATTTGTTTACTAGCATTGTTATTCTTTCTCATGATCACTGGGTAGATGCAGGCTTATGGCGCACCTTTGACAACCTGAATCTGTTCAAACTCTTCCGCCTCTATTGGTGGCAGCTGGTTGGCTTAAGTGGTGGCTGCGTTCATGAAGATATGCTGTGTGTGTGTGCGTGTGTGTGTGCAGGACGTGGTGCCTCTCACTGCTTGAGGCCGGTGCATCTGCGGACCTGCTGACTTGCTTCCCGCTCCAGAACCTGGAGTTCCCGGGCACAGCATGCCTGACAGACGAGACGCGCATCCACACGGCATCTCCAACAGCTGCCCGCCTGTCACCCCTGATCTTGGCCGTGTGCAAACGCAACTACGCGGTTGTTAAAATGCTGCTTCGAGCGGGAGCCAACATCAATTTCCGGGATGGCCAGCAGCGCACAGCCCTCATGTATGCCGTCAGACTGGTGCGTGCCTTCGAGCACGGAAGAGCTGTTCCGTGTTCTCATATACCTTGTAGTTTGGATTGTGCACAAGAGAGTAAGGAGTAGGACCTTAACCATGGCAGATGCAGGCATCTTTTTTTTTTTTCAATTTCACGTGTGATAGTTCACTTAACCGTTGTGTGAGCCTTGCGCATTGTGCCTCACAGCTCTGTGAAGCTGGGTAGAGTACTTGCCATTGATGCCTGAGGCATCAGAAAAAAGCTGTGATTTTTTTGCCTGCAAACAAAAAAAACAGGTTGGGAGCATCAGAAATTGCTAGTGAAGCTGCTTTTGAACATGTGGAAATCCAGTGGCTTCCAAATGGTTCTGCTGGTTCTTGTATTTTCAAACGTTCGCAGCAGTAATTTTTGGATGCAAAATGTCCTCCCAACATCAAACACTTGTGCAGGACCACGCCGTTGATTTGGTCTAGGGAGAAGATTTGTCAGCATGTACAGCTTTGCTAGTGCTCTCTGATTCATCCAACCCTTTGGATCACTGCCAACTTTAGTGATTGTTTTGAGTGACTGCTGTTTGACAGCAGACTGAACGGGCAGTTCAGGAGCCGTGGAGGGATAAAATGCGGGTCAAAAATGGGCGAACACTGAGTGAAACCGATGCAGCAATTAAAGAAAATAAACTGGAAATGAAGCAGAAGTTTTTCCGAGTATTAATGTATTCACATGTAATGGGCAATTTGGTGCAAAAAGTGAGGCAGACGTGCACATTGAAAGGCTTGACCACCAGTACTTTCTCGGTCGAGGTGAGTGGTGGATTGGCGTCAAAGTGTTCATAGACATGTTTTTAGGAAGCAACCTTCTTTATATTCCGCCCTGACCTTTGGCATTCAATATGTGGTACATGTGCACCCTGCAGAACGACATCCGCATGGCCAAACTGCTGCTGAACGGTAGCTACGACCCCGAGCGGGACCCCGACCCATACGGGGACGTGCGGCGCACGGGCTTCAAGAAGACGAGCCCCGTAGACCTGACGCACCAGGACATGTACGGCTGGAACGTGATGCACCACGTTGTGGCGCCGCTGGCCAACTACACCTTCTGCTGCCCTGCCATGCTGCAGCTGCTGGTGCATGTGGGCACCCCGCTCGACGCACCCGACAGCAACGGAGTCACCCCACTACAGCTGGCCGCTGCCCGCGGCGTTGCCACCATCACCCACGCCCTCCAGGTATTCCCACAAACAGTGCGCATAACAATGCTGGATTCTTACTTTGTGAAGGCCAGTGATGGATGTACTGCTGTCTTTGCCCTCTTCCCCAGAGCGCCATGCAGCTGTCCCATGACCAGGTGCCTAAAGTTGCTGTGCACTCGCTGCCTCCAGCAATGCACCCCAAGGAGCTCACTGAAATCAACTTCACGCACAACTTCGTCGAGGATTCGAAGGCATTCTTGGAGAAGGTCTGTGCCGATGCCTCGCCTAACCAGAGGGACTCTCATGAGGCGGTCCCCGACCCTTTCGCTGGTATGGACGATGGGTGAGTGACTTTTGGGACTTCCAGCCTGTATACTATGTCGGAAGAACTCTTTTCTTTTATCTTCAAGCTTATCTGAGGCTGTGTTACAGAAAAAGCAATTCAACTTTAGTGTTCTTGAGCAACCTACATTCTGCTTTGTGTGCATGGAGCCCCAGCTCCTTAACAAAATGGACGCACTTGTAGCTTCATGCTCATGTTCAGAGTTGCAGGGAGGAGATGTTTTTGAGACGTCACATTTGCTTGTTGCTGTTGGATGGTCAGTGTTAACCAGATTTCTTTTTTTTTGTCCCATTGTGTCCATGGAAAATGAAACAAGGCTCACCAAACTATAAAGCTTACCAGAGAATTTGTCTGGAGTTCTTGAAGGGAGTCCATTATATGTTTGTTGCTATGCTTTGGTCGCTTTGAGATTACTGTGGTCTAGTAATCTGGATAAGCGAGAAAGTATTTTATGCATTACTTCAGGGTACCGGTGCTGCCTGTCTTGTCTCCTCTGTGTGCTACATTTTTTTATTTTTTTTACTTGCAGGGAGGTGGTCATGGACAAAGCTCACAATGTGCCGTATGATGCACTTCTCACCATGGTGGACTTGAGCTATGGCCAGTTTGGTCTGTACAGTTTCTACAAGATGCAGGTGAGCACTCGTTGCGGGCATGCATGACATTCGTATTGCAAGGCATGTGGGGCACTGGTGTGAATACATTCTCGCTGCTTGTGCCCCCCCCCCCCACCTCTCTCTTAGCTTATTCAACGAGGAGGGCTGGTGGTGCTATTCTGTCGCTGGGGCCGCGTTGGCGACTCTGGCAAGTGGTCCAAGACCAGTTTCGCTGCTGTTCCCGAGGCAGCTCGTGAATTTGCGCGCCTCTTCCGCTCAAGGACTGGAAACGGTTGGGAGGACCAGCAAAGGTGGGTAGAACGGAAAGGCCGGTTTCACTGGGCTGTTGAGCTCAGAGTCGTCGTTCGTAGCTGGTGAATTTTTTTGGTGCATGGTGAACTTGATCAGTGGCTATATATTGTGGTGCAAAACAAGGATTCGCCTGTTTGATTTGTGGCAAAAATGCAAACATGTTTGTGTAGTAAGGCTGTGGAGTAGTTGGAAGAATCTCAGGTACTCAAAATTCATTCGGAGTCCTTCACTGCAGTGATACTCAGTCTGTCTTGTCTGTAGCTAGAAAAAAACAGCAACTCCATTTAATTTCTACCAACCCCACTGATATGCACTTTCCAGAAGACTTTTTTTTTTTTTTTCTGCTCTCTCGCATTTTGGCAGGAAACAAGCATTCAAGCCTTTTTTTTTTTTTTAATCGGCAGTTGCTAGATGTTTATCCGAATTCATAGGGACTCTGAGAAGGCTCAGGAGTCGCATATCACACGTCCGCGTAATGCCTGCAAATGGTGCATGCCTGCACAGCAGTGGAGTCTGTTTGCTGCTCTTGCAAGCACTGTGCCCTCTCCTCCCCAGCTTCAAGGCTCAGCCTCGCAAGTTCCGGGCAGTGCAGTGGGAGAAACGCCGAAGTCCACCACCCAACAAGATCCCCATCAGCCTCGGTGACCCGTGCAAGTCGATGATTGCACCTCCAGTGCTGGACCTGCTGCGCAAGATGGTGGGTGGTTTGCACCCAGCTCTAGGAGCAGAACTCTCTCCATCAGTCCTCTCTGTCCTTTCTCTCTTCCCTCCTGTCAGGGGCACCAGGGCTGTAAGGGGGGTGGTCTGTACTTTACTCTTGCAGCCTTTGCTTGAGACTGCCCGTGTGACGCCAGTATTGGAGCGTGCTTTGTTGTGGTGTGCTACAGATGCTGTGAATAAACGCAGGCCAACCCGGAGATGCTGGTGGGGGCCCCTCTGCAGCTGGGTGCCCAGGGGCAGGTGGCCCTGGAGCTTCTCAGCGGGGAGTCTCTGTCCACCGCACTGGCCCTGCTCGAGGACATCCACCAGCTGGTGCGCGAGAAGGCCTCCCTCCAGGAGTCCCTGGAGCACTCAGAGCACCAGGTGGGTGCACCTGCCTTCATATTTAGTGTCTGCGTAGAAGTTTGGCTTTTTCGCAACTCCTTTATTTCAAAAACTTCTCTGAGCAGCTGTGTGGTCTAGTCTGTTTTCAAGTAGAGAACACCACATTGGACAGAGCAATGGAGAAGAGACAAAAACAGCGCCAAGTTGTGGCCAAAGGTTTATTGGAAAGAGCATGGAAATATCGTATACCTCTACCATCTGATGACGTCCTGTTGTACGCACCATCTTTCCCGTGGAAATGAACCAACATTGTCTAGCCATCACAGTGAAAGCCAAACCTAAGCCATCGTCATAATTCTTGCACAGGTACAAAACATTTTAAATTTGTTTTTTAGACTTTGCAGTCATTAACCAGTATTAGTTCTGTTACCTTATGTTTGGCACAATATGGCCTTAGTTGCTGCGTTGCTAACCAAAACTACTGCTACTACTACTACTACTACAGGGTCATTTAGAATGAATGAAAGTTGAAATTGAACAAAGAATTATCGTGTATTTAAAAATGGCCTTCCCAAGTTGGGGGGTTCAACTTGAAATGAAAATTGGTTTTTGAGGAAAAGAAAATGATGCAGTATCTGTCTCTCACCTGAACTCCACTGGGCGCTGTAAGGGAAGGGATAAAGGATGGAGTGAAAGAAGAAAGGAAAACAGAGGTGCTGTAGTGGAGGGCTGCGACTACATCTGGATCTTTAACATGCACTACCTGGAGATATTTAACATGCACACCTCCATGGGAACAGGGCCGCTGCGGTCAGGCTCGAACCAGGCTCAATAGCCAAGTGCCCTAACCACTGAGCCACCATGGCAGGCAGGGCGAACTTGTAATTGGAGTCTACCTGTACATGGAGTTGCTCCGGGCAGATTGACACCTACTTTTCATCCGCTGGGCGTGGCGCTGAACAAGCCATTCAAAGACCACATCGGCTTGTTCCGCAGTGAATGGCCCCAGCAGGAAAATCCGAAAACACCTAGGGGGAAGCTGAAGCACGCTTCTTTCAGCGACATGGCACAATGGTTCAATGATGCCTGGTATGGGCTGCCAACTGACATAGTCTGTGCGATGTTTTCCTCATGCAGCATCTCAGCACTGCGACTGCATCCTTTTCACAAGCAACGAAGAGTCTTAAGAGATGCGTCGTGGATAAATAAGTTTCTTTGCATGACTCGGTCTTCTGAAAACCGTATTGGCAAGCTAGGGCCGCAGGATGAGGGAGTGTTGACCTCTATTCGGAGTTGACCTCTATTTGGGGGTCAGCTTTTAAGCGGCAATGCACAGTAGGCTTCCATGCTGTGTGCTTCTCTCACTTCCTTTCCTTTTTCCCTTCCCAGGAGGGCAAGTTGCAGGAGCTGCTGTCACGGCTTGTGGAGAAGAGTGAGGAGCTGTACTGCCTGATCCCCGTGCGGGGTCGTCGCTTCGAGCGGCTTGAGCCCCTGTTCGAGGAGCAGGGGGTATCGCGTCATACGGACCTGGTGCACGCCCTGGTGCACCTGCACCTGGCCCACCAGCTGCTCATGGGGGCACAGCTCAGGGCTGCAGGTACGTTTCAATGGGCGCCAGAAAGTTGGACCTATGGCAGAACTGCAGTGTTTTGTCTTATCGCTTAAATAACTGGGGAGTGTGGCATCCTTAATACTGCTTGCTGCGGCACTCTGAGGAGTGCAATTTAATTTGGAACATACCTGGCTGGTGTGATCTACTATCGACTGTTGGCATCCCTATCGACAGTGGCGTTTGCAGTCGTTGCACAGCCTTCGTGTAAAATATGGAAGCCAACACGTTTACTCCCAGACTGTGTAGTGTAGCTTGTCTTGCATCGCCAACATTTCACACCACTTAGGTTGACGGGATCTATCGTCACCCTTACCCTTCCAGAGCTTGGAAATTGCAAAGGTGGTACAAGGGCCCCCATTACATAGCCGGCACACATATCCACATGTTTTTTCGACAAAGGCAGTACAGTACTCACGGATTGAAATAGGACATTCGGAGCGCGTGGCCGTCGCTTCATGGAGCGCCGCCCGTAGACGCTCATGGAACCAAGGTGGTGCATTGTGGTATGGCGTGAGAGGGAGAACATCTACAAAGCAGAATTGTTCCTTCCAGTAGCCAATCAGCCGGCCTGTGGTTTACCACATGCCTGCGTGGCACTGCAAGGCTAGCGCTCCGAATGTCCTATTTCAATCCGTGAGTACTGTACATTTGCATGTCTTTCATTACTACAAACGTGATTTTTTAGCGGTGTACACTTTTTTTTTTTTTTTTTTTTGAAAATTGTGTCATGAGGCATAAGCTCGGTGGACGCTTGCCAAGTAAGAAGAGACCAGAGTGACGAAATTATCTTGAGATGGTGCTTTTTGGCAGGTATTACGTTCATCTTTCTTTTTCTTCGTGAGGAAAATGGCACACGTAGGGAAAGATGGTTGTGACACTCTGTAAACGCCTGTGCCAGTGAAGTGAAACCAACCGGCCATACTGAGGCAGTACACTTTTCTTCTCTTGCAGAGATGCACCCCCTGGACTATGTGTACCTCAGTCTTCACTGCAAGATACAGCTCATGTCGGAAGAGTGCCCTGAAGTCCAGACCATGATGCAATATGTACACAACTCTTGTGAGTTTATTGTTTGCATGGCGTTCCTAATTAAATTTGTAACAGTTTTTGCCCATGAGCACAAATTAAACTGAAGTCCTTCTTTTTGGGTAGAAAACAGCGCAAATGGACAAAAGAGAAAGAACTAGGAATCACACAGACAGCAGTCGTCTGTGTGTTTTCTTGTTCTCTGTCTTTTGTCCACTTGCGCTGTTTTCTACCCAGAATGAACACTTACCAACTAGCCAAACTATCCATTCTACTGAAGTCCTTCTGGGTTTTGTTTTCCAACCACATTTTGGCACTCTTCTATTCTCTGGTAAGAGCAGCTGCAACAGCTTGAAGGTTTTTAGCTAATATCAGCTTTCATAAGCGCTGGAAGTGAGTTCTCGTGGTCATAAGAAAATGCGTTTTGCCTGAGGAGGTTACTGAAATGAAACTGTCCGTCTGGTGTTTAGCGTCCCAAAGCTGCTCAGGCTGTGAGGGAGGCCCTAGTGAAAGGCTCCGGATAATTTCGACCACCTGGGGTTCTTTATTAAAGAAGCGTGCATTGACATCGCGGGCGCCTTGTGTTTCACCTCTATCAAAACGCTGCTGTGGCCAGGATCGAACTTGTCTTTTCAGGCCAGCAGCCGAGCATTATGAAACATTTCGAAATGAAACGTTCAGAAACCATTTCATCAAGAGTCGTGTTGTATATAAAATATCTAAGGTTAGGGAGCGATGTATGTCTTGAAATGATAAGAAAAGTCAATTTTCAGTTATAAATTAAAAAGTTTTGTGATGTGCGATGGACCTTTGGAAATGTCTGCTTATCTTTAAAGCAACTTTTTAAATGATAAGTTGCTGTTGTTGCCTGTAAGAAATTACCTAATTAGTATATGTTATTTTGCCACACCTTTCCTTCCAAGTGAGGTAATATAAATATAAACGCACAATTGATATCTGAATTCAGTGATGTATTACCTGCATACTAAGTTTCAGCAAGGTGCACTGAGCAACGAAGAAGAAATTGAGACCATCGTCATCTCTTAAGCACTTTTATTTCAGGGTTAAGCATCGATTGCTTTGAAGGTGATGGACCTGGAGACAGATGAAAAATAGCACTGTTAATAGACCAGAAATTTGCTTTGCTGAGGATTGAAGTGACCCCCGGAATTAGCCTGAACTTTGTCTTCACTCTCCTTCTCTTTGGGGTTTGCCTGCAGCGGAGACGCCGCCAAAGGTGCTGAGGATGTTCCGAGTGACGCGTGATGGCGAGCCCCAGCGCCTGGCCTCGTGCGGAGTAGACAACCACTGGCTGCTATGGCACGCTGCTCAGCCGTACAGCCTGTTGGGCATCCTAGCCTCTGGGCTCGAGCCGCGGCCTCTGGTCAGCCACTGGATGGGTGACCATCAGGCCAAGGTGCGCAGTTTTGTATAAGGCTTCCTTGTCAACCGTTTAAAAAATCACAGCACCATTTCCACGCCTGTGGAACGCGAGATACAGTGACTGCTGTTTCGGATGATGAATGCGCCGATCACTTCGATACAAAAACAATGCACTGCGACAAGGATCCGCGTCTCTGCTCGGAGGCACGAATGGCACAAAGATTGGTTTGCACCACTGCACACAGAGGGGCCACCCTCTCCTTGCTCGTTGTTTGTCGTTTATATTATGTGAAGGACGCCACAGTACCAAGACAGGGTCGTTATTTCTAGAACATCGAATGGCACCTGTGTACTTCGGAGGCCGGATTATATGAACGCATCGTAATGAAATGAAGTGTATATTTTAGTCGCTTTTTCTCTGTGTGGAGCAGTTGTACTGTGTTTAGTTTGGTTTATGGATTTTAAGTCCCAAAGCGACTCGGGCTATGAGGGGCACCGTAGTGAAGGGCTCCGGAAATTTCGACGATGTGGGGTTCTTTAACATGTACTGACATCGCACAGTACACGGGGCTCTACAATTTCGCCTCTATTGAAATTCAACCACTGCGGCCGAGATCGAACCCGCATCTTTCGGGTCAGCAGCCGAGCGCCATAACCACTGTGCCACCGCGGCGGCTTGCAGTTGTACTGTGTGTCCAAGAAGATTTCTATGGCTGAAAAAGCTTGTAGCCATGCAGCTATGGCTCACTGATTTCAAGAAGTGAGCAAAAATTGGTTTTGAGAGTCAGGAGTAGTCTCAACGTATTTAAAAGGGTCTTGTGGGTTTTGTTGGCTCTGTTCAGGGCATCTGCCTGGCTGACCGCTTTGAGCAAGCTCGTCGGCTATGCCAGTCAGGATCTATGACCCCTGGTCCCAAATACATGCTGCTGTGTGAGGTGAGTAGCTTTTCGTGTGTTTTTGTGCACCTAAATTTGCCTCTTGGCATTGTAACGCATGCCGTCAGTCTCGGACTGCTTACCCCTGTTGACTTGACGACCACTGTTTATCATGGAATTTAGTCATGATATATGCAAATGTACCGCATATTTGGCCATAACTTTTAACTTGTTGGCAGTGACTGGTATTTCTATATCAAACCATTTAGTTCAGTTGGATATTTTACTGCTTTGTTTTCATCTCATGCCTGTGTGCGTATTTCTCTGTGCATGCATGTTTCTATATTTTTGAGCACTCGGAAAGGGTTGGTCTTTCATTGGTGAAAAATTCTTATGGACTGGATAACTTTGACTTGCAGAGGCCATGTTTAAAAAAAAAAATTGGGGGCAGTTGATGGTTCGGTCTGACGGGAATGCATGAGCATGATGCGATTTAATGACACACACAAGGTTCATTTATCCAGGAACCCTTCAGATATATACATCTTGCCGCATGTGAACAGCCACAGTCCTTGTGCCCTATCCATTGTACCCACGACATACACGTTAAGGTGTGGCGGAAGCACAAACTGCACTAACTCCTGCCACGTCCGGCCTTTGCCACTCTGGCCACCTCCCCTCTGTTCGTTCTTTTGTCCTGTCCACTCTTGGCGTGGTTTTACACATTCGGTTCTCTCTCTCATTCTCTTTTCTTCGCTCACTCATTCCTCCTCTCCACTCGGTGCTCTCGGTGTGGCCTCACTTGAGTCAATTTTTGCCGTCTTAGGCCCTCTAACTCTTCTGCATTAAAAAGCTTGGTTGCATATGTTGCTGTGGCCTTTTTGTTTCCTTTACGTCTCCTGTACACAGTGTCGCTGGCGTTGGCAGCATCCTGAGCTCACTTCTGTTCTTGCTCCCACAGGTTGCGCTCGGTCGATGTCGAGACCTGGACCTGGGCCCCTCAGGCAACACGGAGCCAGGCTCGCCTGGAAGTCATGAGAGCACACGAGTGCTCGGTCGTTGGCAGCCACACATCCTGGGCACAGTCACGTGGCACAGTGAGTGCAGTTTGCGCAGTTTTGCTGTTGCCGTCAATGGAAACTGGTGTGCAGCTGAACATCATTGGTGATGTGGCAGTGTAGTTATTACAGTAAAAGCTCGTTAATTCGAACCCGAAGGGGACCGGAAAATTGTTAGAATTAAGCGAAATTCGAATTATCAAATGGGCACTAGAATGAGCGGTTATAGCGCACTGCCGCGCGGGCAGAACCCGAAGCAGTCACATCTAGACTCGTTATCGCGAGCTAGGCGCTGCTACACGTTTGTGGCGGGTGATTCTGAGAATTATTCATCCGGCCGTAATGGCAAATGAAATAAATTGGTCGGCCAGTTATGCGCCAGAAACAAGTACTGGAATGCATTCACGTGAGCAGCGAGCTTTAGTGCTGGAATGTATGACGCTATTTATTCTCCAAAGTATGTTTATTCCCGGGAAGGGTTGTCAAAACTAAAAGTAATCGGCGAAGTGCATTTGCTTGCGTTTCTTCTGCCGAGACTCCATCAGCATCATCTGCTGCTTGCCCAAAGCTCCTGCGCAACGCCAGAGTTCTCATTGACAGAGAAGTGGCGTCCTGCAACATCTAGCGCCAGCGCTACTTCATGTGCACTTGGCAGTGGCATAGTCTTGTTGCCACCGTCGGACTCATAACTGTCGGTTGTTCTCACAGCACATGAGCCCTGCGACGTCTGCTGGGAACATGCAGCCTCAGTTATATCGGCGTCACTCAAGGGCTCCAATGTCTCCACGCTGCTGTCCGCATAACTCGCGCTCGCGCCGCCAACAAAGCCGTCATTGCTCGTACCGCCATACTACGTTATTTACATCCTGTGATCACGGCCCAGCGACCGCGGCACAACGAAAACATCAAACGGCTCACGCCGAAGCATCAGCAGCGTGGGTAGCGCGCGTGGGTGCTCCGGCAGCGAAAACCTACTATGGCACGCACCGGAACACGAGCTCCGTGAGCCTCGTGCACTCGGCTTTTTTTTCTTTTTCATTGTTTTACATCTTTGATAAATTTGGATCGTGTTTTACTCGCTGTGGGTGAACTTCTGTCTACGAGGAGTGGTGTCAGCCAGTGATTCCTAGTTCAAATTAACCGTAGCGGATACCGACTTGTTCGAATTATCGGGAGTTTTCTCCTATTGAAATACACAGGGCTGTGCTGGGACCGGGGCGTCGGTTCAAATTAACCGAGTTCGAATTAACGAGCTTTTGCTGTATAAGTATTGAGTGGAATTCATGTTGTAGTGGATCTTCTTGGCTTTTTTGCAACTGACCATTCATCCCAGATTAGGCAGCATGGCTTGTGCTACACACCATGTCAGGTTTGATTTACTGGTTCTCCTAATCAGTGCAGCATTTTTCAACCCATGACGTTGCAGCTTTATTGCTTTCATATAAAGCTTTGCTTTTAAGACATGCTAAGTACAGCATACAGTTTGTGTTCTTCAGATGCAGATGGCAGTGCTGAAACGTGATGTGCTTGCAGCTTAGCTGGCAGTGATACTACTCTTGCCTCCTTTAGCTCCTTGCCTTCTCTTCTACTGAAGCATTGCAGAACAGTCGAAGTACTCGCTTTGAGTTGTGCAGTAAATTACATTTCTTATTCATGCACTCAAAATCGCAGGCAATGAAAATGTCCTATAGAATTGCACTGTATTTTTTTCCCCGGATAATATGTTCCTGGATCACGCAATTTTCTGGCTACTGCGCTCTAAATTTAGGCAAATCCTGGTCGTGTAATACTTTAAGCCACCAACTGCTCATGCGCATAAGCATACAATTGTGCCGAACCTGAGGGCACCCGACATGGAAGGCTGGAATGCAGCGGCAGTTATCTGCCACATTGGCCTCTCTGCAATGCATTGGCGCAAAGGGGCGAAACATATGAAAGAAAAAAAAAAGTTAGCATAGGAGTGGGCCGTCCCCACGAGGACGTATAAAGGAGAAACGCAGCGGCTTCCTTGAGGGGCCTTAGGGCATGGGTGCAAAGCATCTGAGAAGTACATGGATGCGCTTGCATACAAGTGAGTCGTGTCTGGGGAACGCCGAGCAAAAACGCTGAAACAGTCAGCTGCGGGACGGCTTCCCCGCAGTGCATTCGTGCAAGGGGCGAAGCATCCGCAAACGCAGAAGGGACCGCTAATTTTGCCATTGCCGTAAACTGACCGGGTGTGTTGAAAAAGTTTCTTCCCGGCCAAGGACAATAGATGTGGACTGAATTCTGTGAGTGCTAATAAAGAAGCTGCTCAAACCTTGTGCGTAGGATTGATAATCAGAATTTTTTGAAGTGAAAATGTCATTGAATTCTTTTGTACTTGCCTCATTTAGCAGTTCTGTTTTCCAAAATTGGCCGATCTGGATCGTACGTTTTCCCGGATATGTTTTTTGCCTGCATTTTTTAATTAACATATCAACATGGTTTTACTGTATACGTGTGCTCTGCTTGCTTGTAACCTCTGACATGTGCACTCTTTCACCTGTGTGCAGGTTCCACTGTGCCTTTGGGTCCCAGTAACAAGGCAGAGCCTCATCAGAGCCCCCTGAATTACAATGAGTATGTAGTCTACAAGCCAGCCCAGGTGTGTCTCCGCTACCTGCTGGAGTTTGAGGACTGATCAAGCGGCAAGAACAAGACGGGCCACACACCTTTTTAGAAAGGGGGGGCGGGGATGGGGGGGATGGGGGGGGGGGGTGACAACACTTTTCACTGGGGAATGGAGCCCATCTCTCTTACCACAGGGGTGGAAATTTTCTGTCATCGTCGTTCATGGCCATTGGGACGCATACACTTCCATTGTGCGGGAATGTCTAAATGCGCGCACTTTTTTTTTCTTCCTCTAATGTACAGTCCAAGGCCGCTTGCTTCTTAGCTGGCTTTGGCAGCAACGAGAACTGCCTCTTATGGAATATTCAATAAAATGTCTGACACAAGCGACTATGTTCCTTCCTTTTACACAGTTACAAACTCGTGACATGCACTTGCAGAGAAACTTCTTTTATTTTGTAACGCAATAGTCTGAAGGCTCCCGCCCCGCAGAAAATTCATTGTCGTCGCCGTCACCATTGGAAGCGAAAAATGCCCAGAGAAGCAACCTAAGTGGGCCACCTAGATCACGTGACCTTGCAGCATCATCACAACTTGCCCACCGGACCATTAGCAAACTGACCATCGTGGCAGTTTGACTGGTCGTGAGCGGTTGCTTGGGGAGAGCAACCTGGGTCACACAAGCCCCACTGTGCCAAGAGTGTTATGAGGACTCCGAGGAATCTATTAATGTAAAGTTTGGAATGATCAATTCCATATACTAATGAGCATGAGCTCATTAATGCTTTCACATTGTACCTTTAATGTTGATTTCAAATGTGTCAATTTTTTTCTGATATGTGTCTCAGCACTTCATTTAGTGCTGACCTTCAGTGATAATTGCCAGCAACAGTGTGACATTTACTGGGCATGTGTAATTCGATGACCTTTGCCCCATCTGAAATTGCATGACCTGGATGATAAATTAACTGTGCCTACGGAAGTCTGCTCTTCCTCTGCAGAGGCATGTGGTATTGTTGTGGAACATTATCGGTATGTGACCTTTTCACCTGTATTTGCCTTTTGTACCTTTTATCACTAGGTAGGATATGTGATGTGCCATGCCATACAGCACATTTTTCCGCACTCAATTTTGAAGGTTGGAAATTTTTCAAGAAAAGTATTCTTGGTATCTGCTATGCTTTAGTAATTGGAATAATCTTGTGAAGCTGCTTTGGGTACTTCTCATTTGTTTGTACAATCAATAAAGCTGAAAGGTTTATTGTGATTGCAAAAAAAAAAACTCTCTCTCCAAAGCTTGCACAAAAAAAGATAATTTTGTCTCCCATACAGGTGCCTTGATCATAACAAAATGAATAGGTTGGTGCTTTACATGGGGACAATTTTTCTGGAGGAACAGGTTTGTATTTCTAGCAGATTGCCTTGTGTCTTGTTAATCATAAGTGTTTTGCTGTAAGGAAGGTGAAGTGTTGACTGCAAGCTGTGATAGTATAGTTGACATTCGTCTTCTCTTGTGGCTGCACTTGATCATACATTGATATAACTAATTTTCCGTCTACCTTAACTTCACTTTGTGAGCATTGGGTGAAGTACAGTTTAGTCAACCTGCGATAACTGGGCAAGGCATCCCTGCCTTTTTAAGGAAGTGATTGTGGTCGCCACACGCTATACAGTATAGGAATAAGAATGTAAACGCGGTTTCTGTGAAGCCTCTCGGGCAACCAAAAAATTTTACCATTGCACTCCATGCACTGCAAGGGTATTTTGAGCACTGTCTTGGTTCTGAGTGGCATCCAGTGTTTTTTTCTGATCGTAACGACGCGATACCTGAGGCACTTATTCACAAAAGTACATCTTGAGCAACGACGATCATTTCTTCTGGTCGTGTGGACACGCCGAAATTGTGTAAGCAAATGGATGCAAAGCGCTACTGTAAAGAATTTTTCGTTAGCACTGCAGTTCGGCTCCGCCTCATCGCGACGCTTACTGCCGTGAAGCCGACACTCGCATCGGAAAGTTTGCCTCGGCAAACGCGCTGAAATTGCGTGCTTGAAGCACCCAACGAGAGCGCAAACATCGCCACCGAATATATCGCACCTTATATGTGATTTTTTTTATTTCCTGAGACTTGCTGGCCGTTGGCTCATTACATCGCCACTGCCTCATTCAACACTTCGCCGTGGACGTCAGCAGCGCGGCTGGGAGTACTCGGAAAAAATTGGGGACAGCCAATCGCTGACCGGCGCGGCGCCGTCAGCGACACCCCAGTTCGTTCATGAGCCTTGTGCTTCTGTTTATGTTGGTTTAGTACAACTGTCACTGCACACGCTCGTCTGTGCCTGCGGGGCTACCGCTTTCTGCCAAGATGCAAATGCTAACAGGCAAGTGCAACCGCTTTGGCGACAGCCTCTTGCATTCGTTGCAAGCGTCCGCTGCCAGATATCGCCGGTTACGGGCGCGCGAAAAGTAGGGCGCGTTAGGCTTAGGCTTTGCTCGTAAATAAAAAGCACGTTGCGAAACCTAAAGCAGGGACGACGGCGAGCAGTTAGCGGGCTTCAGGTGCGTTGCGCAAAGTCCCCGGAAGACTGCGAACGCGCACCGTAGACTCGAAGCTCTCCGTCCGCGGCTGCCTTCTCGTCGTATTCCTGCAGCTGCATTGCAAGCGCCTTCGGGCATCCTCTGCAGATGCGTATGTTATCTCGCTTGCGCATCATTTATGCACCTGGAGGATACCCGTAAATAACGCATGCACCCTCGATAACGTGTTTTCGGTCTCGCAATGCGCGATCAGCGAACTGCGTTGCTGACGAGCGACTTCGCGCTCCTTCCCCGCATCTTTTGCTCGCAGTGCCAGTCGAGACGACCGTCTACCTCGGAGCTGTGGGCGTAATTTTGGTGATGCTCGGAGTCTTCTACCTCTACCTGAGCAAAAAGGTTTGCTTCACCACGATAGGAGGCTTCCCTTGCTGCGACGGCTCTGTCTCTTCTCGCGAACGGGAGCGACAGGTGATCGCCAGGAACTTGGGTAAGGCCTGCTTCGCGCACCTAAAGTCGGCTTCACGGCATTAAAAATATGCAGCGTGGCATAGCTGCACTGCGTTATTCATTCCTGGACGCTTCGTTCGTTATAATTTCGAGTGCATTGGTTGCATGGTGTGTCTGATAACGTGCGTGCACTTCAATTTTTCAAGCGCTAGATTTTTACCGTGCAGATAACCAGTGTTGTATGAAGGCATCGCAATTATATGACATGCACGCTCTGTGCGCCTCTATAGTTGTTGCAAGAGCATGCAACAGCTAAGCATCGCAATTTGTTTACTCTAGGGTCTTTGCAAGGTTTAGACTATTCTCTGTCGCTACAGTTCTGGAAAAGGAAGTTTAACTAGCCGCAAAGTAAAGCACGAGTATTGTGTGCAAATGCTTGCTGCAGAGATGAAGCCTGTATGGTATTTACCCTGCCAGCATTCCTATCATGGCGCTATTTGGTGTGAAATTTTATCCTTGTGCAAATAAGCAAAATTTATAGTTTGCACATTGACGGTCGAGTGAAAATTTGTTTTGCATACACTCAATCCTTTCTGTCCCATATGTACACCTCTGAATAGTCATATGTCACCAGCTTAGGCAAGCATCGTGTTAATAAGTTTGTTTTCTCATTTGTCAATCCTATACATAGGTGCCGCATATGCCTATGAAGATGTTGAGTCATCGACAGATAGTGATGAAGAAGTAATTCAACAACTCCACCATTCAGCCAGCCTGCAGGGCGGTTTCCTCAACAGCACCACAGCGAGAAAAGTGTCAAGCATGGGCCACTCCACAGATCAAGCACATGGTAACCATGAAGTGCACAGAAGTTGTACTTGTATAAAGCATTTGCCGACTTTTTCTCAAGGCAAGCATGAATAGGAAGCAGTGATGAGGTCTTCATTTGTCATCCCGTGGATGCTGATGGTGTTTCTGTAAATCTACACCATACCTAACCGAACCTAACCTAACCTGAGTCATACTTTTAATGAAGGCAGTACTAACCCTGTTCTGTAGCAGTTCATTTAAATGGTTGGTACCCTCATTTCTTACAGTGTACAGTAGACTTGTTCATTCAAACTTACTTAATTTTAGTCGTGTCAGCATCAAGGATATTGAAAATGAGAAGAGTGGCTATTTGGGCTGGTTGGGCCTATTTTTATCACACCATGTGTTCCCAAGGTAGATACTGAAAAGGCGCCACTTAATTCGAACAATATCCAATAATAAAAAATTTTGGCCCTCTGAGTTTTAATCATTGAGCGTCAACTGTAGTTGACTGCTCTCCCATATTGTGATCCTTGTTACAGGAAATGGGCATCTGACGCAACCAGATCTGGTTTCCCTTGCCGAGAATGGACGTGCTGTGTCCACTGGGGCAGAGACAGCTGAGAGAGCAGACACAAGCAAAGCTTCTTCGAAGGCAACACAGAGCACCGCGACTGTCCGCACTGCTTTACAGTACGAGAACGGTGCTTTCCTGAAGGCCGAGGACTCACCACTTTCTCTAGCAGCATGTGGCGGCACTGATGTAAGTTCTCCATGTACATCATTGCTGCAGCACTTAGCAACTTGAAAGAGGCCAAGGCCAGACTCACTTTTGGGAGCTCTTGTGTAAAATGTGCGGAGAAGCTCATTGAAGAAGTGTTGGGAACAGTAACAGACGTACAGTTATTGAAAGAAAGGAGTTAGCAGGGAGGGCCACAGAGCTACGGCGAAAAAGCAGAACAAGAGGGGATTTTTGAACTTAGCATATAGATCAGGATTGAAGCATGAATTGAACTCTATGATAGTGTGGGCCTGTGACTCGGTTCCCGTAGTCTTCAAGTTGCATCTGGTGAATGTTGGTGCCTATGCATGGTCACCTGGGGGCAGCACTGGGCTTGTAAAATCATTTGCAGGGCATTTCCCTGCTACACAACAAAGCAAGTAGGTAATGCCACGTCATCTTTCGTGTCTGAACTGTGGCAGACACTGTGAGCAAAATGGTGAAGAACGTATTACATCAGCAGTCCTGCGAATATCCTGAAAACTCGTGAACTGTCCATGTGCACTACTTCAAGACTTGTCTAGGAATGGTGCACATATGGCAGTTCAGCTATATTCAGCATACAGTTCAGCTTCGTTTTCTGCACAAAATTTCAAGACGTAGAAGAAACATGTTTTCTCAAAAAGGAATGATAAAAGCATGCATGTGAATGGCCCGAACGAGGGACAGTTGCAAGGTTAGACCTGTGTGTAGTGAAGAAACCATTTCTGAACACACCCAGCTTGGTGCCTGTGTGGCTGTGGCACATGGCAGCTGAGCCCATGGCCATGGGCTCAGACCCCAGCTGCAGAGGACAAATTTCGATGTAGGTGAAATGCAAAAACACTGGCGTGCTGTGCAATGTCAGGGAAAATTAAAAAATCTCGGGTGCCCGAAATCAGTCTTGGAGCCCTCTTACTGCAGCATCCCTCATAGCGTCAATGCAGCTTCGGGATGTTAAGCCCCATGTATGTTTTCTCGTTTCCTGGACACTTGCATGGTTACGCATTCATGCACAATTCGGCATTATTCATGTTGCATGCCTTTTTGTGTTTTACTGCCTGTCCTGCCACTGGCTTTCAGCGTAGTAGAGTGCCATGCTCTTTCTGTGTGTGTGTAGCTTACCTTCCTGTTGGTGTTCATAGGAGCCGATGTTGTTGGACCTGGCTGAGGAAGAGCTGCGCTGTGTGGCGGAAGCATCTGGTTTGCGTGGTCCGGGTCCTTCAGAGCAGACCACTCGCTGTGGTGCTCTGGAGCTCATGTTTGAGTACAATGAGTCTGCTCGTAAGGTCATGGTCACTGTCCTGAGAGCTCATGACCTTCCCAGTCGAGACCGTGGAGGAGCTAATAGCGTTCAGGTAAGCTGTGCCAGTTGCTAAACTAAAAAAAATTATTTGCAAGAGCTTGCAGCCATGCGACCAAGAATTGCGCAGCCTTTTTTTGCATGAAGCAGTGGCTTCAGATAATTATTCAGTTAATTTGAGCCTTAAATTTATTTTTTAAGTCTTAAAATTATTATTATTGTAGTATAAATTTTAAAAAGTTATACAGAGGGCTCTCATTAACTTGAACTGTCTTAATTTTAACACCCAGTTTATTTAAATTGACATTTTTTTCCTGTCATTAAGTATATTAAATGCTAAGTGTGCATAATTAAAAAATACAGTAGAACATACCTCGCTGCTACATTCCCGGTTCATATGCTCAAATTCGCCGGCAATAGAAATGTCCCATAGAGTTGCATAGTTTTTTTTTCCATCTTAATACGTTCCTTCATAATATGATTTCCCTGCAACATTGTTCAAGACTCCGATAAATCTTAACAGTAAAATACGTTCCACCGCGGTGGGTTCTCTGCGGTGCTTACATGCCAAGAGGCGAAGCATCCAAAATGACAACGGTGCGCTAACATTTGAGCAAGCAGCGGCTTCTTCGCTGTACCTAAGGACAAGGCGGCAAAGAACTACAATAGTGCGGTTGCATACAAGTGGGCATGATCCCGGGAAACGCGGCACGGAAAGCACGAACGCTAAGACAGTCAGCCGCCGCGATGTCTTCTCCGCAGTGCATTAGTGCAAGGGGCGAAGCACCCGAAAACAACGCGGAGTAGATCCCGGCCACTCTCACCATTGCCGTCGACGAATCGAATGTGTTGCGAAATTTCTTTCGCGCTAAATACAAAGCACATTCGGACTGAATGCTGCGGGCACTAGAAAAGGCGCTCAATTTAGACCAAGGAATGCTAAATGAAAAAGTTTTGAAGTGAAAGTGTAAGAAATGCCAGTACCTCATTCCACACGTTTTTCAAAGTCTTAGGCATTTGGATCACACGTTTTTCCGGTTAATACTTTTCTTCCCCCGAATCTTCCTCAATATTTTCTTTAACAAGTATCAATGAGGTTAACTGTAATTACTATCTCGTTTGAGTTCGAATTATTCACTTTGAGCTTAAATATCTTTCTTGCACAATGTTGACATAGTGCATGCAGCCACTGTTTGTGATTGGGTATGTGGAAGATTTTTCATTTCTTTGTGTGCTGTACATAAGGAAGTAACGAACATTGTATGACTGTACACTGCTACCAAATTTAAATGTCTCAGTTTTTTAGCCTCGGTTAGTTATGATGGATGTGCTCCTAATGGTGTACATGCTATGTTAAAGCATGATTTCTGGCTTTTGTTCAAGGTGCGGCTCTTGCTGCTGCCTCACAAGCGGCAGAAGTTTAGAACAAAAATTAAGCAAGCTGGTGAAGACATGACCTTCAATGAAACCTTCGCCTTCACACGCATCAGTCCTGGTAAGGCAGTTTAGAACTAAAAACAAACAACTTTCAAAAACCTGTGCACATGTATTAGCTGGCATTTGCAGTGATGTTAGCTGGTACCGAAGGAGGTGTCTTTCCTGTTGATTATTACAGTTATGATATAATTCTTAGTAGTGATACACATAGCCACATTTTCAAGCACACTTCACTAACTAGAGAAGCAGTCATACTTGTACAACAAAAGTTTTGGTCCAGTGTTTAGGAGTATCCCCCAAGGAGTAGATTTGTAATAATTGAGGGAGTATTGAGTATTTACTCATCAGCATGCTCCCAAGTGCAGCCAAGCGGCTATAAAGGAAAGTTATACAGCTTCCACAGAAACTTCCTTACAACAAATGCTTTCAAAGAGTGAAAGAAGAAAATTCTTCCTCTTCAATAATGCATAACTGCATGCTTAGATCACCTGTAGTCATCCAGGTATCGCATACAAATTTTCTGGCTGAGATCTTCTATTGCTGAGAAGAGTTTGTATTAAGTAAACTTTGTTGGCATGCTCTATTCTTGCACTTCGCAGAGGAGGTGAACACCATGGGCTTGCGTGTGCGATTGTACGGATGCGAACGCATGCGCCGAGAACATCTGGTTGGCGAGACTGTGCTGCCTTTTCAGTGCTTGGCTCTTGACCAGCCTTCCACCATGTGGCTCATGCTTGAGCCAAGGTCTAACCTGGCTGTAAGGCTCTCATCTCCTCTTGCTTCAGCTTGCGCTCATCTGACATGCATGCCTGCATTGCACCACTGTGCTTTGCATTACACCACAGCAGTGCGGTCTTCTGCATGCGAACCACAAGGAATTCTTTCTTTCACTTAATTCCCAGCAACCAAATAATCTTGGTTTGATTTCGCATGAAAACGTGACATGACTAACACACTCTTCTATTACGTCTCCATTAGACAAAAATTTCAATTTTACATGATTTTATTACCATAATGCGGCCGATATGCTTGCAGTCAGCTGCTTAAAATACTGTGTTTTCTTGTTTCTTATGAAAAATTCTCTCTTTATGTCGATGTATTACTAGCATGGGTAGGCAAATATTTAAAATTTTGGATAGTTTGCATATAGTTTTTGCAATTTGATTCAATCCACATTTTATATTTTTTTTGTATTTTTGCTGTTTCAAATGAGTATTTAGAAATTATGAATTTTCCTCCACTCCACTTGTTTCACAGCACTGGGATTCGAAGTGTGAAATTTCAAGCTTGGCCCGTTCAGACTCGACAAGCTCAGCGCAGTCGATGCAGCATGGAGGCCTGCCGGAGCTGCTGCTGGGCCTTGCCTACAATGGCACAACCGGCCGCCTGGCTGCCGAGGTCATAAAAGGGAGCCACTTCCGCAATGTCACCATGAACAGGGCACCAGGTGCATACCACATGCCATCGAACATTGAGTGCAGCATGCATAGCAGTCATGAACGTCTCACCTGACCGTTAGCTTGGTCTCACTCAAACCACATATAAAATTGTTTTGGGGAGCCAGCTGAAACTTGTTCAGACAACAACATAAAAAACATGCAGTTAAAGACACAACACACCACTGGAATGTCAAGTGAAGCTATTTCCAGCTTGTGCTATACTTATATACAGAATCTCTTTTGGGGCAAAAATACAAAAATGACAAAAATAATCTTAATGAAGACATCACCTTCCTTTTCTAGCTCAAAGCATGATGATGATGTCGAATTTTAATGGTGCAAGGGCAGCTTTGGTCCAAGAGCATCATGGCACAAGGTACTTTTCTTAACTTCAGGGCGGGGTCAACGGCCCATTTTTCAAGAATTTCACCCAACAGAAGCCGAGCACTAGGCCAGGGTAAAGTTTGAACCCACTTTATTACTTGGAGGTACCTGGAGGCACTGGGGTCTAGCTCAAAGCAGTTGGAGTTGTGTGGGTTCTGTAGGATTGTTTTAGGGGTTCCATGCAGCTTTTTCTTTGTGGCATGTGTGCACCAAGCATTAATTAACATTACAGTAAATGTTGTTTAGGCAAATAAACAGCATGGCTGTCTTAAAAGCAGTGCCAATTTGTAGATTTCAGTGTCCTAATTAAGACGTATGCAGGCAATTGCATGCTTGATAACGTCATCCTGAGCTCATGTTTATCCCAGCTGTGAAACTTCATTTCTTCTCTTTCTCTTTGTGCAGACACGTTTGTGAAATTAACACTGATGTCATCGAGTGGCCAGGAAATAACACGAAGTAAAACATCTGTTCGGCGAGGCCAGCCAAACCCTCTCTTCAAGGAGACCTTCGTATTTCAGGCACGTGCTTTTTTTAATTGTGCTGTTATTCCTTGCAGTTAGTGCTGCCTTGCTAAAGTAGAGCGCTATAATGGCAAAAGGCTGCAGTTATGAATGAAATTTGGTACATTGGTAGACTCTTGTATGATTTTATGCACCTCTGGAGATTTTACTGCACCGAGCTCCCATGTTCTGCTGCAATAACTGTATAAGGGACTGGTTCCTAGGTGTCCCATCATATGTTGCGGCCGAAAACTCCCTTTCAAGCACTCTAAATCAACTGCATATTTTGCACTCATTCCGGTGCTCAGAGATTGTATTGTTTTCAAACAAAAAGCATGTGAACTGCACTGTTAAGAGCAAAGGCCAAGAGCCGTGGTGATGTTCTGGAATTTTTGTCCCGTGTAGGTCGCCCTGTTCCAGTTGCCAGATGTGACGCTAATGGTCTCTGTCTATTACAAGCGGTCCATGAAGCGAAAGGAGATGATTGGCTGGTTCTCACTGGGCTTGAACAGCTCTGGCGAAGAGGAACTCTCTCACTGGAATGACATGCGCGAGAGCAAAGGAGAACAGGTGGGGTTTGTGGCCTGCTTGCAATCTCTCATCATAGGAACCTGTAGTGCCGAAGATGTCCTTATCAGTGTCAGAGTGAGGGTCAGTACTGTGCTTTGAGTGTGTACTAACTAGTATGAAAGAGCACTGCCATTCATTATAATGATTGAGAGCAACTAATCTTCATTGCCTCTTTGTTAACGGTCCATGGTGATACACACTGTCTTATACAAAGATATATATGTATCTTCAGTATTATCTTTCGATACATTTTGAATAGTATCGGTATTGTATCGCTTGCCAGAAATGAAAGTATCAAATTACGTATCAGTAACGAAAATACATTTTTAGAGCTTCGTGTATTTTAACGATACTCGGCACTAAAAGAAAATACGCAGCAGATTTTGAGGCTGCTGTGAGTCATACGGTGGTGTGTACTCAGGTGGAGCTCATTGAAAAAATGGGTGGAGTAGAATAATTGAGAGACAATTGCAATGCCTTTGGCCTGGTCAGTATTTTCTCTTTCTACGTTGATTGCCTCAGACAGATTACATGTATGTTGCACTTCTACCCACTCAATGACAGGAATGAGGAGATAGGCTTACCATTGTGGTAGAGATGAAAACAAACTCATTTATACGTGTGACGGCAATACAGATGCAGCACAACTCGGACATATGTGCATAATATAAAATATGGTCAGCTACAAGACGGTGTTTATGCAGACGCATAGGCGATGCTAGTCGTTGCCCAGACTGAACCGATTTGTAATGCTTTTAGACATAGTTCCAGATGGATTTATTTGCAGGTTCCATCATCTTTTGATGTGGAGCCTGATGTGAAATTTTTTGATGTGAAACATAATGTAAAGGAAGCAGCGGTTGTTGCATTTCTGCATCCTTATTTCAAAGGCTTCCGCTGTCATGCTCAGAAGTTTACAGAACAAGCTGTTGTTGACTTTGTCAACCCCGCAAAGGTCATGCACTCTTCTACACATGGGTCAGTGGTCATCAGCGCAGACAGCACCAAATGCATCAGCTGACTCATCCTTTTCGTTTGGAGGAGCAAGCACTCTAAGAAGTGAAGTTCTCAAGAGGTGGTAGTGAAACTTGACTTTCCTAACTGCCTTCAGGATATTCAAGTCGATGTGGCTATGCCGCACTCTTATTCATTGATAAGAGGCACCTTCATCAAACACAAGGCAACATGCTTGTCTGCTGTATAGGGAGGTTTTCTAGCGAGAGCCACACTACGTCAGCTCTTCGAGCCTTCAGCATAGAACCCCTTGAGCCGTGGCCACCCTGTGGCTGCCCCGTGGTCACGTGGTTAATAACGTGGTGCGGAGCAGCTGCTGCTGCCAGCGATGCGGCGCGCCAGCGAAACCGAGCTGCAACAGCTGTGCGCATGCGCCGTGTCGTGTGTGTGTGTGTTGGGGGGGGGGAAGCGAGAGTGTGAATCCACGTCCAGGGACGAAGATGAAGAAGGAACGCCCAGCAAAATGGAGCGGTGAAGGACTGACTTTGCAATTCGACTGAGCGGGTTCCACTCGGCCAGCTGTGGCTATCGCGTCACTCCAGGTTTAACCAGAGCTAAACCACAGCCAAGCTGCCACGGTGGCTGAGTGGTTATGGCGCTCGGCTGCCGGCCCGAAAGACGCGGGTTCGATCCCGGCAGCGGCGGTCGAATTTCGATGGAGGCGAAATTCTACAGGCCCGTGTACTGTGCGATGTCAGTGCACGTTAAAGAACCCCTGGTGGTCGAAATTTCCGGAGCCCTTCGCTACGGCGTCTCTCATAGCCTGAGTTGCTTTGGGACGTTAAACCCCTACAAACCAAACCCAAACCTAAACCACAGCCAATTTATTTTATTTGCTTCGTTTAAAGTACGGCCACATCACAAGGCCTTGCGGACTGGCAGTTTGAGCAAATGTTATTTAATACCTTTATGTAAAGTTAACACCTAAATAACAAAGATTAACAAGTTATGTGTTGCCTAATATAAGTTTCAGCCATTTTATTTTTGTTATTTTCCTATCTAGTTTTTAATGCAAAATGTTCAACTTTAAGCATCTGTTAAACACAACCTGCTCACTTTCCAAAGCGCACGGAGCTTGAACCATTTGCACAGGGCAAAGGCAGAGGCAACCTGGTAAATACTACAGTAACAAACTAAAAGCATCAGAAAAATTTTCAACTTTATTCATATGTAGTCAAGTGCTCATCGACTAGTTTGCATGACGAACATTGGCTTAAAAGATTTTGCTAGATTGGTTATGAAAGTGGTCGCTTCACCATGTCACCATGGCTTCAGCTGCACTGACTGTGGAGCTTAAAGAAATCTGTGTGGCTGGATTTGTTTAAGCCCTTTCAGAAACACAAAAGAGCAAGGTTCCGGGCTAGTTGGTAATGCATTTAAACGAAGAAACAGCACGATGAAACATGGACACACGAAGAAACTACACGCACGAGCGCTCGTGCTTTCTTAAAAATGCTTTCAGAAACGGTGCACTATATTGAATGCACTAAAAATTCCTGAAACCACGGAGCAATTTCTTAATTTATAGGTTATTATATTACCACTTATATTAATATTGGCAAATTCAGTGGTGTATTGTAGTATTGACGACACAGTCTCAAGTATTTGTATTGGAAATCAATTTCAGTTCTGTTTTTTGTATCGGTATCGAAAATACGATTTTTTAGTGTGTTGGGTACCGGTGTCGATGATACGTTTTTGAAGTACATGCCCAGCTCTGTCATATACAACATATTATTGTTCAGTTAATCACCAATGAGTTGACAAACCAGGAAAGGGCACCACCACTGATTGAAGCATTAAACACAACAGGCCACAAAATGCTTCCTCATCTTAACATGTAACCAGGAATCAGTATGCAATTCCAGCATTATATGCTTCAAAATAGGTGAAGACTCACTATGTCAGACGCAGGCTGATCATTCCAACATTGCCTCCCGCAATGCCATTTATGCTCGCATTTGGGAATTGACTCTACTAAATTTATAATGCCCAAATGCATGTCATAAATGGAAAGCTCAGCTCAATACCATTTGCTGTAAGAATAGTCAGATTTGTTAATTAAATAAAAAAACATTAAATCAGGTTTTCAACGTTGGGGTTTCAGTTCCAGTGCATATGTGGAGGGGGGCTGTCTTTTAAATTTTCCTCCAACTGTCTGCAGTGGTATGATAGAAAACTAGCCTGTTGTAGTGTTGTACTCCTTGATGTGTTTATTTAGTATGTGAATGAAAATTGGTTTTTGAAGAAAGGAAATGGCGCAGTATCTGTCTAACATCTAGATGGGCACCTGACTGGCACCGTAAGGGAAGGGAAAAAGGAGGGAATGAGAGAAAGAAGGAAGAAAGAAAGAAATAGGTGCCGTAGTGGAGGGCTCCAGAATAATGACCACAGCACAACAGCACACAGCGCCTTCTGGGAAGGCAGCCACAGCCAGGTTCCAACCCTGGAACTCTGGATCAGTATCCGAGCACCCTAACCACTGACCCCCATGGCTTCACCTTAATTTTTACCATCTCATTGTTTTGTAACCGTTACAGACATCTGGGCCCCCTGCCCCGCGGCAAGGTCATGAGTTTTTTTTTCTTTTTCCGCAATGCCTACCGACAATATTCTGCTCTGTACAAATGCTTTTATATTATATTCTTCACATAAATGATAAGGAGCACTATAGTATAAGATACAATTTAAAAAGCAGCGGTTGGTAACACTGGCCATGTTCCATGGTGTCCTTCTGCTGACCAATTACAACAGTGAACAAAACTAGCTCATTAATGTTTGACTATCAAACAAGCCAGAGGCATCAAAATTCTTGAGCTTATAGTTTTGTCTCATAATAATTAGTTTCTTGTTTAGGTAACAAGAAAAGCTTTAACAACAGTCTACTTTTTGTCCTGGGTGCAGAGTTGTATCATCTATAGATGCATTACGTCACATATGGCATGATGTATGAATCAGTAGTATGTTTGCTTGTCTAACCAGATGTGCAGGTGGCATGTGCTCCTGGACAGCTAGCAAGCTGAGACTGTCCACAGGACAACTTCACTTCCGACCTTGAAGAGAAGGACAAGCTCTGCAGAGTCTAGTCAGTAGCATCAAGGTGGAAAGGCCTTCTCAGCATCTGCCTCTCAACATTTTGGAGGTGCACAATACCTTTACATGCATTGAAGGCAATATGGTTTCGGCTCTTCCCTCGCAGCGGAAGAAAGTAATCTCCCAACCTTCTCAATCTTCAAGCCATGCAATCCTCTTGCAAAGTGTTTGCAAAATGTGTCTGATTGTAATTTTCTTTTTTTACCATTTGCAGTCAGACTGAAATGAAATATTTTGTGCAGATTTTCTAAATGACAGCTCTTTTTGTGCTTGTTTAACTATCTAAATGAAACAACCAGGGCTAAGAACTGAAATGGCACAGATGTCACGTCAGCACATTATTTGCCTATGGCTTTGTAACTGATAGAGAAACGGTTACATTTTTGTGCTCGCAGCCAAATGAAGGGCAGTGAAGATCATTGCTGACATTGTTGACATACCACCAAGGCAGATGGATCGGGACCTTTTGCACTACGGCATCAGTGCATTGAGGTATCCGTTTTTTGTTTTGTTTTTTTTTTTTTTTGCAAAATGAGCTTGTCAAGCTGCTGTGTAGACACAATGTGTGTTTTTCATCATTAATGTTTGTACAGTTGGCAATGCGTCATCTAAATAAGCCAAAGCACTTTTCAGAGGGATATGAAAGTTGACTTGGGCGTGGTGCCTGCAAGTATACTCAGACATATCTGTGCTCAGAGATGGTAACGAGCCTTCCAGGTGCACATGGTACACATTTTCCATACATGTGAAAAGTGATGCTTCCTTTTAAGGTTTGTATGCAAAATGTTCGTGCTCTCTCTGTGTGAATATGGAGGCTGCAATTTGTGCAGTACATAGTAGTGACACATTTCTGGTGCGATACTGTCTAGAGATGTTCCCATTTTCATTTTCTCTTTCTTATTCCACAATGTGCTTCGTTCCTGTGTCATCATTTGCTGCATACTTGTGTGGTGTGCATTCCGAGCTGTAGATCAACGCATGGTGTTCTAATGGGCAGGCATCGGGTTTGTTTTTTGTTAATGGCTGTCTGTCGTACCACAGCTCTGTTCATGTCAAGTTTAGTCATTTCTTTTTTTATTTAGCGCTGACCTGTCGAACAGGCGAGTTTCAATGTGAACGCTAGTTAAAGAACCCTACTATAGGAAAAAATGTTTGTCAAGGAAGGCCATTTACTGCCCAGACATAGATCAAAGAGTTTGAGTAAAAAGCAGTAGTGAGTAAAAAAGCAAGAAAGAGTTGTAGAGTGAATTGTTTTAAAAACCTTAGGTGCAAACAGAAAGTCACCGTATGAGTGCATAAGATAAAAATATTATGAACAAGTGTGATGTTAGAAAGTTCTGCATTGCTTGCCGTGGAATCGGTAGGCACTGCAGGCTAGCATTCCGTGTAGTTTGTTGTGATATACCTGTAGCTACACCGTACCCTTGCCTCTTTCCAGGCACTAATTGTTCCGTGTGCATACATGTGTGCGCATGCATCTCTTGTGTGTAAAAATCTTTGGTCCCCAGGCACAGTTTTTCGAATCGAGAGATGTGCCCGCCGTGGACGCAGTACCTTTGTCTCACCTTTGGGTCGAGATGCTCAGCATTGCTGCTGGTTGTCCCTATGGGAGTGCGGAGCCTTTTTCTTTTTTGCCTGTTGTCCCACTGTCGGGCCTTGTAACACACGTCTATATTTTGCAAACATGTTGTTGACAGCCACGCTGCTTTGATTTTCCAAGCTTGAGCTCTGTCTTCACAATGCCCTGCAAGATCTGGGTGCATGTTGCAAGTTTTGATTCACAGAAGCATGAGGCAGAGCTTGAGAATACAATATGGTTCATATTGAACCACCAGATGAAGTGTTCTATTGTTATTTTGTGTTGTGCATCCTGGCTGTATATTGTGTAAAGGTGTTGTTTGTCGGCTGATGATCTGGTGATCCGGTGGAGTGGGTCACCGTACATTAAGAGCCAGAGCATTCCACGGAATGCTGTGGTGTTTAAATCAATGAATTAATTGCAAGTGCAGTGGCGCACAATCTCCACTTTGTAATTCTTCATACTTTTCAGCAGCTGTGCTCGCGTGTACGAAGTTAAAGCTTTTGTCAGTGATGGATTGTACCTTGCAAACCAGCCACAGGCGTAGCTATTTTAATTTTGATGTCAGCACTTAATTTTGTGATGAAGTTACTGTGACCAGTTGCAGTGCTCATATGCTTGTGGAAATGAGGTGCTGTATTATGGTTATGGTCTTTTTTTTACAAAAGGCACACATTTGTGAATGTTTAATGCTTTGTTTTGGCCGCTTGCCAAGGCATACACAAACGAAATGCAAGAATCAGTGTCACACACGGCATAAAACTAGATTTAGGCAGATTAATACAGTGTTTGGCTGATTTTATATAGTTTTATGGTAAATGTCACTTTTAATAGCTACACTACACATTTTTTTTGTCCACAAATTCTATTTGCCAATTTTCGTCCACAGAATTGTGCAGACGTATTGGTACATATTTTTGTTAACAATTTTTGTCCAAAATGAGTTCGCTCTAGCAGTGGGGGAACCTACAATCTTGTTCAGCAGTAACCAGGCAACGAGGTTTGCTTTTCAGCCATAATGTGGAGCCTCTACTGCACCCCTAAACGCCAAAGGTCTCTTAAAGCAGTGAGGAGTGTTCCTCTTATGTTCACATATTTGAGGCTTAAGGGGTTCCATGAGTGCTACAGGGCTAAGAAGCAAGCCCTGTTGCCTGGTTCTTTCGGCAAAGGCTGTACGTCAGAGCATTCACATACATCACATCGTTATAAACACACACCTGGTTCAGTGTTTAGGGGAAACCCTTGTAGATTTGTAACAAGAGAGTAATTACTCGTTAGCATCCATCCAAACGCAGCCATATGGCTATAAAGGAAAACTATACAGCTTACACAGAAACTTTGTAGTTGAAGAAAAATATGGCTTTGCTAGCTGTTTTGATTATATGCTAGCCAGTCTGGTTAGCTCAGTTGGTAGAGCGACTGCTCCGGTGAGGCTGTGGTGCTGGGTTTCAACTCCGGCCCAGGACAAATTTTTCTTGAACTACAAAGTTTCTGTAGAAGCTGTGTAGCTTTTCTTTGTAGCCTAGCTGTATGGCCGTGCTTTGGTGGATGCTAATGAGTAATTACTCCCTTGTTATAAACACATACCTGCCTGCAGATTTTGTCGAGTGCATCAGACGATACTCCCTCATAGCCCGAGTCGCTTTGGTACGTTAAGCCCCCATGAAATAAACTAAGCACTGCAACTTGCTCACCACTTGAGCATTAATAAACATAGCTTTTTTTTAGCCTACATAATTTTATTACTGTGCCCATTGGAATAAGATAGCCAGGGTTTTTTTTTTTTAGTGTGAAACATGTGAGTTTGCTTCAACCAGCACCTTTCAGATTTAAAGCATGTGAACTTTAGGCTGATATAAATTTATATGTCCTCAATGTGCGAACGTTGCTGCTTGAAAGGCATTAACAAGTTTGCGAAAGCAGCAGTACTGGTATAACTTGTGACAATCTCTTGTTCCCTGGTCAACCTCTTCTCAGGTTAAGTGCACCTCATATTTTTACCACTGTTTTGAATTTTTCTGCCAGCACCGAGCAAGCCATTTTTCAAGGAGTTGTTAAGAAGTGCCAAGTTAGCTTTTCCCTGAAGATGCTGCATTGTACAGAACAGTATGAGGAAGCTTGTATGGGTAATATACAGCATTGTGGAACTGAGATAAAGATTCGAGCTGGCTCATGGAAATTCATTGTGAGGAAAAAACAGACTCAAACCGCCCCCCTTGATATATAACTCTCAAAGAAGCAGGACCCGCACCGAGCTGGTAATCAGCTCTTATCTCACCGCAGAGGACCGTATCTGCCTGACAGGAGCTCGACCGCATTGTAATGTGAGGGCAGCTTTTGCTGGCATGAAAAAAGAAAAAAATTACTGAGTTAATATTTCAGTTATAAATTGAGGACTGACATTCCACTTCAAGTATCAGTAAAAAACTCCCATTACGTTACAGTAAATGTGCAACACTGACTTTTTCTCGGTATGTTGCTACTTAATCAAGGAAAACTGAGGACAACTTGTTATTAAATCCAATAGTTGTTCTTATCGAGACTTTAATGACGTTTGGTTGGCTGAAAAAGATGCTTTCATTACTGAGAAATATGGAGTTAAACTGGTTCATACCTGTGATAGAGGTATGTTGAGTGTTGTGGGTTCGCTTCGTTTCATTTTCCTTATTTAGCTGTTTTGCCTTCTTTGCACAATGAAAGTGACTATTGGTAATGACGAAAAAGCTACTACTTTATTTGGACACATAATTCTGCACTTCCTGTTGTGTTCAACAAAAAATCGGACTTCATGCCATCAGAGTGCACTTGTGAAAATGGCCAGTGTCAGCAACACCTGTACTTCACTTGTTGCTCTTTTTTTTATACCTTGCAAGAGCTCTGTTTGTGTGTGTAGCCTCTTTCGTTATTCTGAAGGAGGAATTCATTATTCTAGGCTGACTTGAAAATGTCCTTAGTGTCCCTTTAACACTCGTGAGTTGACTTCATAATTTGGAGAAGGCCTGCAAAAGCACCTCAGTGTGATGGGTAGTGTTAAGAATGAATACAAGATGGGGTACTATTCTACTGTATTATCTTTAATTGTGGGAATAGGGCGTGCGTTATGATTGGTAAGAGTGTTGGATCGGAATAAACAAAGTAGGTGGCGATGATGTTGTCTGGCAAGTGTGCAACAAGTACAGTCTTTGGCGAGAACAAAATGTTTCGTTGGAAACAAGCTGTCGATATCAAAACTCAGCTGAGCACACACAACTGTGTGGAATGGCATATTCATGCATCTCTTCTCTGTGAACTTACAGGTGCTTCGAGTGTTGTTTCACCTCACAAATGGCAGTGCCAGGTCTACTGACGTTTTAAGCTAAAAGGCCTGCTCGGGTAAATTAAGACCACGGTTGCACTGTGTTTACAGCATGATGTTTTCCTTTACTGCTTGGAACTGTAGCTGTGGTCTGAATGTTACTGGCATATACTTGTGACTTTTGCACTGCACCTTTGTCTGTCTTTTTTCTCTATTGCACCAGCATAATCCAAGGGTGTGCAAGTATTGAAATTTTAGAATGCCGAATCAATTCAGCAGATTTGTATGTTGGAATATTGTTGTTCTTTGTTTTGTAATGTAAATGGCATGAAGGAAAGCATTAGATACATGCGTGTATGCTGGTGTGTCTACATCTGCCCCCAGCTCTGTTAGTTGTCTTTCATGCTGTCTGTTGTTCCAACACAGCAAGTTCCAGTTTGTTCCACTTGACACATCTGAAACCAGAGAATGGAGCTATTTATATGGAACCATATAATGTAGTGCAACCTGAAGTGTACATCTTTGGCAAAGTCCACTAACGCAAAGTTGACGGCGTAATGAGCCAACCACAAATTACCAGCATCGTCTTGACATATTTCAGCATTGCTTCTGGTTCCTGTTGAGAGTGCTTACTCAATGACATTCCCCGAGACTTTTCACCCTTCATATTACTTGTATATATTATGCGATAACAATTCAAGTGGATATTGCTGTGAAGCCTAATTTTAAATGATATACCATTGCAAGTATTCGGTCAATGTTTCATTGTGTTAAAAAAAAATGCTATTCATACACTCATAATCTGTGAACCAAACATTGTTTAAAAGTTCTGAAACTGTCAAAATCAAACATCCAGGTGAGCGCTGATTCTGAGTCGCTGTAAATGCGATTATTGTTACTCGGCTGCATTTGGTTGCTTTTCTTCTTGTAATAAAAGTTGTTCATGTATGCTGCAGTTCCCACAAATTGTTACCTGTTACTTGCAGACAAATCTTTCTGTAAGAGCCTCCTTTCTCTGTTGCACATTAAAGAACGTTTGGGAAATGCCAGTTGTTGTGGTTTGTTCTCTTCTCAACTTTGTGTCAGCTGCTGGTGCCCTGCTTACCTAATTATTTGGAATACTGCTAACGCCATAGATAGGATGTTGCAGGGTAGAAAAGTACATCAACAAAGATAAGATATGGGAAGAAAAGAAGTAATACAAAAACGAGATCATTTAGACAATTTTACAGCAAAGAATTCATACTGAAAAACATACAAACTTTACAAGCCATACAATATAAAAGCTAGAACATACAAGCATACAAAACATACAAGTAAAAAAATATGCAAATACTACAGACATTGAGGAAAAAGGTTAAAATTCTCACACTCATCACCAAAAATAGCCTGAAAGGGGTTTACACCTCAAAGACAGGAACTTATCAATATCATTTTATTAGTGTTATGTTCTTGCAGGCTAGTTGGTTCATGTTTGAGAATGGCTAAGACTGCAAAAATGGGCCGAGGGCAAGAGGCAAATGAGTACAACACTTCAGGAGCAGTTCTTGACTCTTGCTTAACTGCACTGCACTACAAGTGCCTGACGGCTGGATGCTTTCGAGGTGACTTGACGGCCAGATTTTTCTGTTTTTTAGGGAAGAAGACATCAGCTTGAAATTCATTCTTATAGCTTCTGTGGTCCACGGTGTTGCACTGGTTTCTTTGCCTCTTGTCCTTGTCCTTTCTCACACCGATATCGTTTGTTGATTTATAGAATTATCTAATTTACTCCATTCCTCTACTGTTTGAAGAAGCAAAAAGCTCTCCTTGTATTAATTTGCAGTGAATGCCATTCACATGCATTGTTTGCTTTTTCCTTTTAATTAAAGGCAGTGCTAGCACACTGCTTGCAATTGAGACTGTTTTTATTTGCAATTTGTGGTGGTTATTAGGCTTAAGGCACGACGTCCCCACGTGGGAGACCTAAGGCCCCCGTCGGCGAAAGCTCTGCAGGACTTTTGAATAAAGTTGTTACCAGCCAAACACGGTGCAGTCAATTACTGCTGGTGACAAGTTTTACAATTAAGGTTACTGTTTTTATGCACAAACACTTTACACTAAATTAAGCACCTTAGACTGGGACATAACCGCATAAGAAATGTTTGCATGCATGCATACACACATCATGATTGTAAAAGCAGTGGCTTGTGAATGACAGCAGTAAGTTGCCACGAATTTGTAATGTTTGCCCATGTCAATTTTAAACACGTTGGTGTGTGCCTACTGTTTGAATGTGCAAGGCAACCTGACCAATCCTCCATTGTAGGTAACTGCCATTCGACCAGAGGCCAACAACAACAGAAACAACAAATCATGCCATCACCATCAGTTACGCATTCTGTTTTCATCAGTGTGCCGTCACGTAACATTTGTTGTAAGGTGCGCGGTACCTTCATCATCCAGGTCTCGGAGCTTCAGCACCTGCAGTCCGCAGAGGGTGGAGTGCTTGTGGTTTTGTGCCTCCCGGCATTGCCCCATTCTTCCAGACATGACCTGATGTCGCCACTCTCCTCCATCTCGCCCCAGCCTTGTCCAAAAGGCACGACGACATGACTACAACCCCACAGATCCAAGACCGCCACCACTGACCTCTGAGCCTACTGACCGCCCACACATGAGCAACCAGAAGACAGGACAACATAAAAATCCACAAATCTGGCACTGCCGCCACAGACCTGAAAACCCACTGACCACCCACACATGAGAAACGTGGTTTTTTTCAGTTTTGTTGAGTCTTTCTTGGAATTCACCAGTCAACACAAAATGCATGTTGTATTATAAGGTGATCTGAATATCGACATTATGAATGGTAACCCGAAACAAATCAGATTAATGGAAATGATGTTATCTTATGGCTGCAAAAACATCACTGACATCCCCGCTCGAATAAGTTGTCGGATGGAAACCTTACTCGATGTATGTTTCACAAATTTTTTACCCAGTTATACCAGAGCTGGTTTTTCTCTTCAGGAATAAGCGATCATCTTCCCTTTTTTGCCCTTTTTTCGTATATGAAAGAACCGGAGACTTCTGTTAACATATGCAAAACCTATGACCAAAAGAACACTGCTAAATTTTGTTTTCTTATGTCTGCGAAACTGGATGGGTTGATGCATTTAAAACAAAGAACCCATCTGCTACATATAATATATTTATAGAGAAAACACTGGATGTATTTGACAAAGCCTTTCCTGTTTTACAAGTAAAAAAATATAGAAAGGCCTGAAAAGAATGATTTTCTGGTGACCTTTTCAAGCATGTCAAACAAAAAAATGTGTTATGTGCACAATTTCTTGATGCACGTGATGAAGAACATTTTAAAGCGTTTAGAACGTTTCGGAGTTAAACCAGGATTTAAAAAAGCAAATTCACTTTTTTATGCCCTAAAGTTTTCCTCAACGCATAACACTAGAACCCTGTGGCAAGGCATCAATAAACTCATTGGAAGGAAGCAACAATCTCTTCCCTTGGAAATGCACATAAATAGAGTTCTTTAGAGCGGTGTCTCGCTCGCTAGCAAACTCAATGCACATTTTTTAAATGTAGGAAATTCCACTTCATGCAATCTTCCCTCCGCTGTAAATTCGATCAATTCTTTTCTGGTCCCAGCGTGTGTAAATTCAATATTTTTGTCTCCAACATGTAATGATGAAATTCGCTCCATTATAAGCTCCATTCGCAATACCTCAGAGCACCAGAAATATTTAGAGGATATCCACAAATGGTCCCAATATCAAACATCATTTTGATAGACCCATGAAACATCCGTGCGAGCATTTACAAGAGGTCATCTGTTAGTGGACATCCGTTTCACTTGCATTTTGTGATATGGTCAGAATGTTGCTTTGTGCACATCGCTGAGACTCTAACAGTGGACTTTCTGTGAACATTCACAATTAAATTAGTCAGGCTCGCGCGCTTGACCATCACAAGAACTCGACTGCATGTGTCCCGGAAAGCTTTTCAAACGGTTTATGCTGCTATATGTGCACTAAGAAGCTCCATGAATGGGGCTCAGAAAGGCGCCTTCTTTAGAAGCACGTTTCTTTCCACCTAACACGTCTGTATAATGTTTGCGCAAAGGCAGCAGAGCAGACTAATACGGTATTTTTAATAAAAAGTATTAGCAACATGGTGTGCTTACTTGGACTTCTCGTTTCTGCCATCACAAGTTCATAATTGACTGAAATAACTTCGCTCGACTGGCAAGTGCCACTGGCGCTAATAGGAAGGCCATGTGTGGAGAATATATAAGCCCATTGAACCTCTACCAAGTGTGCATGTCTGCAGCTCGTCGATAAACTACATGAGGCTATTCATAGTGTTTGTGAGTATAGTGTTTCGAGTATGACTGATTGCTTGACTAGGTTGCCGCGGTAGTGTTGATACTAATTAAATCAGTAAACTATTCAAACAATCACACCTGTCCGAGTGATCCGTTTCCCTTGCGATTAGCTTACTACATTTCAAAAATTTTCTTTTTGCTTTGCCTTTGAAGAATATGCAAAGAGGATCACAAATATTTTTCATGCATGCGTGTTTTGCCCACCTGCCATCACAATTTGTGTCCGAAAACTTTTGGTGATATTCTGTAGATGTCCATTCCGAGGCAATAGGAACATTTTCTAGACATAGATTGGACGAAGTGTGGTCATTAAGAAACATCCTCTGTACATTAAATATTTTGGGCGGTACATTCTTTCAATGTCTTTTGGATCTAAAATGGTTGTCTGAGACATGCTCTCCTGGCCCAGACGGCATTACTGCATTTGCAGTAAAAGCTGCTGCTACGTTTATTAGTATTCCTCTTGTACATATTTTTAATCTAATGCTTCATACAGGAGAGTTCCCGAAAAAAATGAAATCTGCCCGTGTTACAGTAATTTTCGAAGGTGGCAATAAAAATGACCCCAATAACTATCGTCCTATTTCCTTACTACTTCTGTTCTCAAAAGTTGCTGAGAGATTGATCTTCCCGAGAGTATACAAATTTCTGCAGTTTAGTAATATAATTTGCAAGGAGCAGTATGGATTTAAGCCTGGAAAATCCACGCAGGCAGCTGTGCTCGAAATCAAAAATAGCCCGATTCATTGAACATACACTTTTTACTATTGGTGTATTCCTTGACTTTTCCAAAGCCTTCGAATCAATCAAGCACGACATTCTTCTTCAGAAAGTATACAGCTATGGTATCCATTGAACACCTCAACAGCTTCAAAGCTACTTGTCAAATCGCACTCAGTACACAAGACTAAATGATGCCGTATCCGACGCAGAAATGCTCAAATTTGGCGTTCATCAAGGATCTATACTGCGGCCCCTTCTTTTTACACTATGTATGAACGACATAGTAAACATTTCACCTCTTCCTAACATTGTTTTATATGCAGATGACTCGAACATTCTCTTTTCTGGTACTGATCTACGTGAGCTTGAGCGTCATTACAACTCCTGGCTACATGAACTGATGATGTGGCTTGTGATAAACAAACTGGAATAGAATGTTAGGAAACAAAATTTATGCATTTCCATCCTAAAGATAAGCCTATAGATTATCTCATCCAACTTACATTCAACAATACCACAAATGAATCCGTAAACTCCTGTAAATTCTTGGGCTTATTTTTTCGTAGTGACCTAGGATGGGTTGACCATGTAAATCACGTCCGTTTGCATGTAGCTCGATCCATTGGTGTGATCCATCGCATCAGGTACCTGTTGCCCATGCAGACTAAAAAGCAGTTGTACTTTGTCTAATCCATTCACAACTGTTATATATTGCAATTCAATCTGGGGCACAAGCAACAAAACTGAATCAGCCAGACTATTTTCACTGCAAAAGAGAGCTTTGCAAGCTGGTTCTCCAAATTCTTCCGTGGATGACTGCTTATTTCAGGCCTTTCACGTTCCTCCATTCCCACTGTGCCATAAGTTTTTTGTAGCCCTTCATATCTATCATAAAATTAAGCAGGACATCACATCTTTCAGAAACAGATATGCGAATAGAAATATAAGCTACAGTCTATGAGTTACAGTAGAGTTGAAATCTGGGTCAGTTTGTACATGTTCAGGAAAAAAAAAAGTCAAAAGACGGGACACAGCGAAGGGATGAGGCACATAGACGACGACTGGACTAACAACTGTGCCTTATTGAAGGAAACAGTCTCACAGGAAAAGGCGGAAAAGCACGCACAGCTCAGTCATAAAAAATCTACATTCTAAAAA
Organism: Amblyomma americanum; assembly: GCF_052857255.1. Classification (NCBI taxonomy): domain Eukaryota; kingdom Metazoa; phylum Arthropoda; class Arachnida; order Ixodida; family Ixodidae; genus Amblyomma; species Amblyomma americanum. Next base: position 187,624,083 of record NC_135501.1, on the reverse strand, counting down.
TAAGCCATGCTCTAGCGCCGTTGTGAAAGGAAGCTTAGTTCCTTCTGCATAAGGGAGACAGAAGGATTGCTGATGCAATCATCCCCTTGCATACTGATAAGGAGCACTTCAAGAATTTCGCGCTCGACTTTTCCCTTGCCTCTGCCAACATATACTGACATTAGAAAACAGCGGGTAGCAGCCGCATTCCCAGCAATGTCGAGGCAAGTTAGCACTGTCAGTAGGGGACAGAGAGTTGTGGTGCTCTTTCGGACTTTCACTAATACACCGGCCTGTTTGGCCAATGTACACTTTTTCGCAGGTCAGTGGAATCCTGTATACCACACCTGTGGCACAGGTGACGTAGCGCTTTTCATGCTGTGTCGAACAGGCCGGCCGATAAGTCCTGCCACGTGCAACACGTGAGCACAGGCGTGAAAGCTTGCAGTGAGCAGGAAACACAACATTGACACCCTACTTTCCAGCGACCTTTTTGATGGTGTGGGATATTTTATGCACATAAGGCATGACTTCAATTTTTCTTTTTTCAACTGTCTTTGGGTCAACCCTTTTAACGTCTCGAACCTTAATCTTTTGCAACAACGTTTCTGCCACTGCCCTGAAAAGCTCTTTCGGAAAACCGGCCGCCTCCAAACGTTCAAACTGGTTATCGAAGCTTGCCTTCATGCTGTGGTGGCAACTCTTTTGCAGTGCATTACGGAAGAAGTTTGTAGCAATCACTCTCTTGACAATCTTGGACTGTGCTGATGAGTACGGTAATAAGGACTTCTTAGTTCTAGGCATGAAGCACCAGCAAACATGGTCATGGCCACAAAATGTTATTTGAAGTTCTAAAAATCTAATCGAGTGGTTAGTGGGTAGTTCATACGTAAAACAAAGGGCACTCGAGCTTAGCTTTAAAAGCTGTCAAAATCTGGTTTACAATTAACCACATGCAATGAGTCACTGGGTAAAAGATTCCGAAGAATCAGGAAATCATCAACATATCTAAAAATTCTGCACACACGTTTGTGAAAAAGAACGCCTTGCAATGTGTTGTCAAACCTTGCTATAAATATCCGGCACAATACTGGTGCTACACTTGCCCCAATACAGATTCCTTTTTTCTGAACGTACACAGCATCCTTAAAATCAACAACGGTGGAAGAAAGATAAATTGTTAACAGCTGAAGGGACGTATTCACAGAGACATCACATGCATTTTGAAAGGCAACTTGGCCCTGCTGTTCAATCGGCTCACGCACCGCAACAAATAGTCTACGAGTTACCTCTCGTTTCCACTCACGCTCGGGCTAACTACGGCACCCAACATATATATAACCAAATTGCCACACTATGCAATGAGTATCCTTCATTAATTGATGACGCTGTAACCTGCAAAAGCATTTTTCAATCAAAAAGAAAATCAAATACATGTGATATGTTGTGATTGCATACGTGTTAGCTTCATTCCTATTAACTTCTTTTTTGTCGCGAGTTGTAGCATTACTGATGGATGTTATTTCTTTTTGCCTTATGCCTTAATTAGTTTCCCACTATGCTTAAAACTGAACTGATGAATTTTGTTTTGTTGTTTGTGGTTGAATTTTGTTTTGAAATGAATTTGTTCGCCCTTCTGCCAATGATGTGTTACCCGGGATGAGGCCTCGTCAGGAAGTATGCTATTAGCTTCTCCCTTCTGCCTCATCCTGTGGGCATGTTCTGTGTAAACATGTTCATGTCCGAATATTTGATTTTGATTTGTTACGCCATCAACTGCATGAGGAGACCACCGCAGTGAAGTCTTCGGGGAAGACGTTTAAAAAATAAGGGTCCCTTGCATTGCAATGGGACGACATACACTAGCTGACGACGGCACGCACGGAGCCTCATCTGCTCAGCTCTGTGTAGTCCCATTGCGTTAGCTTCGCCAACTCTGCTCTTTACTGTGATGCATGTGGTGCGCTCTAAGCCCAAGTTATACCATCAATGGGGGATAAATTTAAGAAATAATAGGTGGAAACCTTTAACAGGCAGCCGACTTTGCAGTGACCACTTCACCGAATTATGTTTCGACCGAACTGAAGCGAGGCGCCGACTGTGTTCTGCTGGTTCACATTAGCACGTCCGAAAGGTATATCGTTGTTGGTGGCTACTGCTAGCCGCGGCCTCTGCCATCAAAACCTGAAGCACGTGAGCTGTGGTTAGGGGGATTAAAAGGACGGGAAGAGGGAATTAAGGGCATGGTACTGCTTTTTCGGCGGAGTGTATCAAGTACTGTTTCGTACTGTACCAATTATATGCTTGAATAGGCTTTTATTCGGGATGCTTGGTGCACTTGACTTCAAACAGCGCTTGTCACGCGCGCTGCAGCATTCGTCCTTCTCGTCAGTCGTTTCTCTCGCGCTGTGCAGCTGAAACGTGGCTATGATATGGAGTTAAATTAAAAGCACGTTTGGAACGTAAATGAAACCTTAAACCGATAAACATCACCCACCATCGATGAGACGAGACATATCGGACGCCTGCAACTCGAAATTGATACCCGCAGCGGTGGCTCAGTGGTTAGGGCGCTCGACTAATGATCCGGAGTTCCCGGGTTCGAACCCGACCGCGGCGGCTGCGTTTTTATGGAGGAAAAACGCTAAGGCGCCCGTGTGCTGTGCGATATCAGTGCACGTTAAAGATCCCCAGGTGGTCGAAATTATTCCGGAGCCCTCCACTACGGCACTTCCTTTCTTCTTTCACTCCCTCCCTTATCCCTTCCCTAACGGCGCGGTTCAGGTGTCCAACGATATATGAGACAGATACTGCGCCATTTCCTTTCCCCCAAAAACCAATTATTAAGCTCTTCGAGGATTTCCGCGCCATCGTTCGCCTTTTCTTTGCTACGCGAAAATTCGATTTTAAGATGACCCCTAACCTCGCCGTCATACCACTATTCCTCCTCCTTTACGCTCGGAAGACAAGAACCAGATAAGAACGTAGTGTTTTATGCATGTATACCCCATTGCGCGGCACAGAGAGACCTGCATGCCTGTCTTCTTTGGCTGCTTTGAAATTACAGGGTTCTCCGAACAATGTTCACATTTCTTGCGTTCAGCTTGCTTATTCCTTTGATATAACAGCAGACATTACACAACAACAACGGAATAACTGAGAACGAAAGGGGCGAAATACGCGACTTTTTGCATTGAAATACACAGCAGACACCTGACTTTTGCGGCATGCCGTCCAGCTTCCGGTGGCTTCACTAGCGCCCGCCGCGCCCGCTTCGGAAAACGGGAATGCGGATTTTCCGCGGTCCCAGCTCAGGTGTTTAATTCCGTAGCGATGGCAGATGCTGGGACTAGCAAAATTATTATTTCCTTTTTATTTTTAATAAATCACTACTACTACTACTACTACTTCCTAGTGGAGATCAGTCGTATATCAGTGGGCCTCTTCGATTTTCTACGCTCGGGCAGCCCGCTGGCTGCCAGCAAGTTAGCCCCTGACAGGAAAACGCGTCATGGTCACGTGAGCTGGCAGCCACCGGAAACCGTAAGGAAAGTTTCGAGCAGCCGGATCGCGCGTCGGCGTCGTCTGCTGCGTCGTCTGCTGATCACTTTCATCATGTCGAGCGAAGAGGTAGCTGCACTTGCTGCGCTCACCGATTCTGTTGACCGGAGTGAGACCGTTGACTGCAGCGAAGATGACGACGGTGACGAGTGCGTCGTGCTTGTCTTGGCGGCTCATGTAGAGAGGCAGGACCGCCACAGGGTCCCACTCTATGTGGAGCGAGTCGTTCCCACATATTTAGAATTTGAATTCAGGAAGCTCTTTCGTATTTCGCGAAGCTTGTGCGCAGATATCACTGGCGAATTTGAGGCATCGGCCTTCTACCCGGAAGGATGTCGAGGACGGCGCCAGGTGTCTGCTCACAAGACAATGCTAATCGCCCTGACCTACATCGGAACTCAAACAACGATGTACCAGATCGCCGACAAATTTGATGTCAGTGAGTCGACGGTACACGCGGCAATAAGCCGCATCTTGGATTTCTTGTTTTCGATAAGCAAGAGGGAGATATGCTGGCCGGACCCCGACGAGCGACAGCGCAGCAAGGCAGCTTTCTGCCAGATCGGCCGTCGCGGACGAGTGCTGCCGGACGTCATCGGGGCCATCGACGGATGCCATGTCCGCATTGCTCGACCCTCGGAGTCGGAGGAAAGCTATTATAATAGAAAAAAGTTTCATTCGATCATACTCCAGGGGGTCTGCAATGCTGACATGGTCTTCATTGACGTCTTCGTCGGCTTCCCCGGCAGCGCGCACGACTCCAGGGTTCTCCGCGAGAGCTTCCTTTTCAAAGACGGAGAGTCTAAATGCGAAGGTGAGTTAAAGAACTTCTTATTGTTACATCATTAATGCGTGTTTAATACATGCATTATGCGCGGAAGAGAGTTCAGAAAACTGAAAGCGGCGCGCGCATATATGCAAGAGATCGATCAATCGTCTCGATCGTTCCCGCTTGCTTAATTTAACCAAGCTGAACTGTGAGCAACAGCTATAGATATATTGATGCTCGGAATTACGTGTTTGCAGATATCTACATATGCTACGGTCGTTCATATACGCCGGAGGTTCTCGTTAATTTTTATTTCTTACGTACATATAATATATGTGAATTAATTCGCGCAGGAGGATACCTTTTGGGCGACGCTGCTTATCCGTTGCTGCCGTGGCTGCTGCCGCCGTACCGCCAGTCCACGACCAACTGGCAGCCTTGGATGACGGCATTTAACAATGCGCACAGTCGGCAGCGCGTTGTTGTGGAGGGCAGCTTCGGCCTGCTGAAGGCGCGGTTTCAGCGGCTCCTTTACATCGACGTCGCAAGGATAAGCCAGGCGGTGCACATTGTGCTGGCAGCTTGCGTGCTGCACAACAAGGCAAGAAGGCGCGGCGACGCGATAGAAATGCTGGAAGAGGTGGACAGCGGAACCAACGTGTCGCCAACCGAGCCTGCCGACGACGACGAAGAGTGTGCTGTCTCGGCAGGAACTTTGCGCGACAGCGTGGCTCAGAGACTGTAATCGTGAAGTATATATGCCTCCTGTGTATGCCTTCCTTCATTTGTTTTTTCATTGCTTGAGTTTATATTATAATGCATGCATTGTGAGCTTCCATCACTCTTTTACATTTAAAGATAAAATTAAGGCTGAAAGCATAGAAATTGAATTATTTGCTTTCAGCAAAAATATATGTTAGCGTTATGTATATATATGTTGCCTGTTGGGACTATAAATGAAGCAACGCAATTGGCACTGTGATGATTGACTTGCAGCCTTTCAATCTTTTCTTTAAATGTAATGGAGTGGTCTTCCTAGATTTTTTTGCCAATAAGAGTATTAGATTTTTGTCCTTTTCATTTCTGTACTTTTGTATTTGCATGCCATTTCTGTTTTTTTTTTTACATTGAAATATTTTTAATATACACTGCAGATAGATGATGTGGTGAAGAATGGCGTATTGTTAATTGCAACTGCGCTTTAATTAAATGGCTGTGACTGTTCTTTCTTACTTTATATCAAAAGATATGGTTTTACCTCATCACAGTAATATCCCAGGTGTTGATTTGCTAATGGGAATTGCTTTTTCTGTGGTTTTATTTGTCCCAGAAGGAACAGTTTTTTTTTAGTGTATATATGATCCTAATAGGGCATCAGCTGATTTTGTGCTGGGCTCATCTTCTGGTCCGTACTGCGAACTTTTGGCTGAAGTGGGATTTGCTAGCTCCTGCTCAGAACTTTTTGTTGTTGAATTGGCAGCCTTTTCTGTCGTTGATGTTCCTGAACCGTGCACTAACAAAATTTTTTAGCTGAATCTCATGATTTTTCATGCAATAAATTGCATAAATAGTACTTAATTTGAAAAAAAACTTTGCTTATTTATTAACCATACTCCACTAACACCTGTGGCCTGCCCTTAATTAGGGAGTATATCATGAGCCCATGGTAAATGAATGTGAGCTGTATAAGTTTCTGATATATGTTGTGTGTATTGCAACGCTTTGTTGTTGGTGGACCTATGTTTGAAGCTCTGTGTTCTCACTGTAGGCAAATCTAGCTGTGTGGTCCTGCAGGATGACACATTTTAGTGTAGGTTAATTTCTTCTGTTCTCTTCAGTTCTTGGAGTATGCTACTGCCTGCCACCTGCTTAATGTAGCAAGAGATATTGGTACACAAAATGATGTTCATGTGTGATGCTTGTGAAATAAATTTTCGTGCGTAAATCAATGCAGAGTAGCCTTTCAGTTTTGTCTCCATATATGCTTGAATTCTTCCCCCTGGACAGTAAATGACAAGAGGCAGTGTGTAAGCTAAACTGCTGGAATATGAGTCCGGTGTGCGACAGAGAAATTTTAGACAGTTATGCTCTACAAGTAATCAGAATGTATATTCAACTAAACACCGAGATCTTATTACATATGGTTGCAGAAGATGAAGCATTAGGATTATTTAAAGTACACACATATTGAAATTCAATATAATTGAGGATAAAAGACTAATTTACAAGTGTGCGTATACACGTGCACTTGCAGCCAATTAGTGGAAATATATGGAACCATACAGGTTGAAGCATGCATACAAAAGCATATAATGAAAGTTATAAAAAATGTCTACTGCTTACTAGACGGAATAAAAGAAAAACTGTGCATTAGTTAGGAGGCTTGGAGAATGATGGGAGGAAGAGGTTCATCGCTCAATTGCTCCAACCACCCCATTAAGTGCTGCACTCCCCTAGTGAGCAGCAATCTTTCTTCAATGGCCATCCACTGCTTTGTGTGTTAGCTTCGGGCACCGTAAGATGGCTGACAACATGTTCAAATGTGCATTGTGTCCTCTGAACAGTAAATGACAACAATAATGAGAGCTAAACTGCTGGAAGGTTGGTGTGTGCTAGAGAAATTTAGACAAGTATGCTCTGGAAATTTTGTTGCCATCCAATTTATTACCAGTACACACAGAAACAAGTGATCAGAATGTCATTGCATGAAACACGCATGCAGATCTTATTAGAGGGTTGTAAAATTTATTAAAGTATGTACACAATATGAAGTGCAACCACGAACGAGATGAATATACGTGTGTCTAAGTGTACACACGCACACACACATACTACCTCAATGAAAAGAAAGGCGAACAACCCGGCGCCAACACGCCCCACTGTTGGAATTTCTTTTCATTGCGCTTTTACCTGGGTGGTACGAAAAAGACGTTAGAGTTGTCCTGGAATGTATCATGAACAAGTCTAATGTGTTTTTGCTATCACCGAAGTAAAACCGCGGTGAAAAGAAATTGAAACAGCGGAGCGTGTTGGCGCTGGGTTCGCGTTTCTTTCCATCGAGGTAGTGCATAGCAACTTAGCGGAAATATACGAAACTGAACACAAACATATAACAGCAATTATCAATGAAAATTAAATATAAAAAGCGCTGACTAGACAAAAAACGAAACATTAAAACTAAGCATTATAGTAAGGAGGGCTTGGAGAGCGGACTGGAGAATGGATTGGGGAATGAATTGGGGAATGAGTTGGGGAATGAGCTGGGGCATGTATCGGAGAACAGAGTGAGACAAGCTCGCGCCGCTCAAGTGCTGCAGCCACCCGCTCAAGAGCTGCAGTCCTCCTCTCTTCAGCAGCAACCTTCCTCCCTTCAAGAGCCATGCGCTCCCTGTGCCGCTGCTGTCTGTTAGCTTCGGCCACCTCAAGATGGGCGACGGCACTCTCGAGCACTGCACGAGAGGTGTCTGTCCTGGGCCTCTTCCTGGCTGGGCCTGGTTGCTGTTGCAGGGGGCTAGGCTGCGCGGATGGGCTTGGGGGCTGCGAGTCGCCAGCAGCAGTGCTGCCCCTGCTCGTGCTTGGTTGCGAGCTGCCGGGAATTGGGCTCGCTGTGGCAGTTACCCTGCTGGGGCCAGGCTGGGGGCTGGCTGCAGGTTCAGCCTGGCTGCTGGTGGCAAAACAATGCGACATCATTATGCACTCCTTGCACTAAAGAACAGAGACTTTGTAGTGCATATGTGTTATCCCTACACAAAGGGCACTGTCATGCATTTTGTAGTCATTTAATTTCGTACATAATTCTGCTGGCAGCAAAAGTCAGCTGAGAAACTTTGGTTTGGAGCCTCTTTCACACCATTTACGATACAGGAATTAAAATTCTATCAAAGGCTTTTAAATTTCAGTTTAGCCAAATAAATTATTTAGCAGTGCAGATTGTTTTGTCATTTTGTTCAAAAAGGTCTACCCTATGAAATTAATCTGTCAAATTTATTGTTGTGCTCTAAAGAGCCATTAAAAAAATATAGGAGGAACTTTGTAATGCGCACACCACAGTTACATTTACAAATAAGCTAGAGCACAAAATTTTTCAAGAAGTGCAAAGTAATTTCAACAGCTCAATGTCATTTCAAACGTATCAAGGTCCATTTTCAAAGAATTAGAGCATTTTATTCCCAGTAATTCTCGATTGCCGTCAGGGATGGCACAATATCGCTCAAAACGTGAAGCCTTATATATGTGGTGCCATAATGTTCGTAATGTACTGGGCCACTATTTCACATGTTGGCCACATTAATCAAGAAAAACCACTCATTTGTAGACAAAGTAAAATTTTTCAATGCATGTGACCTTCCATGTGCCCTTAAACCAGCTGTTTATTGCCTGCCATATCATTCTGTGCGAGGTTCAGTGGCTTCCCTACACACACACTTGTTTCTCTGAAGGCCCTTCCTTAATTTGTAGTGAATTTTTTTCATACCTAACTGGTGGATGTAACTGCTAGGAATGTGGCTGAGAATGTGCCATATATTTGTGGCAGTCCAGTTATTTTATTACTAGGAAACACACAGATATATAAGTTTTTAATTGTGTCTTCAAGTGGCATGTAGGACTAGAAAGGCCCATGACGGCAACACTCATGACAAAGAGTGCCAACAATTGCTTCCCTTTAGACAAGGATACAAGTCATATATCAAGAGACAAAGGTAAGGAACAAGGACTGCATGAAATGTGTCCAGAAACGGCGCAGTAGCTCGGAATAATAATAAACCTTACAAGAAGAAATATCGCTGTCAGTCGCCTATCAAAGACTTGTTAAACTCTGCAAAACACGCATCTTTGCTCTGAACTTAACAGATCGAGTCAGTAATTAAACACACACACCAAGAAGTCATGTGCATGCTCAACACTACGCACACGTGGAAGGTGTACATCAGAGCTTTGATATCAGCCGTGATGATTTCTTGATTGCTTTATAATTATTGAGTGAATAGTCGGACAATGCAAAGAGCCTGTGCTTGTACATATTTAACCAACTGTGTGTAGCAGCCATAAATTTTGCTACCTAGATGTTTCAGTGTCATGCAAATCATCACGGCTGATATTAAAGCTCTGATGTACACCTTCCACATGTGCGTAGTGTTCAGCATGCACATGACTTCTTGGTGTGTGTGTTTAATTACTGACTCGATCTGTTATGTTCAGAGCAAAGATGCGTGTTTTGCAGAGTTTAACAAGTAATTGATAGGCGACTGACAGCGATATTTCTTCTTGTAAGGTTTATTAGTATTCCGAGCTACTGCGCCGTTTCTGGACACATTTCATGCAGTCCTTGTTCCTTACTTTTGTCTCTTGATATATGACTTGTATCCTTGTCTAAAGCGAAGCAATTGTTGGCACTCTTTGACATGAGTGTTGCAGTCGAGCCTTTGTAGTCCTACGTGCCACATCAAGACACAATTAAAAACTGAAAAATGACTACCGCTACTCCCCTAGCTTCAACATTCCCCTGATTTTATACTTGGGGAAACCCCTGGTAGTGTTTGATTTCAAATATGTTTTGCACGACATGCACTGTCTTTTTCAAAAGCAACCAAGCAACTGGATTGGTTCTTTCGGCATGTAATGGAGCACATTGCACCCTTTAAACTTTAAATCTTTAAGGAAAACATTCCTCACTATCTGAGGCCATTTGCTGTGTAGTGGTGCCATAAGGATTCCGCTATATGGCTAGGAGGCAAACCCAATTTACTAGTTCTTATTTCGGCAATGCCTGTGCTACAGTGCATGTAAATTCCCTGTTGCACTTGTCGTGTGCAGAAAAAAAAAATGACTCACTCTTGGACGCTCCGGACGAGTCCTGGCCCCAGCAGGTAGGGTGGGTTGATGCTGTGAGCTTTTTCAAAAATTTCAGCGAGCTCCCTGAGGACAAAAAAAAATTATGATCCATTTGACACATAAATATGACATCACTTAATATGTGTACAAACACATTATTTCATGCATAAAGCTTGACATATCTACTCAGCGACGCAAGACACATGTATAGCTAGCTTATAACCATGGCCGGCATGCATAATGCCCGATAGTTGCCCAGCAGCAAAGCTGTTCACATGAGCACAAAGTCCGGGTTCATGCCTCTCAGCAGCTGTATGCAATTGACAAAAATACAGTCAATTTATCTGCCCAAATGTTGCTGTGTAATCTATAAAACCCTAAAATTACAACAGGAATTACATTATTTAGACAAAAGATGTCCAAAATTGGTACAGTTAATTATTCTGTCACAAAATCTACCTGCACCAAAAAAGTAAAAAATGCTGCAACATTCTTAATTCACAGGTTTGTGGAATGACTAAACTGCTTCAGGGGCAAAAGTCACGTATGTAGAATCAGGAAAACAAAGTTTTCCATTCAGTAGAAGTTAATTATCTCTACTGAGATCATGTTCTACGTATACTTACTCTTCAAACTCGCATGTTCTCCGGTCCGCCCCTGACTGGCTATTATGCTGTCGCACCGTTTTATATTTTCTCTCTAGATTTCTCCACTTGTTCTCAATTTGCGAATGGGTCAAATGGCCACCGAATTTGGAATTCACTAAATCTGCCAAATTTTCCCAGAGTTGTCTTTTAGTTTTTAGGCGTTTAGAAGGGTCTGATTTGAAATTTTTATATTCTTGAATCAGGAAAAGAACTTTGGCCCGAGGCCACAACTCCTCGGGCTCGATGGTATGTGGGACGGGGGCTGCCGGCGCATTCAGCCAAACCTGCACGTTGTCTGCAACCAAAGGAGAGCATATATATGTTGCGCATTAAGTACTGATCAAATATTGCATATACATACAAGCGAGAAAGGTACACGTACGTACGTACCTGCTGTCGCATAAAGGCGCTGGTTTCCGTGGACAATGGGTGCACCGGTGTCGTCGACTGCCTCAAAAATTTCTCTCTCCACACCTTCCAAGATGATTCTCAGCGGCGCGGCCATCTCCTCCGAAATGAACGTATGAAGTGAAAGCGTTGGAAGGGAGGTGACGTATAAATAAGGGCCGAAGAAGATGCAAAAGATAGCATGCAGAACGAATGACTCCTGCTAGACATACGTAAACCGCCAAAGAAACAGAATAAGATACTACCCGTAAGCTTACACGCGCACGCATGCATGTCGGCACCAAAGTGATGCCGCACGGGTGCCGAGCAGAGCTGGATGCCGAAGTGCTGTCCGAAACAGAACGATATCGCTCAACCTCTGCAAGAGACGAACCAAATTTAAGATATGTTGATACCAGAAGAGAGATATCGATATCGTAGACGCCACAAACTAAGATTAGATACCACTTAAGCCAGCAGCAAAAAGCGCTACAACGCATGCACGCCGGCACATATGCTTGCATGCACATCAGAGGAGCGCGCCGACACGCGCGTACATGTGCTGCAATAAAACAAGACCGGAAACCAACCGCGTGGAGTTCACGAGATAACGGGTGCATACCGTATATGAGACGCCCGTGTCTCATATATCCGATGCATCCGTTAATTCTCGTGAACCGCGTCTCACGCGTGTGTACGGGACGCTCGGAGCGCGCATGCCGATACGATCGAGCCGAAACCCAGAGGTGCGAACGAAACAGGCGTCGTTAGCGGTCGCTGAGCCTGCAAGAGAAAAAAAAGCAAATATATACAATACAGCTCTACCCGCCGCGCAAACGAAAAGATATAAGCGCGCTAACGAGTTTGAGAGAGATAACGGCGCGCCCGTTTGAGACGCCACGCAGAACTGCCGAAATTTGCGATATGATATCCGAAGCGCGGCCATCGTCGTTCGAAAAACAAATCGGGAGCGTCCGCTGAACCTGCAAGACACGCAACAAAGATAAATACGGCTGATTCAAGAATAGATATATCGTAGACGCCGCAAGAAGAGAAGGTTACCAGCTGCAAGCCAGCGTACAAGAGCACTCATGCATGCATGCAGTTTAGAGAGATGCCGACGTGAACATAGTAAAATAAAATACGACCGGAAACCAACCTATCTTCTCAAGTAATCAAGAGAGAAAACAACGCTTCGCGCGAGACGCCGCGCGGAGATGCCGAAATAGGAAGCGTCAGTTGAAACGAGTAAACAGGATACGGCTCGGAGATTCCACTCGAAATAAGATACGGTTAGGAAAACAGCACAGATACGAACGCGAACGCCGTTTCTGCGCCCTAGCTATTAACCACCCAAGCTGTCGCGAATGCGCCTCCCTCCATTTTGTCGTCTGCTAGCCGCCAGAGCGGAGAGCTGTGGAACTAGCAGACGACGCTGCCAGCACAAAATCGTCCTGGCGAGTCTGGCTGCCAGCTGGCAGCCCGAAACCGCCCAGCCAGAGAAAATCGAACGCGTTCTGGGTAGCCACCGGAAGTGGGCGGAGCAGCCCGAGAAAATCGAGCGCCTGGCGGCGCGCTCTGGTAGCCCGCGGGCTGCCTGCGGGCTGCCAGAGGTGGATAATCGAAGAGGCCCAGTGATCTCGGCTGGTCTCGTCCAGGTCTCGGCGACGCTTTCCACAAAAGTGCGTGTAAAAATCTCAAATAAAAACTGCGTTCAGTAATAAATACATGTTTTCAAATAACAGATATGTGTAACGAAACAGTTCCAATTCTTTGGGAAAATTCTGTTTGATTTAAACCTGTACCTATAATAATTACTTCGAAAATATCAACGATGTCACCAAGACACTTATACTGCTTAGTCTGGGGAGTATATAAGGCGCCAGAACAGCAGCACATACAAGCAGCAGCAGTTTCAATGAACGGCGCTGTGGTCTCCGCACGCACCCGACCCATAAATGGCGTTAAGCTCTGGTGCCACATGCCAAAAGCCCCACCACGCAAGTCATGTCGAGCGTGGCTCATCGCGCAAGTCACGTCGAGCGCATGCAAAATTTCCCCATCACGCGTGTCACGTCGAGCGTATGCATGTGGCACACACATCGCGCAAGTCTTGTCGAGCGCACAAACGCCAGGCGGTATGGCACACGTCAGGCGGTGAGGTGCAAGATAACTCACAGAGACAACACGTGTAGGATTCTTTCGCTCATACACGTGAGGCTCCGTGGTACATTCTTCATTACGCGCACCGTGGCGCAATTTTTTTTTTTTTTTTTTCCACTTTAGGGGACCAAGATTTTACTTTCCTTCAACGTATTCTCCATCACGAGAACTCGAAAGCAATGAGAAAGCACACGTGCAGAGACAAGCGCAGCGGTAGCGCTTCACGCCAAGCCAGGTATGATACGCAGCCTGTTCCATGCTTCATCCCTACAGCACCGGCGCGCTTTGCTCGTTCACGCGACGGCTCATCTACAGCGGCTCATCGTTGTCCTTCCGTCCCATAGAGTTTTTGACATTAACTGGAGGTAAAGCTACAGTGTACTACAAAGTATATTCTAGTACACTGTAGTAAAGCTGGCGGCTTTTCCAATCCGCCTTGGCTTTTCCACCACCATGGACGCCCGAGGCACGCTGGGAAGACAGCAAACTGGATTGACATCTAGTGGCTTGTTGAGTGTGCTACGGATTGGACTTTTTTGGTTGTCTGGTTTCGCTTTCACTACTGTAGTTTTCACTGATGTTTTGTGCAATTTGTGGTTGAGTGTTGCAGCTACGCAGGAGTTGAGATCCGAAGCATCCGAAAGCGACTCGAAGTGAGCTGAACACAGTAGCTGGTGCCTGCTAGGCCTAAATTCCGTATACCCTTTCCATAGAGTTTCTTACTATTAACTAGAGGGAAAGCTGGCGCACCGCCTATGATAGTTTGCATGGAGCTTCCTCGAGACTACCTCAGCCACCATGGGCGCTCTAAACATCATGGGGCTAAAGTCACTCGAAAGGGAAAAGTACCGCATTTTTAAAAAGAAATATTTGTTTTCAAAAATGTTGTCGCTTCAACACTTTAAGAGTTTTTTTATGGTATTTCGGAAAACAAAAACCTTTTATTGGTGTCGTGCTGTTGCGTTTTCGCTACTAAGGCTTTTTGCCCACTACGTTCGCGCAAAAGTCTTCTGCGCGCGGGGCGCGCCGTGGACGGAATGTGACATCTTAGTAACACCACTCTGTGTTCCTGAAAAAAAAAAATCGACAGTCCCGCACAGAGTCGCTCATCGCCCCGTGATGCTTTGAGCGCCTACAGTGGCTGAGGTCATACAGTTTCTTACTCTTAATAGAGTAAGAAACTCTATGGCTGAGGTGCAGCGCCGCCAGTTTTCCCTCTTGGTAGTAAGAAACACTATATGGCCCTTTCACTAGGAGCCATTTACGCAGCAATCTGGGTTTCGCTCAGGGGGAGTCTGTAGCTACCTGTGCATTGAAATATGTGAAAGAATTAAGGGAACAAGTTTCTTTTTTTGTTAACTGAGAACGCGACAGTCCGCTACTGTGACCACTCTTCATATTTCTCGTAGGAGCCTCCGAGACTTAAAGGTGAAAAATTAAATACTTCGACAAGCCCAACTTATGTTAACCGTACTCGCCGAGGATGGCGGTGGCCGCGCATTGCATGCTGGAGCGACTTCCATTTCATGAATTAATTCACACAAATATCCGCTTGTTGCACTTGTCAGCATGAACACGGCCACCACATACTTGTGGTGGTAATTAAGAGAGGTTTGCGCTTTCTAATTTATGTTTTTTCTGAGAAAAATCTGTAAGCGTAGCGCCAGGACATGCCGAGAGCCGCCACTAGTGCGCGAAAAAAAAAAAGGGGGGGGGGGGGCTCGGGTAAGTTTAAATTTCTCGCGGCATGAGCATATATAGCAGACTACACCAATGAAACGTTTCTGTTTTTCACAATGCAAAACAAAAAGCTTCTAACTGTGGCATTTTAAGAATTAACGATTTTTTTCAAGAATTTTTGTTCTAAAATGTGTGCCTGTTAAACGAAAAAAAAATATTTTTCATGGTTGGCTAAGTTTGGCGGCATGAAGAAAAAGCCCTCTCTCGCCATTGGCAAATTCAGTGCTAGTCTGCTTTTCTGCTCATTCATTGCAATGTGCAGTTACCATATTTTAGTACAGGACATATTAATTGCAAAACGACGCTTTCTTGTAACATATAATTTGCAAAAATTTGTATTTTTGCAGTCGTAGTCATGTCTCATGGCCAAGCCAAGTGCGTCTTGCTGTCTTCCCGGCATTCTCACAGTAGGGTGTCTAGAGAACAGACATCCTACTCACGATGAATGAAGTGCTCTTTCCTGGCTCCTTCGGAAACTCGCATAGACGGTGGCGCCAGCTTTCCCTCTAGGTAATATGTAGAAACTATGGATAACAACCTCCGTCCCGTCCTACTTCAAAAAGAGCATCTTATACAAGAGCCTAAAAATACATCGGTTCATTAGAAGCAAATTTTAGTATAAGAGATATTTGTCACCGGAGGGGTGCATTCTATGCTGAAAAGTTTATATGCTTTCAATTCAACTATCAAAAGAAAATTATGAATTGTAGACGGTACATCATCGGCGCAATGTGCCACCTTCTGCTTCCGCCCTATATAAGCGACATTGCAGAAAGCTATGCTGTAGACGCGAGCACGCACCTGCTTGATAGCACCGCAGAGCACTTTGAAAGATAGCGCTGCGCGCGACAGGGGTGCAATAGCATCTCACTAGCTCCCGCATGTGGCCCATGCAAACAAATGAGGGGCATGGTGATACAAACGCACTTCAGTGCGGACCAGCTCACCGTAACGGCAGTTCGCGTCCGTTATTTTGTGATTTTTTTATTACTGACGAAAAATGTGTTCCTCTAAGGCTGCTAACTATGTCAGAATTTTTTTTGGCTGCCATCCGTGATGTTCGAAAACATATATGAGGCGGAACATGGAACCAGCAGAACCATAGCGGAACCACCGGGCTCCAGCCAGGGATTTTTGGACATGAAGTATCGATAGAGCTATTGTTATTCCGATATATGTATATATGACGTTTTGTAAGTTTGAATAATTAGGCTTGTGAAAGTTGAACTTGAAATATGAAAGTATTGCGCACAGATAAATCAGCTTTGTCATGGCATGTTTCAATGGTACCGGCATACGGCGCTCATCGGAGAGACCGATGCGATGGTTGGTGCGGAGGAAGTGGGTGGAAGCAACCAAGCGTCGACTGACGTTGTTATGGTGACTAGAAGCTGTGGAGAGAAACCTCGAAGGCTAAGAAGACAGTAGGACCTCCTGCAAGATAGGCTAGGTCCATAGAGTTTCTATGGTTAGGACAGTTACGGTTTTTTTTTTTCGTAAGGACAGCCCGACACATGGCCCGACTACAGTATTCTAGTACACTGTAGCCCGACACAACGGGAAAGCCACATATCCAAATCCAAATCCAAAGGTAAGAGCTTGCAAGAGCTGGAAGCATGTGAACTTGGCTGTTAACCATACTTTTTCCTTACAAAAACGCGGAAATCACGTCCGCCGGTCTGCGTTTTCGCTTCAGGATGACCATAATGTGACGAAGGTTCGCCGTTACAAAAAAATTGAGTTATAAGTACCAGTGAACGCGCCCGCGTGTGTGTGCGCGGTTCGGTATCGACGATGGCTGTTGTAATTGAAACGACGTTGGGCGATCTGACCGTGGATCTGTACACAGTGGAGCGACCGCGAACATGCCTCAACTTTTTGAAACTGTGCAAGCTGAAGTACTACAATCTGTGTCTCTTCAACAAAGTGGAACAGAACTTCGTGGCACAGACTGGAGACCCCAGCGGCACGGGTCGCGGTGGAGACTCCGTCTTCGCAAAATTGTACGGCGACCAGGCCCGCTACTTCGAGATGGAAAAAAAACCGCGCTTGAAACACCTAAAGCTAGGGACGCTTTCCATGATTGGCAGTGATGATGGACTTCACGGATCGCAGTTCGTAATCACACTGGGAGAAAACCTGGACTCGCTGGACGGCAAACACAGCGTGTTCGGCTGCGTCGCCGAGGGCTTCGAGACCCTCGAGCGCATCAACGCGGCCGTGTGCGATGGGGAAGGCCGGCCTTACCAGGACATACGCATCAGCCACACCGTGGTGCTCCACGACCCGTTCGACGACCCACCGGGCCTGGCGCTTCCGGACGCGTCGCCCGAGCCGACCCTGGAAATGCTTCGAAGCGACCGCATTGGCGCCCACGAGGTCGTGGACGATGCGCAGGGCCGCCCCACGGAAGAGATCGAGGAAGAAATCCAGAGCAAGGAGGCCAAGGCGCGCGCCACGGTGCTCGAGATGATCGGCGACCTGCCCGACGCCGAGGTCGCCCCTCCGGAGAACGTGCTTTTCATCTGCAAGCTGAACCCGGTAACGACGGACGAAGACCTGGAGATCATCTTCAGTCGCTTCGGCCCCGTCAAGAGCTGCGAGGTCATCCGCGACAAGAAGACGGGCGACTCGCTGCAGTACGCCTTCGTCGAATTCGAGCAGCGCGAGCACTGCGAGAACGCGTACTTCAAAATGGACAACGTTCTCATCGACGACCGGCGCATCCACGTAGACTTTAGCCAGTCGGTGGCGAAGCTGCGCTGGAAAGGAAAGGGCCGCGGTGTGGAGAACGTCGACGAGGAGCCGAAGAAGCCCAGAAGGGGCGCGCGCTACGAGCTGAAAGAGACGGCACGCCGCGGGACTGGGGATCAGTACGACCTAGTATGGAGTGATGAGGAGGGTGGGGACAGCAAGCATAGGGAACGTGTTGAACGCAGCCACAAGGAGAGAAAAAGGGAAGGCCACAGGGATAGCCGCAGCAGTGACCACAGGGATGCCCGGGATGATGGACACAGGGATAGACACAGTGACAGCCATAGGGATAGACATGGAGACAGTCATCGCAGCAGTCACAGAGACCACGACAGAAAAAGCCGCCGGGATGAACACAGGGAGAGGGAACGCGAAAGGGACCACAGAGATGAACGTAGAGACAGAGAGAAGGAGAGGGACCACAAACGTTCACACGATGATCGGTCGTCTAGGCGCAGATCAGGTAGCAGGAGCCGAAGCAAACGAATGCACCACGATCGCTGAGTAGATTTGCAAATTGTCATCATGTCGCATTTGTGAAATACTCACTGTGGGCAGGCGTTTCACTTGTCATCCTGTGAATATGTGTAAACGGGAAAACACTACTTTATTAAAACTCCGCACAATTAATGAACTCACATTTCTCTTGAATTGTATTCTTTAGCATGTATTTCAGTGGTGAAAACTTTTGTTTAACGTCTTAATTTGAATCCAAGAATTAATCTTGGAGCTTTTGCTGCTTTCTTGTTAGATACTGAATATCCGCAAGGTCACGTGACCTTGCGATGTCATCAGCCTGCCAACCTGACGTGGCAGCCTGCCCACCGTATTGCGAGCAAACTGCCCTCCGCGGCAGGTGGCAGTTAATGATTGGCCACGAGAGGTTGCTCGGGAAGGGCAACATGGGCCCCGCAAGCCCCACCGGTTGCTCTTTTTGAAACGGCCACCTACACAAGAGAAAAGGTGTACTTGTGCTGGAGGGATCTCAAATGCTACTGCACTGTGCTCTTAAGGGTAAGGCTGTTTCACATGCAAGTGATTGAGTGAACTGAGTGATTGAGCGACGTGTCCCAGCGAAAAATTTCCAGCTTGTTGGAACCTTGTCGCTCTGGCCTCTTCACGTTTTTGTTGTGTTCGGTTTAGTGACGCATAAGCATTTATGGCTTGAGCCGCCGCAACCACTCGAAACTGCTTTTTGCACCGTGGCGGCAGAAATTGCTAACGTTTTCACTTGCATGCGGAACAGGCCGTAACGATAGGTTAAGCGTTGTGTGATAGTGAAAGAAAGAACAGTATCCGTGTCTGCAGGCCCCAGGCCGCTGAAGGGACCTGTTACCACTATTACGTCATACGCTTAAGGCGGAGCTTAACTCAGCGCTCAAGCCATTTTGTTTGCACTGCTCATTTATCCTGAAACGGGATATGAGCTGGATGACCTGAAACAGGAGGTTAACTGTTTATTGAACGTACAGGTGACATACACATTTATATATCGAACACACACTGTAGAGAGGCATGCCATAAAAGCTTTATTGCCACTGCTGTTCAAAGACCAGACTGGGCATCCAAAATAGGCTTCTCAGTTGTCATACTCTGACTGAATGCAAAATGCTTGGCCTGCTGTTTTGGCTTTCCTTTCGTCAGGTACTGTCATGATGGCACTTATAGTGCAAGGCTGGCCCTCTGCTCATGTGCTTCACCACCGTAATCACGACGGCACACTTGCTTCATGGTTTCTGTTTCAGCTTCAAGTTTTCTGGCCTATTTGCCTGTTCGTTCTCTCTTGGATGATGAGCTCGATGACGCTGCATTAGCCTGCAAAAAGGAGAGGTCATTGGTGACCACTTTTACAGTTTTGGAGAATTATTTGAAACTAGCAAAGCAGACCAGTACACATAGCATACAATCTGCATGCAAGGACAGTAGAATACATTTCGCTGTAATACTTGACCTTGGCATTATTCAGGATCATACCAATTTTATTTTTTTTCTTTTCCTCGGAATAATTTATAAACACCATGTTAACAGAATTTACAGGCATAAGCTGCAGTTAAGCCTTTCTGCAAATTGAAACTGGTCAGTTTTGCTCACTTGCAAAACTAACCCACTTGTTTAAATTGTCCTGGTCCGTAGTTGGTGGATAACATGGACGCTGTTCTGACTGTGCTTGGGACAAAAACATTGCAGCAAGCGCTAGTTTGGGTTGTTTTTTGTGCCACCAGCGGGCTCTCAAACCTCCGCTGTAGTTACCTTCGCATAATCATTTGGTGCAGGTGCGAGGTGACAATCACTGTACCACTCGCACATAATATCTACATAAAACATCCTTATACAAAGATGTGGGTACTATGGAATAGGCAGAGAGCTGCATATGCACGAAGCTTTATTCTTTTAAAAGAGGTGTTACTAAGCCCTTCTAATACACAATTTTGGACTTGCCTGTTGTTGTGCCATTGACACAGGAACTGGGATGGTGATGTACTGCTGTGTGGGGCATTCTGCAAGTGTGAGGTGGACAATTGTTAGCACATGAGCTTTGGCTGTTCCAGCTACGGCCGACATAAAACTTGCCTGTTTAATTTTTTTATTTCAACCCTAGGGGCCCAAATGCCATCACATAGGGTAGTGTGCAGACAGTCAAAACAACAAAACTGATTAGCACTTCTTGTTGGGCTAGTTGCTGTATAATTAACTCTCTTAAGAACAGTGTGCGTGGAAAGACACTTAGAAAACAACATACATGTTGATACTGCGCTTGTCATGTCTATTGTTTTCTTGGCATTTCCACCACCTGGGCCCAGCTGAGGGGCGCCTTTGCCGTCGAAACGCTGCCGCCGCAATTGGGTTCAAACTTTGGGTACTCCGGATCGGTAGCCGAGCACCCTAACCACTGAGCCACTGCGGCGGGTTAAGCAAAACACACTAAAACTGAAATTTCTCTATGAATATAAGCACTCAAAAGGGATGCGCAGCAATCATCAGTCCTTCAAAACAGAGCCTTTGCTTTTGGCTAAAGAAAAGGTCATTCAGATGCTTGCTGCCATATTCAAAATCTAGAAACTTGGCCTGCAGTGTAGGGCCAAAATACCTTGGTACAACACTGCATAGGCCATGTGGAAAAGCTAAATGAAAAGCGCACACACACAAAAAAAGATGCCTGCAATAAAAGGCTAACTCTATCATAGTCAGGCTACAAGTATTGGCACACATTGCGAGATAGGTATTATCTGAGATCCAGAATGCATGAAAAGTGATTTGAATAAGAGCCAGGCTTGTCAATGATTGCACTAGTAGACATTGCAGCGAGTTCAACTTTTGTCCCCACAAGTGTAGTCTCTAGCTTCCGGCTACTGACAAAGCTATCGGCTTTGCTTGCCATTCTCGCATCCTGGAGACTTTTGTCCCCGACAGTACAGCTTGCTCATCGAAGGATCAGAGATTATTGCTGAGAAAGGTAGTAGCAGTAGCTGCAAAAACTCCAAATTCCCTGGCTTTTGCAAATTCCAACATTAAGCCAGAACCAAAAACGGCATAAAGACCACATCAATACCACACTTCTTTTGGTGTTTCTAAGTGATTTTATATTGACAGGAATGTTATCTGCATCCCTGCTGGCTGAAGAAACTTGTTATGGTAGACCGCTTTAATGGCGCCACAGTATCGTTAGTTCCTGGATGGAGCGACACAGTCTGCGTGGAGAGTACCGAAAATGGGTGAGCTATCCTCAAACATACAAAACGAACAGCTGGTTAGCACCTGTGTAAATGGTTTTTATAATCAGGGGAGTGGCTACTTGGGCTGGTTGGCATACAGTTTTCACAGGAAGGGTGCGACAAAAACAATGTTGGAGAGGCGTATGCATTGTGTTCTTCCTCCAGCATCCAGTTTTTGTTGCTCCCTTCCTGTCAACTTTGTTAGTTTGCCACCACTGATGAAAATGGTGCCTCAGATATTCCCTGCTTGCTTAACCACAAGGATGGTGAAACATCTTTATTACTGAAATAAGCAAGTCCTTCAATATAATGTGAAATTCGTGTAGTTGACTAGTGCCTAGTGTCTGCGTTGTCTGCCTCTCGTCGTCCCGTTTGCTCGTGCTTATAGTTCACAAAATTGTTCCTTCCTGGCCCTAGCTTGATAGCTTCAGCGAGGAAGGGAAGGGCTAAAGGGGTTGTAAGGGGAGGAGGGGATGTGGCAAGCACTTGGAGCATGATCTTAACATTAGATGAATCTAAAAAAAAACAAGCAGTCCGAAGACGCCTTGCAGACAGTTGGCTAGCCCAGGCATTGCCCAATTATTGAAAACAGGATAAAAGTTAAGAACTTCGAGGATTTAATCACTATTGCCTGGTCATTTTCATCATCATCAGCCTGACTACACCCACTACAGAGCAAAGGCCTCTCCCATGTCTCTCCAATTAACCCTGTCCTTTGCCAGCTGCGGTCATCATATCCCCGCAAACTTCTGGTCATTGTAGAAATTTAAAAAACTGGGAGATGACTGCAGGATAATAAAACTGAGCTGCAATTTTGATGGTTTATGGATATCTAAGGATGAAAAAATGGCAGACCACTATGCAGGCTCATGCAATAAACCAGGACTGAAATTCAAGACTGCACCATCATCTGCCAGTACAACACTATGAACATAGAAATTTTAAGCTATTTAGCCATTAGGGTTTGGTTTTACATGAACTTAGCACTTTGACATTGCTGAGATCAATCTGTTGGAAAAGGCCGTTTCTGCAAATATGCTAGTAATTCATGTACACCTGTAAGCAGAAATGAAAATAATTCCCATTTTTACACTCTGTTTTCCAGGTGATGCGCTAGGCATTACAGTGTTAACATCAGTGGGTAGCGCCAATTCTAGATACATACATAGATATTATTGGCATCCCCTTTGAATTGAGGTGATGGTGAGCACCACCTTGCCTAGTAAATTAAAGTGGTTGTTTTATTTACTCGACTTTTCTGTTTCATTTTTAATCCTGTTGTGGTTCTTTCTCATTCTAATCTAGTTTCTATAGTCTAAGATATTATTTTGATTTCTGTGGCTACCCTGACATCTAACATGTGGTGGCTGTGTGGTCCGTGCATGATTAAAGTGGGACAGTCCCGGACGAGAAATTGAGAGCAGCAAATGTAGGATCGTAAAGACATGCCTCCTTCTGCCTTGAGTGAGACAGGCTGGCTCAGGTTCAACAGCAGAGCTTCGGGCAGGGAGCCTCCAGGCGGGGCAGCATAAAGCAGCCCCTGTGGGGTCTGGTACATGAGCGTCCCCAGGGGTGACTGGGAACCAGGCAACACTGCAACTGCGGCTGGGCTACAGCCGCTGCCTGACGCACCTCCAGCCACAGAACCTGGCAGAGCATGAATCGAAAAAAAAAAAGCAAGCAGTAGAGTAAGCACTCGTGAGTCTGAATTTCAAGTGTTGTTAAACAGTGCCGATGTAACACGGGAAATCTCAGTGGTTGCTAAACAAGATTACTGTTGAACCTATCATAATCTATTTGTGCTTCAGAAAGGCTGTTAGCTTTGGCCTGTTATCTGATAAATGTAATTTCACAAGTGAAATGCTACTTCTCTTTGCAGCAGCGGTGGTTTCACATTGGCAACCGAGCTATGGAAGACAAAACAATCACGTTTAAAGGAGCAGTGAGGAAAAATTGAAGTTGGCCTGTATTGATAAAACTAGTTACCGTGTTCAAACTGAAAAGATGCTACTTTCACTGAAAATGGGGCTTTTATAACCCTTTGCGGCACAGCGTCTACGACTGTGCATGCAGGTTTTCAAGATTTTTTTTCGCACCGTCTAGAGCTGTTTTCATGAAGTCAGTGATGTCGGCAAGAGAATATGGGAGGGCCATTTGAAGCCTAGAAAAAAAGGATAGTTTTTCAAAAACAAGAAATTAATATGAACATTGTGAAGTTCTAGGGTGCGCCTAGGAAGTGCAGTTTGGTGCTGCAAATTTTTTCTTCTCTCACAGGCAGGAATGTTTAATTAGAGGACACTAAAACTGATTTTTTTGTTCTGGAAGTTGATTCCGATGATAAAGAAGATAGTTAACTGGGCGTAAGTCTTGTATTTTTGAAGAATAGGGCTGAAATTGTGTGGTCACGGAAATGTACGCTATTCATGATTTCTTAAGTTTTTGGGCCATTCATGTTATTTTTGCGAAATAGGGGTTAGAAGTATACAGACAAATTTTTAGACTTTTCTCGGTAGTAGAACATAATGCATGATTGGAAGAGATGAGCTAAAAAAAGGCAAAAAATGAAATACGGGTGTTGCCAACACTGACCGATTTCGCAAATAAGCGGTGGTGTGTCTTCACAGTTTGTCTGGCACAGATCCCTGAGGATAGGTTCCCTTCCAGTCTGTGATCACGGATAAGACAAGCTGTCGGGCTAGTTAACGTTGCATCATATTGGTCAACAGACACATGGATGGAATACAAAACATGATGACACAAGCTCTGAACTTCAACTTTATTCCAAAATGCCACTGAACCACTGCCTGTATACCCTCAAGACAAATGCTCGCCATGGATAAGAAATTTAACACAGGTGGCAAGAGAAAGCCAATCTCTTTATCACTCTTGGATGAAGAGATTACCCTTCTTTCTGGTTCTCTCTGACTTTGCCTTGGTTTTACCAACGAGTTTTTACATTATTTTGCATTCCTTATTTTAGTGCCCACTTTCTTTTTAGGTTTTAGCCTTCACAACTTTGTCAGCAGTCTGCATATTTTAGCACTCTTTTTATACTTTTAGTGTTTAATAACGCCTTATCTTTTCCATTTAGCTATGTTAATTGTTGGTTTCACCTTCGTTAACCAGATGTGTTTTTGTTCGTTTATGTACCCAATCATCATAACCACATTTACATGCCTTTGTGCCATTCTATGTATTTGCCATTGTTTAATGGTTCGTGTGTGTTTTTTAGCTCTATGTTCTTGTTCGGTATTAACATGCCGATCCTGTTTTTAGGAAAAAAATTTTGTCAAATCATTTCATCGTGTTAGCAGTTGGCTACTGTAAAGAAGCGTTTTCTATGTTATTTGTCACCCTGTTCTGATTCCCTAAAAATTAAATTGATTTTGAGGAAAGGAAAATGGCCCCCCAGTAACTGTCTCAGGTATCTCTGTGGACACCAAAACTGGGGTGCTGTAAAGAAGTGGTAAAGGAGGGAGTGAAAGAAGAAAGGAAGAAGGAGGTGCCCTAGTGGAGGGCTTTGGAATAATTTCAACCACCTGGGGATCTTTAGCCTGCACTGACATCACACAGCACACGGGCGCCTTTTTACTTTTTGCCTCAGAAAGGCAGCCACCGCAGTCGGGTTCAAATCCGGGTACTCCTGCTCTAATAGCCAAGTTCCCTAACTACTGAGCCACTGTGGTGGGTCGGTTTCCTCTCCCTGTTGGTTTTTTAATTAGTAAGCTTGGCTTGTGGTCCGATCTAGTGTAGGACCCCGGAAGCATCTTGTTTTACCTTTGCCATGCCACCCCTTGCCGCCACGTGTGTTAAATTTCTCATCCCCCGTGGTTGTTTGTCTTGAGGGTATATATGCAGTGGCTCGGTGGCCTTCTGGAATAAATTTGACGTTAAGCGGCAGTGTCATAGCGTTTTGCGTTCTGTCCATGTGTCTGAGTACTGTTGACAAATACGTACAAAGATCACGGATTCCTTTTTGGTTTTGATGTCACGAGTTTGAACGGGAAAATATTTAAATGCAATTTTCTCAGCGATACATGATTCTTTTTATTTTGCTTCCAGACAAGCATAAACGTAACCAGGCAGAGCCATAGAATCAATTTTTACTAAAGCACAAAAATTGGATGGAATTCTCCTCAGTGTCCCTTTAACAACTATTGGCACCAAGGATGGTGTGAGAAGATGCTAAACCTTTGTCAAGCCCTTTATAAAGGTTTTCAGTGTGTGTATCTAGCTGCACCAAAATGTAAAATTAAAAAAAACTAAATGAAAATGTAAAGGCAGATTCCTATACTTAAAGCCTGGACTCCATGTGCACGAAACCCCTTCCAAAATAGCTCAGTGCAACTTCAAAATACTCCACTTCTCATCACATTCATTCGCAAAGCGTAACAGACATCTTGGAACTCCACTGGCAAAAATGAAAAATGTCTGGCTACGCCACTAGTTGAGACTACACACTGAACTTCAGCAACAAAACAAATGTTGCGACTTCCAAGGGAAGAAAAGTTATTTCTGTGGGTATAGTGGGTCATCTGCTGATACCAATTTTGAATTCTTTGGGTGGATCAAAATAAGCTGCACACTGATCCTTCCTTTTTCCTCCACCAAAATACCTGCTGTATCAATAAATTCCTTCCGACTGTGTTCTGTGTTCCCAAAACCTGCTGCCCGATACAGGTATTGATATTACTGCCTTTCAGAGAGACAATGACAGCTGAAAGTTTGCCACAAGTGTATGAGGCTCGCCACAATGTTTAAACCTGCTGCACTGTTGTCGTTTCAGTTGAGTTCCGCATATTCACTACCAAGTGATTCTTCATTGTGCTTGCCATGGAGTATAATGGAAATAAATGCAATTTTTATCACACTGGATACAGTGGTGCGGTATGCATGGTATGTGGGGGTTAACATCCCTAAGCTGCAAGTAGTCTGTGAGAAGTGTCGCAGCGGAGGGGCCCAAATTAATTTCAACAACTTGATGTTCTTTAAAGTGCACTGAGAACACGCAGCACACAGGTGTTCTTGCACTTCGCCTCCGCCCAAATGCAGCTGCCGTGGTCGGGATTTGATCCGGCATCCTTGAGCTCAGCAGCCGGATGCCACAGCTGCTAAGCAACCACTGTGGGTCACAGCTGTGCACGGGCTCGGGCCGGCCCGCGGGCCGGGCTCGGGCCATTTTGAGATTCTCTCAGTCGGGCTTGGGCCGGGCTTTCTATGTCTCGGACGGGCCGGTCGGGCTCCCCGATCTCGACTGCGTATTTTGTGCGAAAGTATGCTTCTCGCCTCGCATGTAGGTACAGCAGGAAGTGCAATGTATTTATTTATCAAAAAAGGAATCTACAGGGACGGGGGAAAAGTACAAATGCTAACAAAAGGCAAGCGAAAGCTAGCGGAGGATCGGAATGCGTTTTCGGTTCTACCAAATACCGACGCTGTGGAAAAGCCGCCGCTTGCAGGCGCCTCCAAGTAAAAAGGCTGAGAAGGGAAGCGTTTGGGAAGCGAAGATAAGTCTGCGTACGGCGCACGCGAGGTCGCCTTTGCCACACATACAAATTAGCCAAGCGAACGGCGTATAGGGGGCTTTTCCAATGGGCAGTGGTATTGCTTGAAGACTGGTCGTTGACCGAAGTCGACAGGAAGCACACGTCGTCACTGCCCATGCTAGAAAGGTCACTGTTTTCTCTTAGCAGCACCTTAGAAACGGGTGAACTTTTTCAACTCGCTGCTGTCGGCACCCAAATAAGGGGACGATCGGGTGTTCTGTGGCATTCTCAGGACGAGGCTTCGCAAAGCTCCGAAGACGGGCACCCGGAAGCGCATGCCTTATCTCTTGTTTGTCTTCCGGGTCGGAGCAAGTAGCTAGTTGCAGACTACCAGACTGCTGAACGAGACGAGCTGACCAATTACTTGGCCGCAGAATCGACACCGTGCTCTGAATCTGAACTAGTGCAGTTTTGGAAAAGCAAGGAAGCCACGTACCCAAACCATGCTCTTCTTGCTAAAAGGCTATTAGCCATTCTGGCCACCAGTTCAAGCAGTGAATGAAACTTCAGCGCTGCCAGATTCATAATGCAGGAGCTCCGCACTTGCCTTAACCCTTCATCAATGGACAATTTGTTTTTGCCCAATAACTTAGCTTAACAATTCTGTGCGCGCGCTGCATCAGTATATATATGCACGATTTTGTCATATGGAATGCAAGATTTCAACATTATAAGGTCATTTAAATAAACTGATTTTCCTGATATTGTTTCTTTTTGTGTCGGCGTCGCTTTATTGCAGGTCGGGCCGGGCCCAGGCCCGGGGCTTAACCCGGCCTAAGGCCGAGCAGGGCCGGGCGAACTCAGGCTTCTTTAGCGTCGGGCCGGGCCGCCTGTGGTAGCGTAGGGCCTGGGCCGGGCGCGGGCTCAGAATTGCGGCCTGTGCACAGCTCTACTGTGGATAGGCTAGAATGGGCACTGAAATGAAAAACTCACTCTGTGACTATTTCAGCTAATGAGCAATAGTGAAGACAGAAAAAAAAATATCAGCTAAGCCAGACCAGCAAGAAAACATTTAATCATTATTTACCTTTTTCTTACAATAACCACCCTTATAACAGCTCTTCCAATGGCTGCGGCTTCAACAGCACTAGAGCGTTTTTCTTTACTTTCTTTTCTTTCTGTTATGCAAAATTCTTTTTATCTCTTACCCTGCAAGTAACGGCCAACGGACATGTGGAAAAGTGATCATATCCCTTTGTTCTCTACGTTTTCTATCTCTCCCTCCGTTCCCCTTCTCACGTGTAGGGTAGCATACCGGGCGCTGCCTAGTTAACCTCCCTGCCTTTCCGTCTTTCTCTCTCTCTTTTTATCTCTTGAATTTTTAAAATTTCTAATCGGATTAAGCCCATTATTCTTAGTGGCACGGGCCAGGATGCTTTTATTTCTGTCTTTTTTTTATTGGTCCCACCATAGCATTAGTACAATACCCACGTGTAACTTTCATTGACACTACTGTTTTTCTTTTCTTTTAAAAATCGCTTGTTTTTTAACTTGATTTACAGTGGATGAATAGTATCTGCCCGGACACCTCACCTGTTAGTGAGACGACAGGCTGACCACCAATGCGATATATGGACGCAAGGTCAGTGGGGTTGGTAATAGCACTTGCTGAAGACACTGCACAGCCTGCAATTGAGAGCACCGGGAGTTTACATGACTGTCTGCACATTCCAGACACACAAGGTATGGTTTAAGAATTCTCTTCTTGGGAGCATGCATTAGTTTCATGAACTTGCCATTGTCTTCATGAGAGTGAGACTTTTCTAAGGTTTTTAAACATAGGTAATGTGCTACACACAAAAAGATCTCAAGAGTGCTGGTTCCCAGAATGTCACATGGAATTGGCATACACCCCACATGCTACACTAAATAACCAGACTATCTACATCTGTACACTTTCATTTTGGGCATTTATGTTTATCATGTGCTTGGATATTTGAGGAGAGAAGCACATTCAAAAAGGAGCCAGACTGTCCACAGGTTACAAGCTTCACGGACTATGCAGCCGAGTCTTGCATGGTTCATTTGCTCACCTGAATTAAGCACCGAGTTGAGTGCTGGTGAAGGTGACCCATTAGTACTTGCTGCTTTGTTTGGAGATGGTGGCGAGTCCGGACTGGAACCATCACTGTCACTGTCATCTTGACACCCACCAAGGAGGCTGTTAAACAAGGCCTTTGATTCCTGTGAACAATGTAGATAACACAAATTTTTTTAAAAGAAATGCACACAACCACTTCACATGAAAATGGTCAAGGACTCAAGCCCCAGATGCTTGACTACACTATAAACAAGATAAAATCTGTTTATCAACATGCTGTACAATATAAAGCTTAGATCAGTCAGAACATGAGCAGCACTTACATCGCTGCAATAAACACTGTAATAAGAGAATGGGACATAACGACAGTAATAGACAAGCCCATTAGTAGATGCAGCAAGAGCTGTGCAGCTGTAGTGAAACAATTACTCTTTTCAGTTAATTTTTATATTTTTTATAAAATTAGATGCATTTTTATTTTGTAGTAATAACCATAGCCAAATAAGATGACCTGCCTTCGACTGTGTAGTTTACTTTGCCTTTTGCACTCTGTGGGGATAGGAGATTTAAATTTTTATTAATTTCACGAAAAAAATGGGAGGAGGGGGATTCAAAATGCGCAAGTGGGACTAAACTTGGCCCAGGATAACTGCTGGCGACAAAAATAAACCTTTTGTGGTGCAAACCTTTTACAGTGTCGCGCTGTACTCCCTTTGTACACCCACAGATGTGTTCTTGTGTCAAAGGGAGTATATTGCACGACTTGCTACAGTGTCACATACACGGACCCAGGGTCATCACTAATTAATTTTTATTAATAATTAAGTAATTAATAATAATTACTAATTAATTAACAAAACACTAACTAATTTGCTCTACTAAGCACGCGCGCACCTGAGTCGTCTGCGCATGCGCAGCGGTTTTTACATTGGCCATTTTGAAGCCGCGGGTGGGCGCGCCCATCACTGCACGCAGAATGAATTATTGCAGAAAGCGGAGAAAAAAACTTTTATGCAAAATTTCAAGCCCCCGATATCCTTGGGATCGTAAAGGTTGCGCAACGGCTATCATAATCTGATCGCCCGTTCCATATTTCATCCTTTTGTACACCGTCGGCCCCAGGTCATGGCCAGCACGCCTTCGCGGTGTGGCCAGTGCTGCCTTTTTACTACCCATGCATGCCTGAGCCACCCGCAATGAACGCAAAATAAACTATTTTATCATTTTTTTTTCTGTGGTTTTCAGGAATTCGAGGCAATGGCGCAGTAACTGTCTCGCTTCTCGATGGACACCACAACCGCGCCGTGAGGAAGGTAGAAAGGTGGAGTGAAAGAAGAGAGAGAAAGAGCTATTAGATGAAAAAAAAAAAGGCGGGGCAAAAAAATGGAACGAAGAACGCGGCATGGTGACAGTTTCTTCTTCGTTAAAGACTATGCCGCTGTAGGTGTAAAATTAACAAAAACGCCAGCCGAGTCACTGTCTTCCGCCTGCCAGAGGGACGCTTCGTAAGAACATTTTTTTCCTTCCGTGCGTGCGACGGAAGGGTCCGGGGAAGCTCTAAACGCTGTTTTTAGAAAAACTGGGGCTTGCGCACCCCCCAGGACGCTTATGACCCGAGGATAAACGAAACCCACGTGGCGCGTTCTGCGTGCCCTGTTTTTTTTTTTTTTGCTTCTGTCTTTATTTCCCCTAGTCTCGGCTGTGCCAATACGAAGTGAAAGCGCTTTAATTGCTAATAATAAAGCCTTCATCAATCAATCAAAGCGGGCCACACCCTGTCACCAGAGTGCTCCTTATAACATACGGCGCTCGACTACTGATCCGGAGTTCCCGGGTTCGAACCCGACCGCGGCGGCTGGCTGCGTTTTTATGGAGGAAAAACGCTAAGGCGCCCGTGTGCTGTGCGATGTCAGTGCACGCTAAAGATCCCCAGGTGGTCGAAATTATTCCGGAGCCCTCCACTACGGCACTTCTCTCTTCCTTTCTTCTTTCACTCCCTCCTTTATCCCTTCCCTTACGGCGCGGTTCAGGTGTCCAACGATATATGAGACAGATACTGCGCCATTTCCTCCCCCCCCCCCCCAAAAAAAAACTATTATTAAAACCAATAAGCTATGACACTATAGTGCCCCTCGATACAGCTTCCGTTATATGGCCTAGCAATGGCAGCATGCAGTAAGAGTCTACCGAAAGTCCAGATAGAGACCAACAGTACTCGGCTCGATGCGAAGTACTGAGACCTTCAATTCCTCA
Organism: Amblyomma americanum; assembly: GCF_052857255.1. NCBI lineage: Eukaryota > Metazoa > Arthropoda > Arachnida > Ixodida > Ixodidae > Amblyomma > Amblyomma americanum. The sequence continues at coordinate 187,592,698 of NC_135501.1, read as the reverse complement.
ATCCCGCCGCGGTGGCTCAGTGGTTATGGCGCTCGGCTGCTGACCCGAAAGAGCGGGTTCGATCCCGGCCGCGGCGGTCGAATTTCGATGGAGGCGAAATTCTAGAGGCCCGTGTACTGTGCGATGTTAGTGCACGTTAAAGAACCCCAGGTGGTTGAAATTTCCGGAGCCCTTCACTACGGCGTCCCTCATGCATGCCCGAGTCGCTTTGGGACGTTAAAACCCTCATAAACCATAAAAGCAAAATATTGCGTATGCGCCGGTCTCGCAGCGAGAGATGCAATGCCGCAGTCCAGCTGCACCGCGCTTAACTACCGGTCATTAAGCTGCGTTTCACATGAATCGATTTTCAATGCGGCTTTTGGATATGTACCGGAACTGCAGTTGCGGGTTTCACGTTACCGTTAAACAGAGACCCTCCGCAACTGCGATTTTCTAACTTAATTCGATCGGTTTTCACAAGCAAATAAATTGGCAGACTGCACATTTTTGACAAATAAATAAAATAATGATTTTCCGCGAAAATTAAAGTGCCTCTTTCGTCGAGCACAATTACAAAATGGAGCTCAATTGACAACGACGCAACAACGTGTCGTTGTTCGATGACGCAGACATAGAGGTGTCAGACGACTCTCGCAGCTGGTATGCAGAGATTGCAGCGCGCGCACAATGCCTTTTGAATGCGACAACGCAGGCGCCCAAGCCGTACACCCTCGCAGCGTTCAACTCCTCTCTTTCAGCAGCTGGTTTCCAGCGGTTGTGCAAGACTGATCACCGTAAACGCAAGGTTGATCCCAAGCACCTGGCACAAATAGTGCGTCTCACAGAAGCCGCCGCATCATTGCCATACACGGTGATATGTGATTTGGAGCGGCGGAACGCGATATTTTTCTCCAAACGAGTCGCTGCACTCCCCACAATAAACGTAAAGTAGCTAGGAACAGTAGGTAAGCGTTAATCTAGTCAAACATGCAGGCCTCTGTCATGGCTCCTTTTCCTTAACTCCACTTCGATACGTGATTCGCGTGACAAATTTGTTAAGCGCACCCGTCCCTACGATTTTTAGTTTTAGAGCGCTTCCGAACGCATCTGAAACAAGTCTTCGCAGCCTTGAACGAAGTACTGGATGAACGCGCGTCATTTTAAGCTAGTTCCTACATGGCGGAACATGCGCCGCATACACGCGCCGTATTATATGTATATTACACTCGATCTCGCAGCAAGTTTTTGTACGCGCTATTTGAGATAAAGCGGTTTGAGTATTTTGTGCGTCTCACGATTTCAGAGTGTTCAGTAGAGTATTTGACCCGCCGCGGTGGCTCAGTGGTTAGGGCGCTCGACTACTGATCCGGAGTTCCCGGGTTCGAACCCGACCGCGGCGGCTGCGTCTTTATGGAGGCAAAACGCTAAGGCGCCCGTGTGCTGTGCGATGTCAGTGCACGTTAAAGATCCTCAGGTGGTCGAAATTATTCCGGAGCCCTCCACTACGGCACCTCTCTCTCTTCCTTTCTTCTTTCACTCCCTCCTTTATCCCTTCCCTTACGGCGCGGTTCAGGTGTCCAACGATATATGAGACAGGTACTGCGCCATTTCCTTTCCCCAAAAAAACAATTGTTAGTAGAGTATTTATAATAATGTTTTTTGGGGAAAGGAAATGGCGCAGTATCTGTCTCACATATCGGCGGACACCTGAACCGCGCCGTAAGGGAAGGGATAAAGGAGGGAGTAAAAGAAGAAAGGAAGAAAGAGGCGCCGCAGTGGAGGGCTTCGGAATCTATAGAGTATTTGCGCGCGGAGGCTTTCGGCAGGCCTCGGCCTTGCCGGTTTTCGTGCGTGACCCGCACACGTGTCACTAGGTATAGGTCTGCGCGATCAATGAAAAAGTGAAAAATTTGAATTCAGCAAATTTGTACGTGTTCAGTTTGCGTGATTAACCGCGGTTTTGCCAAAATTTTTGTTTTACAATGTGCTGTGTCCCTTTCAAACCTTTCATGTTCCAACATCACCGCTTTATGCAGCAGCCATCTCCAGCTCTGTGCATTCTTCTATCATTCAATGCCATAGGAGGAATTAAGGGTGCGGGAAACATGCACTTCCCTGTAAGACAAATCTCAACGTTCCCTTCAAATACATCTTTGTCTTGAGACTCCTGCGATCAGTGAAAACCTGCGGCTGCCGTATCTCAAGTTTTGATTACTGCCTCTTTTTTTTTTCTAAATCTAGGAGAAAACACCGTTACTAAAACCGCTTGCCTTGTCTAACGCTATCTGAAGTCGTGAGAGAACACGTGAACTTTAGGCCCGCATCCAGAAACTCTGGGAAGAAGTAATAAAACATGGCGTGCCAGTGCAGTCTTATCCCTTTCGTCTGCTACCGCTGAACGCATATTCATTTTTGCTTACATAACCTATTGCTGCCCCGACGGCACAGTTAGGAAGGATGGGGGAAAATGTGCGTTTGTTAGGCGAACGAAAGCGGTTTCACTTTTCTCATTGTATGGAAATACATAGTGAGCAGGAAAGCAGGCCGAACATAAAGAGCGGAAAAGGCTGCAGCAGCCACGGGAACCGGGTCTCGCGGCAGTATGGATGACGCAGCAGCAGCAGCAGCAGACGACCCGGGGCCCATGCTCGCGGTCGCCCGTATCAAAAAACTACGCAGCAGGCGGAGAAAGCCAGCGGCAGAGCTATGCGTTGCATGCGTATATATTCGCGCGCTCGTACGTCGGTCCCCCTCCTCCAGAGAAGGGGGTTGGCAGCGCCGGGTCTGTATATAGCTTGGCGCGCATTTGTGGGCAGTTTCCAAATCCGGGACGGGGAGAGCGCCAAGTTTGTCCGGGGGGAGGATCCCCCCGCGAAGCCCATACTTAGAACGGCCTCCTTTTGAAGCCAAACCCTGCTGCCTCTCGCGGTTCAGACCCGCCGCGGAAGAAGACTAAACTGGGACTGGCGCCCTCCACAGGCACGCAGCAGAACACGGTACGGCCGCGCCATCAGACTCGACCGCGGCATACGCATTCGCCGGCAGCTCAAGTTGACTCAAGCTTAGAACCAACCAATCAGGAGAGCGGGCGTATCACTGCGCGAAGTGTGTTCATCCGCGGCTGTGGCGTCTGACCGTCAGACGGAAAACCAACAGGGGTGAAAAAAAAAATTACACCACGAAAATCAAATAAAAAAACGACGATTTAAGAGTAGTCCAATTTCGATACTGGTAGCACTGTACCGCACTACTTCCATTAGCGTAACAAAGTTCGTAGAGGCCGCATGGTTTTAGCAGACGGAGGTTTTGCGCGCAAGGAAATCGCCCCGGGTTAGGGGGAGAATGAGGAGTCGCGTGTTGATAGACGAAAAATTCTTTTCTTTTCCTTCCCTCCCTCCCTCTCAGTTTATGTAAACTGCGCTCTCCACGATGTCTCCTCCGCAGCAGCTTGCGCCACTTGACGCCGCCACCCACGTCGCACGTGCGGGAACCTCTGTTTGTTGGCGTCAAGGAAAGTTGGCGTAGGCGCCAAGACTCCTCGGTCGCTATTGATGCGCCAGACGGCACACCTCTTCGCCGGTGACCGTCACCTGCCCACAGAAACCACCAGACATACTCACCTTGCGACTGTTCCAAGCTCAAGGAGATACTCGGGCGCGCGAGCAAGCATTGAGCAATAGCTTGGAGTTGTGTGTCGCTAAGGGATTTGTGAAGCGTCAGCGGCAATTAGCTTCTGCTGCGGGGCACTGGACAATGGCTCGCGGTTTACTGCTGGAGGAAGGCCTTCACCAGCTCTTCACAGTAGTCACCTCACACTATGCACAAACATTTACATCATGCCTACGCTAGACTGCAGCATTGAATTTTGTGATAACTTCTGCTCAGCACGAACTTCAACGTGGCACATCTATGATATATAACAAAAACTGTCTTGAAGCAAGATATATCAGTGTACAAGCTTTTAGTCAGAATTTCACTCATCTTTGTGTATGCCCTACAGCCCAGATGATTGGGGCAATAGCCCTAATCAAAGTGAAAATAAATAATAATAATAATTGGTTTTTGGGGAAAGGAAATGGCGCAGTATCTGTCTCATATATCGTTGGACACCTGAACCGCGCCGTAAGGGAAGGGATAAAGGAGGGAGTGAAAGAAGAAAGGAAGAAGAGGTGCCGTAGTGGAGGGCTCCGGAGTAATTTCGACCACCTGGGGATCTTTAACGTGCACTGACATCGCACAGCACACGGGCGCCTTAGTGTTTTTCCTCCATAAAAACGCAGCCGCCGCAGTCGGGTTCGAACCCTGGAACTCCGGATCAGTAAAGTGAAAATGTCGATACGATACCGCAATGAACTATTTTTAAATGAAAGATTTGAAATTTTCTTCAAGATGTCATGTCTTCTAATGTCTGCCTGAGCATAGATCAATTGCTTTATTGCCTTACTTTAAGATAAAAATTTCAAACTGGTTTCAAAGATTGTCAGTATGATTAGCAAAGCCTTCAATTTCATTAGCGGGCATTGCATGTAACCTTGATTCCAAACGGTGCTTGCATAAACGAATGCTCAGCCTATGCTCAAAAGGTGAAATATGGAACATTCTCTAGGGAAACAAGTTATAGCCCCGTATATAAAAACGTTCACGAGAAAGAGGGAAGTTAATGTATTGCCCGGTGTGTCTTCCTTGTGAATGTTTTTCTATGCTGCTCTAACTTGTTTCTCAAGAGACCTCATTCGCACGGATTGTGATCACGTGACCGCACTGCGCACGCTAATAGAACGTTCGCACCACTGCCAGGGGTGGCTGTGGCCCAAGCCGTCCGTTACGCGAATGTCTTATGTCAGCGAAGGCATTGCGCATGCGCCTGAAGTGGCACGCAGCCGTATACCAATCGGAGGACAGTGATGGGTCCTTGCTTAGACCAACCTCGCGATGTTGCCCGTTATGCTGCTCAGGACAGAGGCGCGTCGTCCGCATGGGCCAGCACAAGGCGCACCTATCCTTGTGAGCAGGTTTAAATGTATTTTTCTGAGACGAGTGTTTTCGTCTAAACACGAGAAAAGGTATAGCATAGAAGCGCGGAGGATATGCCAAGACCGCGAGCGCAAGAAAATGGCGGTCAGAACGCCTTGCCGTACCAGCTTTCTCATCCCGGTACTGCCTAAAGCAACTCGCGTTTCACCTCTCTCGTAATTTCAGCTGTAAAAAGGCGTAAACAATAAGGTATCGCCTGTTTCGAAGTCAGTTTCCAGCGACACCGCAGCTATGAAAGCCAACGCCGACGGAGTGACTGGGTCGTTGTCCTCAAGGAGTTAATGGCGCGTACCCACTGCGGGGCCAAGACACAAGCGGCGACTGATAGATGCTTATAAACGTTTTTCGAATAAGAAAAACAAAAGAATAAAGGAATGCAGATTGAGTGAATAAAATTAAGAACAAATCGGAAGCTGTGGGAATGGTGACTGAAAATGGGAATGAGGCTATATATACGCGCAGTGTTTAGGATGTTTTGATTACAGACGAATTTTGAACATGAGTTGCCAGAAGACGCAATTCAGAAAGATTTTAGGATGGCAGCCGTTTCGTGTCTAAAGAAACTTTGAATGGTGGGTGGAGAGCACCAAGAGACAGAACAACCAAAGCAGACAAACTTAGACCGAGCTGTCGTAACGCGTGTTGCAACAGGCGCCTCCGTAAAAAGAAGAAGTAGGTCATGCTGGTAGTTCTGCATTCTTATCTTTTTCGTCATATTCGTCTTTCGGCAGTCGTCGAAAGTCGAGTTCGTGGATGCTGCCGCAGGATCCGTCTGCGCGATGCGTGCCGACATCCAGAGCGGTGCGATCGCGTGGAAGCGTCAGAGCACACATAAGACCATCCACTGATGCATCCAGCAGCTTATTTTCATGAATTATTTAACCTCGAAATGCTTCGAAAATATCCGAGGTTACCAAATATTGCTAGTTGCTCCGAAGCCCGAATTGAATACCGCATTATTCGCTTCGAGATCCGAAACTTTCGGATATTCGCACAAAATTAACCCTGTAGTACGTATCAATAAGTAGCCCAGCAAAAAGTTTTAATGGAACACTTGTGTGGGGTGAAACTGGACAGATAACTTCTGTCATATCCTTTGTGTGGCGGCAGTGACAAGTGCCACCTTGCCTAGTAAATTAAAGTGGTTGATTTGCGTTTTGTGCCTCCCCCTTTATTTTTACTTCAAATCCTCTTATGGTTTATTTTCCCCACTCAAGGCTATTTTTTATGTCCTAAGCTATAGTCGATATCTGTGACGTTTCGTGCAATATTACTCCATTCTGCATTTACGCTACATATACTCCAGTCTTCCAGCCAAGGGGAGGTTTATCCCCCTGGTGGTGCAAAGGGGTAGGTGACTTTTCAGCAGAACCAGAATTCCCGTTTTTATACTCCTTTTTCACATGCTTTCAAGAAAACCTCCGCTCCATAAAAGCAGGCTAGGAAGTGGCGGCGATTTGTACAAGCATAGTCCATAGTGAGAGCTAACCTTATAACTGTTCTATTCGAATGCAGTTACACTGCTCTTGTGCAGCCTGAGTGCTGATCAGTTAAATAAATTAGTTTGGAGTGTTGCCTGAAACCACACTCATACACGAGCACTAACAACATGAAAGAAAAGCAATACAGAGGAGGCTCTTTAAAGGCGTCATGACACCGTTTTTAGACTCAAGCTGTTTATTGCATGTTGTTCGCTATACATCTCGGAACAACTGGACAAGATATGAGCTCATTTGGTGCAGCGAGTAATTTGTAATTGAATTTTTAAAAGTTCTTCTGAACTGTGTGGCAGTCAGGCAACACTGGTGCGCTTGCGGTTCGTGACGACATAGTCACGTCACGTTCTCCATCACTATGTGCCACGACCGCACACGGATAGGCGCGCGCTCTGCTCCGCACAGACCGTGCATGGGGCAGTTTTGCAGCAGACGACAGCGCTGGCAGTTCATGATGTCACTCAGGCTGCTTCAATATGACCGTCGCTGGCAGTGGGAGGGGCTTGAGACGATAACTTCAAATTACAATTTCTAGCTCAAATTTGCACATAGAGCTCCACTGATCTTTTAAGCACGCATATTAACGTCGTGGCTAGTAGCTGCAACATAAAAGCACCATTTGTTGGTAGACCATGTCATGACCCCTTTGATTACCTTCAACAACTTATCTCTGATCGCATTTTCTCATTCTAATAGGCTGTAATAAAATATGAGGATGTTCCTTTGTGGCTCCCACAAACAGATCAGCAAATTCTAGCTGGTGAGCCACCCAAGCCCATGGAAATGAAAATATGGACAATACTATTGGAAGCTTAAGTAATCTCCCAAGATAGTACCAAGAATTAGCCCATAACTATAAGGTAATTGGCAGTGAGCATTGCAAGTAGCTAATTAGCCTAACAAGCTTGATTTTCCTGTTAGAGCTAAAACTCAAATTACTTCTTAAAACCATTTTAAAAACATAAGCTAACATTTACTGTGATTATAAGGAATATGCATTACACGTTTCAAGCATCCTTGTTCTGTAGCCACAAGGGAAGCATAAAATAAAATCAAAGCATTTGCATTAAAGCAGAGTAAAATGCTGAACACCTCACATTCCACACTGATGCAGACAACACGGTGGATTCCAATAACAAGGTCTCGCTAACGCTCATTCTTGCTGTCATTCGGTCTGATAAACATTAGGCTGGCCATCACCTATAACTTTGTTTACCGCATCATTCTTACCTAGCACCATTATCCTCTACAACTCATGGTTGCACTTGGGTGGATGCCAGTGAGTAATTACTCCCACATTACACAACAATTTTCATGATGCAATTGATCCAATGTGGTTTCCAAAGTTCTAAGGTAAGACAGTGTGGTCCAGCTGTTTCCCAGAGCATCGCAACAGCTTGCATTGCACTTTATGGGTGATGGTATAAACTCACACAGAAAGAAATGGTCTCCACTATGCTGCCATATGGATCACAGCACTGCTAACTATAGAGTAGTATGGTAGTGGAGCCAAGGTCTTTTGCAGTGCAGAAATAACTTGGGACTCCCTCAAGGAAGAAGGGAGATGTAGTTTCTCTGACACGAATTTTGATCAGTGCAAAGCTGTTGAGAGCAACGTATAGCACGTGTCATTTACATGATGTTTTACCTGAACCAAGGGTAAAAAAAAAAAGCAGATGCAGCACAGCTGGGAATTTCGTAAAGCAAACAAGTTTTCAATCCTCGCTAGTCTCATGACTCCATTATTATAGATGAATTTTATACCACTCCATATTTAAGAAGGTTTCAACTAGAAAGTTCCAGTGTGTGAAAGGAAAGCACAAAAAGCACTAGTTTTACATTGGTAACTTCATGGTGGAAGCGGTCGCTTTGTACCATGGATGAGATGAGTGAAATTCAAAATTTCTCACTCTGGGCAGCAGTCTATTACTAGCTATAGATATCTCGCACCCACATTTGCATAGCCACAGTTGCTGTAGCTACAGTTTTTACGCTTCTCGGAAGATTTGCACAGGTGCGAAAAAAGAAAGAAAAATTGTGGTTCCTTTTCATGCTCTGCAGTGTTTGATCAAAACCCTTCGCATATCTCCAGTGCTTTAAACTTCAACAAACCTCCATGTTAGGCCAGAATAATAATAATGCAGCTTCACTCCCATGATATATACCAATGTATATAAGCCCTTGGATCATGATGTGTGTAACATTCAGGAGGCTCATCCACAATGCAACTTTGAATAAAGTCACTCGACAATTGCGCAATTATTTTTCATATATATATATATATTCATTTTGCACCTAAATAAATAAGAAACAACTAATAACAGCAACTTAACAGACATTTTGCTTTAAAAAAGCATGCAACCAACAACGTACAAAAAGAGCATGGTTTACATGTTAAATTGCATGCTGAAGTTTTCTTTTTATTGGTTGGATTGGTGGCAGTAATAAACCAAGCAAGCCACCAATGCACGTCGATTCACAATGTGCAAATTTCTACTACACATCTGTGTTGTACACTTCGCCACAATGCACAGTGCAAAGCATGATTAAAATGAAAGCAACAATGCCAACATCACACATCAGCACTATGCAATCTTGGCCACATGCAAATGCATGCTACAGAGCACAATGCATCCATAGGACAAGAATGAAACTGCTTTAGCAGTGCAGAAGGCCTCTGTTAATTTACCTCGGACAGAAATGGGAGATCTTCCACCAAAACTACAAAGAATATTTCAAATTTAGGTGCCAATATTGCTGTGGGTCTTTTTCAATATATGAGATTATGCACACAAACAAACAAAAAATTATCAGAACTGATTCCATTCAGATGTGGTATAGAAAGCAAAAAAATGCAATGCAGCCACAAGACTAAAATTAAAATCCATCAGCAATACAGTTCACCTACTGATCCAGCCCAGATCAAGCAGAGAAATAGCTGAAGACGAAGGCAATGCCCTTTCCAGAGCTATCAGATTAGGTGAAAAAAATAACATTGAATAAACGAAGGCCTTTCGTACAATGCAAAAAAAAAAGAAAACGTGCGTCTAAATATATCCAGGAAAACTGTCACCCTCTGTGATACCTTTGAGGCTACACTAAAGGCTTCAATTACTCTGAAAATGCAATAGCATTCAGCTGTTAAACATGCACAAGCAAACAAGTACACAAACTGTGTCAAGGCCAGCTTGACACGTGAACACTTTGTGAGGCAACAGACCAGACAGCACTCAACCATACATAATGTTGAAAAACAACATCAATCAGGCAAGGCATTTGTATCACACTGCTGCAACAGCAACAGATCATGATGCATAGAGAAAACAAAGCTCACTGGAATGATTAAGTGTTTACCGGACACCGACTGTAACATGCCTTCGGGGTGGCAACAGGATAAGTAGAGGAATTAAAGCATAAACATCAGGCCACCGATATACAGTGTAGTGCACAACATTGGCAGAGCTGAGAAGCTTGATCATTAAAAATTCATATCATTGCACTTAAAATGACAATAAATAACCGATAAGGTCACTGTCGCATTGTAAAAGAATCATACGGTTAAAAAATAAAACTGCCAATTAAGTAAGCTACAGGAACTAACAGCTTCTTAAACAGCTGAAGGTTCTTGTCACACAAAACTCGTGGAAACTATTCAATTGAAATGGATTTTTCCACTTTGAAGACATGTAGAAAGTGACAACAAAGCGGTATTAGAACTTTCACGTTGCCACTTATCAGTTATACAAAGGCACTGTCAATGATTTCAGCAAATCTGGACAGTGGCTGCAACCAGCGCCCTTAACTACTGTCACACTTTCAATACACCTGTGGCATACAGTGCCTTTCTAGCAACAAGCATCCAGTTGTTATAAATATTAAGCCGAATAAACATTACCAGTTTTTACGTATCAAATCAAAACCTGCTGAGTCATCAATCTTTGCACTACACTGCAAAAATTGAGCCATTATAACTGACAAGCATATAAGTTCTATTATTAAGTGTGTACTACACTGTATTGTGACCTCTAAAAATTAGGACCTAGCTAGCTCTAAGCTTTTTAGTTACTATACATTATCAGCAGACTGGCTACTTTTATACAGATAAGAAAACAATTTGCACAACCTTTTTAACGTGTAAAAAATAACAGGCTTGTCTCTATGAGTTTGGCACTGTTGTGTGTAAACATCGTTTCGTAGGCAGTGCTTGTTTCACAAAGCCGGCTGTCCGTGACGGCCAATAAAGCTCCACAAGCTTTGGGCAGTAAACGGTTCACACACACCATGGCAACAGGATGCACAGGCACTGCTGTTTTTGTCCGATTCATGTCACCGGAATCCTGCCGTTATTCGATGAGGCCGAGAAGGGGAAGAAAAAGGACAAGGAGTGAGGGTGGAAGATGGCGGTCACTCTTTGCTTCTTCGCAGTCAGATCATGAAAAATGGCGGCAATTTCTGGCTGCTGAATTCGGGGAGCTGCACAAGAGGTGGTGGTGCCTGGGAGAGCTGCAACGAGGGTGGTGAGGAGGTGAATGGGGGAAGCGCGAGGAGTTTTGCACTTTCACAGGTGCACATTCGCACTGCACAATCATCCTGAAAGAATCAGACCAAAGCAGGTTATTCTTGCTGCGATTCCCTTGCAATTCCACCAGCAGCGGTCATCGTGACAACCATCTGTCCATCTGTGCTGTTCTCTGCATAGCAGACGGACACACAGGAGACGTTATGGATGCCTGCCAGTGACGACCGACAGTGGCTGGCCAGAAAGAGAGGAATTGTGAAAGAATCGCGACAAAAACAGCCTGCCGGTGCACCGAGTTCTTGACACCAGGTCAAAAATGATGCTGTTAGTACTGAATTTAAAGCAACAGTGCCCCTTCCCCCTTTTCATGACATCAAAGGGTGGCTTCATGCAATGATTTTTTAAAGGTTGCAGAGCACTTATAAAAAGAAAGGAAAAACGTGCATTGCAAGAAATGAGCTCACTGTACATTTTGTCAGTTGCATCCCATGTGACTGCCACAAGCAGAGACGAGTACAGGCTAGCTGCCGCTCTTTTCCAGCAAATGTGAGCACAAATTACATAGCAGTGTGAAGCCAATACTTTCATTTTTATGCAGGGAAAATGTCTTTTACTACAGTCAGTTCATGAGTTATGGAAACATCACTTCTGAGATCACCTCAGATATCACCACTACTGTGCTGCCACCTAGCTGCAAACTCTAAACTTCTGACACCACGAGCTAACGTGCCCCAACGTCACAATCACTATGCAATTGTCTACGAGCAGTTTTCAAACTATTACTGACGTCATGATTAATGAGATCCAGCACTGAATGAATTTGAATAAATTTACTGAACAAGTTGACAATGGAGTCCAGCAATTGTCGACAGATCACAGTGACTATCCTCTGCGACAATTTTTTCTGGTAATGTAGCAGAAGCCATGGAGCCGAAACATGCCTTCTCTTTACACGCAGTGGTATATAGCCCCTGCTTGCCATTATTAGTTTTCCCTTAAAACATCAATATTCATTATTTATTGCATATTTTTAATACAAGTGCTAACATTCAGCATTAAAAGTCATATAAAAAACTGCTTTTGTGACTAAAACTAATTTGCTAGGAACATCTAGTTACAAAAATCTTCCATAGATGGCGCCAGCTGCCCCAGAGATGTAGCGCTTTCATGCAAGCTGGACCGCAGGTACCACGCCGACAGCCACACGCCAGGCAGCCAGGTGCACCATCATGTAGCCGAATTATTTGGCGGAATGACATAGTTACGAATTCTCTGCTCCTCTAGCCTTCCTTTCATTGCCAAGAAAAGCTGTCGCTGAGTATAGCACTCTCCATTAACTCAATGCTCAGATCATCAAGACCAAGACGAATGGCTAGGCAGAGACATAGGGCCTCCTGAATGAACTTTCTCTCAACTCCTGACATAACCGTTGCTTGGAAGACATTCTTCTCATTTTCAATGAGACCGCTAAGTTAGTACAGAAGTCAAGAAGCTTCTCTGTCGTCTTCCTGGATGTCACTATGACAGTGTGTCACCTAGCGCATTGCTTTGGAGCCTGAGCTATCAGAGGAAGTATGCATGCAAGTATCGTATTGCAATGACTGTACCGCAAACACTTCTAAGTGGCATGTGTCGGAGTGAGCGGAGGGTTCAAGCTGGGCTGTCACCCTTGCTGTATATAATTTACTTGATGAGGTGCGAACATGTAATGCTGGATACTGAACTCATATTCTTGCCTAAATAGATGCCTGATAGGACACTATGAACCTGAACGCTGCCTGGCTTCGTCGCTGATGCCACAAGGTCTACCTGCTTCAGAATCTCAAGAAGCCATAGATTTAACAATGCCTGCCTGAGAACAGCTTCCATGGCTAGGAAAACATCAATGCCTGGATGTCAGGTTTTGCGTTTTTTTGCCAAACTTTTGTGAGAACTTCACACATGCTGCGACGAGGACACCTGTACAGGTGCTACGGCTACCTGCTGGTCTGTGGATCATGAATGATTGAACAGGACCAGTGTTCTTTTTCGCAAACATTGCGGCATGTTTGCCAGTCAAAGCTTTCTACATGTCTGGTTAAAGCAGAGACAGCATGGCTCAGTGGCTAGGGCGCTCGGCTACTGATCCGGAGTACTCGGGTTCGAACCCGACAGCGGCGGCCGTGAAACGCTAAGGCGCCCATGTGCTGTGCGATGTCAGTGCATGTTGAAGATCCCCAGGTGGTCAAAATTATTCTGGAGCCCTCCACTACGGCACCTCTTTCTTCCTTTCTTCTCTCAGTCCCTCCTTTATCCCTTCCCTTACAGCATAGTTCAGGTGTCCACTGATATGTGAGACAGATACAGCGCCATTTCCTTTCCCCAAAAACCAATTTTCAGTTTCAGATTTGGTCAAGTGACCCCAATATGCAATGGGCACATGGCTGTCGAGGCATCCAAGGCAATCCAACAACGAAGGCCACGAAATGAGGAGCGAAACAGCACTAACTCAGACTGTATGTGCTTCACACAAAGTGAAACGTGGGCCTGGTATGTACAACCTTTGTTTGTAAAGTTCCGAGACTGGGTCCATTAAAAAAAATGCGTTTAACATTGAAATCATTTGTGCAGCGCCCCTTCGAAAGAGTCTCCCTTGCAGTCTATACACAGCTTCCAACGCTTCTTGAGCTCTTGGAAACAGTTGGAAAACGCTTCTTTTGGCAGGGCTGCCAGCTCCTTTGTCGTGGCGTCTTGAATGGTCTCCACATTCCACATCCAGCGACCTTTTAGGGCTGTCTTCACACAAGGAAACAGGAAAAAATCGCATGGGGAGAGGTCAGGCGAGTATGGCGGATGGGGAAGTACAGTAATGCTATGCTTGGCGAGAAATTTTGTCACGGTGAGAGCAGCGTGCGGCCTTCCGTTATTGTGGAGAAGGCTCCACTGTCTAGATGCCCATAAGTCAGGGCGACGGCGTCGCAGTGCATCACGCACGTGGATATAAAACTCCTGATTCACTGTCTGCCCTTGTGGGACGAACTCGTGGTGTATGACACCTCTGGCATCGAAAAAAACTATCAGCATTGTCTTTGTTTTCGTCTTCTGTCGCCGCATCTTTCTCGACACCGGAGAACTTGTGGATCGCCCTTCGGCGCTCTGCCCCTTTGTTTGAGAATAGCATTGAAAACACCATGTTTAGTCTTCAGCAATGATGCTATCGACGAATGCAGCATCCTTCTCTGCCTCGGAGAGCAAATCAGTGCTCACTGATGCCCGCGTGTCCTTTTGCTCCTGTGGGAGGGCGTGCGGCACAAGTCTGGCATTCAGCTTTCATTTCCCCAAGTTCTCACACAAAATTTGGTGGCATGTTGTCTTACTAATGTCGAGAGCATCCGATAGCATGCGGACTGTAATGGTGTGGTCTTGCTGTACGATTTCCCTCCTCCGAGCCACGTTGTTTTCATTCCGTGAGGTCGAAGGGTGCCCCTGCCCTGTGTCGTCTTCCACAGACGTTCTGCCCGAAACGAACCTCTTGTGCCACTCGAAAACTCGCGCCCGCGATAATGTCTCGTTGCCGTAAGCGTCATGAAGGAGCTCATATGCCTGTGTGGCTGTCTTGCCAAGCTTCACACAGAATTTTATGTTTACACGCTGTTCGAGGTGGACATCCACCTCTCCACATTCACTCATAGTAGAATGCGCCGACGACAAGTGACAACATATTTTTCTACATGCAGTGCCATCTAGCGGCTGCCAGAGCAATTAACATAAATAGCTCAGGTTAGCCCAAAAAGATGGCGCTACACATACGCACAAACATTTGTTTTGGGGAATCATTTCTAGAGAAGAAAATAAATCAGTCTCGAAACTTTATGCACAACGGTTGTAAAAGGTTTGTGCCGCATGAAGTTCAAGGACATGCGAATGCAGTGCAGTGTCAACTACCTAGACCAAGAATTTGACCTATTCGTGAAAGGAAAGTGAGTACAAGTGAACACGAGCTATGCAGCCCCTGGGGCGAGATGTTGCGTGTGCTTAACAGTAGATTCCTGTACAGTGACAATCCATTCTTCTCATGTTTCCAATCATGAAAAAAATTTGTACAATCAGAACAATCACATTTCCTTTTCTTTGGCATTGCCATTGTATGCTACAAACAAAAACTCTTGCTGGCCAAAGACAAAAAGAGAGTTGAAGTTCTTTTCTGCGCACACTCGGCGATTGTCAATTTTCAAATCCATAAAGCCAAAGCTCAATCCACAAGATGGATACATTATATATGCATGGTGGCTGTGATGTCAGACATAATGCTATTACATTTGGAACCAGTCTCGGTAGAATATGTCATTCAATTAAGTATAGTGCTGCCTTCACTCAATGTTTGTGCAATATTAGCAAAACAGCAGCACAAGTCTGATGAAAGCAGTACGCGACATGAGAAAACACATGCATGCTGCATTGTATTTTCAATATCACCACACTACATCACCACCTTACCAACTCACTTCCACACCATGCTCATACTAAAAACAGGCCTGGCATGCACAGCACACACAAATAAAAATTGCAGCGCTCAAAACACTGACAAACACTACTGAGAGCAAGAAGCATGCAATGGTTATTTAAAAATTGTGTTGATGCTTAAAGCTTCTTGTAAAACCACTATACAGACAGATGTGAAAAGAATGGCTACAGTACAAGAATGATAGCTTGAGTGTGCCCACAGCATAAGCAGGTCAAATTGCTTGTGAAGGTGAAAAATAGTTTTGTGAACATCGCTTTACTGTGCGACCAGTGGTGTAGCCAAGTCATGAGGTGTGTGGCCCGCACATTCAGAGTAATGCACAGCCATTCCCACGGTGTTGACTCCACTGTATGTGCTGGTTGACGGTTTGACTGCTGATTTGCGGCTGACTGAAGCTGTGACCAGCAGTCTTGCGGTACATCTTACGCCGATTTTAACAACACCAGCCATGTGCCTGTGGGGCAATTAAGAAGCCCAGAATATTTGCCCAAGGAATCACCTCACATGGGCAAGGCAGTGTGTCGTTTTTCACAAACCCTCCAATGTGTGCAACCTGAAACAGAGGAGTTGCTCGGATATCTGCGTGCTACAGCATCCGCCACTCACTTTCAAGGATGTGGTTGCAGTGTAAGTTCCAAGCACGATGGCTATCTGTAAACGCATTTAGGAAATCATTACGCAACAGCCAGCGCAAACCGAGCACAACCGCTGCTGACACGTAAGCCAGGATTGCCTATGTGCCTGAGAGCTGCGCACTAAAAAAGAAAAGAAAGCACCCGCACTAAGAATTCCGCCTATGCCTTAGAACCCTGGGTTCCCTCGTAGCCTGTGGTGCACCTCTGGAATGTGGATAGATGGATTTCTTTGCTTGACACAAGGACAAGACAAAATAAAATAAAAACCTCTTGTATGTTTCCCCAACCCTAATCTGTGTAGATGTGCAGATATACAATGAGTAAAGAATGCTGTCTACCTCGGCACAGGGTAGACAGAATCGTAATATGGCTGTCTAAATTCTGCTTCTATATCCCCTTCTGTTGTGCCAAAGGATCAATTTCACTGCCCATGACGCACAAAACTTGGCATGGCACTTAGGTGCTTCAAAAGAAATATGTTCGTACAGCAACAATATGTTTCTTGAGATCACCCTCACAGACTTAATGAATCAAAGGTCTAAAGCATAAGCATATATTGTTAGATATGGAAGGAAATCTCCATTGCCGTGCACAAGATTTTTTGCCTGTGTGACAAAATTTCAGCAGTTAAGCAACACTGCAGTCCATGCCCTTAAAATCAGAGCCGAGACAGTGCTTATCAGTTCAAACTGAAGTGCCTTCCTTTCCATAACCCAGTGGCAATGGACAAACCCTAGCTCACACAAGTTTCTCCTGTGCTGCTACAAGAAAAAGTAGCCAACCTTGTTTTCGCTGTCCTCTGTGACACTGTAGGTGAGGTCTGTCTCCTCGAAGCCTGTGGCACTCATGCGCTGGTCTGGCCCCGGGCCGGGTGGTCCTGTTGTTCCCTGGGGCGGATCCGGAGAGTTGAGGCACGTCTGGATCAAGGCCTTGCCGGCGTCGGAAGTGATCATCGGCTGTAGCTTGCGTGTTGCAAACGTGTAAACGTGGCCCGTCTCTGATGCCACCAGCAACATCACCTGGGTGCCTGTCAGTGTTGACAGCTCGTACGCCTGCAATAGACAGATTTGAAGGGTTAAGTTACACAACACAAAATGCCCGACAGATCCTACAGCTTCTACAGGTTAGAATCTGGCAGGTCCCCTGTAGGCTGAGTGCACTATTGGGATTTTAGAACTCCAACTGCCTCTGTAAATTAATTTATGAAACACTGACTCAATAGCAAGACGGGCAAGTTGGTGATGCATTGTTAAGCACTTGTCCTTCGTATGTGTCCCTTTCATTCACATTTTTGTGCACTCTTGCTTAACACTGAAACACTGAGCTGGGTTTATATATTTAAGTAGTGCTACACGAGCCCAATAACTACTGGAACAGCAATGCCATGCAGCTAGTGCCTCCAGGTTCTGACGTATACAGGGACTTACGTTTTCTTGTGCAAAATTTTTAAAAATTCCTGTGCGCAAAATACTGGCCTAATCGAGAGCAAACACCGCTCACAATGTATAAAATTATTGCCTAAGTTGCTTGAGATCCAAATAAACATCGGTACTTGCCTGCATTTGGTGGAATTAGCAAGAAACTATTTCCGGCTATGAGTACAGTTTTTGCAGACGCGAACCAAGCAGCCGGTCTCACAGGCTGCGCCATCTGCTGGATGAACATGCAACTCACGAGCGATGACTTGTCAGTTTTTAGTGTGTGCAGTGCTGTTGTCACATTTTCGGTGCGGTATTTAGCAGCAGAAGCAGTGATGTTCCTTGTGAGATTGGTTTGGTTTATAGGGGTTTAACGTCTCAAAGCAACTCAGGCTATGAGAGACGCCGTAGTGAAGGGCTCAGGAAATTTCGACCACCAGGGGTTCTTTAACGTGCACTGACATCGCACAGTACACGGCCTTGTGAGATTAATTCTGGTGGGCAGATGAACCCCACCTTCGAAGAGAACGCACTTCTCGCAACCGCCGAGCCGACGTCATTTGCCTCGCCGTCCGGCAGATGACGCAACCTCTGAGATGGGCTGCTTGGTATGCGTTTGCAAAAACTCTACTTGTAGCCGAAAACAGTTTCTCGCTAATTACACTAAATACAGGCAAGTACCGATGTTTATTTAGATCTCAAACAACTTAGGCAATAATATTCTACCTTGTGAGTAGTGTTTCTTCTCGATTAGGCCAGTATTTTGTGCACAGAAATTTTTTAAAATCCGGCACATAAAAACGTAAGCCCCTGTAGAATTTTTTTTCTTATTTTGTGTCATTCATGTAACATGGTGAATATGTAGATTTATTTTTCTTGTAGGGTCACAGCATTTGATCCCAGCGGCCAAGACCTTAACGGCTTTCAAACGTGGTTCAAAAGACCTCACTAACATTTTTTAATAATAATAATTGGTTTTTGGGGAAAGGAAATGGCGCAGTATCTGTCTCATATATCCTTGGACACCTCAACCGCACCATAAGGGAAGGGATAAAGGAGGGAGTGAACGAAGAATGGAAGAGAGAGGTGCCGTTGTGGAGGGCTCCAGAATAATTTCGACCACCTGGGGATCTTTAACCTGCACCCACATCGCACAGCACACCGGCGCCTTAGCGTTTTGCCTCCATAAAAACGCAGCCGCCGCGG
Source organism: Amblyomma americanum (assembly GCF_052857255.1). Classification (NCBI taxonomy): domain Eukaryota; kingdom Metazoa; phylum Arthropoda; class Arachnida; order Ixodida; family Ixodidae; genus Amblyomma; species Amblyomma americanum. The sequence continues at coordinate 187,573,904 of NC_135501.1, read as the reverse complement.
TCGGGTTCGAACCCGGGAACTATGGATCAATAACATTTTTTTGCTTTCCTAAATTGAGGGTGCCAACCTGCATTCCATAATGCAAGGGATATATCTGTTCCCAGAGCATGGAGACGCACATTTTATAATTTATTTTTTAAATATTAATAAATGTGATGCACTCCTGCTTTCCAGTAAATTGTTTGACCTTAAAGTTTGCTTACGAAATAAAATATTAGAAGGCCACTGAGATATATTTAATACTGGAAGAGGGAAAACGAATTCTTTTAAAATCAGTGCCACAGTGCCCCGAGTGTTAATTTCAGTAGGCGAACTTCGAAGAAGCAGAGTTCATCCAGCAGGTCAAGCAGTGCAAAATAATTGTACAAGTGCTCCGTGCAGCATTTTCCTGACAAGTATCGAACGTTGTTTGATGCATGCGAATCAACAGACGAGGAGGTCAGGGCTTCCTGTTTAGTGATTAGTCATCCGGGTTACATCGGTACGAGTCGCCGATTGAGCAAGCCGATTCGCTCCTACGCGTCATTACAACACTGCTCAGCCCCATTTTTTTTTTTTTTCTAAAACGCCGGTTCGTTCCTACGAGACGGACCAATCGAGTTCAGAAGTCGCTTCTCTCCACAAAACAACGCGGACCTTATTGACAATAAAGTTTATTCTCTCTCTGCACGAGCTGTACACGACGAAACAAACCAGCCGGTAATCGCACGGGGATCAAGAAGCGATGCGACAAGTGACTGAAAGTGGGCAGTCGGCCGGTCGGCAGAAAACGACGCGCGCGTGGGTGTGGGCAGCCGTCCAAGCCATGGCCGGCCGGCTGTGCCGAGGAGGTGGGGTAGCCGGCTCATCGGAACAAATTAAACCTCACGAACGTCGATTTGATCGCACGGCGCTCACGCTTCCCGTGGCTCGTTTGTCACGCATTCTGCCGCGCCTGCGAGGTCCCGTTGCTAGCCGCGCTGTTAGGAGGAAAAAAGAAAGAAAACGACCACAGGCGGGGCACTCGGCCCCCGCTCTCGATCGTACGTCGGTGGAAAGCGGAGGTGGCGAGAGGGGGGAGGGTGCCGATTGCACGTGCGCCGACAAACTCCGATCGGCGGAATCCTGGGCCGAAACCGCACTCGCAAACACCCGAAACCGACATCGGCCGCCGTCAATAAACTGATTCCGCGATAAACAGCTGATTCAAGCCGGCGGAAAAGACCGCACGAGATGGGCGAAAGGGCAGATGGTCGGTGGCATCACCAACCGAGACAAACTCGCGCAGCTCAGACGCCGGGATCAGGAAGGAAGAAAAAAACGCTCACCTTCTTCATGATACCCGTCTTCCGTTTGCTGAAGGTTGTATACCGCCGCAGCTTATTGTCGATAAATTCCATCTTGATTTTGACGCGTCCCTTGGTCTTCTTGCCATTCGGAGGCGGGGCCTTTTTGGGTTGTTGCTGCTGCTGCTGCTGCTGCTGCTGAGACTGCTGTTGAAGAAGCATGTCGTCCAGCGTGATGGCTTCGTCGGGCTTATTCTTCTCACTCGAAACAACGATATCGTCCAGACTCGACGCCGTGTCGCCTACAAGTTGCGCTTCGAAGGGCGTATATGCCATGGCTTTGAGTTCCTCATGCTGGCTCGATGTCTGCATCATACTACAGCAAGCTAGGGGGCAGATTGTCAGTGGCTGAAGGACGGTCTCCCGACCATGTCCGGTCCGCTGGCAGCGATCGGCAGGCTAGCGAACGGCCGTCGTCACGAAACGTCGCACCCAGCAGCGCCCACCAGCAGATCTGCACAACACTCGCCTTCGGCCGCTCTCGGTCGCGCTCGAACACACCACGCACGCTGCCACACCACGACCACGCAAAAACAAGAAGGCTGCGCGTTTATGCTTCACAGTGGCGATGGTACTTCTCAGTTTCGCTGCGGCGGCCACTACTGCACAGCTGATGCACGTGCCGTAGCGCGCAATAAAAGAAAAACAAACCAAAATAAAGACGATCGCGATGCGGTGCCGCTCCTCCCAGACGCGACGCACGTCGGCACCGGCGCCAGGAAACTGCTTCAAGCAAGCGCACGTTACGCACCGAATGGGCGTGGGGGGAGGGAAGTGGTGCGCTGCATAGGAGCTCCCGTTCCTTCCGCGGCTGCAAGTAGTCCGGCACATGGGACGAGTTTCGTCTCTAAGCGAAAGAAGCGTGAAAAGTAGTAAAATCTCCCAATTTCGCTGAGGAATTCGCTCGAAAACACGTCCGCCTTTATTGGTTTTCGACGCCACAGGCAACGCCGAAGGCTCTGCTCACGGAACGATGGTGGAGATCACCTGTCGCCATGATGGGTTTTCCATATATGGAAATGACCGTCGCCATATATGGGGCGTGCTGCCAAATATGGAATTGGGACTAAACTTTTCCCAAGTTTTCCAGTTTTCCCGGCATCTTCGAAGCGCCGAAAAGCGCGCTCCGTCCCGCGCGTTGGGGGCGGGCTTTGTTAGGAGCTACGGCTACAGTGTCCTAGCCTTCTAGAACACTGTAGCTACGGCGTACACTGGCGGCCGATTGCATTCTGCGTGCTGAGCTGGCGCGACCGCACCAGCGCGGGTTGATGGTGCTGGGCCGAAACTACAAAAAAAGCTTACGGTTTACATCACGATTGTGCCACCGTGGCTAGTCTTTTGAATGGGTTTCTGCGCTTTCTGCTCATTGTACGTTCCTTTTCACTGACTTAAAAAAGAGCGCAGATAAATTTTCGCAAGTTATTGGAAACGTGCTGACTGCAAACCCAATTTAAAGCTCATCTTTTACTTTTCATATGAAGGCGTGGTTTGGGCTGCATACAGACCATGAGAGAAGCGGTAGTGGAGTCGGGTTAATTTCGACCACCTGGTGTTTTTTTAACGGGCACTGACAACGCAGAGCACGCGAACATTTTTCTTTTTTTTTTTCATTTTGCCTCTGTTGAAATCGGCCGCCGCAGCCGGGACTCGATCCCGGGCTCGGCAGCCGATTGCCATAGCCACTAGCCACTCTGGCGGGCCATTTGAAGAGGGTCACTCACCCAACAAATGTTAGTAGCAGTGTGCTACATTAGTTATATTATTGGAAAGTATTTACAACAGCACATACACATAATGTTTTTTAGGGCATGATTACTTCTGTTCGAGCTATATTTTAAAAAGCACCAGTATTGTTATGCACTCATTGAAGTGTGTGGGGTGTTGCTGCATTCAACTAGTTCGATCAGCCCTTATGAAATTGAGAAAGGGCAAGTGCCCTTCAAGAAAACCCGAGACTCAAAGCGCTTGGTCTTTAACTTTCTGTCCTGGAGTTTTCTCTATGCTTCACTGCTAATATATGTCACCAACCAAGACACCACTGAACCATGCAAGAGGCGAGAAATGAGGGGCTCATTATGATATGCATACGAAGGAGGCCATCAGTCATCAAAACCAAGGTAAACATAGGGTTTTTTTTTTAGAAATGTGTGATGATCAACGAAAAATTGGGATGTAACCTTTTTATGCCCGACAGATGGTTGATTAGAAAACAGAAGAAAAAACCATGTGTCACCAATGGGATCCGGATCCACGACTTTTGGATGTCGTGTACGGTGCCCTACCAACAGAGCAATATACTTAGAAGTTTTGCACGCCACTCACCTCAGATACTTTTCATGATGCCAGTTGTGCCATAAGCTGTTCTTTGCCAAAGGAACAGGACCAATGCATATACTTTACCTTGGTCAAATGTGACACTTCCAGAGAACCGTTTTGGTGGAGGTTTCAGATTAAACCAATGTATTCTTTAGATCCTAAAGCTGCACCATGGTCTTCCATCTACAAGGGACTCCGCACAGGGCAGACACCAACTGACAATGTCTACCTACAGCTCTTTTACGCACATCAGAATCTCGAAACATGAGCATTTTCAAATTTTTGCATTCGGCCAGCGCGGGAAGGTCGACTGTAAATGCCCTAGTTTTAGCTTCTTCTTGTGGCGAAACCCTAGAGGTGCAACACAGGATATGCCAGAATATCAGTAGGAAAATCGGAGATTACTGCGGCTACCCGCATTGGAGTAAAGCGTTGACGCCTCCTCGACAATCGTCGCCTTTCAAATTTGGCGCTATGGTTGCTTTCCCGTCCACTTAATTCTTAATTTTTATCCCATTAACCAGTTTTACTCTGGTTATAGCCACTTTTCGTCGCGATCACTCATTTTGGGCTTTCAAATTTGGCGCCATGGTTGCTTTCCCGTCCGCTCACTACATACCCGTCCAGTCTATACAACCGTTCATTCACTTTCGTTTCTTACTATTTAATCTATGCAAATAAAATTTTATTGCTCGATTAATTATCACTAATCGAACACACTTCAAACTTTATTTTCACTTTTTTTTTACAATTTTTCCACTATTTTGCCGTCCACAGCTCTTTTCCCGTCCACTCACTATATCGACGACCGCGGTATTCCGACGTTTTCTGACATTATTGGCTCCGATTATGAAACTAATCCTACTTAAATTTTTTTGCACATCATCCTCTATCAATCACAGCCATTCGTTTGATGCTACCTCTTCTGAGAACGTCACAATCGCTGCGGACATATTTTGGTGACACGACCCCGCCGACATAGCCTACAAATGCTTTCGCATTAATAAAGCTTGGCTAAGCACAATCCATAGTCGGCACAGGCAGACTAATTTGCTGTAAATGTTCAAGCTGTGCCATAAATACTGAAAACTTTATCATACGGCATCACCATCACGAGCTAATCGGGTCCATTGTAGGACTGAGGTCCCTCTCCCAAACGCCTCCAGTCACTTCTGCCTTGTGTCATCCACATCATTATTCCAGCAAATTCCCAAAGCTTGTCACTCCATCCGGATCTTAGCCAGCATCGTCTGTGTTCTCCTTCCTTTGGTATCCACTCTAACACTCCAACATACAATTAGTTACCATTTGGTTTTATCTTTTGACCCAGTTTATGTTTCTTATTTTTCTTCGAATAATGTTGTGTGATCGTGCCAGTTTGGCAAGTGGTTAATCTTTCACTAAGAGAGAAAAACCCTACAAACACAAAAAACATGACAGTCAATGCAACTTATTCCTTTATTTGCCAGGCTAGGAGCTATGTTCAACCAAGCGAATGGTCGTCTTTCAGTGGTGGTGCTGATGCTCTGAAAAAAAAAAGAGAGGCAGCAGGAGTTACATCCAGGTGTTTAGCTTTCAGTGCAATAGTCATAAAAAGTGTGTACATTAAACTTTCTTTGACTAGCACAGCTAATAATGGGTCTAAGTTTAGCTTTGACCCTATTCACTCAATCAGTGCGTAGAAAGACCTGGCCTCAAAACATTTCTTTTTGCAAGCGAACAGCGTTAAAACAGGTGAACGAAGAAACACACAAAAGAAAAGACAATACCATGCAGTACTGCATGCTGTGTTTTGTGTATCATTTTTGTACACAAGCTACCTAAGAAGAATGTGCCACTAAATAGCTTGCGCGCACCCCACTGCACACACACTAGTATCATTCCTCGTCTTCAATTTAACTTATCACCTTGGAGAACTCTGCTTAAAAAGTTGGAAGGTTTAAAAAGGCACCAGCTTCAACAGGCTGTCTACGGTGCGTTGCACATTTTCATGCTGCCCCAGTGTTCGCGGCGCACCTTCTCAGGCAATTTTAGATTACCAGCTTGACGCCGGAAATAAATTCCCACTGGCCCTACATACCACATACTTTGCCACATTTTTATCCTCTACACCAACTGCAAACCCTTCTACCAACTGCTTTGTTGCTTGCCAATAGGGCCGTGGCCAGAGTGAAATTTTTCAAAAAGGAACAGCTCGACTTTTGACAGGGACGAAAGGAAAGACACATGGGGAGACAGGTGCTGTCCTCGTTGAGCAAACTACTGTGGCACTTGAACTGCAGGGCAGTTTGCGCCCTAGGACACACCACACCTACAGCCCAGCATCACTCGAGACGCAATACCTTTTTTTTTCCGACAAAGCAAGCAAGTAAGGTAAATAAATGGGGTAGTACAGAACGCCCACCAGTAATGCACAAAATTTAGGCACTCAAATAGCCACAGACTCACAAAAAGCCACTGTGTTTTCCCTCAACAGAAATGCAGTTGTTGGCAAAGAGAAGAAATACGAAATTACAGGTAAAACCTGCTGAGCTTTTGATTGTGGTCGAGTAGAGAGATTCCATATTTTGACGTTTTGGTCCTAACACCACACGGCACTCTAGCACCAATCTGTTCACTGCTTGTGGACTCACCTTCTGCCTGCTTGCGCATGCGTTCCTTGTGAGCTGCAACTGCCGCCGGCGAGTTAACTGCAAGATGAAGGTACGCCAGTGTCAGCATGCTTTAACATGTCAATCTTACCAACAGGGGCACGTGAATCAAAAGGAAATGCTAATTTATTTGCATACCCCTTTACACTTCACACAGGAACACGGAGAACTGAATTCCAAGGCATCAGAACAAAAAGTTCCAGTACGCTGTCATTGCTGCATATCTAACATGGCTGTTGTAGTCATCAGGCCCAAGCTGTGTGCCCAAGCCTTGGTGTGAATGCTCGTCACAGTACGTTATCATATCACATGAAAAGAAATGACCCTCTCTACAAAAATTAATATATATATATATATATATATATATATATATATATATATATATATATATATATATATATATATATATATATATATATATATATATATATATATATATATATATATATATATACATAAAAGCATTTCTCGATATTAAATGTTTATTTCACTTCACGATTGAAAATAATCCTTTTATTGGTGAAAATACATTTCTCAACACCGACTTTGGAGGTGTCCTACAATGCTGGATACTATAGACGGATACAACTTAAATCTGCAGTGAAGCTCTGCCAACTTTAAGAGCTCGCTCACTGAATCCCTCGATGACAAAAATGTATTCTGTTGTTAAAACTTGCTAGCTAAAAAAGAAGATAATCAGACGAAAAAAATGGTAAACTCTAGAATTTTGATACCTGCCTTGTTTAAGGAAGTCAAATGTTAAAAAGCTGATGTCGGTTACTGTTGAGATTGGCTAGCAGATTAATACAGGAGCTGCGGAGCATGGCCCAATGTTAACAACTGCTGTTTTCTTAAGTTGTACACGACTACTATAGGGAAATTTGCTACCTGTAACATGTGGTAAAGCTTCATACATTTCCCTTCGACTTTAAAATTACATTTATTATCAAGCGTGGCATCCTTAAGACAATTCGCAAAAATTGTTTTCATTGCAGAATCGCGATGCAGTCAATGGGGTCGAATTTAAAAAATGGTGTCCAAAGGAGACTGGTGGATCTTTCTGGCCACACAAATCTTAACGCTCACACACAACCCTTGATAATGAATAGCTTAGACCCTCTTGAACCTATGTTAGCGGGTGCAAGCTTTTACACAATAAACATTTAGAGTTACTGCACAAAAAAACGGTGTCCTACATGTAGGACGCTAGGCATATATGGGTTAACAGCAATAAATGCATTTGTGTCGGCGTGTGTCAGGACTGGGTTAAGTGGAGAGATATGGGAAAGGCCTTAGTCCTGCAGTGGGTGTTGTAGCTGCTGCTGCTGTGCCATATGGCCTACCATGGTCGGCTTGTGCTCTGATGTGCTTGCGATCACATGGTGGTGTGGCGGTGACTCAGGCACAGAGAGCGTACATTTCTTGTGTCTGCAACCCTTCACACAGTTTGCACCAGTTCCACTCTCGCAAATAACACACAAGGCAAAATTGACAAAGCGAGAGTCAGTCCAAACATGCAAGAGATGCTGGCCGATGTGCAAAACCCTCTTGCTGCACACATGATGCTGAATGCTGCCACAGACTAACCTAGGGTCGTGATGCAGTGCCACACTGACTGCATTGGCACACTTGCAAATTCTGGGTATCAGGGTAAAGTGTGTAGAACCCAATTCTAGGCTCGAACTAAGGAATGGCATCCCTGAAGGCTCTGCAATAACGGCTGCACCCAATACAGCCAAGCTGATCGTTGCAGTTTCTCCAAGTGCACTCGAACAAGTGCAGCACAGATATGCGACCTTCCTGCAATAGTCCTACTAGTAAGGCGATTAATTTCCCAAACTCTTTGCCGGCCAACGCTGAGCTGGTCAATCAACATGATTTTTGAAACCTTCGGCTTTTGCTTTCACGTTCCGTTAATTTCGCATGGTTGCTGGTTAAATGCGGCAGGCTCAATGGCCGATGGGTATGGAAGAGTTTCACAGAACAATGCGACAGCAGGCCCCTGCTTTTCCAAAGACGAATCGCACTGCCAAACTCACCGAAACCATACGTGCACATGCACACCGTTGGTCAACCAACTCACCTGCCCTGTGAATGGGCATCACCATGAAGACGAAGTAGATAACGAAGCCACCGCAAAGGTAGTATCTGACTAGCCAGAAGTTCTGGAAGTGGAACTTGTACGGGAACTGGACGAGCTTCGCTGTGAAGGTGTAGGGGTACTTCATGCGCCTGCCCGTCGCTGGGGCAGCCTTAACGGCCGAGGATGCCGCAGAAGTCGCCGCAGATGTCGTTTGCAGCCTGCGCAATGACATTTAGAGAAAGTCGGGAACATCACTCGTTTAAAGAGAGAGAAAAAAAGGAAATAATCACTTCTATCATCTCAACCGGCCCACCGGAGCTCGGCTGAGGCCGGTCGGGCATGCAAAAGATTCACAGCGAAAGGAAACAACAGGCGCGAGAGATACCTGGCCACTCTGGCGACAATCCCGGCGACCTGTCGCAGGGACTGCATTTTGCTTTGCCTCAGAAATGCGTGGTTTAGTTTGTCCAAATAAAGGAATTTGCTCGATACACAGCCAATGTGCTAACCAGAGGACAAATGGAGGCCAGTGCAGCGAATTAAGTTTTGTAGTGCAGCGTACGGCCACAACCTTTCAAAGGAGTAACAAGTGTAAGATGTCCACAGATGAAAATTAGCGCTGTAATAACATGCGACAAAAGTTTCGTCTTTAGTTATTTTAAAATAAAAACAAATGAAATATATATTGAAACTTTGTTTTAAAAATTTTAAAAAGTTGTATTTGTTCTTGTTGGTTAGATTTTATGAGAACTTATTTGCATTTCTGGCGCTGCTGGTGACGCGTTCATCTTCCACAAACAAGGCGCCGATCGGTCCACTAGCCCTCGTTCACAAGATCTTCAGTATTCTTAATGGCGGCGTATGCCTCAGCTGACGAGAAAAATATTTAACTTTCTACTGTAGGATTACATCGTTATGAGTTCCTAAATTAACGCGTAATAAATGACAAGATATCACAGGACGTGATGTCAATGCAACAGATGTCAGAATGTGTGACGTCTGCTGCTCACTGCTAGAACTTTTCGAAAAATGTAAGAGCATGCGTTACTCTCCTTCGATGGATTTGTGTGGTTAAGCCTATTGACTCATCCCAAAAATGCCAATTTGCCGTAGTGCTTTGCCCCGTGTGATGTGTGGTCGACGCGTGCGGTGGCAGGCCTACGCCCGGGCGTGCGCCTGGCTCCCGGCGCTCGGTTTCGAGCGTCCTGTGCAGCGCGGCGGTTGCGGTGTTGTGTGCGGTGCCAGCGCTTCGGCGAGCTAACCGTGAGCGCCGCTTTCCCGCAGATGACGCCGAAAACGCGTGCGGCCAGCGCTCGCCGCTCTCCAAGAACGACATCCTGGTGCTCTGCAGCTACGTCCAGTCCTGGAATCAGAGGTGGGTGCCCCCAGATCGCCGCGCCGACACTCGTCCCGCGAGATCGTGTTGTGTTGCCAAGCCCGCCAGCTGACGCGCCGCCTCTGCGCGCCTCTCCACCGACCAAGCTCTACCACCGTGCTCAAATAGCGTAAACATGTGCCACAGACAGGGAGCCCGAAAGTGCATGCCCCGCAGAGGCCGTTGCATTCGGACGACGATGGTTTAGCGAAGGCCGTATCCTGCAAGCACGCACGCTGCAGATGTTGTTGTTGTTCGCTCGCGAATAATTCACCGCATAGAGCTTCGCGCCAACTTGCAACGGCACAGTCTCCCTTTGGCTCCTCTCAGGTCAGGCATCGAGCACTTTTCTTAGCAGTAGCGCTAACTGACCGACTTTCAGCACGCGCTGGCAGCCTCTCTGCACATACAACCACCTCTGCAGCAGGGGGAATGTGATGATTTCATTCATATGTGTTCCTTTAGTGGACGTAATGGTGTGGACGCGACCTGTTCAGCATTTTTCCCTAGGCTCCGTTGCTGTATGAATGCCTCTTCCAAATAAGAGTACTTGTTGCCTTGTTTAGCTGCTGCTGCAAGAGCTGCTGTTGGTCGCTGAGTGAGGCGCCTACTATGTAGTGTAAACTAAGTAATTGCAGAAGGTTCTTATAAACTGTTACCAAGATATGACCGTTCCTAAGAGCATTGTTATTTTCTCTTTTCCGTGTAAACATTACTATAATACAATCAGTTTATCCCGTTGTCTTAAGATAGCTTCTCATTTCAGTGTAAACATTACTGTAATACTACTGTCTCTGTGTCTTCTGTTCGTTCCCTTGCGCCATTCAACTTTATGATGAACCAACTAGCCCAACAGCAAGTACTTCTGTAATTTATCCCTTTGTCTTAAGATAGCTTATTCCATTTTCTATAACCTAGTAATCAAACGTTCCATTGCTTGCAGTGAAAGCTAAGTTCACAGTTAAACCAGGTGTTCGCAGAATGCACAAAAATTGATGACAGCTTTTCGTTTAATGTGTTCATTGTGTGACGTTCATGTTAACAGCCTGAACTTGCAAGACATGTACTAAGGAGTGAGACAACACAGACAGCTGTGCTGTGTTCCTGGTTTATTTGTCATCTTGTATGTTCGAGCTACAAACATAAGCAATGTGATGACCCAACCAGGTCATGTGCAGGCCGTCTTTTAATGATAAACTTGTTCTTCCGTGGCCCAGTATCATCGCATAACATTACCAAAACTTCTGCTGCTATCATTGTTTCTGAAATTGTTGTTTACAATGTCCTCTATGTCATCAAAAGAAATTGCGTACATTTGCCATTAATGCAATATCTCATCTTTGCATATAAGCACGGTTATGAAAGAAAACATATAGAAAGCACACTTGTTTTCTTTGTAGGAGCATTAATTCCATTCTTTGCAAGTGTCAGGGCAGCAGTCATAGTACTTCATTTCATTACAGACACTCGACTGTAAATGTCCTGTATCATTTATTGGCTTGTAGACACTTTTGCGAGTGGTCCTGGGCAGCCCATTGAACATCATTTTAGCCATCGCTGGCATTGACAAGTGTCTTTCTGTTGCACTAATTTTGCACTGAAACCTCCACACTACAGTAAAAGGCTTTTGCTTGTGATGTGTTTCCATAATTCCATGCGGTCGATCACATCCAGCTTGCTTGTCTTTTGGAAGCACTCGCACGTTTTGACATTAGGGTGTTGTCCATTTAAAAGACTTGCGTATCTGGATTTGGGCTACTTCACAAAAATTCTCTCTAAATGCAAATAAATGACAGTATGAACATGGATTTTGGCTGCTACCTTCATGATGTATAAATGCATATATCATTGATCAATGCTGTAGACCCTAGGTTTGGGTGAGTGCCATGTGTCAAGTTTAGTGGCTACAGAATGAAGGGCTGCGATGTCTTTCATCTTTTAATCTCCTGAAAGTCTGCCCGTTTAATTTTGATTTGCATTCTGAAGGAGGGATATGGGAAACCTCTTTGTGCTCCTTTGAAAAAACTTGCTGTCAGACATAGTGTTGCGCTAGTTGCACACAAAGAATTGGAAGTTAGCACCTACCTAATTCATTTGTAACTCGCACGGAGTACCATTCCTCTCACAGTGCTTGTTTATGTAAACCATTTATACATTTTGTGTCAGAATACTTAAGAGTAATGCTGAATGTCACTTCTGTGGCGATGTAGGCTAAATATGGCTGTCCCACTTTTTGGGCTTCTTCGTTGTCACCAGAAGAAAGAGGCTTGGCAAACTTGATTATGTGTGGTTCATGAGAATTCTCCACACGTAAGCAAAACTTGGTAGCAGTGGGCGTGTTGTCTCCTAAATCATGTTTGTTTGTGACAGATAGATTGCCCATGATTTCATTCAGGGACCATATACGTGCAAGTTTGCTTTGAGGTGCTTTTTTTTTTATTATACCAAGACTGTGTGGTATGTGGCAGTAGGTATCGCAAAATTATGTGATGGGGTTTTCATTGTGCTTCTATCATGGTCAGTACCCTGGTCAGTGAAAACGGTTCCCCACTTCATTGTATAAAGCCTATGTCATGCCAAGAGTGCAAGCTGTCACATGGTGAAGCAGCTTGGGACCTTTTGGAGGAGCATTGTACAAGTCAGTAGGGGTTTAGGGTGGATACTGGACCATATGCCATGAAAGTTTCTTTGAAAACAAGGCGACGACTGAGGCTAGTTGGTATTCCATAGCTGTAGTACAAACGCGCCGAGTTTTACAATCACAACATGACCTTGCAAATTGCACGCTGAACTTCGTCCAGTCGTGCCTCGTGTTGTGATTGTAAAACTCAGTGCCTTTGCAAAACCTCGTTCATGCTACACATGCTGCTAATGCTTCTAAATTTCATGCTGTGTTATTCAGGCAATGCACATGCTGCTACAAGGACCCACAGAGCTTCGACAAGTTCAATGCAGTCATCCAGGGTCTGCTGCAGACGGTACTACTGTTGCTGCGGCAGCTACGGCAGCGGCTAGGTGCTGCTGAAGGGCCGGAAGCAGCAGAAGAGGCTGTCTTGCCGGACAGCCAAGATGGCAATCAGTCAGCAGCATGTGAGTTGCTGAAATGCCCTGCTCTGTTTGGCGAGGCAGTGAGGCACATTATTGAAGCATTACCTGTGGTGAAAGTATGTTTGAAAAATCCTCACCATATATAATTTAAATGCGTGAATGTTCCCTGTATGCATGAAGTGTCTTATTCTAATGATGCAGTCATTTTTCATTTGTATAAGAAAGTTCACTTTTATTGTTGAATGTACAGTCGGCTGCAAAAATGAAGGGGCAAAAATGAATATTCCAAGTTCCATTAAATTTTTGCAGCTTACTATGTGTTTTTATTGCAGTGTAGTAAATATAGCATTTGTTAAGTTGAATAAGTTGTATATCTTTTGCATGCAGTGCAGCTACACCTTAATAAAGACATAAAAGATGGTCATGTGACTGAAAATTTTTCTGAGCTGAATGAAGCCTTCTATGTCTTGGCAGAAAAATTGTGGCCTCTAAAATGTAAGCACTTCTCTTTGCTCACATGTTCTTGGAGCTGCTTAGGTTAAGAAAAGAGGACTCAAAAAGATTGAGTACCGAGCAGGATATGGAGAAATTTATCCGTATCATTTTGCGTTAAACATTTCAGGACATGCAACAGCTTCGTGACGCATGTCACATGTATCTTACTGAATGCTTACTGAACATCTCTTATGGAACATTGTCTTGAAACAACCCTGTCTCACTTCTTATTTAAATATTGTGAACCACGAGGAAGGGTCAGAGTGTTTCTGTAGTAACTTTTTTTTTTTTGGATGGAGCAGAGACTTTCTGACCTCCTACCTGGGAGAATATAATAAACTGGGGTTGAAATGGGTAATACCAGGTAATGTGATTCTGTTGAATGTTGCCTTCAGTGTGGCTAGTTGCACTGGTAATTCTATAGGAGCTTTTTACAGATGAACAAGTTTTCGAGCTTGGTATATGATATAGTGTAACCCTGTTCATGTGGCCAGCTCAGTGCCATTGGTTGACTTTTGAAATATGGCATTTGCGATAGAGCTCTTACAGAGTTCACCTGCGGTGTCTGTGGTTTAAGAATGGTGTGCCTCAGTGTAAGGAAAGTGAAACACGAATGTAGCTCAGCTTGCAGTACCAATTGTTCATTTGTTTCGTACCAGCAGTATGAGTTGCAAACAAAACCTGGCTTCATGATCTAATTGTGCTGATGCTTATAGTAGAGCATATGGGGGATTTAGTACTCAACATGGCATTGAACTATTCACGCATGGGTTCCTGCCCAATTCCATAGAATTGAGCATCAGTGCATTTTGATGTTAGAACTGTGTTCTGTTTACTTCGGAAGCTGCTTGCATGTATAGGTTGGGCTGCACTTGCCTGCAAGCATTGTCTGTGGAACCCTGCAGCTTAGACTGTGCATTGCTTGCTTAGCCTCGTGATGCGCTGCTCACCCACTTATTTGTACGCCTAGCTCACTCTGTACTTGCTGACATGCACAGAGCAGGTTTAGAGAACATTGGGGACTAATTGAAGTTGGTCTGTATCGATTTATCATCATGTTTTACTAGCAGAGCGGTGTCTTTCATCAAAAACTGAGCTTTTGTAAGCTAGAAAAGGCCAAAAAAAGAAATGCAGGTACTGCTGTGGCAACCTGTTGTCACAAGTCAACTGAATGATGTCATGTAATTATTTTGTTTTTGGATCCCTGAGGCTAGACTGCGCTACCATCCACTTCGCGTCTATAACCATTGGTTTCTTAATTCGACGTCATCACAAGTGTCACAAGTTTGAATTGAGCGCTGAAAAAAAAAAAATATTTCATTTCCAGCTTCAAATTTTAAATGGTTCGTGTACCTTTTACTGCCAAGTGAACATCAAGAGATGCTCAAAAAGCAATGAAGTTGAATATTACTGGGAACAAAAATTATAGACGATGAATGCTATTGATGTGGCAGAGTATGTGTTAGCATTAGTGTTTCCCTCGGACGGAGCAGCCACTCCCGCTGAACGGTCCAGACAGTGCGAGTGGGTGGCGTGATCCAGTCCGCCAGTCACCGTGTGACACGCCGTAACTCCGCTCCACTCTCCTGGTCAAATTCAGCAACCACAGTGTGACGCACCATACCCCACCCACCACTCCTTGCCTCCCGTGCTCTTTTCCTCTCACTTTTCTCCCCTGAAAGTGGAGAGGGGGACTTCTTTCCCCTCTTTGCCACCTGCCTACCGAGGCTTCAGATGGTCGGATGGACAGATTTTTCCAATGTGGAGAATGAATTTAAAAATTGAATGGGGAGTTGTCCTAGGGTTCCTTTAAACTCCTGCAAAAGTGACAAAAGCGTGCAAGTTGTCCGCAGATCGTTGTGCTGCCGAGGTGTGCATGTTGCGTGGAATTGTCGACTGAGCCCACCACCCCTGCTTATTTCACTGTTGTGTGCTGTAGGTTGTGCTTTCTCTTGCACCCACGTGTCTCCTCTAGGTGACGACTTCCTTTGTTACCTTCAAGTGCAGCCTGCCTATTACCAGCAGCCTTCCTTCTTTTCTTTCCGTTCCTTCTCTCCTCCTCTGCAAGGTAACTGCCTGCCGCTCACGCATTGCTGGCCTGCTGCTCTCCAGTGGTGGGGCGCTCGGGCATGAAGTGTGTGTACACAGAAATGTACCGCTGAAATTTCACGCATGACCGAAACGGCATTCTTGTGGCCTTTTGGCTGGAATGGCAAAGCAGTTTAGTCTGCCTCTACAGTTTCTGGCGCCACTTTGTAAGCCATACTGGGTGTGAGAGCTGGCCAGCCTCTTTTCGTTTTGGGGAAAGGGGTGGAATTTATATGTGGCCGCAGCTTTCTTGTCTTGAAAGCTCAGCACTGAAAGTAGCAACTCCATAGTCTGTATTGCATGTAAACTGGATTATTTTCTGTATTAGCACCTCTTGGATCAGTTTTGTTACGAACTGCATGCGTGCTATTTTGTTAATTTTATTAGTTTAAAAATAAGCCTGATTTAGTCAAGTAATCTGATTTAAAGTCAATGCAAATGTTTGTCAGTAATCTAAAATTTGTGAATAAAAGAGTGTGTTCCATTTTGTTATTTATTAGAATGCTGCAACCCAAGTGTCGACTTATATTTGTGCAATATATTCACTTGATTCATAGTAGAAAGTACTGCATCCGGTTGCTTGTGTTTGCTTTGGGATTTGCATGGCTGTTGCCACTCCTAGACTTTCTCGGGCAATTTTCTCTCCGCTGCTTTAGAATGGGAACATAGCTACGGTATTTGGTTATGGTGTTCACGGCCAGGTGGAGATGGAGAATGGACAAATCGTGTGCACAGCACTGTCGTAGCATAGGTAAATGCTACAAGGGAAGAAGAATTTAGGAGACGTGTTTTTGAAGTTTTTTACAGGCCTGAATGAAAGATGCATGAAGCCATGTACTATAATGTAATTTGCAACACTTACGTATATTCTGAATGTATTCTTTGGCACAGGTTGGCCAGAAGCCGTGGCCCGTATTTTAACTTGCGTACCTTTTGGAAACGTCCCTTTCTGCAACATTTGGTTGGTCAAAATGCCGGAAGCGGATGTGCTGGATTCGAGCCGACACGTCGCGTTTGATGTTTTGGCCACTCATGTGTTGCTGAAATAGATGCTTTCGAAAGGGACGCAGGTTAGAATACAGGCCCTGGCTAGTAGCACTCCAACTAGAATTTAAAAAAAAGTCACTGCTACATTTACAAATTTTCTTTCCTTTCTGGTAGGCTTTTTTCCCCCTTTTTTTGCTAATTTTGACTTGTGGTGCCTAGTTAGGCCTGATGTGTGAGGTGTAATTCATGCAATCTGCATGTCATTGTTGCATTCTCTTCACGTTGACAGTCGGCATCACGGTTTCTGTGCCAGCTGGGACATGTTGATGCACCTTGCATTTCTTGGGCAGAAAATGAAGCCATAAGCTTTTTGTTGCGCGTGTTCTGGTTGTCGTCAGCGTGTTCTGCTTGTATCTTGCAATTGGTGTAGTGGAAGGCTGGAACCTGGATGACCAGGAGAAGCTGTTGCATTTCGCTTCAAAGGTGTTCCTCCTCAACTTCCCACTTTACGTGGCTTTCAAGCACAGCCTCCACTCGAAGCTTGAGGTGGGTGATCCGCATCAGCTTCTTCTCTTGTATTCTTTTTTTTAAAGCAGACAATGTTCAGTTGTAATTATTTATTGCATTTCTTTTCCTCGCTTCCTTCAGGAGGTCTCGCAGGCGGAGATAGCAGCCTTGAGCACTGTGTGTGATGTGAATGTGAGTGGCTTCCTTCTGTGTGATAGGCTAGTTCTACCCGTTCCAACCAAGTTGAAATTGTTTCAGTGAAAAATTTTATTGTAAATTGAATATAATGAACAGATGATGGAACCAGTGAAACTGACGCAGGACAAACCAAGGAGGCAAACACAGAACACCGCTGGACTTACAACTGATTTATTCCGATGAATTGAGCCACATTTATACATAATTCCTGTGCAAGCGCACAATCTGAACTAGGTGCAGGAAAACTTTACGAAGATAAAAACTGAAACTCTTTTTCAGTGATTGATTGAAGGATCGCCAACGCATATCTGCCAACGCATATCTGCCAACGCATATCTGCCAACGCATATCTGCCAACGCATATCTGCCAACGCATATCTGCCAACGCATATCTGCCAACGCATATCTGCCAACGCATATCTGCCAACGCATATCTGCCAACGCATATCTGCCAACGCATATCTGCCAACGCATATCTGCCAACGCATATCTGCCAACGCATATCTGCCAACGCATATCTGCCAACGCATATCTGCCAACGCATATCTGCCAACGCATATCTGCCAACGCATATCTGCCAACGCATATTACATATCTGCTTATTTTTCCTGATTAAGAACGCTTCCAGCAGCTCGCGCTGACGTCTTGATTTCTCCTGACCGATAATGCCCACCAGGTACAATGAAACTGCAGACCATATTTAACTGTGGCGTGATTAAAGATTAATCGTGGTGCTTTTAAATAGGGAAGTGTATGTCATACATGAAACATTAATTTTTTTCTCAAGACTTCTTTGTTTAGAGGCCAGTTGGTGCTACTTGATGCAAGTTGTCAACTTTGGCGATTGCATATATTTATGAGGGACACAGTCAAGCATATATTTTTTTTTATTTATGCACTGTATTTTTTATATTTCGAACAGTTTCAGGACTTAACTTGAATCCTATGTGTAAACCCTATTCACTTTCATATTTTGCGGGTGGCAGGAGAATCTTTTGTGGCAATTCTGTGCCCCGCCAGCTGCCAAATTGTTGTGAGGTTCGATGACATACTTTGTCACCATGAGGAGTGGCTCACTCATGCTCACTCATGAGCGCCTTTCTCCAGTTACTTGCTCACACTCATAGTCATAGCGGGCTCAAACTCATGTCTGCTCGCATGCACATGAGCTCCTCGACACTGATGTCCAATCACAGTGATGGGAACAAAATGACGCACTTAAGAGTGAGCCTGCCAACCTGTGCAGCTGCGATGTTGTTTAACAAGTAATGCAGGAGCTGCTTTTCAGCCGTTTTACCGACCTCCTTCTGCCCCTGGGTGCATGTGCAGGACCTGGACATTCCGGTGCACCTGCTGCGCAATGTGGCCCATTTCTGCGGCCAGGGCGGCCTGTCCCTGCTGCATGCCTGCTTCCAGGATGTGGCCCCCCAGCGGCTGCCCATCGGCCTGGCCCACGCACTCGTCTCGCTCGTCTCCAATGTGAGTGTGCTTTTATATACAACAGCGGCAGCTTTACGAGGAGGGACTTTTTCAGTGCCTAAGTGTTGTCAGCATCTCAGCTTAGCGCGTCATAACTGAAACCTCGCAGATTCTTCTGCCGGCTTAGCAAAAAATGTTGTCCAGATGAGAGTGAGCTGTAAAGGACCTGCGTATAAAGGACCTGGCTTGCTGTCTTGCGAACATGTCACATGTGGTCATGCGATGGACATAGGATTGTAAGTGAGCACTCTAATCCATGCTTGTGTGTGTGTGTGCGTGCACGCGTGTGTATGGGAGGGGGGGATAGCGCAGCTGTCACTATCGCATCTGGGAACTTCAGTCTTTTTTTCCTGACTCTTTTGGGTGCACACTTCAGCCCGATGCTTGTACCCAGAAGGGGCACATAGGCATCACTATTGTACGAAATTAAGCAGCTGGCCAAGCATTATGGAGGCCAGGAAGCGTTCATTCTACGCAACGCTATGAGGAAATGACCCACAATAACATGCAGCATTTTTAAAAGTGCAAAAATAGCTACTGCCTAACGTATAAAAGAGGCCAACAGCGACAGAAACCAAGAAGCATAGGCAGCTTAATAGCAACGGTCATTTATAAATCAATGAATTCCGTGCAGTGTGATTTTACTGTTCCAATTTGCACTTACTGTTGGGGCACTGTGCAAGACATGGAGTATGTCTTGCACAGTCTGTCACAGATGTCTTTCATAACTGTCCACAGGAGCCAAAGTGGCTTAGTGCACCGATGTTACAGGTGAGATCCTTGTGTGCAGCAAGATGTCATGGCAGTGTGTTGCATGCCAGCGGAAAGAAAGAAAACACTGGCCACAAAGTGTGGACATTTACTGGCCACAAAGTGATCGTGTGAAGCTATTTGACACTGTTTACTACAGGCTATAATATTATAAAGTACTGGTTCATGTTGCTTATTGCAAATATGTCTGCCCTAAAAAGCAGGAGCCTCCTAAAGACAGGCAAGTGCAAAAATGTGGCGCCCACGTGTTTTGAGGCTTGGCGCAAATATATCTTTGCGGCCTTGTCAGAGTTATCAGATAACACATAGCAAACACAATGACTATGCACTTACTGTTGATACAGTGTTCCTTCTTGCATGTGTTCCTTCTTGCATAACTGTCCACAAGAACCTAGGGAATGTTGCTAGATTTTTTAAATTTTTTTGTGTAATCAGTGGAAAATTATTAGGCTGATTATTTTATGGCTGAAAGATCATTGATTAGACAGTAGAAGGATGTGGTTGTTCTTTCATCTGCTTTGTAATCGGTTATCTTTCAGCCGTAAAATAATCACACTAATAGCATCTGCTACAAGACAAGGCACATGCAGAAATATGGTGCCCACATGTTTTGAGGCTTGGTGCCAAAATATCTTCGTGGCCTTGTCAGAGCTATCAGATAACACGAAGCAAACACGGTGACTGTTGGGCGCATACACTGTCAGAGCCGGCCACCAGCGCACAGTACATGCTTTTGTGTTGCCCTCTCCCATGTTTTTGCTTTTGACTATTGGTTGGCTGTTACTGTGTTGCGGCTTTCATCAAAAATTTTGTTATTTCTTGTTGTATTTGCATTGAATTTTTTGAGCATATTGAAAAATAATTTGTGACTACTGTAAAAAAATTTCGCTGTTATATCACCAGAAAATTGTTTTCTAATGCATATTTTTGCTCCGAAACTTGTGAAAAGGCTTCAGAGTTGAGAAAATGCGGCAGAAGGCTCGTTCAGCATTCATTGTGTTCCTACTGGTGTTCTACACGTCAAGACATTCTTGTTTTTTTTTTTTTACAAAGCACAAATTTTGGTTTTAAATTTTTGTAATGCAGTGTCTGTTCACATATCTAAAGTGAGGATAAAATTTCATAGAAGAAATTTAAAGATCACAAATCTGAAAAACAAAGAATGTCTTGGCCTGTACTATGGTCATAGGAGTGCAATGAAACTAACCGGGTCAAAATAGATAAAACAGTTATGAAGAAATCTGCTCTGCAAGATGAATATCTGGGCAGAAAACTGCAGCGGAAAAAAGCACCCATTGTTCGAGCATTTCTTCACAATATGGAGCCACTGCAGAATTTTGTTTAGTGAACCAAAACACAGTGAATCAAAACCACAGGAGAAAAGTGAGGTTTTCTTTTTAAATTCTTTTTTGCTGCATCATTGTCCGTGTAGCAATATAAAAATGTGTGTTGTCTGCAGGTCTGTATGTGCTGGTCATACCTTTTGCTAAGTGACTGGCTTTAACCTCGTTGGTTGTACTGGTTGTGTCTGTGTAATCTTTTTTTTTTTTGCCTCTGACGTGACATTGACTAGTTCAGTTAATATTTATTTTATTTATTTTATTTATCACATACTGCGGACCAAATACGGTCCAAGCAGGAGAGGCACAGTACAAAACAATAGAGTACAAAACTTCGACCTTGAAAGAAAAGAAACATGACGACGAAACAAGTACTAAAAAGGACGACCAACACTTATAAAACGCTAAATAGGCAAACGCTAAATAGGCAAACGCTAAATATATTGTATTGTTTAATCTTTTACTGCATTCTTTTGCTTCTGTTGTCATTTCAGTGACTGTTTTCTGTATTTGTTCTTCTCTAATTTTTATTCACTACTGGATTGCTACTGGCAGTTAGTTATAAGGAAGCAGGAATTTGATTAGTTACTTTTTTAAACTGCTTTTTCTGCAGTACTCCAAGCTCAGCTCAGTGGTAGCGGCTTTTTGAGACACTATTTTTCAGATTTGGCCCTTAAAGATCTTGTATGCCTTTCTCTTTTTTTTTTCCCTCCCTACCGACAGTTGAAGCTGTGGATGAATCTACCATGCGTTGTCCAGCACCTAGTTCCCCTGCGGTCTTCAGTCATTCGGTGAGTGTCGTAACTCTTCCGTGCCCCCTGGGGAATACCTAAGTTCATAATACTTTTGTAAAAGCAGTACTGCATTTTGTTTTCATCACCGAGCATTTGAAAGCAAACACTTTTTTTTTTTACTTGGTACAAGATTGATTAGTTTTGGAGCTGTTAATTTTTTAACAAGCTACTATACTCCATCTCTCAAGTGTTTCTGCAGCACTGCAGAAGCCGCGGCTCTCTCGTCCAGTCAGGGCTGCACGAACGCAGCAAATAGTCCCTCATATATTTGAACTTGGAAAGTACAGCGAACATTTTGTTCACTGTTTACACTAGCAGAGAAAGTCTACATGGACACAACTGTGCAGCCCCGCTGCGAAGTGGTTTGCCACAGTTTGCTAACATGGTGTCCGCAGACTCAGCTGTGTCTCCTGAGTGTAGCAGCTGGACGCTGGTGCTCTCTCCTTCCCAGTGATGGAGCCACAAGTCGCGAGAGGACAGGCATGGAGGAGCACATTTATGAAGTGCACACCGTTGTGATAGGCTCAGGTATCCGTAGCATCCACAGTGCCGCAAACGACGTGTCAGATGGAGTAGTTTAGGAAGCCAAACTCAAAATTGGGATGAATTGTCGGTTTGTGGCTCAGACTGCTTACTTGTTCAGCTCAGTTGAATAAGTCCAGGATGAATTTTTCTCCAACAATGAAGATTTGAAGAAACCCTGTAGTTCCTTCTAATTTTCTTTTTTCTTATGGCTGTGCTTCAATTGTTTAATGGTAATTGGTTCACTACTTGAAACTTACTCCATCTTAGGGTGATTCCTCTGGGCACATAGTGATAAGTTGGGATAAGTTCAGCCTTCCTAGCCGCTGTGGTGGCTCAGTGGTTTTGTTGCTGACCTGAAAGATGCGGACTTGATCCCGGATGTGGCGGTCGCATTTTGATGCAGGCGTAATGCTAGAGGCTCATGTACTGTGCAATATCAGTGCACATTAAATAATCCCAGTTGTGTGAAATTACCCAGAGCCCTCCACTACGGCCCCTCTCATAGCCTGAGTCGCTTTGAGGCGTTAAATCCCATAAAACCATCAGTGATGATAATGAATTTTTATGGCGCAAGAGCATCTGCGTCCAAAGAGCACCATGGCAAAACGTATTTATTTTTACTCAAGGTTAGGTCAGAGACCTATTTCGCAACCATTTCACCCTGAATAAGCCAAGCACCAGTCCAGGGGAGAGCTTGTACCCATTGTGTCACTGGCGGGGTACCCGGCGGCACTAGGAATCGAACCCCTTCACCTCCTGCATGCAAGGCGGGTGCGGGTGCTAGGCCACCGCTGCGGTTATAAAGCCAGCAGTCTTCCTGTTCAAGTTGTCATTGGTGCTTATGGCAGGCATTAATAGTGGGAAGGAAATTGTTTTTTTGGGGGGGGGGGGGGGGGGGGGAGGAAATGGCGCAGTATCTGTCTCACATCTCGGGGAAGGGATAAAGGAGGGACTGAGAGAAGAAAGAAGTAAGAAAGATACTAAGGGTAGACAGCTGGGCTAGTTGGTTGTTTGCATTATTACGGAACATGGTACCCAGCGCAAAGGGACAAGGAGACAAGGCGTTCGTGTTGCCTTCTCCCTTTGTCCTTGTCTCTTGCGCTGGTACCATGTTTCATAATTAAGAAAGATAGGCTGTAGTGAAGGGTTCGGGAATAGTTTGGACCACCTGGTGATCTTTAACGCGCACTGACATCGCACAGCACATGGGCGCCTTTGCGTTTCGCCACCACCTCATTGGTCGGGTTCGAACCCGGGTACTCCGGATCAGTAGCCGAGCGCCCTAACCGCTGAGCCACTGCGGCGGGTTAATAGTGGGGAGCTCTTTCTTTTTCTATACTGCTTACCGTCTTCCTTCCCGGGTCAATGGGCGCCTTGGCTTGAGTGCATGACACAACTCCTGCCTTTGCAGTTACCTGTGCAGTCGGTGTGAAGGGGAGCTGCGGGGTGCCACCAGCCGCAGCCTGTTCGAGCTGATGCTTGGGGCGGTCAAGGATCCACTGGACGTGCACCTGGCCCTGGACCGGGAGGGGCTTGAGCTGGCCTTCCGATGCTTCGTGTCACCAACGCTCACTATGCGTCTCTCGGGCATTGCCCAGATCAACGTAAGTGTGTGTGGTGGCTTTCGAACCGGGACCTTCACTTTGAAACCTTTTTATTTTGATGGGCATTTTGTGTTGACTTGCTATACTGACTGTGTCTAGAGAACCCTCAGTGGGTCGCAGTGAATGCATAGGGACAAGTGGAGGCGCAGGCAGTGAGGTGGAGGGCAGGCAGGTCAGCTAGGTGGTAAAGGAGAAGGGTACCTATGAGGGCCCCTAAGGGGGCAGTCCTACTCCGTTTCATACATAGCATGCAACACTGCAAAAATCAACAACCTCGTTCGCACTGGCTACATATGAGCTCAGAAAGTAGTTTGCCATATGTCCAAAGCAGACACAAGTTTTTTTTTTTTTTTTTTTTTGTGACAAGGTTCAAGGACCATGGCCGGCAACATCTTGCACTTCATTTTACCATGTTTTCACCAAGACCTCAAGAAGGAGGACAGCTGCGGAGTGATATGCAGCTGGCATGCCTATTTGTTCTGACTCCATCTGCATCCCAAAAAATTGTTCGCCTGCTGTGAAACCTATAATTCGTGGGTCCATTAACTGAATGCCTGACTGTTTCGACTTTGATTTGCAGTGCTTTGCATACCGGTTTAGGTCTCTCCTTGTTCTCGTCAAAGCCCCTCCAAGGCTTCGAGATTGTGATGTGCCTGTGATGGAGCGCACTGAGACCTGTGCAGCCTGAGTTCTGAGACCGGGCTTTTCGGTGGTGTAGTTAAGCCTTTCGGCTTCGAAGAGATGGCTTTAGATGTTGTGTGCGAATGCTCCTGTCCCTGGGAATGAAGTAAACATCACATGCTCTGCAAAAATGACGATATGGACGATGCACCAGAAATATGGCTGCTCCGACTCTTCAAAGATGTTTTGTGCCATGCAGTACAACCAAGCCGGCGACATGTGTTTTTGGTCAGACTTCTAGAATTGCTGTCACTTTGCAGCAGTAGGTAGCAGTGTCTGTACTATGAATTCGCATTGCAAAGGAAAAAATGAAACCCGATGTTTGCCTGCGACGAGAATGTGCTGGCATCCTGCTTCCTGCATTAATGTGTAGCCTGCCAGGTGACAGTGTGCCACTTGCTTCTGGCTTGCTCAATGTTGCCAGGCGTAACGTGCTCTGCACTGAAGCTGCAACGGAAAGCGCTTCCAAACTAGTCGTCGATGGTCATGGAAATGTCTAATCTTGTTACTGCCTGTACAATAACTGCATGCTGGCATGAACATACAATTGATTTCCCTGCGCCTTCGTCAGCCGACGAGTTGTTTATATGTTGCCGAGAAAAGCTACCGACATTCGGGAGGCATGACTCGCCGCTTAGTAAAAGGGTCTCTAATAAAGTTGCGGTATGCCTGGGTTGTTAAAGCACGCTGCTTTCTGAATATTGTCCAGGAAGAATTTTTTAATGCGCTTTGTAGAAACAGAGTTATCTGTAGTCAAAATTTGAATTTCAGCGTCTTCGCGTCTTTCCCTCTCCTCTTGTCGCTTTTTGCACCCGTTCCTCCGCCAGCCCCACCTCCGGGGGAGAGCTTTCTGACCTGCCGGAGCTACGCGGCTTATTGGCCGTGGCCTTGGTAGCTGCCTGACGTCTGAAAGAATCTAACCAATAGCCATCTCTCAACATGTATACATAGATGCGAGTGGCGGAGGAGGGTGCGAGCATGAAAAAGTCGCCGGGAAGGGCTCGCCAACTTTTGCGTGTGATTGTGGGTTCTCTGTTGCTTGTAGAAGTGTATTACAGTCAAACCTGGATATAACGAAATTGAAAAAAGTTCGCAATTTTTCGTTATATCCAGGTTTTCGTTACATGCAGTTTTGGGTTAAGACTGGTAAGGATTATGCCAAAACGAAATAAAAATTCGACAGATATCAATTCAAGTGAACTCGCCATTCAAAGAATTTATTTAATAGAGAAAAACTGCGTAATTTTCGCTTGCTGTTTTTGCCCGATCGAAGCCACTACTCGGCGCTCCAAGGAAACTAAGGCATCCATGGCTGCTTCATCGTCCTGCGAGCCGACGAAATGGCGCAGAACGTCCACCGCGTCCATCAGTTCCCTCGCGGTGGGAACAGCACAAAACGTATCAGGCTCTGACGAACCGTCACCTTCAAGGCTATCTTTAACGGTTTCGACAAGTGCCGCATCAGTCATCTCTTCCGTAGCCACGGCGCCGTTGTCCACGAACAAAAAGTTGCACAGCTCGACACCGTCGGGCACCCCACCGTTCATGCGTAGTTCATCCCACGCTTCTGCGACCTCGGGTGGGCTTGAAGGTTCGTCTTCAGTGACTGTAGCTTGAATGGCCTTATTTACCTGAGCCTTGGCGAAGCAATTGGTGATCACTTGTGATCCGACCTCTTGCCACGACGCAGCAAGCATTTCGATTGCTTGGTAGATATCCACTTTTGTTGGCCATTCAAGGCGGATGTCCAGGAGCATCTTCTGTATCAATCGACGCCGGTAACAGCATTTAAAGCTGTTAATAACCCATTTGTCTAAGGGCTGTACCAGAGAAGTGCAGTTAGGTGGCAAATGCTGCAGCTCGACCTTAGAAAGCTGTAGGCCTTCCACATGGTGCGCGGAGCAGTTGTCAAGCAGCAAACAAATGCTGCGAACTTGTCGCTTGACATCTTGGTTGAGCTCCTTCAGCCAGTCGTAAAAAATTGCCCGCGACATCCAAGCTTTGGAGTTTGCCACATATTTTACTGGCATCCGCCCTGTTCCTTTAAAACATCCGGATCGGGCATTGCGGAAAATAACAAACAGGATTCGCTTGTCGCTGGCATCAGTGTTGGCGCAAAGCAAAACCGTCACGCGGAGTTTAATTTGCTTTCCACCGCGGCAATCTTCTCCTTTCAGTGAGAACGTGCGGCTCGGTAACATTTAAAAAAACAGGGCCGTCTCATCAGCATTATAAATGTCGGCAGCTTCATAGTGGCTGAAAATGCCGGGAAGCTTCTTGGCCACCCACGAGGCAGCAGCATCGCTGTCTGCGGAGGCAGACTCGCCAGATACCACTTTTCCGACGACACCGTGCCGGCTTTTAAATCCTTGTAGCCAGCTGTTACTCGCTTTGAAGTCGTCGTGGCCCAGGATACAAGCAAAATCTATGGCTTTCTGCTGCAAAATCGCGCCACTTATGGGCACGTTTTGTGCTCGTCTGTCCAAAAACCATGCAAACACGGCGTTGTCCACATCAGCATACGTCGACGTCTTCAGTCTTTTCTTCTGGGCGCTTGTGCCCGACTCCATCGCACTGCGGATGCTTTGTTCTGCAGCAAGAATGGTTGACAGGGAGCTGGCTGGTATATTGAAGCGGGCAGCGACATCCTTCTTTTTTTCGCCGGCGGTAACCGCATTCAAAATCGAGAGCTTATCTTCAAGCAACAAAACTTTGCGTTTCCTCACAGCAGAACTCATCGTAACGAACCGACACCGTAAACACACACCAACACACACACGTCAACACGCTGACGAAGAAGGCTTACCATAACTGCGCCGCAACACCACGAAAAATTTGTCATATGTAGTAGTGCCACCTAGTGTCAAGCTACAAAATGAAAGCTTAAAAGTTGCTACGCTTGCCACGGAGCGGCGATAGCGGCGCTCAACATCATCATCATCACTGAGGTCTGCTTGTTTGCTGCGATTGCAAGCGTTCTGCTCGCGGTCTACTTTACCTTTTAATATAAAAACTTACTTAAACAATATTCATTAAAGTTGCGCACTGCCCGGTCAAATTTCGGGCAAAACATTACAAGATACAGCTTGATGATCAGAGCCACTGATTCGTTACATCAAGGTCAACTGTCGCAACGAGTTCGTTACATGGAGGTCGCCTATACATGGGCTTCAATGGGGGATGTGCTGGGGAATTGAAAAATTTCGTAAAATCCAGGAATTCGTTACATAGAGGTTCGTTACATAGAGGTTCAACTGTATTTGGCTCAGGTGTTCATGACAACACAATGCAGTGATTCAGCAAGTTGATGTCCTCTCCTCGGAAGGTGTTTCAGAGCCCCTTTAAGCGACTGTGAGTAGTTTCGTTTTTTGACAAGGCTTCTAAAGCACACAGCCGACACAGTGACAGCATGGTGGGACTCCATACTTATCTCTGTACCGGTCTTATCTGGTAATCTTTAATGCGGCTCTCTTGAAACAGGAATGGCGCGTGAAAACCAATTGTTGAGGTACTTCTGTTCATAAACTTCTACTTGTCTTTTCGTACACTGCAGCATTGCTCCTCACATTACATGCCTGTTCTTTAGTTTTTTTTCTTTATGCACCAACAAAGTCGACCCTTGTGATACAGTTACGTGTTTTTTTTTTTCCTCGTTTCGCACCCACAAAGTAGACTCCCGCGTTACAATCGTGGTCGCTTTACATTCGGGTAAATGCGGTGCTTGGTATTTTTTTGAAGCCTTGTGTTTACCTTCTGCATGTGATGTCTCCTCACGCAGAGCCACATCAGCATGCTCAACGAGCTGTGTCACAGCGAAACCATGGTGGGTGCGCAAGCCATGGCGAAGGCTCTGGCTAACTGGCTGGTCGAGTACCGAGTCGTCGAGCACATCTTTGGGCCCAACCTTCACGTGGAGGTATGCTGACAGCTTGGACCTTCCGTCTTTGATGGTGCTCTCTGCATACTAGGGGTGAAAAGCCCGAGAGTTCATTTCTGTTAGGAGTATGTGGGG
This sequence comes from Amblyomma americanum, assembly GCF_052857255.1. NCBI lineage: Eukaryota > Metazoa > Arthropoda > Arachnida > Ixodida > Ixodidae > Amblyomma > Amblyomma americanum. The sequence goes on along the minus strand of NC_135501.1, from coordinate 187,545,625 downwards.
GCGAAAGTGTCTGCTACACCCGGCCTAGTTGCAGGCAGTGCATCGGAAAGTGCAGTGTACCTTGTAGCGGTAGGCCGTGGGAAAGTATGGCATAGAGCAGAAGCTGAGTTATCAGAATCTGTTTTCTTTTTTTTTTCTTGGAAGGGGGGATTCAGGAGAGATCTTTCTTTCTTCTCAGTAGATGTTTCTTGTACTGCAAATTTGATCGTTTGAGCAAAACTATTAGAAAAGAAAGGACGGCTTTTCAGTATGATCGAATGTGAGCTCATGCAGGGCCGCAGTGACAACTTTGATCTTCTTTCTGTGAGCAGGGTAGCCTGTGTCCAAATATACATGCTCATTGTAGTGGTCTATTCTTTGCGCTGGCTTTAGCAGTGCCTCTGTCTACCAATTCTGGTGTGAATGCTGGCTGTCTTCTGAGGGTTAGTGAGAATGGCGGCTGCAGTGTGAACTCTGTCGTTGTTGTTTACAATTACCTAGCAGGTGTGTGGAAATTCTTGCTGTACAATATATAATCTTGAGTGATGTTGCGTCCTTGCCATGTGGTGCTGTCACCGTTTCCCAGGTGATCAAGCAGAGCCACCTTGTTCTGGGCCTGCTGGCATCCGAGGGCCAGCTCACCAACGCACACCTGGATGCAGTGTGGGCCGCGGGGCAGCTGAAGCACTGTGGCCGCCAGGTCCTGGAGCTTTTGCCGCCCCTCATGCGCAGCTTACGGGATGGGCCTGCGCTCCACCTCTATTCGCGCCTCTGCGCATTGCCGCCTCGAGAGCACAGCGAGCAGGTACGTTGTGGCTTTATTCATGCCAGAAACTCCTGGAGAGCACGGCCAGCAGGTGCTTTGGGATTGAATTCAATTCATTTTGTGTAGCAAAAAGTTCCGGAGACCATTATGATTTGAATCAATTTTTTTTTCTGTGTACAAGGAACTTATGGTTTCATCCAGTGAGGAAAAACAACACAGTTGCAAGAAGAGACAGTGATTGCGATACATTTAAATTCATCCTGTGTACCAGGAAGTTCTGCCCGGATGCCTGGTCTTAGAAAAAAAAAATTTTATTAATGAAGCCACAATTATGAAATCTTCAGGGAACATGCATTTTTGCGTGCTGATTCAAAATATGTAATTCAATTTAATGTACAACAAGTCCTTGTGCACTTAATGCAATGTGTTATGTAACTTTTTGTGGAGAGCTTTAACGAAATTCTGCTGCAGGGAACTTGCTAGAATGTATGCCGTCCGCTTGTCTTGACAACAAGCTATGCAATAAGCTCAAAATTATTGTCCTGCCTATCATAGAAGTTGAGTAACAGGGTTTTGAACTTGGTGCTTCACAAACGAGAAGAAAAATTTGTATTCCTGTTTCTGAAGTGACAATTTCAAAATCCTGTAACTCAACTTTTATGACAGGCACGATGATAATTTTACCTTTATTTCATAGCTTGATGTCAAGAGAAACCAATAGCATGCATTCTAGCATGTTCCCTGCAGCAGAATTTCTTGAAAGCTCTCCACAAAAAGTTACATAACATATTGCATAAGTGCTCAAGGAATTGTTGCACATGAAATCAACTGACATATTTGGAATCAGCATGCAAAAATACATGTTCCCTGTAGATTTCATGACTGTGACTTCATTAAAAAAAATTTTTTTTAAGACCCTCTTCCCCACTTGGGACACTGGTCTTTGGTAGCAAAAAATGACCCAAAAAGCAATTTTTTTAAAAAAGACATTTTTGGAGCCTGTATCTAGTATTCTTCAACTCTGCCAGATTTCTCCTCCAGTCAATCGATATTTTGACCATAATATTAAATTTAGATCACTGTGTGGGCTCAATTTGTTCAGTCGATTTAACACCATGAAAATTTTGGACACCTGGCTGTCTTAGTATGTATATCAATAGCTCAACGTCTAAGGCAGATAGACATGTCATATTGTTTGCTAAGGGAAGCTGAAGGCACAATGCATGCAATAATCGAAGCACAATTGTTCAATCACACTTCAAGAATTTATAACTTTCCAAAGTTTATCGATGCACGATATTCACACTTTGAATGCTGCTATTCTAAGTGCTGTAAAATTACTAATGAGGGCAAAATGGAAAAACTGCTTTGATTATTGCACTCTTTACTCATCATACTATGTAGCCATGGGTTAAAAATTATTTTTTATTGAGCCCTTTCTTTGTACTGAGGTACTAATAAATTGGTTTATGGGGGTTTAACGTCCCAAAGCGACTCAGGCTATGAGGGACGCCGTAGTGGAGGGCTCCGGAAATTTCGACCACCTGGGGTTCTTTAACGTGCACCGACATCGCACAGTACACGGGCCTCTAGAATTTTGCCTCCATCGAAATTCGACCGCCGCGGCCGGGATCGAACCCGCGTCTTTCGGGCCAGCAGCCAAGCGCCATAACCACTCAGCCACCGCGGCGGCCCTTACCATGTTGCTGTGATGGTTTGTGTGCAGACCCTGCTGCTGGCTTCAGCACTGACCAAACACATGTGGGCCAGCAGTGGAAAAGCAGCGCGTGGCCGGGTGTCCCCCTTCAGCCAACTGGCGGCCGCCAGGTCACATGCTGGAAGGTCACCCGTCAAAGGTAGCGTAGTGCTTTGGTTGTTTTCATTCGAACGTTTTTGCAGATCCTTTTCAATGTAGGTGTTTTAAAGATCCTTATGTAGGATGTGGCCTACTAGAAACCTGCTGGAGCTAACTTTTTTTAACATGTGCAAGTAGAAAAGGACAGACTAGGCGCTTCTGCGCGATGATTTATTTTTTGGCTGAAGCATGGCAGTTGCAGACCAGCATGCACCAAAGAGTAAAAAAAAAAAAAAGCTATGTTGGGTTTTATCTACTATTTCTTCAAAAGTTATTCCTTTGTGTGATCCTGAAGAGGCAGCTGAAAAACTGAAGAAATATTGACAACCGAGTTGTTCATTGTTTGTTGTAAAACAAGCAGTTTAGTTTGAAGTCAAGATTATAGAAAATAAAATAATTGAGGTGATAGGTGGTATTAAATTTTGAAAGCAGCCGAGCAGCCAGATTGAAATCTGAGTGGGCAATGGATGTGCAGGGCCATCAGCTGTAACAGTTCCTGGGTGGCACCGCTGAGAAAAAATCTTAATGCTCGGGGCAGAGAAGTGCCTAGCTAGAGGACAAGAAGAAAACAATATTTTACTTTACTTGTAAGCATGTATGGCTTGCCTGCAGCGAGACGAAGCTTCTTTCTGAATAACAGTCCGTGGGGAGAAATGCAGTTTGTGCGGAGTTTGCTTAAAGAAGGAGGGTGGGGAAGCCGCTCTTAATGAGTAGATACGAGTTCGCAGTGGCTCAAAATGAATATTGGGCCAAGCCCGTTTCTCCAAGATGTTTTGTAGCCACATTGTGCCTTGGCTGGTGCCGTTTCATGTTGTCGTCTTTGCAGCAGTCTCCAAGAAGGGCTTCCATGAGGCCACTGACGCCAGCGAAGAGGAAGAGGATGAGGAGGAAGAGGAGAGCCCAGTGGCTTTTCCTTCGCAGGCAGCTCAGGTGAGCTGGTGTCATTTTGTCCAGGGGAAAGTTTGTGGAGGAGAAGGGGACTTGTGATGTCAGCAACTGCTGCAAGATGTGAAGGCACGTTGGATAGTTACATTTGTGACAGCCTTTTGTGTGCACCCTTTTTATCGAGTCAGTAAACACCTAGAAAATCTTATGACCATGGGACATCATCTGGTGCTCATTAAGGCTTTTGTACTCTTACAAATAGTTGTTCACAGGCTTGTGTTCACTATGAGGCTTACCGTCAAAGTTGTAGATGGTGCTAAGCATGACTGTGTTGTGAAATAGTTGGACATCGAGCCGCGTGCCACTTGTGTTCTATTGATTTTATTCTTGCTTGAGTACAGAAACATCACACAGGCTGAATTGGCAATAAAAAACAAGAAATTGTCTTGGCCACAAGGTCATCAGTAAAACAGCTTGTAAGTAAAATTTATACTTGCCAGAGAGCATCTGATGATATTCTGGTCCTACTCGATCCGCTGTCCCTGTTAAAACAGATTGTTAATTGTTTTATTGTGACTCGCAGCTAGCCTTAACCACAGCAGTCTGGTGTAAGCTTGTTAAAATCCCCGACAAGCTTTTCTCAAGAAGTTCAGAGATGAAGCAGAAATGAAAGCAAACTATAGTGAACTTCAGAAAAGTGACCAACATTATGTTCGGGGTATGTGCACTGCCTCTAGGAAGGTGTACAAGGGTAATAAAATTGGTCAAAATAAGAAATGAAGTTATCAACAAACAGCTGTTGATGTCTTTGGCAGATATGACTGGTTGTTGCACTAGAACTGAAATTCAGCAGCTAAATGTCATTTTCCCACTCGTTTCTGGCATTGTGATTATAAAAGTCTGATGCTGTTGCTTGGATCTCGAGCAATATGCACGTTTTTATTTTTTCCCAAGAGCAGTTATGTGTAACAACTGCACCTGACTGCACCATTATGGACATGCTTCAATAAGTGCAAAGTTTTATCGGAAACCACGTTTTCTTATACTAAATGACACTGAAGCTGTTTCTGACAGTGCCTCTTTTGGGCTGATCACCTGGTGCCTGAATGTGTCTCAAAAACCCTTTGGTGGCAGTGAAATTGGTAACTCAAATTGTCAAGTCCCAGGGAAGGATTTTAATAAGATATGGCAAGGAAAGTATCAAAGATCAGAATATGCCTGATAACATGTGACATGCCCGGCCACATGCAATTCGTCATTGCTTTTACCAAGCTGAAAGAGTGTTCTTGGCAGGCGTGAAGGAATAGCAGCACGTTCAAACCATTCAATTGTGCCCTTGTGGCACGGCAAGATTTTGCATTGACAAGATTTTCCTTGCATAGTGCCCATGGGTATTGATTACCTGGTAATCCCTGCGTTGTTGACCATATCAGAGAAGTCAGCTTAAGAGAGTTGTTCTCTGAAGGCATCCACTGTGACTGTTGCGTAGTGAATGCAAGCTTATAGTATAGACCCTATTCATTCTCAGATTTGGCGGGCGACAGGAGGCTCCTTCATGGCAATCCTGTATCTTGGCAAGTGCCGCACTTTTGTGCGGGTCGAAACTAAAAGCCGTAATTGAGGGCAAGTTTTAAACAAAAGGGAATATTTTTTTTTTCTAATCCGTGCCTCAAGGCCAGTGACGAGGGGGAGCGCAAGGAAGGGTTGGGGGTTGTGATCAGATTTTCCGGACGACTGGATTATCCCGTTCGTGTGTCCGTGACACGATGGAACTGTCATAGTTGCCTGCATAGGCGCATTGCGCAGTTGGCATCACATGGCATCAATAGCGGTCCTAGTAGCTGTGCACAAGTTGTGCCTGATTGGTGGCCACACTGCCGCGTAGGTGTCGGGGAGCAAAGACTGCCCCCAGGTGGGTGGGCTTGGCGAGCCCGAGGCGATGCAGGTGGCCATGGAGTCATCCTCAGACAGCCAAGGTAGCTCTCCCGCCCACCACCCGCAGGGGCCCGTGGTGGCTATGGCCACGCTCAAGCCCTGGGCTGCCGGGCAGCTGGCTGGTGACGCACATGTGAGTGACTTCCGCTTGTTCCCGACTTGCAATGCCTTGACACTTTTTTAGCAAAGCCTGCCAAGTTTTCTTCCAGCTCCAGCTTAAATTTTGATGATAAATTCAGCGCAAAGGGACGAAGGACACAGAAAGGGGACAAAACAAGTGCTTTCTGTGTCCTTGATCCCTTCGCGCTGAATTTACCGCCAAAATGAACTACATCCAACTCGCCCAACTCACCATTCTCCAGCTTAAACAATGACTCCTTGATATGTACTGTGTGAATTCAAAATCATATTTATCAACTTAGCCCGGTTTAATTGAAGGGACTTTGAACCACTTCTTTGTCAATCATGGGAAGCACTTTCGAAGTAACTTCACAGGCGAGTACGTCCCAAAAAAAGTTTTTGCAAATGCCTCAGAAGAGCAGAGAAAGTATAGGTAAAGCTTTTTCAGTTCCCTGAACTCAAATCATTTCTTTGGTTTTTCCTTGACCTGTGCCTGTAAAAGAAAAATGGCCTACCTACCAAGACCACATACGGTCGCTGGTGTCGGAGGTCACTGGGAGAGCACCTTTGCCGTGCAGTGCACTTAACCTGACTGATGATGATGACGATGTGGGTGTATCTGTCTGTGGGACGAACAGGAGGACGAGGAGGAAAGTGGGATGAGTGCTGGTGAGGAAGAGGAGGAGGAGGAAGAGACCGAGGAGGAGCTCAGCAGCGAAGAGGAACACCTCCCGGTGGGCACCCAGAGGACGCCCCAGATACTGGAGAGGGCGCTGGTGGGCAAGGCAAGACCTCCTGGGTGAGCACTGATTCATTCATGGACTCTTGCACATAAGGCCAGTCGAGAACCAGCACTGAAGTGATGAATTATAATAAACTGCACATCTCCAACCAAAAATTTTAACTTTAACCCAACGACAGCTGTGTTGTGAAAGGCGGGGGGGTAAGGCTGTTAGTCAGCACTGCAGGGAGGTGCTGATGGCGACTTTCTTTTTTTTTTTGTTGAGTTGAAGAGCGAAGTCCCTGGGCGTATACTGGGGGCAGGTTTCCTTTTGTGCGGTTGATATTGTTATATTGTCTGGGGTGGTTTGGATATGCCAGGATTCCAGAAGGAGCCTTTTGTGGCAATTTGTTTCGGTTCCGAGGATGAGGGTTTCTTGGAAGTTGATTCTATGGTCGGAGTCCTCGGAATTGTAGTTCTTTTCATCACGCCCCCCTCCCCTCCATACTTAAAAGACGCTAGCTACTGCCATCAGTCACCCCTGATGAAGGAGCCGAGTGGGCTTCGAAACGTTGGGTTAAAGTTAAAATTTTTGGTTGGAGATGTGCAGTTTATTATAAGTCTTCAAACCCAACCAGACAAGCAAATCTGTCAAAATGTTTAGTTTTTGAAATGATGAAGCACTCAAGGAAGGAAGTGCACAAACGGTGCCCGTCCGTGTGCATCGATCCTGGTGTGCTTTGTCATTTTCGTGCTGCTTTTCATCATGAGCTGCTGCCAGCTAGCCCAGTTGTGTGAAACACAGTGAGGCCTTCTGGGTAGGCATGTTCTGGTCCGGTAGCAAGGCTCACACAGTGTCAGCGTTGTATGATGGGGCTTGTGTTAGAGAATATGGCTGTTCAGCATTGCGAACTGTGCATGAGAAGTGCAAGTCGATTTTCAATTCTTTGGATAATGGGAGACGGGTTTGCAAGGAAGGGACTGATTCTCATGTAAGACCGCTTTGTTGCATTGAATGTTTTCTAATGTCTTGGTTCCATTAGTGGATGTTGATCAAGAACAGCTGTGATGGGCTTTCAAGTAGTTTACTGCCGTTTTCAGTGCATTGATGTGCTTATAGTGGAATTTGAAAAACTTGTAGTATTTTGTAATGAGCATGCACTGGTTTCTGTTCTTGGTCTTCTTTTGCAAATTTATATTTTCTTCTCTCCAAGTACAGCTCTCGTACTTCAAGAGGGCAAAGCACACTTTCTAGCTTTCATAGCTTGGGTTTCTGTGAATGCTCCAACTGAAGCCATGCGTACGATGTTGGGAATGGAAGTGGGCTGATGCAAGCTGGATGCTTCTTTCCCTTGCAGGTTGGGTGGTCGTCCGCATCCCTCGAGAGAAGAGGGCTCAGCTCTCCCTGTTGAGCTGTCGCAGTCGTGGCATGGTGCGGATGGGCCTTCCCTGCCTTCCCGGCAAGTGTCAGTCCCTTGGCGTTGGCTCCGGTTTTGTTGCCGCATCTGTTACTCGTGAAGTGTGTCTGTCCTGTGCTAAGGCTCTTGACCATATTGGCTATTGTGAGTTCATTTAAGGGATCCCATTGAAGTTTTCCTTGGGATACAGCTGTCCATGGCAGTGCGTGTTCTTTCTCACTGTAAACTTTTGTTGTGAGAGCATTGGAAGGCTGATTAGTGTTTGTGATTTTATTGATGATGTAAGAAATTTCAATTGCCTCCCTTTTTGCTCTGAAGACTCCTGCGGTGGCTTACTGACTAAGGCACTCCAGACGCAGCGGCCGCATTTTGATGGAGGCAGAATGCAAAAACACCCATGTGCCACTATACTTGACGTCAGCGCATGTTAGAGAACCCCAGCTGGTCAACATTGATTCAGAGCCCTCTACTACAGTGCCTCTGATGGCCAGTGCACAGCATTGGGACGTTAAACTTCTCATACCATACTTTTAATAAAAACTTGCGCATCACATTAAACTCATAACTGAATTAATGGGTATGGAATTATGGCGCCATATATCTAAATGAGTCTCATTAATCTGAGCACAGTGCAGTTTGCTATACTGTTGGGTATTTTAGGCCACATTGCAGGTTTTCATTAGTAAATACAGTAGAATCTCGTTACAACGAACTTCACGGGACCGCCGAATTTAATTCGTTATTTTGAAAAATCATAGTACTGAAAAACCTTTATTTTCATGTCAGTAATGCATCACAAGAACTAAAATTACGTACCTTTGCAGCAGATTTATGTATTGGTAAGTAAATAATAAACGATAACGCTGGGCACAGTTTAACTACAATTTATTGCTTGAAGAAGTCTTATCTTCTTCTGGCGAGTAGACGACAAGCGCTGCAGGGCGAACGCCTCCACATCCTCGACCTTCCTGTGCACGTCATCGGGGACATCTTTTCAGCGCCCGAGGAATGATCGGGTCTTTTCTAGAAAGACTAGGACATCCGAGCCGGAAACAATCTCTTCCCCTTCGTGCGCTGATCCAGTGTCGGCATCGTCTACATTCTTCTTGCTCATGCACTTGATTCACGATGTCTTCGGTGGTGAGCTCCGCGGATGTAGCCGCCACGCTGTCGCTGTCCACATAATTCGAAAGTCGCTGTCCACGGTAGTTGCCCAGCCGCAGACGTTTTCTTGAGGGAGCGACTCTCGATGTAGTTTTATGATCTTGTCCCGATCTTTGAGCATCGTTGTATTTGTTGACTGTGTGATGTCAAGCTCCCTGCACAAGTCCACTTGCTTTTTTCCAGCATTCAGCTGCAACAGAATGTCCGCTTTTTCTTTAAGCGAAAACTGGCGTCGCTTCTTTTTAACGCGGGGGCCAGGAGAACTCATTGTCAGCAAAGCTAATGCACAACACAATCACAGCACCGATAACTTTGCAGATCCTACCGTTCGCTGTCGACGTGGTGACACTGCGCTGAATAGGCTTAAGACTACGGCGCAGTATGCGACCACACGCTGGATGGATGATAATGGCGTTACCCTTTGTATCGGGCGGCAGCTTGCGCCGCCTAGCCTATATTCATTCAACGCGACACTAGTGTTGATGCCGATGCCGCTGGGGCTGTATCCGTTGCAACCGGTTCCCTAGCGCATAGCTGCTGCTTCGGATGATGATGATAGGCGGCAGCTTCAGGGATTTGGTACGAAACTTTGACAGAACTTCGCAATAACGAACCGTCTTGCGATGATTGCAAGATTAAATTACATACGTTATTCTGAAATATTCGGTAATGTGAAATTCGTAGTAGTGAAATTTTTGTACATTTGAAATATAGGCATTTTGGCGGGGATTTTAAAAAAATTCGTAAATCTGAAAATTTCGTTAATCTGATGTTCGTAGTAACGAGGTTTTACTGTATGTGAATGTGCTTGTGCAGTAGAACCACGATTATACGACTTTCAGGGGACCGCGCGAAATAGTTGTACAATCAAAAATCTCCACAAGTGACTCATTCACATAATAAATGCGTTCGTTACTCTGGCTTTCAAAAATTAAGAAAAGAAGCACCCGTTTTCATTATGCGAGAATTAGTTCTGAGACCTTGGGCAGCGAGGCTTTTCGGCGTCGAAGAGGTGGCTTTAGACGAGGCGTGCGAGTGCTTCCGTCCCTGCAGGTTAAAAAACGATGATTTTGATGCCGTGCCAGAAATGTGGGCTGCTCCAACCATTCGAAGACATTTTCCGGCGTGCGGTGCAACCATGCCAGCGACACGTCTTTCTGTCCAGACTTCCTCTAGAGCTGCTGTCACTCCGCTGCAGCAGGCAGCAGTGTCTGTACTGGGGATTTGCGTCATAAAAAAAAAACAAGGTTTTTTAATGACATTCTGGTTGAAATCCCCCCCCCCCCCCCCCCCCCCCCCCCCCCCCCGTCCCCTCCCCCCTTGAAGTCCCCGTTTTCCGTGTTGTTATTTTTTAAATATGTATCACCAACTCGCCAGCCTTGCTATCGTGTTGAAGAAGAGATGGGTTTTGGCAGGACGTGTAACGCGAAGGCTAGATTATCAATGGTTATTAAAGGGCAACAGACTTGATCCCAAGAGAAAGCAAGTGTAGCAGGGGCCGACAAAAAAGTGAGGTTGGCAGATGAGGTTAAGGAGTTTGCGGGATAAGGTGGCCGGAGTTAATTGCAGAGATATGGGAGAGGTCTTTGTCCTACAAGGCGCATAGGCAGGCTGATAGTGATGGTAATCTTGGGTACATAAGAGAGTATGCATTTAACACTGACCAAGTTAGTTTGTGTTGGACAAAAGTGCACCTCATAATAAAATACTGAAGGCTGTCCAAGCTGCTGCAGTTTTTCTATTTTCTTTTGAATCTGCTGCACGCATGCTACAGTTGGCTATCAGCTTGTTGCCAGGAAAAAAAAAATTGCTGCTGTTTAACTACTGCTGAATCTGGTTAGAGAGCAAAAGCTGTGGTGTATCGGGCAAGTAGATGCGGCTTGGCGTCTTTAGCGTTGAGTGCATCCCGCACGCTGGATAGGTATGCAGCGCGCACCCTGGCAGGTGGCAGTTAAATTACTTGTTGATCACGAGATGGTCACCCAGTGAATGCTGCGGTCTATTGCTGCAATGCCACATGTCTGCCACAATGTTGTCGGCGCTAATGAATGCAGCCCGCATCTCTCTCTCACCACTTCCACATACCTGAAAGCGCGATTGAGGCGTCCGCTGATCCAGGGAGCCAGTTATGCGCCCTTCGTTTTCTCAAAATTATCTTAGTCTTGAACGTTCTGAACGCCGACGTCATATAGAAACAGGCGAGTGCTCGGTTTCGGCGGTGGCTGAGTGACGTCATTACTGTCACGTGGTTTCTCCTCGGTTCAAGGTCAAAATCATGCATGCAGCGAAGAAGCTTAGGAGGGGAGTAGTAAAACTTTCACTTTAAAAGCCAACTGCATACTGGGGGCTTTTGGCTTGCAAGAGGTCCTTGGGTATCGCCACTTTGAAGCCACTACTGGCCCTGATGACTTACTTGTGCACTGCATTCTCTGCCACAGCGCCCTGCCTGCCAGGGAGACCTCCAGTCCTGATGGGGGCGGGAGCTGCCATTCTCTGGAGGCCAGCAACCAGTCGGAGAAGGACCTGGCTGACTTTGAGGGCGAGGAGGAAGGGTCGTCAGCCTGGCCGAGGGTCATTGCGGCCTCGTCGAGGGAGACAACGCTGACTTCCCCCATCAATGCCAGCCAGGTGTGCCAGCCAGGCAAGACGTTGCTGTGGGACCTGCTGCAGGATGGCAAGATTGTGAGTGTCGACGCTCGCCGTCATCTGGCTTAGGCCTCTGCCAGCGTAGAGTTTGTCAAAATTATACCTCAGGCTAAGAAAGGGTGGGGCAATCATTCATCCATCACAGGAATGCTGGAATGCGCGAACTTCGTATTTGGCACAGCTTGGAGGTGGCTGAGAATGCCACTTTCCACACATGCCTGATACTGAAAATTTATTTGAAGTAAATTTATTGAAGCAGGGAAAAACATACTTCTAAAATAATTTTATTCTGGGCAGAGTGGGGAGCATTGTGGTGCAGCTATAGTTTAGAAGCTGAATCTGCATTTTCAGTCAAGCACTAACCGAGCCAGATGCAAAGTTCACACATTCCAGCATCCCACAGTGGATGGAGCATTGTTTAGTAGGCTCGCATAAATGATAAAGGCTCTTTTTTTTTTTAAAGTAAATTTGAATATCTGACTGTCAGTGAACTCCGGTCACCCCTCTGCTCTATACCAACTTGTCCGTCCTTTCGTTGCGAAACCTAATCTTATAGCAGCACCTGATTCTCAGCAGATGTGATTCATATCGCGAAAGAGTTAGGTCTTTGCAGCAAGGCACTTTCAAAGCTTCATGTTTGACTGTAAATTGCACTGTGGGCATTGCAAAGAATTATTTTGGTGTATGGAAACTCGTGGACTGAATTGCTTTTAGCGGTTGTACGTTACTTGTGAAGCTAAAAAAAAGATCGAAAGCCTTGTAACCTTTAATTCTGTGTTACCAACATAGAAATGAGTGCAGGTATCATGGCTAAAAGCCGCAGCTCTGAGCTTGTTCGCTTCTCTCCCTCTTCTACTACTCTAGCTTTGCCAGTCTGTGGCGTTTCAGAGCAAGGGGCTGTCCGAGTAGGCTGTAGTCTCCAATGGGAGCTGATACCTGCAGATTCTGATCAATTTCAACATTTTTGTGCTTAGGAGTTTCACTAGTGTAGTTTGGAGGGGTTTGCGGCATGGAAAAAAAACTGGGTTTCCTCTGAATCTTTATTGGGCCACTTTGACACTCGTATTTTGTTTTCGCTCGCAGGAGGAGCTCGGCGAAGAGCTGGCGCTTGAAGCTGAAAAAGTCTTATGCGGCCTGGTGTGCTGGTATGTAGACCGTACTGTACGCACCCAGTTCATTGAGGGCTGCCTCCGCAACCTGGCACAGAGCAGGTGAGTGGGCTCCTCTACCGAATGACTTCGGACCTCTGCACGTTCATTACGCAGCAGGTGCAGGTATTCTATGTATATTTTTTTACCTTTTCCAGGTCTGTGGTCGTCTCTCTACGCCTGCTACCCAAGCTGCTAGCCTCTTTTCAGCAGCCGAGGGAAGGTGCTGACACGCACTGCGTTACCATGTGAGCCTTTTCGCTGGTCGTGTAATGAGCATTGTTTTAGTTCTCTTTCTCGCGCACTCTTTACCACACAATGTCCAGGTGATGATGAGAGATAGCTTTTTGCAAGCCTTGCACAGATAGCGAATTTGATTGGTATAATGCCTCACAGTTCTCACTGGTTGTGTGCTATGGCTCGTATATACATTCGCTACTGATACATATCTTTGTGGTGGCTAGGAATTGATCAAAATCACCTCTTCCACTGGATTTGTATGAGCAGCTGTACTCATGGTAGTTTGGATGGGACTTGTACGTCAATTCAAGCAATCCTTTAGTAAGAAATTTGTCACTTGAAATCTTTCTCTACCCTAGGAAAAATCACCATTCCTTATAAGTTTGAGTAGTTCTTTTTTCCTGTAAAAAATATAGCATTTAAAATTTTGTGCAACACATTGTTCCAGGCTGGTTTCCATTGCCATTGATGTCAGAACAGAATCCTGACGAAAAGGCAGCATCTTCAGATTCGTTGCTATTGGGCCGTCTGTATAATCGAATCTCAGACAAAGCGGAGTCCTGAGATTTGCGACGTTTTGGAGCGCACATCGTGCATGTTGAGGCTGTCCAGTGACTTTGACGTTACTGTCAGAAAATACTGCCTTGCGAGAAAAAAAAAAAAAACTACATCGGAAACGAAACCTTAGTTGCCTAACTACAAGCCAGATGACGCTGTGCACCTGTAATCAATGCAGAAGTGCTTTGAAATTGAGCGGCAAAGTTGTCGTTAGCCGGGAATGAGTGCAGTACCACATCTTCGCAGCGCCTTAAAGAAATACTGCCTTGTGGGAAAAAAAAAAACTGCAACGAAAAACGAAACTCCAGTTCTCTGATTACACGCGAGATGCACAGCGTGCCCATAAGCCATGCGAAAGGTTCTGAAATCTGCGCGCGAAGTCATTGTTAGCCCGCTAACGATACTCAGTGGGAGCGATAGGGAAAGCATTGGAATTGTTGGAGTTTCTGCTGTGTTGTAAATGGTGCAGGCAGTAGCTGGCAAAAAAAAAAAAAGAGCTATTGTGCTTTACGTTTTTTTGTTGCGATACTTGGCTGGGCATATGACAAGCACCTCTTCTCCATTCCAGGTGGGCTGAGCGTGAACACGGAATGATGCAGCTGTTTCTCGAAGATCTTGTTCGATACACAAACAGTCACAAAAAATCTTCTACTCCCGCGCACAAGCTGTAAGTTTCTCTTGTTTCTTTTGTTTGATTTATTGATGTGCATTCAAATGAAAAAAAAAAATAAAAGCAAACAACTTTACTCAACCGCAAGGTGCTTTGTGAATTGCCTGCAAAGGCAGCTTGTCTGCTCCTATTTGTTTAGCGGGTAGTATTGGCAGTATTGGTAGTATATGCGAAAACTGGATGTAATGAAAACCTGTATGTAATGAAAAATTGCGGACTTTTCTTGATTTCGTTATATCCAGGCCTAACTGTATTAACTGGCCATTGTTACCTCGAGAAATGAACTCTGTCCTTGCCTGTTGCGCCAGATGTTGGCCAAAATCATGTGATGTACAGGACACTGATGGCCTGTCTTTTTGGCATGCTAGCACAGAATTAGTTTGTGACTTGGTTTTTGGCATAACCTGCAGCAGCCGTGCGAACTTCTGGCTGATTGTCCTTCTTTTGAGTTTCCGCTTGCGAGGTTTCGAGACTGAATTTCTGTCGTGAAAACCTTGTGTGATAATTTATGATACGTGATGATGAATACGAGATACGAACTGGAGATTACTGTGCTGAAGTTTCGAGTTAAGGAGGGTCTAGACTCTGTACATTTAGTAACCTTTATCCTTAGGGGGGGACACTGGTCTTTGGGACCAAAAAACGACCCAAAAATCAAATTTTTAAGAATGACATTTTTGGAGCTATAGCTATTATTCTTCAACTCTACCAGTTTTCTCCTCCAGGAAATGGTATTTTGACCATGATATTAAGTTTAGATCACTGTGTGGGCTCAATTTGTGCAGGAGCAGGCGATTTAACACCGTGAAAATTTTGGACACCTGGCTGTCTTAGTCTGTCAATATCTCAACGTCTAGGACAGATAGACATGTCATATTGTTTGTTAAGGATAGCTGAAGGCTCAATGTATGCAATAATCGAAGCACAATTGTTCAATCACGCTTCAAGAATTTGTAACTTTCCAAAGTTTATCGATGCATGATATTCACACTTTGAATGCTGCTATTCTAAGTGCTGCAAAATTACTAATGACGGTAAAATGGAAAAACTGCTTTGATTATTGCACTCTTTACTCACCATACTATGTAGCCATGTGTTAAAAATTATTTTTTATTGAGCCCTTTCTTTGTACTGAGGTGCTAATAAATTACTGATTAAAATTAATTATCTTAGGAATTAATGAATTAATTAAAAACAATTTCATATTTGAAATCAGTATAAAAAGGTGAGCAACGGGATACAGTTTTATTAGGATTGGACTGAAAATAAGGAAAATAGGTCCAAGACCAGTGTCCCCTCTTACGCAGTGCATGATGAAATGGGCTTGATTCTTGTTTTCCAGTTACACCCACAGGGAACAGATACAGGTTCGGCTGCACTTCCTGTCCTGCATTTTCTCAGCGGGCGGATCTCCCGAAGATTTTGGTGAGTGAATTGTGGCAGCATCGGCCAAGTGGCACATAAATGCAATCAATCACACCATCTACCATAATTTCCAGCACTGAGTCGAGAGCAAGTGGACGTGCTCTGGTCGTGCCTGGCACTGGATCCAGAGTGTGGAGATGAGCTCTTCAGTTGGCTGCTCAGCCAAGTGCGGAGCAAGGAGCAGCACGCCCTCAGTCCTGACCTCTTTCGGCACCTGCTTCTGCACAAGGTAACTTCCTTGAATTTCTCAAATGTTGTTTATGTATCTTCAATGTTTCTCTATTGTTAGTTCATTGTAGTGGAAATTTTTTTGCTCGTTCACAGGCTTTTGAGGTGCCCTGAAATTATACTTTGGTGTAGTTTGTATACAAGTAAGGTGCTTTAGTCTGACATCTAAAAGCAATGCAAAAGAACATGATGAAGACACAGAAATAAGTAGGATGGACACTAATTTGCTACTTTATTTGAAAACAAGCCAACACTCCATGCATGCGTGCATCTGTGTTAGCACCAGGGGAACTACATATCAGCAGGTGAGCAAGATGCATCGCAGACAAAGCACAGGTCAATACCAGTAGTACGTGAAAAATTGTGCAATACGTGGGAAAAAACAAACCACATGGAAAGGAGGAAAAAAGAAAAGGAAAGAAAGGCTGTCTTGGCAGTAACGGGGAAAGATACAAACCTTACCTCATGTGGCGTTGCTTGCTTTCAGCTGCCCCAGCTTCCCGCTGCCTCGACCAGCATGACTGCGCTGCACCTGCTTCAGCAGTTGAGCGGCTCCAGTCGTGTGGCCCCCATGGATCCGGCCCTGCTGAGCCCACGGCCCTCCTCCTCGTCCAGCTCCCTGGAGCAGGACCACTGCGTGAGCTCCTCGCCACAGCTGGCCAGCGGCATCGACCAGCTCTGGGAGATCGCGCTCAGGGCCTCCAGCACAGATGTCAGCATGGCAGCCATCCAGTACCTCAACAGCTTCTACCTGCATGGTGAGCTCCTAAGTGGTTTAGGCGTCTGTGTGAGTTCCCATGTGGGGGAAATTTAATCTCCTATCTTGTGCAGAAAAGTTCTTGTGGTTATATTTAGGAAAGGTGCACGAAAGAAGCACTGCTTTTTATTCTTGTGGCTTTCCGTCTGCTTTATAGAGCACTTTACTTGTGTTGTATACTTTTCTCATGCGTGCAGCTTTCCGTTCAAACAGTAATCTTGATCGATTGTGGAGGTAGTAGCAGTGTTCAGATTGAACACATCTTGGCACAGTCCCACAGACGCGTTTTGTCAACTGTGTTTACTGTGTGCTAACAAGAAAGCGACGGGGAGGATAAAACGCAGCTGTAGAGTACTGCATCAAAGTAATAGTTTGCATGTTGCCAGACGTCTTTACAATAAAATTTGAGATAATAAAACATGACTACGACTACTTTTTACGTTTCCGTCAATTCGGTATTGTGTGCGTATTGTTAGGAGCGTCGAAGCAGAAATGCTCTAATGGTAAGGGGCTCCTTGGTATACCTCATAGTGGGATGCGGAGGTCCACTGCTACCGCGTCACACTTCGGACAAGTAGCAGCTTCGCCTGTGAGACTTCACCGCACAAATGCCATACGGCACGTGACGAGTGTGCAGTTTCGGCACACTGGAAAAATGGACGACCCACGCGAACAGAAGCGAGGGAAATGCCCTACGGTGCCGAAACAGCGAGAATAAAAAGGGGAAAGGATTGACCAGCGATGCGTCAGTCAGTGTCCGAAGCAGCGCACAACTAGTCTCGGTTGGCTGGCTGCTGCTGGTTAGTTGAATCACCACCTCTGTGGTCCGGTGCGAAGCTCAGAAAAAGTGAAATTGATACTATGCGGTCGGACTGTTTTCGGAGACGAGGCCGTCCATTCGTCGTCAGGTCTGCTATTGTGTGCACAAGCGATTCTGCAGCATGGAATTCAGGCTTGAGTAGGGTTGTTTGGGTGGTTGCTTGCCGTGCACTTCCGGAGTCTGTTCAAATTAACCAGTGTGAGGTCCATAATATTTGAATTGGCAAGCGCATGATGCCATAGACTAAGCGGGGTATTGGCTGGGACCTAGCCGGCCATCCATATTTCCGAATTAACGGGAGTTGAATTCACGAGGCTTTACTGTATTTGCATTTTGTGACAATTTTTGAATGCGTTAGATCTATGAAGAGTTTATGAGGCTTGCACTTATATTTATCACAGATAAAGAGAAAAATTTTGCTGAGGAAGTATGTATTATTGTCTTCACAGAACTACTGTGGTGCCTGGTACTAAACTGGCTTGCATCAACTGCAGTTCAATGTTGTGACATAAGCTGGGATCTTATACCGTTTATGTCACTCCTTCTTTCTGGTATCCTCAGCTTGTGAGGACTAACGGTTTTCTTGACCTCTCTTTAACTTGTAGCTCACCAGGGCACTCTTGAAAGGGAAGAGGAATTTGCACAAAGATGCATGCACAGCCTACGAACAGCTGCTGACAACCTCGCCGAGGTAAGTAAGGCCTTGTCAGCAAGCGTTACATCATTACTTCTATTGTTAGTGGCAGCATTCACTGTATTCGCTAGGTATCTGCACTGTCAGAAGGTCGGTTAACTACTTTTCCTGCCATCTTTTGCCACCTGTTCCACTGTGCCGTAGCTGATCTAACCCTCCTAATCTGCAGAAACCTGTCATGTTCTCACTAATTTGGGAGTCCTAAAAGAAAATTGTGCGTCACTCTTATTCATAAAAAGTACTGCACGTTGAAAGTAGGGCTAGCAGTTACCTGTCCCCTGAGCTCTCATCATCAGCTTGGGTAACAGGTAGCACTGATACAAAACTATATGAGCCCCCTTGATGACACACAAATATTGCTTGCCGAATGGCTGCCTTTGTGGAGTCTGATGACTTTTGTGCACTGTGTTGCCCTTACCGTTTGGCAGCACCCGCAGGAAGCTGAGGAGACAATCCTGACGGTGGTGCAGCGGGCGTTGCAGCTACTCAAGCTGCACCTGGAGGCTTTCCAGCGCCGCTACGCCTTCCACCTGCGCCGGTGGCAGCTGCGCGATGGCACAGGCCTCAGCCCCCATGGGGCTGCCTTGCAGGACCCCCGGGGGGTGGGAAACTGCCCCCTACGCATCATCTGCCAGCCAGCAGGTCTCTCGCACAAGGTGCGCCCTTTGTAGTAGCTTCACTACTGGCGTTGTAGACTGGTCTCCAAATGTTCCTTTGCTTGTGCGGGCGCACTCTGCTCAAGAGTGTTGCCTCACTGTGTGGGTGCCTTTCTGCAGACAACACTGGAGCTACAGAGCTGGGACCTGGTGGGCGACCTGCGTGCAGAGGTGGCCCACTGGTGGGAGAGTGTGCAGCCCCAGCTGCAGCCGCAGTCCCAGCCGGCCAGTGATGGGGGCCCTGCTGCCTGCTTGCGCATGATCACCCAGGGACAGGAGCTCACCACTGACCTGGACGAGAAGCCTCTGGCCGACTTAGGCTTCAAGGACCTACAGGTGGGCTCAGCTCACCTGTCTCAGTGCGACTCAGTGCGAGTGAGGCCGGCGCATTGGTGAAGATGAGCTTCAAAGCTGTTTTGTTAACTTTGCACTTTCAACCTCACATGCAGCCCACTCTGCCAAAATAGCATATATGTATTGGGTTTTTTAGAAACAGTTTGCGTCAATCCTTTTCAGATAGCTGCACCTCGGTGATTTGAACTTGAAGGGGAGCAAAAATTTGTTTGAATTTCGCGGAGTTAGAATAAAGACAAGCCTAATCAACAGATGTGGTAATGGCACGACTAAAGCATCTGTTTAAATAAACAAGAAGTTTTAATTATGCAAGGTCAGATTTGTGAGATTCCTTCTACTCTGTGAGTTCAAGGACAGCTTGGACTGCAGGTTGTGTGCTGATGTAATTGTCACGTTAGGATCTTGGCTTCTAGAGTGCCTGTGCCTGCCTCTTCTCGCCGAGCACTCTTTCTTTATTCTGGGAAGTTTTGTTTTTTGCTGTGTAACCTGCTCTGGTAAGCCAGCAACATTGGAGAAAGGGCTGTTCACATTTATAAATCTGCACAGTCAGAACAGTTTGTCTTTACTCCCTGGAACAATGTGCTTTTGGCTGTTTCCGTTCACTCTCTGTCTATATCTGTTTTACTGCCACAGCTGTTAAGGGCACGTTTCCCAGTTCTCCGGTGTTGGCGTATATGTTGGTGGCGTAACGTGAAGGAAAAAGAGGCCAAAAGGGGAGCGGCACTGTTCTGTGCACCGCATCATGGGTTTGTGGCACCCTCTTTGCGCAGCAGCAGCAAAATAATGCTCACGTCTTTCTTACCGCCGTTAACTGCTGTTGCAGTCTTGAGTTACATAGGCAGGGTAATTGTCGGCGAGTTTTCATCTTTTGCCTTGCTTGCCTGACCTGCACAAATCTCGCCCTTCTGCTGCCACAGATTGTGTTCGTGTCAGTGGGAGCTGCCCGGCAGCGGCGGCGAGCAGGGCCAGGCCTGCCCGAGCCCGCGAGTCTGCTTCCCTGCCCGCCCCGAGAGAGGCTACCAACCCTGGTGCTGCTGAGGCCCACCTACCTGGAGTGCCTCTTTTCACTCATGCAGCTTCTAGGCAACGTACGGACACGGAATCGGGCCGGGGTGAGCAATGCCACTGCTTTGTCTCTTCTTGCAAGCTTCGGTGACGGGGCGTGCCGCAGGGCTGGGAGTGGGGCTCGGAAGTCCACACCCATGCCATCCTTGTCAACTGCTACATTATCATGGAATCCAGGGTATCTCGAACTCTAGGGTTCTGGTGTGGCCCTGACTGTTTTGATAAAAAGGGCGATGCTCGTGCATCAGTTCCGATACTTCCTCATATATTTATTTGTTATCAATACTGCCAATCCCTGTTTCAGGGATTTTTACAGGAGTGGGTGAGAGCAAGTGGTCTTAGTTGGCCTGTAGATCCTCGTCCAGCCTGTCATTTTTCATTTTCCGTTGTTTCAGTATTGATGTGGTGTTGGTTTCTTGTAGGAGATGGTGCTTCACACGAAAGCCCAGGTGTTGTCACGGCGAGTCTGGGAAATACTCACCATGCTTCCGACATCACCGGCAGTGCTTCGTCAATTTGTACAGGTTGCTCAGGTGAGTGCAAGGTGACCATTCGGCTCCCACAGCATCTGAAATCATCAGAATGGCGAAAATATTTTGTTGCCTTGCAAGTTCTGCCACTGCAGTTTTCACAAATTGTGTCATGAGGAACTACAGCCATGTATTGTTTCTAATGCTTGTTTTTCATCATCTTTGGCATATGGAAAAGTGACTTCAAATCCAAACTGCTGATCTGTCTGGTGGAATTAAAAAGCTGCTGGAGTTTCCAGAATTTCTTCACTCACACGCAGTTCTCGGGAGTGGACCTATAATGGTCGAACTGATCGCAGCACTTAGCTATGAGAACTGAATGTGTAGTGGAAATCTTGGCTTCGTTATTGCGGAATGTTCTGACAGTGGCACCATTGAGATGTGTCACTAAGCACACCACTGGATCTCATGAAAGCATGTCCAGTTGAGTGGTTCCATTTGGCTTCCAGACAAAGCACATGTCCCAGCTTTTTCTTTCTTTGTGCTTGCCACTCTCTACCTGCACAGTACAATGTTAAAATAAATATCTGAGGAAGCGTGCTTAAGTGGCCATTTAACCGGCTGGCCGGATGCAAGCTGTCATCTCTCTCTCCTTCATGTGTTGCTGTTCCAGGAACCGGAGGGTGCGGCAGTGGCGCTTCAAACTCTGCTCAACCCCGAGGAACCTCAGAAGCTGATGTACTCTCTCCAGATCGTGGAGTCCCTACGTCAGCGTGGGTCTCGCGCCCACATTGTTCAACCCAAGGAAAGCGATGTGAGTCATAGGGCACCTATCTGGTGCTCTGAATATGCACACTACAGGCAGAACCAAGCATTCTAGGTTTTCAGAGCAAGTGGTGTTTGTAGGGGTGAAATATTGACAGGTGGAAAGTTGAACATTCCAGCCAAAAAATAGTTGCAATTATCGTTGCAGTATTGGCTTTGAAATTTTTTAAAGGAAATTGTTGTTCACTTCACATTCACTTCGAAACAAAAACCATTATTCGCACAGGCCTGATCTGCGTACATCTTTGGGCAGCGGGTAGCATTCGTTTTCTATTTTCTCAGGTGGACATGCATTCCCAGAATAATGGACCATGCTGCTCAACTACCAACGAGATAGGGGACGATACGAAGGACATGGTCTTCTCAGTTCCGCTGGGCCCGACGTGGGCTGAAAAGGTAATGTGCACGCTCTTGTGACTGGGGGTGCATGAGATTTCTCATAGGCAGTAGCTTAGGTAGGCATAACTAGGCTCCTTTCTTTATGTAGAAGCATTATGATGCGAATCTCACGTGGTCACGAAAATATATTTAGCATACAAACGAGCTAAATCCATCAGCAGAAGCACTGGAAATGCATGCATGCAGATCTGTTCATGGCTGACGGGTTTTATCGTATTTAATCGCATAATGAAGCCACTCGCATAACGAAAACCCACCTGCCACTTTTGTCATGCATTTGCTTCTTTTTTAAAGCATTTGTTTTTCATAGCACACTGCTCAGCTTCGCCCCATCTGCAGTACACACCTTGGCAGCGTGTCGAGGTGATGTGCACCGTTAACATCGTGGCATGTTTATCTTTTGAGGGGCGCTCCTTTGGGGTGGCGCATTTGTAGAACTCGCTGGTGTGCCAAGGCACTATGCGCTCTTGACCGGAGCACCGGCAGCTGTGGCTTGCTCAGTGCACTGCTGTGCACCTGGCTTTGTTGGTGCATGCTTTGAAAGCCGGCAAGCGCTAAAGCATCGGAGAGGAGTGTAGCAGTTCAAACCAGACCGCTATAAAACATGCTATGAAGGAAGCAAGAGCTTCAGACCTCCAAGCGATTTGGTGAGCTTCAGATCGAGAGCGAAAATGCCTTACCCTTCTTACACCACAGCTAATACTTAACATTCGCATTATGCACTCTTATATCTTGCGAGGTTTTTTATCCCCATGTAAAAAACGCATACCTGATCTTCAGGGCCGGTGTTCTGCCATTGCGGCGCATTTAGAACATTCTTATTCTACAATAGTGAACGATCGTGACAGTTGCAAAACCTTGCAAATTCTAGAGAACGGTGATTTTACTGTAAGGAAAAAAATGTATATGAAAATGTATAGGAAAATGTTTTTTTTTTTCACGTTCGCTTCCCGGCTGCTGCGTTTCCCGGCTGGTACCGTACGCTTATTTCCCATGGTCCTGTGAAATACCTAACAGTGGGGTTCTACTGTATGTCGACGATGTACGGGCCGCTTGTCGCCGTTCACTGCTCGTGGTGCGTATCACGCGCCTGATCGTGGCGTCAGCGATGTACAGGCAGCAAGTGTTTTGTGCTCTAGGGTGCGGTCATGGCCTGTGCATTCGTATCATCCACAGTGGGGCATGGAGTAGTTAGTAACATCTGAATTTCTGCCCATTGCACACAGTGCAGTCTGACCAGGGCATTTTATTAATGCGTATCATCCCAAAATTCGTATCAACTGGGATCGTGTCATCGAGATTAATAACTCCTTTCCACGGCCTACTTCATATGTGCGAGGAGGTAGTGGTGGAGCCTCCTCACAAGGGGCGATGTCCACGTAAGGAGGCAGCATGAATGATACTGCGAGGGCCGTTACCATTTTGGAGCGGTCCTGCTTTGACACTTCTGACATTGTGCGTGCAATAAAGCACTGACAAAACTGTGAAAATAGTCACCGCTGAAGAAGTTCTTTGTCAAAAGCAGTCCATCATTGCCTAGTCTTTCACCAAATGAATTTACGGTGAGGCAAACTTTGTTTGACAGCTTTTGTTTTGGGGTCGTGCGATAATTTAAGTTTTTGTTTAATTTGAAAGCTTCTTTTCGACACCTTAAAGTCCAAATTGACGAGCTGTTACTCTGTGTAGGTTAAGCAGCATATTTTTGTCCTGGCAGTGTGGAAGCGGTTTGCAGTGCAGGTTTTATATGGTTTGTTTTGGTGGTTAGCTGCTAACTCTAATGTGTTGCGCTGCTTGCTTCCAGTTTGTGGAGTGCGGTGGTCTGCGGCATCTCTTCGACATCTTCAGCTCAGGTGTGCTGCACCCTCACGAAGGCGAGGAGTGGAATGAGGCAAGTGTCTGCTCATGCACCAATTGAGGAACGGGGGGGGGGGGGGGGGGGTGATGTAGATTTCAGAAGGGAAATGGTTCGTCACCTGTGTTTCATTTAGACATATTAATTTTACCTCAAGATCAATTTAAATTGAATAGTTTTAAATATTGGCAACTACAACAGTCAGATTACCATTAAATTTGAATACTTAAAACTGCACATGGCGTGCTCAAAACAAATGTAAAAAACATGCATCACTAAACGCAGCTAGTCATTTTCTTCTTCTTAGCAGCATATTCAGTAGATCAATGGCTTTAATCAATGGTCATGAGCCGAAATCATTGAAAGCATGAAGAATAACCTAGCTATAAAAGAAAACTGAGAAAGTGTATGTGCCGTGGGTCGCCGTCAAGCAACCTGCCTTTACGCTACCGTCCTCCTCCGGTTTCCTCCTCGCATTCGGTTACGCCGACGGTGAGGCACGCCGATCAACCCGGGAACGGGCGCCGCCCAAGAGCTGCGCTTTAAAAAGAAGCACCGTATGGCTAACACGAATGACAGGAAAAGAGACCTAACCCAACACAGACTGCACAACGCATTTCAGAAATGCTGAAGTATTATCGGTTGTGTGATTCTTTTGGTGCTTTTTTTTCTTTGCCCTACTCTCAGTTGTATGTATAGTGTTTTTCAACTATTTCCACTTGCATTCCATGTTTAATATTAACTGTCTTGTTTCTTTTCTCTTGCTTTTGTGCAGTGGGCAGAAGACTGCCTTGCCTGCTTGCTGAGGGTCATGTACCAGCTCAGTGTTGAAGGCGGAGGTGTCGACATGATGTCCGAGGCCTGCCAAGACTCCCTTTCCGTTGACGCCATCTTGGAGCAGCCGCGAAAGAAGGCCAAACGTCAGCGCCGTTCCAACCCAGATCGAATGTTCGTTCCGAGGCTAGGGCCGGTGAGTCTGCCGACATTGCAAGAATGTCATGTCCTCCAGCTTTTAACTGATGTTGATGTTTAACTCAAGTTTCTGCTCCACTTGACTTGTCTTGGTTGTTTGCCGACAGGTACTGCTTCAAATGCTGTCGAGCTCCGAAACCCTGAGCCTTAGTCGGCTGCTTCAAGGTGCACTTGGGGAGGGTGCCCTCTTGCGAGATCCCCATGAACTACGCACTGGCTTCTGGGGTAGGCCTCAGGTGAGTTGGATGGGAGCAGTCATTGCAGCTGTCTTATAATTGACCTGTGGAAGGATTGTGGCGAAAGAGCGGCTCGTACAAAGCTTTATCGTTCTTTTGAAATTCAGTTGATCCATCAACCCAAGCAACCAACCAGACCAATCAAGACCAGCCATGCAACCAACCATCCAAATGAGCCATTTAGACAACTCAAACTGAACAATATACCAGACCAGCCACTGAAATGGGGCTGACGTTAACCAACCTAAAAACCAGACCACCAATTGTATAGTATATGTTTATTTCCACTTCAGGTAATACACCACTGAAATGAAAAGCTCCACTAAGCTTGACTGAGCTTTTGAGCCTTAACTCCAATTTGATGATGTCAAGTCATGTTCAGTCACATGCATATCTGGCAGCTGAGCATGCCTTTTTCACTGCTGCTCCGTCCCTGTGAGGAGTGCAGGAAACCATGTCCTGTGGCGATCAAAGTTCTTTTTGCATCTGAAAATTGAGAGAGCGTGGGAAACCTCTGCAGGTGGTGCAGTGTGTAATGCGTCTCCTGGCCTCATGGGCTCACTCGCGGCCTCCACCACCGGGCCCCCCGCTGCTCCTGCAACCACCGCCGGGTCAAGGCCTGGACAACTGGCTGCGGCGGATTGTGCTCGACGATCCTGACGTGGGTGCACTCAAAATGCCTTGCTAGCTCAACCTGTGCTCTTTGATGGCTTGCGGCTTTCCTGGAGGTAGTCTTACGTGAGGCTTCAGTTTGAAAGGAATGTCCCATTTAAAGGAATGTTTGAAGTAATGTGACTCTCCATGGAAGATTTCATGGGCTGTAATTGTCGCTGTCCTCTCGTAGCAGATGCTTGTTAGGAGCTCCTTTCCTAATGAAATGGGGGAGTTTTCATTCAGAGGGCTGTCTCATGAATGCCACCGTTTCCTATCATTCTTTTCTTTTGTGCTCCATCCCACTACTACTTGCAGCTTAGTTAATTCTACAGGCTCGAGGTGATGACTTTAAAATTTGTAGGGTTGGCGTCAGCTTTGAGTGGCTGAGAATAGCACAGTTGCAGAAGCCATTTTCTCGTGCTCCTAGCTCTCGCTCCACGGCTAGAATTAGTGGTGGGTAGTATAGGTGGCCATCACATTGCTGTCTTCATCCAAAACATTATACAATGAATTGT
Organism: Amblyomma americanum; assembly: GCF_052857255.1. NCBI lineage: Eukaryota > Metazoa > Arthropoda > Arachnida > Ixodida > Ixodidae > Amblyomma > Amblyomma americanum. Next base: position 187,519,598 of record NC_135501.1, on the reverse strand, counting down.
TTCATTCGGGATGCCTTCCCCATCTTCAATTTTCATGTGTTGATGTTGGGGATGTTTTGGGGCCGTATAGGCCTTCTAAGTGTATCAGGTACTCGGATCACTTGATGATCTGTGCTAACAGTGTCTTGATCGGTGGTCTTCGCAGCCTGCTGTGCGGCGCGAGGCTTGCACCGGTCTGTACCGGCTGTGTCTTGGAGTCGACGCTGATGGCCGTGGAGGCCAGACCTACATTGGACCATTGCTGGCTAGTCTGTTGGACTTCCTCTCAGCTGCGCAGAGCATGCAGCCTTTGCATCTGGATGTGAGTCTTTGAGACTTTTACAGTGGAGCTCTTAAAGAGACCCTGAAAAACGGTTCAGTAAGTGGCTACCAAATGCATGTACTATTATGTAGAGTAAATGCCGCTGAGTGTGCATACCATGTACAAGTTCTCAATGGTGAGCCGATAATTTGCAAATAATTTTGAAAAATTCCTGCTTTCTCACCTTACGGCATCCTGATGTGTTGGGGTTTCGTGGGAAACCTCACGCAACGGGTCATGCAGCGCTTATGACGTCAGCAGTATAGGGCCGTTATTGGCCCGTCAAAAACCTGAGCGAAGGCAGGGTGCGTGGTTGGCCAGAGACTGTGGCGCGTCTCCCTTTCCACACTCTCCTGTATTGCCTAGTCGTGGCAGGAGAACGAGCGGCAAAAAAATTAGCAACCGAGCTGGGTTGGCTGGTTGACGCGTTCACGGGCGGAGTGCGGTCCCTGTCTGTAATTGTTTTTTTTTTCTTTCCTAGTCTGATGCATGAGTTGAGGGGGAAAATGCGGAGGTTGTTTTTAATCTCGTGATATCTCTGGTGCTACATATGCCGTATCAAACATTTGCATGAGGATAGTATCTTTCAGTATTTCAACTTTTTTTTACCCTTGATGGAGACCGTTTCAGGGGCCCTTTAGTGCCTTGTTTGCCGGTTAAGCATCGATGTTGTTAGCATTGTAACCAGATCACATGGCTAGCCTGAGTGCTTATTACCGCCCGCTTCATCTTTGCAGCTCAGAGCAAAGGCTATGCGCAGTACTCATAATGCTCTGCATAGGAAAACAGTATGACAGATTACAGAAGCGTTCCTAAGCGTTCTTCTCACGGATCTGGTCACATGGCAACCATTTGTCAATCTGAAGAATGTTCCTCAAAAAGGAGACATGCTTAAAACGTTGATAAAAAACGAATAAATAAAAAAGTTCAGCGAGAAAATATGTGCAGTATCTCAATAAAATGTCTCTGATGCTTCCGTTGACATTTAAAAAAATCTGCTAAACTACTTCATTCAGTCGCAGAGAGCATTGTGAAACTTGTCTGAAATGATTAATAGCTTTCCATCAGTCTGTTGGTGACATGGGAATAACCGGTGTGATACCAGGCCAACAGTTTTAGGGACAGGGACGGCCTGAGTGTATGTTACTGGTTCATTACTTCACTTATCACATGCAAGCAGAATGTGGAGAAATTGAATTCATGATTGCCTGGTTTCATTGTAGTCACCGCTTTTATTTCTACAGGAGGGTGAAAAAGAACCGTATGGACCTGGTTGTCGAGACTACTTTTTCTTGGTGTGCCAACTTGTAGATAATTTAGAAGATGAAGTCTCACCTGACCAGGTAAGTTTTCTAATTATCGCTTTGAGACTTCTGTGTTAAAACTTGGGTTGGAGCCAAGATGGAGGCAAATCACTTAAATCTATTTTGGCCATTTTTGCATCAAGTTTGATGTACATTATTAAATTATTGTGCTGATGTCCGTATAAAAGTCAGTTTCTGGGTGCAGTATCTGATACGTTGATACGTTCTATTGCAGTCTGATACGTTGATACGTTCTATTGATATCTGATACGTTCTATTGCAGTATCTGATACGCTTTTATTGTAGAAGTGAACAACCTGACAAAGTTTGCCCAGTTTTATGCTTTTTCTTGAAAAATTTTTAATGGATTTTTAATGCATTATGTTCACAAGAAATCTACTGAACACAGTTAAGCCGTTAAGTTTGGCCATGAGTTGTCAACAGTCCTTAAGAAAGGAAAACAAATTCTCTGCATTATGTGTCCATTTCTACAGAAACAGGAGGTGTGTGAATATTGCAGCAATAGAAATAAAATTGGGGACCTTTGTAACTCCAAAATGTCTCAAGAGCTCATGCAAGGCTAGTTATTCATGCCATGCTGATTGTTCAAAACATGAAGCCTCTGATAATCTGCCATGGTGTAATCGCCGAGATTCTTGTACTAGTTACCTATTAGCACTGTGTGTGTGTGTGGCATGCACACACACACGTACGTACATACGTACTAGGCTACTTTGTTGCAGTACCTCACAACTGCCAAGGTTAATTTTCAGTTGGTTGGTGGCCAAAGTCGACCTTTTCAGTGAATTTGGCTTTTGTGAGGACTCAAAAGGGAAACCGTAACATGTGCTGCCCATCCCCCGTTTACTCGACAGAAACCTCTTGTTGACTTGGACAGCCTGGCATCCCGCGTGGCTGAAGCCATCTTCAGCAGGGACGTGCGGGAAGTCTCACTGCAGGGTTCTCAAGATGACGACGGCCTGTACGGTCTGCTGTCTTTGGCCACGGCTGTAGCCAAGCACAACCCTCCATTCAAGTTTAGCAAACAGGGCCAAGTAAGCCATTTACCTATTTCTCATCACTTTTGCTGCCTCATCTATCAGCTTTATTTTTCTTTCCCCTTTGAACTAACGGCAGTTTTGGTCAGATGTTTAGAAGAATCCCCCAAGGTGGAGTAAATCTGTAATAAGGGAGCAAATTACTCACTGACATCCACCCAAACACAGCCAACGGCGCAGCCCAGGACCAGGACGAATTTTTCTTCAACTACGAAGTTTCTGTGGAAGCTGTATAGCTTTCCTTTGTAGCCGTTGTGTGCGTTTGGGTGGATGCCAATGAGTAATTTGCTTCCTTATAACAGCAGTTTTACAACCTTTTGCTCTTGCTGATTATTTGAAGCAACTCAGGTTAACTTTCGCTCCAGCCAATTTCAGTTACAATTAGTAAATGTTTTCTGCTGTTCGAAAAGGCACTTTTTTTTTTTCATTATTCATTTGGTACACGAGTCAGAGGTAAACATGTGCATGCGAAGTAAGAATGGATGCTTTTTAGCTCATCAGTAGACTTCACAATAATGTCAGGGGTTGCCATTGTGTTCAACACTGGACTATGGGAGCAGCTGTCAATGCTTGCGATTAGAGCCGGGGAGACTTGAAATACGGAGCTCCCATAAGCTCTCCCTGCAGTCTAGATAGCGGGTACCTGGAGAGCCGAGGAGAGCTATACGCGAGCTGAGGAGTGTGCTGCCCATTCGCTACTGGCAGCTGCAGCGCTTGCTTGCTCCCTTGCTGCAGGAGTTTGCCCTGGGCATAATGGGCTGCCTGTTTCATGTGAGCAGCCAGGGTGGGATGAGACGCCTGCTTCCGAAGTGCAAGTCATCTGGCGTGCGGGCCGCAGCGTATGACCTGCTCTTGGAGCTGGTGCGGGGCTCCGAGGACAACTTCCGGCTGATTCACGCACGCCTCCTCCAGCAGCACTGCCCAAGTGAGGGAATGACCAGGATACGCAAGGGTCGCTTTCGCCGGCACGGTACAAGAAAAAAACAACCTATTTTTCAAGAATGTGCATTCATTTATAACACGAAGGGGACATCTCACTTTTGGTATCAAAGAAAAAAAATAACCTTGCATTACTTCTCAGTAAATATGGTATGTTGCATAACCAATTGTAGCGCCGCGTCCACAAACGTGGCTGAAACTTCTCAATTTTTTTTTTAAAGCGTTTAGCGCTGTCTTCACAAATTCAGTGATGACAGCTACATCTGGAATCCCTGCTGGACAGAATGGTGCGGCCGTTTCGTGCCTAGAAAAAAAAGGGTCGCTTTCCAAAAACAAAAAATAAAGGTGGGCATCACGAGGTCACGGTGGCTGTCTGGTGCTGCAACTTTTTTCTTCTCTCTTGTGGTGAAATGTTTTACTAAAGGATACTGTAGCTGAGCTCTCATTGTGGAAGCAACTTCAGATGATAAAGAATAATTAATTGGGGCATAACTGTCAATTGGGGCATAACTGTCTTTTTGAACATTAGGGCTGCAATTCCGCGAGCATGGAAGTGTGTGTGCCGTGTGTTAATTCTTAAAGTATTTTACCCATCGTTGTTGTTTTGGTGTAATAGGGGGCTCCAAATATTCTCTCAGATTTTCACATTTTTCTTGATAGTAGAGCATAATGCGTGTCTGTAAGGGATAGGATACCATTTCAGGACCCATAGAGCTTCTTAAGCTGTGCTTTGCTCCAGCTATGATGGCAAAATGTAATACCATGTGTGCTTTAAATGCTTAAACAAGCTTCAGGATGCTATGAAAGTGTTCACAGTCAAAGTTTGGGTCATAAGAATGGTGACAAGCGAGTCTTCATTGTTGTCGTTCCTGCCACCGAGTGGTTCCGCTATCACGCAGCCTAGTGTACTTCTGCTCTGTGCATGTTGCTAGATGAGATGATGATGATGATGGCATTGTAATAATGGTGTGCTTGTGTCGGCACACAGAGTCGCACAGCCCCTACCCCTGGGACTACTGGCCGCACGAAGATGGCCGCTCCGAGTGCGGCTACGTGGGTCTGACCAATCTGGGGGCCACCTGCTACCTGGCATCCTGCATGCAGCACCTGTTCATGCTGCCGCAGGCACGCGCATCCATCCTTTCCGCACAGGTGAGGAGAAGTGTCTTTGGCGCTGGCCTTATGTGTTTGAGCAGTGCGTGGCAGTAGTAAAATAGAGAAGGGAGCGCTGTTAGGCACCGTGTGACCAAATTAGATGTGAATGTGGTAAGTGGGAGCATTTTGGGCTGTCGAACGAAATCTATGCCTGCCTCTCCTCTTCTGCTGACTAACTGCACTGTTTGGCCAGCTTGGTCGCTTGGTAAGGCGGCAGTGGTAATTTCTCTGAGCTGCAGGGGAGGGTGCCCAGGAGCTCTTGCATTCCCTCATGGGATACGACCAGTGCATCTGGAACTGAGAGTGCGTGGACAAAGGTGGTGGAAGGAAGGAAGATGAGCCGCTTTGCAATGAGTGTCTGCGTTTTGTGACGCCACTTGTGTTGACATGTTCTGGTGGCTCCGCCTTTCTGCAGCCTGGTATTACTCCATTTCACTCTGGTGCAGTCAGGAGTAGGCTGACTTGTAGTTCACTAATTTGGCATGGCTCTTGCATTTGGAGTGTTTGTTCAGCTCGACTGACTACCTTACTTTTAAGAGCTGTGGCGCTTGTGCTTGTCTGCTGGGCAGTGTGAAAATGGAGGAGGAGTGACTTTAGGCAGAGGGAGCATTTTGGACAAGCTCTGAATGTCTTTACCAGTCTCAGCAAGACATGTAGTGAAAAACATGGAGTCTTGGAATGAACATGCATTGCTAACAATGCAAAGTAACTTTTTTTATATGCATAAAAAACATTCAGGACAGCTCTGGCATGCAGCTTTTTTGCAGCTGCTGCTGCTTTTTTCGTTCTTGAATTTGTCTGGGCCATACTGTATTGTGTTGCTTTCAACTCTTTTGTTTTTTTCAGTTCGTAAGGCTGCGTCGTTACTGCATACACAATTTGCTCGTTGCGTTGATTTAACTTGTGTATTCCCTTTCTTTACAGACCATTGCAGAAGGAAAACACTGCCAAACATTAAGAGAACTGCAGAGAATGTTCGCCTATCTCCTGGTGAGTCCTGAAACATGATTTCGATCTGTTATCAAGTAGTAGCAGTATAGATGTAGATAACCCTTGCCTGTAAGGGAGAACGGGGGGTGGGGGGGGAGGTGCAAGGGGGGGGGGGGGGGGATATGCCAGCGTACAGCTCTGTGATCGCTTCTGGACAATCAGCCATTCTGCATGAGAGATGTAATGGTGTTTGGTGTAGAAAACCATTTGTGAGCAGTTTGCGCTAGTATTGACAGGCCTGTGCTCTGTGTACTTGCAGGAAAGTGAACGGAAAGCCTACAACCCACGAAGCTTTTGCAAGGCTTATACAATGGACCATCAGCCCCTCAACACCGGGGAGCAGAAAGACATGGTGGAGTTCTTCACAGACCTGATTAGCAAGCTTGAAGAGATGACTCCACAACTGGTCTGTACTAGTGTGCCTCTTCTGTTATTAAGTTTTTTGTTACAATGCAAATAAATGTTGTTGGGTAGGAAAGTTGACCATCATACTCTCTTATAAAGGGTTTGTTTACATGCTTTGTATAACAGCTGGTGTGTTTAGATGTTATCACAGAATGCAGGAAATATTGCTTCCTGATTGGTCATGCAAACAATTGGCTGACTATCTGTCAGACATTTAAAGTTTTAAATGAAAATTAAGCATTGCTCACGGTTTTTAAAACTGGTTACACCAGTTTTGAAGAACATTGATAGGCTGCTTGTTAGTCTGAGGAAATTAATTGCTTTGCAAAATGTTGGCGCCACGATATTAAATTGGTTGCATGTTTCTTGCAGAAGGAATTGGTGAAGCACCTTTTCTGTGGAGTGCTGTCCAACAATGTCGTGTCTCTGGACTGCAACCACATCAGTCGAACACTGGAAGAATTCTATACTTTGCGATGCCAAGTGGCTGACATGCGAAATCTTTACGTAAGTGATACTGGGGAGGTGCTTTGCGAATGTGTAGAAAAAATGCATGATTTATTGATGCTCAAGAACTAAGATCTACAGGAAAAAAAAGACTCAAGAATCAGATAGGCTAAGTTGTGTGTTAAACTATCATACGTCTTGTTCTACACAACCATCTAGTCTTTTTGTAGCTTTGCAACTCTAGTTTGTGCCAGTGAGAATCATTAGTCTGTTGGGTTATTGCATGAACAAGGGAACGGGACAGAGGCAAGGGAGTTTGGCCTAATGAACCAAATCTGCAGTCTCCCTTGGCATTCCTTGCTTGAAAACCCGAGTTCAGGACAAAGCTGCTTTCTTTTTTTCTATTATGCATGCCACTGGAAGCTCTATTCTGTACTTTGCAGCATTGCCTGTTGATGGCACTATCGAGACAGAAAATCTTTTTTTTTTTATTTGCAGGAGTCCATGAATGAACTGACAGTGAAGGACACTCTGGAGGGAGACAACATGTACACTTGCTCCCAGTGTGGGAAAAAAGTCCGGGCTGAGAAAAGGTGTGTGCCCTTTTCCCTTCTTCCCCCCCCCCCCCCCCTCCCCCTCCCCCTCTCTTATACTGTAGCCTGTGACTCAAGGAGCTGACACTGTCGTGGACATTCACATTCTCTAATGACTTGTAGCAAAAAATAGATCTGCATTTAATATCTGCAAAGCAAGCTTTGAGGTGATTGCCTTGCATTATTGAATGCTTAGCAGTATGTGTGCCCTGTTCTGTTACTTTTTTTTCTTGTGACCATATGTTTAGTGCATTGTGAGCCTTCAGAACGTACCCAAGGGTGGATTTAATGGGTGGTAGCCTTTTTCCGAGTGGGAAATTTACTTTGGGAAAGCCCTATTTGTCCCCAGTTTTGGTCCCCTACACGCCCTCTTGTTTTTCTGACAGCATCTCCTTAATTTGTAACAATTTTTTATTTATGACAGGGAATTTTTGTCATCTTTGTCATGAACGTTGGACTCATAAATGTTGCAGTAGGATCTTGATGATGCGAACCTCGAATGGCCAATAAATATACCATCCGAAACGGGCAAAATCCGTTACAGAAGCACGGGAAAGTTATTCACGCAGATCTGTTTGACTGACGGGATTTATTTACAGCTGCGTGGCCACAACTCGCTACTCGCGGAGCAGTCGTGGAGTCGGCGTGTGTGGGCCGCGCTTAGTGCTTGAGGGTGCAGTCACGGCTTGCGTGTTCGTATCATCTGTAGTGGCGCGGGAGAGTGTTCGGAACATCTGAAATCCTGCACATTGTACACAGTGCACATTGGCCAGGGAATCTGACGAATTCGCATCATCCCAAAATTTGTTTCAACGAGGTTTGTAACATCGAGATTTATACTGTAATGTAATGTGAAGTGAGAAGTGCTATACAGCTTGTGGAGCAGGCACCACAAAGACCAATGCCAGCAGTCACTTGTACCATATTACGTTCTCCGACTTCATTGCTTTCGATGCTGTCTTTTGGGTACCTTGTTCCAAAAAATCAAGGTACCCACGTATCCACTGCATCTTTTGCTAAAAAATGTTCCTTAAAAAAAGAAATATTCTGTGGTTGCTCCGCACCAGGACAATATAAATGCAAACTAAAATCTTCGAGCACTAGGAAAGCAGCTGCTCAGACACTGTGCCAAGAAATGCTAATCGAGATTTTTATGAAGTGAAAGTGTTTGTGCAAACATGTACCTCACTCAACAGGCATATTTTTCAAAAGTAGGTTGTCTGGATGGTATGTTTTCCTGGATATGTTTACTGCTGCATTTTTAAAAAAGTCTTATGAACTGGATTTTACTGTACTCTTTTTTTTTTTTTATCAGTGAGCACCTACTAATCACCTTCATAATATTTCAGACTGTCTCGGAAGTATATTGTTTGGTTGCGGTGTTGTGCATTCATCTCTTGCGGTTTTTCCCGTGCAGGGCGTGCATACAGCGGCTTCCACGCATCCTGTGCTTCAACACCATGCGCTACACCTTCAACATGGTGACCATGATGAAGGAGAAGGTCAACACACACTTCTCCTTTCCCCTGCGGCTGGACATGTCCAGCTACATGGAGAGCAACCTGCTTCCCAGCCAGGCGCGGCAAGGTGCGTACCCCAAGTGTGGTTTTGCTGATAGCCTTTTCTGCAGGTCATTTGAGCATGGTCTAGATGGGTGCAACTTCGGTGAACGACCTAACTTTACTAGTATGGAATGGTATAGGGAAGGCCGTTGCATAAGCATGCTGTACATGAAGTCAGTGATGTTACAAGTTACGTGTGCTCTAATGCGCACCATCACTATGCAGTGTTTAAGGCCCTGTTTGGCATGAATCAATGACATTGTCGTTTGTATGCCTTTGCTCACAGACAACAATGGAGAAGTGAAGGCAGAAGCACAGGAGGAAGATGCGGGAAGCTACGAGTACGACCTGATTGGTGTGACTGTTCACACGGGCACGGCAGATGGTGGCCACTACTACAGCTTCATTAGAGAACGGCAAAACCCGGGCAAGGACAAGTGGTGAGTTTAAACAGTAGCTCTTCAGGTGGTGTAGTTTATTTGTGCCTGTAACGCTTAGCGGTATGTGTACGCTGTTCTATTATTTTTTTTCTTGTGACCATATGTTTTGTGCATTGTGACAGTGGTTGCCTTCATAACGTACAACCCAAGGGTGGATTTAATGGGTGGTAGCCTTTTCCCGAGTGGAAAATTTAGTTTGGGAAAGTCACATTGGTTCCCAGTTTTGGTCCCCTACACCCCCTCTTGTTTTTCTGGTGGCATCTCCTTAATTTGTAACAATTTTTTTTTATCCACGACAGGGAATTTTCGTCATCTTTGTCATGAACGTTGGAGTCATAAATGTTGCTAGTCCTATGCTACACATCAACGACACAAATAAAAACTTCTTAATGAATACCACGTCGTTAACCTGAACCCTGCCCCCTATAGAAATGTAAACCCTAGTGTACTTGGATGAGCCAGGCTCATTGTAAGCCGACTGTCATTTCTGCTCATGCCTCGTGACGAGTGCAGCTTGTCATGTGTTTTCTGGCACTCTTTGTCCAGTTGAAGGCAAGTAGGGATCGTCCAAAAGATTTTTTTAGTTCGCCGACATATGTCAGCATGGGTACTAATTATTGGTGCCATTTATTTGTACCATTTTTGGTACCATTGGAATCATATTGGTTCCATGGTACTAAAGCAGTGTGTTCATTTTGTCATCATGTTAGGCTTTTTGTCCCTTTCACTTATGCACTGTGCCCTCTCAAACGCATTCATCTCCAGGTTCCTGTTCAACGATGCGGAAGTGAAGCCCTTTGACCCCTCGCACATTGCGGCCGAATGCTTTGGAGGAGAGATGACGGTGAGCAGCACACTTTCGAGAGGGCCAGAGAAAAGGCCCAAGCTTTTAGCATTTCAAAATAATAATAAGAATGCACATACTATATTTAGTTGCGCTCAGCTGCTCATTTTCGAGAAACTTTGACTGATGGATGCATCAATGCCTCTTTTACTCTCAGAGCAAGACCTATGACTCCGTCACCGACAAGTTCATGGATTTTTCCTTTGAAAAGGTCTGTGTCTATGTTTGTGTTTGCTTTTCGTCGCAGGAATATTTTGTGGTACTGTTTTGTCTTCTGAAGATGATGAATTTTTAAAGGAACAGATTTACAGTGTACTTTTTTTATGAGGGAGGCATAAGTGCAAAATGTGTTTAAAAAGTTCAGAAATTGATCATTGCGGCGAACATTGATGGCAAAGCATTTTTGAATCAGTTGCCTTGGTGGCCGAATTTTTCATCTAAGTAGGGTTTGCCTTTGTAAGCATTTCTAGATGCTTGCGATTAACGAAGGCGCTGTGATAGCTACCGTATATTGCCGCATATAAGGTGAACTTTTGTTTACAAAAACAACCGTCTAAAATTGGGGAGGGGTTGCGGTGGGTTGACCTATATGCTGAGTACCTATTTGCGGGGTCTTAATAGTTTCAACCAAACTGCCAGTATATATATGGGCCTCATGCCGGTGCCCGGTGCCCGTTTCCGACAGGATCTGCAGTGCAGTCCACTTTTAACGATATTGAGAGAACCGGAAAATTCGATCTATTATTGTTATATCTGGACCGACAAAAAAAAATGCACACACATTCTCCTGTGCATGTACCCACTGCCACCGGCGCTTCTGTCATTGTGTCAGGGGCGCACAGTGTTTTGGTGCTTAACCAAGTTCACCAAGCAAGCTGCCCCTGCTGGAGCTCCCATCAAAAGATAAACATGCTGTTATGTCATGGAGGCACAGAATCTTGCCAGGCTGCCAAGGTTTGTGCTGAGGACAGCATGAAATGGAGGAACGAGCTAAGAAAAGCAGTGGCGGCCAAGCAAGCTCTTCCCTCCTCCCTCCAGCAATTGGGACGATGCTAGTGCTTGATTCGATAAGGCCGCATGCATTGCCCGCTCACAGATTTTTCAGAGCCGGTCGGTCTGTGGCACTTACGACAAATGAATACCTTCTGGGTAGCCAATATTCTATCTTTGTATTTGTTATTTCACTGTTAATTATATCATATGCATAGTTTATTTTTACATAGTGGCAGTGGGACATTTGGTAAATCTAAAGAATTTGATCATTATAAGCGACATATCGTTATATCTGGTATTGTTATAAGTGGATTGCACTGTACGGAGCTTCATGTGTCAAGGAAAATGATTGATTCTCATGCAATTCGGTTCTGCTGACAAAACTCAAATTGCGCTCTCACACGCTGGCCGTCGCTATCCCGGAAGATGGTGTGAAAGCAAATTTCCGGCAACCTTCCAAGCATGTGTGGCTGCGCAGGGCCGGAATCTGAAACTACAGGATCACTGGCAGTTTGGTTTGCAACCTAGTCAGCTGGGCCACGAATGAGTGTGGAAGGCCGGTTAGGATGCCATTTTATCGCCTTTGATCTCCATCTGGTTGTCAGTGCTGGTCATGTAATTGCATCGTTACATGTTGCGCGTGCGCCTTGATGCCATCCCGCTGGAAACTACGTAATGGGTGCGGCAGCAGGGCAGCTGGTGTGTGTCAGCTTATATTTGGAGCCTGCTTTCTTTTTTTTTTTTTTCCTCCACCGAGGGCTGCAAGTTGGTTGGGTTGGCCTGTATTCAGAGTCAGCTTATAAGCAGTAATATATTGTGTAAATCACACTGTTATAATTCACATTGCAGACCAATAGCGCGTACATGCTCTTCTATGAGCGGTGTTTGACGGACAAGGCCGAGAATAAAAAGTCTGCTGCCCAGACTGCGTCAGAAAAACCTGCCGAGACATCGCAGGAAGCAAAGCCGGAGACGACTTTGAGACTACCATCGGAGTTGGCAGAGGTGGGGACTCCTGCTGTTTGCTTGAGTTCAGTTTTCGCAGCATGTGCTCTGATTGGCATGCCTCGATGTCATTGCTGTGCTAGTGAGTATTGCAAGTCGGACGGTGCCACGCCTTTCGCTGTGCTTTGCTTTGCAGTGGATCTGGCAGGACAACATGCAGTTTCTACAAGACAAGAGCATATTCGACCACACCTATTTCAAGTGAGTCCTTTTCTGCATGGGCAGAATGCTTTCTTGCTTGGACGCTTTTGCACATTGGCGTGTGCCCAAAGGGTGAAAAATGATTATTAAATATTTGCCCTGTGCATGAAAAAATAAGAATCGAACAGACAAAAAAAAAACTGAAATCGGCTAGCCTGTTAGAAAATGATGTGGCTTAAGCTGCTGCATCACTTATGGGCAGACGTGTGCAGTAGTACAGTAAAAGCTCGTTAATTCGAATTCCACGGGGCCGCCAGGCCAGTTCGAATTAACCAAAATTCGAACTAATGAAAGTGAGCAAAAATGGACGCGTTTGATGCCTGGAGGGCACGAAAAACATTTATTTAGCAAAACAATCTGTTATCATCTTCTGCTTCCTCTCTCTGAGGGCTACCGTAGTCACTCAGTCATCTAGCGCGCGAATGCGACGCAGGGAGTCTTCTTCCCCCTCTTCAAAGCTGAAGAAAAGGCGCGAGACATTCAGCGCTCCCATAACTTCTGCCGCGGACGGATGCGCACGGGCTCTTGCTCCTCGTCGTCGTCCTCGTCTTCTGCCTCTTCTGGGACAACAGATTGCTCCCCAACAATTTCAGCGACAATGTCCGACAATTTCAGCGACAATGGCGAAATCTTCGGCTTCGTAGGCATCCTCGATGGCCTTCCTATTTCGGACGTAGGTCGACAACGTGCTTGGTGGAATCCAGTGCTTTTTCGCGATTTCCACTTTGCTGGCCTTCCGTTAGTCCACCTCGCGTAAAATCGCCACATTCTCCTTCACCGTCTTGGCGCAGTATTTCCCACGCGAACACATCTCGCGAACACAAGCTCACAGCAAGCGGCGTGCAAAACGAGGGCTAAAACACTAAAACGTTGTTCCTCGAAGCAGTCGCGGCAGGAAAGACTGGTTAGTACTTGTTCCAGCACCCTAGCGGCGCCCCGATGGTTGTGCCAGCTATCGTTCTGCTGTGAAAGCTTCCAACGATGGTTTTCAACAGCGGCGCTTGGCGGTGCGCAGTTCGAATTATGGGTGGCGGCACCAATTTTTGAGTGAATTAACGAGCTGTTACGCGCATAGACTTCTATGCACTACGGACCGGACCACAATGACTATTTCGAATTATCCAAAATTTCGAATTAACGAGTTGTGAATTAACGAGCTTTCACTGTACTGCATTTTGTAGTAAAGCAAGCAGCTACGTTGTTGAATGTGAATAGTGTGCTGGATTTGTTTACTTGACGGAGCAGAGTTGATTGATGGATGCCTGACGTGACCTTAAAACAAGTAATGTTTTTGAGCTATGACAACAACATCGCTTCTGTTATTTATTTGTCTTCTTAGCTTCCTTTACCAAATGTGTGGCTCCATTCCCCAAACACTGTCATGTGGTGAAGAAGCTACCCTGTTGGCTGCGCAGCTTGGAACCTCGTTTGTCCTTGAGACTCTGATTCACGCCAAGGAAAAGGCAAGTTTAGTTTTTTAAATTTTTTTTGCACATCTTATTGTGATGCATATTTGTCTCCAGGGAGCTGCGTCTTTCTAATCTATGCAGAGGAAAAAAGCGCGGCTATATAAATTTTATTAGGTCTGTTGTTTCTTGTTCACAGACTAACTGCTAGAATAGTGAACTGAGGTAACAGGGATGCGGTTCCTTATTGATGTTTTAAAGGCAGTGCCATGGATGTCGCAATATAAATAATAAATGCGTTGTAATCAACCCATAGGTGGGCTTAGTGCAGCGCTAAAATGCATTTAGACTGATAATTTAATTCTGTTGAAATGTTAATCTGTATGCCTGGGGTACTGGACTATGTTAGCTGGGGTTGATGTCTGTAGTTTCCTGTAGTGGAAGCTACAGATTGCAGATTGAGCTGGCAGTGTGGTAGATTGAGTAATTATGTAACAGGAGTCTTTCACCTCTAACAGCTGCCGTTGTGGTCATTGGACGGTCCGGTGTAATAAAGCGAACCCGCAACTGCCTGCCCGAGCCTTTGTGACTTTTGCCATTGTTGTTTCTTTTCAGCCAACTATGGCACAATGGATTGAACTTCTGACGAAGCAGTTCAATGCAAGCAAGGCTGCCTGCGAGGTAACATGCTGTTTTGGTAGTCATTACTATTAGCTTCATTATTACCGGACTAACGTAATTATTATCAGTGTATTCTGTCTAAAGCGGATTCTCTGCAGACACTGATCCTTAGAGATGTCACATTTGCTTCCAGTGGTTCTTGGATCATATGGCTGAGGATGAATGCTGGCCTGTACAGATTCTAATCAGGTGTCCTAATCAAGTAGTCAGACAGGTAAGCTTATATTTCACTTCTTCAAAAGCAGTGCGTATCATTATGAAATGCCACTTAGCGTCCTGTTTTCATGCCAAAATGAGGAATATCTTTGGTTATTAGATTTCTTCCTCTGCCGTTGCCAAAATGAGTGGTCTGGCTTGCAATGCACAAGCGTTCGCCCTCATCAGAAACAGTCAAACGTGGGTAATTGAATAGTTGTTCATATTGAACAGTCAAAACATCCTCTTGAAAATATCGTGCAAAAGTACGGCACTGCTGTTCACGTTCATCGAGCTTCTATTCAGCAGAACAGTGGATATATCGAATGGCGCGCCGTACCCCTGCAAGAAGCGCTTCTCATAACGGCACTCCTGCGATCACTTCTCATGTGCTGAGATGACTCTGCAGCGAAGTCTTGACATCTGCCAGCAGTGATATCCGACGTGAAACCGCATGACGATGGGAACATGGGGTGTGGTTGTGGCGTACTTAGGTAACGTGACACTGCTGTCTTGTGGGGAAGCTGTTGCTAGGCGTATCGGTTGTTATGCGGTGGAGGCAACCCAGCTGACCAAAGGCTTGTGGCGGCTCTTGCGTAGCATGCTTCACTTGCTAAGCTGCTGAAGACACTGCAGGAATCAACTGTACCCTAATTTTAATAAGAGATTTTCCTGTTTTTACTGTACCAGTAACAGGGTTAAATCTGTTACTATAGGCGATGGCTAGTTCCAGAGCACCGTTTGCTTCATCTTCGGCATGAAGCGAGATGAGCTTAACGACACACAGCAAGTGGCAGGCTGCCAGTGCATCAGTGTGCAGTACGTCACTGCACAGAGTTCACCGCTAGCGTGGGTGCACTGTATTCATGCTTTTAGGTTGCAGATAAGGATATCTATTGCCATGTTTTGTGTATTGCACTATTTCACAATTTCTTTCGTGTTTGATAGATTCTGTATCCACTGTATACCATATTTACTTGTGTAATGGACACATTTGCATAATAAATATGCCTGTTGTTTTCTTTGTCAAAATATAAATTTTTTTATATGTTACCTTGTGCAATGTATTCCTCAAAATTTTCAAAAATTTTTTTGGATTAAGTTTCTGTTCATTATGCAAGAAATGCACTATTTGGAGAAGACTTGAGCTAGGCTTCTGTGATTACGACTATTATTTTTTTGTCCATGTGTCTGTGTCCGTTTCTCACAGGTTCTGTCTGAGCATGGTGTCTTTCTTTATTGCAGCTGTTTCAGCGGCTTTGTATCCATGTGATAAACCAGCTGCAGCCTGGTCACTCTTCGCTTTATCTCCAGCCATATCCCGACAGGTAAAAATCTCTTGTCTTGCGGTGCCTTTTATAGTGATTGTGTTGCTGGTTGTGATAAAAGGATCTGCTTGGCAATCTAGCCAGACACAACATATGTGTCTCCTTTTTTTTGGCATTAAACGCAGTTATTTGCTGGTATTGTCACATGTATGTACTGTTTACATCTTTTAATACTGAATGCGGCCCTGTTTATTTGGAATGTGGTCAATGATTTCGGAAGAATAGATGGCCATTTACTGATATTTCATTTTTCTTGCAATTTCAGTGACGACTCATCTGACGTGGACATCAGCCAGATCGGCCAGTACTCCTGCGTCACTCGCTTTGTGCGAAAGTTACTGGCTCTGGTGAGCTGGTCTGCCCTGCTTGCACTGCTTGTCAACGTGCTTAGCTGACGTTCATTTGTGCATAGTGCCTGTGCACTGTTTGGTGCTAGGTTTATGACTCCTTCATTCCACTGGTCGATTGGCATCAGTTTTAGACAACTTGGAAATGTGATTTGCTAGGTGCAGTGTGAATTGAGACCCATGGTAGGTCCCAGACTGCCTTGTGGCCATCAGTAAGACTTGTATTGACCAAAGTGAGAGGCTTCATCTCGGCCACATCCTTATTCAAAGGCCTAATTTCCTTTGGTTTACCTTGGAGTAGCAAGTGGAACACACGAACGGTGAAAGTGATGGAAAGGTGAAAAGCATTAAACTAGTTTGCCAGTCTAGATGAAATAGAGGCATGCACTGCCGAGGTTTACAACCAAGCCCAGCATCAGGAGCTTAGCAAAACATGAACAAAAAGGAAGACGAGGAAAGTAAAAATACACGATATTTGTTAGAAATATGCCAGTTACAAATTTGTTACAAATTTTTCAGTAAGACCTCCGCTTCTTGTCCCCTCTGTAAGGCGCTCTCTGACCTGCACGGCTTTGTCATCCAGTTGAATCTAATCTAGCCCTAATCGTCCTCTAATCCTAAATCTAATCTAATCCATCTGCAGATTGAACATGGGGCCAAGCAGCACCTGCGGCACCTGACTGAGTACTTTGCCTTCCTGCTCGAGTTTGCCAAGATGGGCGAGGAGGAGTGCCAGTTCTTGCTCTCCATCGAGGCCATCTCCACCATCGTCTCCTTCTACCTGGGCCACAAGCTGGACTATGTGAGCAGTCTTATCTCTCACCCACTCACTTGTACACTTGCCAGGTGCAATGAATGCTGCCAGAGGAATACTACATGTGTGGTTTGCACTGTGCAGTGAAGTTTGGCATATTTTAATGTCTAAACTAAAAGACTGAACCATGTTAACTTCGCTGAATATTTCAGTTGCGTTACTATTATTTTCAGTGAATGCACAGACAAATTGGAACTTTTTTAAAGCGTGGGTTTTGTGAAAACAATTAACTTATTTGCACCCTGTTGCTTGTAGTTGGAATTGAGAGCGATCACACAACCGCACCAGGGCATGTTTTCTGTTCCAGTCGGCATGTGGAGGCTTAAGGAAACTTCTTTCGCAGCACCACTTTTCCCAAGGCTTTTGGGGCCCAGTATATATACATTCCAGTAGTACAGCTCAGGCCATTTATAACGTAACCGCTTATAATGCGGGACCGCATCGTACGCGGCTTTTTGTGGCAACCACTTCGCTGTTCCATAGAGTTCAATGTATTGCCGTACCGCTTAATACACGGCAGTGCGTAACTGAAGACCGCATATAGTGTGGTTTCTTGAAAGCCTGGTGGCCTGCGTACCGGCGTGGGCCCGTGGGCACCGGCAGGCGCGAGGAGCGTGTTTCCCAGATTGCGCAAGAAGGGGGCAATAGGCTGGGCACGGGAGTGTTGTCAGTGTGGTTCAACGCAAGGCTGAAGTCGGGAGAGGATAGAAAAAAAAAAGTCCCAAAGCAGGCGTTTTTCTTCTCACTCTCCGATGCGCCTCCGTTGGACACGCTGATTAGACAAAACTGGGAAGCACGTGATTGCACGGCCAGACAAGCATGCTGGAGTGGCGGCCGCAGCCGCATAGCATGACGCTGCAAGCATTGCTCGTACCACGTACGCGTGCGGCAGCGTCTTGTTACGCCTGAGCTCATGAGCGCGATATGTGTCGTCGCGTGTAGTGAAAAGTTGACAACATAGACAAGTCAGCTAACAACGTGAGCAAGTCTACCAGCCTCGGCTGTCCTCAGTTCCAATGGCATCTGCTCCTCCGAAAGCCAGGGAAACGGCAAGCTCTCGAAACCAAGCAGAGCATTGTGAGGCACGTCAAGAGTGGTTTGAGAAAGGCTGCGGTGGCAAAAAAGTACGGTGTCGCCGACACTACTGTGTCCGCCATTTGGAAGAACAGCGACAAGTTGCGACAACAGCTATAGGAAGACTCAGCTTTGCTTTCAAGGAAGCGGATTCGTGTGTTGAAGTACGAAGATGTCGCTGCTTTGTTTGCATGGTTTCGCGAAGTCCGGGCCCAGAGCGTTCCTGTAAGTGGCTCGATATTGCAAGAGAAGGCCAGGTGCCTTGCAAACATTTTGGGGCATGATGATTTCAACCCATTGATTGGTTGTATTCAGCGTTTTAAGGACGGCCACGAGATAAGCTCGTCGTCATCGCCAACTCCAACGCCGTTGTGTGTGAAGTAGCTGTCTACATGAAGACATCGTGGCAGCGGTGCGCGGTTGCGATGAGCCTCTGTCCGAGGATGAGCCTGACGAAGCGAGTGAGAGTGCAGTACAAGTTTCATGCAAAGACGTGCTCGACGGTTGCAACAAACTGCGCCTCCACTACGCTCGGAGAAACCTCAGCAACCAAGCGCTCAAGTGCCTCACTGTTTTTCAAGATGAAGCCTTTAGCAATGCAGTTCAGTCGCAGCGCCAGACTAAAATAACATCGTTCTTTCATTCATTACAACACTTTGACAAAAAGATCAAATAAACTTCTTTGTTGCTTGTGATTGCAGTGTTGTGCGTCTGATGCGTTGTCAGGTGCACTTTGAAAGGTAGGCTGGCCGCTCTTAAAATGCAAATGTATGGAGAAGCTATGTCTTGGTTACAGTGCAGTACTGTTCATAATGCGGATTTTCCCGACTCCCGCGGTATGCGTTATAAGCAGTCTATGCTGTACTTGAAATTTAGTGTGAATGCACGGGTCTTGTTATACTGAGGAGGAACTTAAGGTGCTCAAAGTTTTTCTTTGGGATTTAGTTGTCCCCATTCTTACGTCTCCGGGGCCAGGTGGAGATGGTGTCCGAGGAAGAGGATGAGGAGGAAGAGGAGGAGGGAGGGGCACCAGTGTCGAAGTGCCGGCCAGCCTCACTGGACAAGATGGTGAGCCTGGTGCACCTCCTGGTGGAGAAATCGCGTGCCGAGGACCACCGGCTGCAGCTGTCCCAGGGTGACTACAACGCCCTGACGGGGGGAAAGGTATGTGAACCCGTGTGCTTGTGCTTGTTTCGCGTCTCTTATACCCTTGTCACACGGGCACCGCAAAGGCCTTTGAGAATCAGGTCCTTATATCCAAAGGCGTAAGGAGTGCAGCTACACGGCACAAATGTTGCGCCTTTGCCGCTAAGGGCCTCGGAGGTGAAGGCGCCCATCAGAGACCTTTGGAGCCCAAAGGAGTGGCCTTCGAGAACCTGTGATCGCAGTGCCACCCAACGTCAAAAAGTAAAAGCAATAAAAAAAATAGATACAGCATGAAAACATTTTTTTTTTAAATACGAAAGGTGTGTCTGGCTTTGCTTTTTGTACAGGTGTTTATATTTTATGCCCAGATTTCAAGACAGTGAAAGTGTTGCAGCAACACGGAGTGCCCTGGTGGCCAAAGGCAATACACAAAACCTGCTGCTGCTGATGAGTGTAGCTGTTGCAGTTCTTTCAAGGAACCAGTTAGAATTAAAAAATTGTCTGAGCTCAACGAATGAACAGAATACACCACTTTAATTTTAAAACACTCACTTCAGCCGCCTCGAGCACAGCAGCGGGTGCTAAGCCTGAACGACAGTTTCACCTTTGGGCTGCACCGTGTAGCTGCTTCGCTGCTTCTTTAAGCTTTCGCTCCTTTGGTGAAAAATGGTGCCTTTGCTGGAAAGGCCTTAGAGGAATGCCGTGTGACAGGGGTATTAGTTACCTGCATACGTACACTACTTCTAGTTAAGCAGTTTCATAAGTTTGGCAGCGATGACTAATAAGAAATCAACTGATTGTAAAAGCAAGAAGTAAATCAAGAACGGAATTGCTGTCAGGCTGTTGAACACCTTTGATGCTGCTGCGGAAAAATGTCTAGGACTGAGGCTAGTTGGTACTTCTTCACCTTCTGAATGTTTACAGCTGTGTGGAAAACAGGACAGGGAGGGGGAACCCCATCAGGGAGTCACATGACACACTGCACAGGGTTTGACTGAGCAATAGCTGCTGCGCGCAACTATTGCTCAGTTTTATTCACTTATTCAGGTCTGAAATTAGTAGTGCAGCTTTGGCGTTATTTGGAATTCCAAAACCCAAAAGAGCTATGTGTCACACAAGGTTCCTTTTTTTTATCATTGGTCTATTAAGCTACTCATTTTGAGCGGAAGAAACTGCGTTACTAAATGCTGTCACCACCCTGGATTGATTGGGTTTAGTTGTTGGGAAAGGATGCAGTGACTTGATGAGGTATTTTTGACCAGTTGAGAAAGATAAGACATGCTTCCTGCCCATAGGGAGCAAGCAGCATCAGAAGGCACAAAGCAAGATGGGTTTGTATATATGCTAAAGGTCTGCTGCAAATGTGCTTTCTCACCCACGCAGCTACTTACTTTAACAGAGGTATTACCCCGCTCCTGCAGGGCTTTCCATTCCTGTACCACCAAATTCGAGACAACATCTGCCTGCGTCAGACCTGCAACTTGATCCTGAGCCTGTGCCGTTGGAACGAGTCCCTTGCACCTCACGTGAGGACATCCTTCAAAGCATTCCTCTCTGTAATTGTAGCACACACATTATTAACTGCATTGTGCTTTGCTTTGCAGATAATCAACATGATCTTCTCAGCGGTCACGAAGCAGCCGGAGGTAGGTGAATGCGAAAAGTACTTTTCTTTTAAAGGTGCAGAGACACCATGTTTTTTTTTTTAAATTAAGAATGCTGTTACAGATTTCATATTAAAGTTTTTTTAATGCTGCACGCATTGGTAATTTGCCTCTTGCAACTGTGGCGAAACATAGGAGAGTTCAATGACTGCCAATGTGTGGGTGCTACATCACATCTGCTTGGAGGTCCTAGCCACTTTAGCAATGAGGAGCAATGGATTGCTTGCTGTTCAGAAATGAATTGGAGCACAGTCTCTCTGTTTCCCACATGGCGCAGGCTTGTTCATCACACGAAGGCCCCCCCCCCCCCCCCCCCCCCCCCCCCACGATAACTTATGCTGTTGTTAATACTGTTGTTGTCATACAACTTGGCTCAATGCCCTTTTTCTTTTGGGCGCAGTCAAGTGGCCCTTTCTTCAAGCTGCTGTCGATGCTGGTGGAGTTTGCCGGGGGGCAACCAGGCGTGGCGCCTTTCACCTCACTGGTGCTTCAACGAGTCTGGGAGGCAAGTGCATCTGTCATTCTCGAACTGCTGGGCCCTATTTCTAATCGACTGGCACTTGACCTGTCGCTGCCGCGTGCTGCTTTGCTCTTCGGGGAAGCCAACCTCGCCGGTGTTTGCCGCTTGGTTTTTTTAGGCCTCCGCATTCGCCATGAGCACTTCAAAATGGTGGTAAAACTACGGGACAGGCCTGTCCTAGTTGCCATTCTTTTGCTGACTAAATTTCGCTTCTCCAACTTCAGTTTTTGGAAAAAATTTATATTAAAAATTTCGGCTATATCGAACTATGTTATGTTTTTTTTACCTATTTTTTATTGCAAAGTTTCAGTGTAGAAGCTTTGAGGTGAAGCTCCTCTGAAGGTTCAGCACTGAACTTTGAAGGGGACCCTTGAAAATTTGCTTGACCATGGCTTTTTTCGGGTACTACTTGGCACGCAGGCAGCCGAGTACTGCCCCCTGCAGTGCCTGGAGTGGCTGACCATGCAAGTGCCTCGGAACAAGCTGGCACACTCGTGGGTCCTCCAGAGCATGGACGTCTGGGTCGAAAAGTTTCTCATCGCTCATGCTCTGCAGAGGGTGCGCAATGGTACGTCGAGGCCGCACGTTTTTGACTTTGACCGGGGTGGAAAAAAAGGTTGCTGTGGTGTCTTGAGCTGCCCTGCATACATATCTGAGGGTTGTGTATGTGTAACCATTGCTATGTTTACTAATCTTTGGCGCACCAGCTGTACGTGGCCCCCCAGGCTTCCAGCAGTAGGTTAAAAAAAAGCAGTGCGAACAATTTGAATTGGCCTATGTCAATTGGTCGCCTTATCATATTGACAGAGAGACTACTTGCACTAAAAATACAGCTTATAAAAGCCAGGAGAGGGCAAAAATTACGCCTAAAAACTGTCCGTGGAGTTGGGGATTTTACTGCATGCATGCCACGGTGCCATCTGGAGGTACGCTGAACCAAAATCGCATGAAGCAAGTGTTCCAGCAACGTGATTTTCTTGCTTCGAATTCGAGATTTCGAATATCAAACATTCTGATTGAATTGAATATGGAATATCTACTTTACTATTGGACTAAGCATTTGAAATTTTCGAATATCGAACTGCAGCTATATGAAGTGCTTTTTTAAAAAGTTTGTGAATCATTGAAATGCCATCCAGTATGCCATCCACTTCCACTTGGTGATCACTAAGGCCCCTAAATTTGTGCGGCGTAAAATTTTAAATTCTGCAAATGGGGAGGAAACAATCTGCGGAATTCCGTGGGAGGCACCAAATAATGCTTCAGAATGCACCTTACTTTACATTTGGAACCAAGATACTAATGCAGTGTCACTCCTTTATTTTTTTCCTGAGCTTTTCAAGGTAGCTAAACCAACCTTTGCCACTAGGCTTTGAAAGCCGCCACAGGAAGCCAGCTTTTTTAATGATCTTGGGGCAAGGTGAGCAGTGAGCAAAAGTGTGAAGGAGGCGGTGGCTATGGATATGGAAAGAAGTCGGTGTGGGTCGTTGAGAAAGAGAAGGCACTGAAAGAGTTGAGTAGAGTTGAAAAAGCAATAAAGGGGAAACGAATGCAAAACTGGGCAGCTCGAAACACCGCGTAGTGGGGGCACAGTGGTGATGGTAGCTGCTGCTGTGTGGGAGGCTGCGTTCATTAAAGTGTTAGAGACTTTGGTTTGCTCTATTGTGGCGCACGTATCTGAAGCATTGCCTCAAACAGCATTGACGTATCTACTACTTCTGTATCTTAGTGTGCAGTCTACGTTTCTTTGGAGCACCCTCGGCCTATGGTTGGTGTCGAGCCCACTTATAATGACCGCAGAGGTAATGGACGCTCACTTATTACGAATGCGTGCAGTGCTACCATGAAAATATGCATTAGGGCAGTGGCAATTCGTCTCGCATACAACGAACAAATGTGGCCGCACCACTGAGTTGTAGCGATCGAGGAGGCACTGTGGATTTGTCCCCGAAGTAGAAAAACTCGCCTTTCCAGGAAGCGTGGAGACTGAAGAGCGTCTCTCGGCCCCTGTGACACCGTCCCGGAAAGAACATGATGACCGAAAAAAAGCACTAAAAATATGGCATTGAACTGTTGGGAATCGTCGGCCAAGCATGCACCAATGACCTACAAGATCAGTCATTGCTTGCGTGTGTGAAGGCTGGGCAAAGCTGGGCAAAGCTGTCCAAAGTGGAAGCAAGGAGCACAGTGTGCGCAAGACAGGGGCAGCATTGAAAGCGAAGCTACTGCACCTGCTCGTAGATGAAGTAACAGCAGGGATTTGAGAAGTTAGAATGCCTTGTTGGCCCAGTTGCGGTATGTGCAGGCAGTGCCAGATAGCAGAAAGTGCAGCTGATGTATCCTATGCGCATATGCGCTGCACTAATTTCGTGGTTGCGTAGGCCCAGGAATGATATATGATGCTGTCGAAAACACGCGTGATCTGATGCACGTAGATTTGTGGCAACTAGTCGCTGAAGCATAGCTTACCAGGTGTTGCCCCTGATGACCACGTTCATGGGACCACAACATTGCTTAACCGCGATTAGTTACTTGCCGTGCCTGAAGCAGATTGTTGGCAGCAAGGGTTTTGGCGAGGAGGACGTGACCACCCTGGAGAGCCTGGAAAGCGCAGTGGTAGGGTCTGCTTTGAAGATGCAGATGTGCATCACACAGTATTTAGGAAATAAACGTTACTTTTGTTGGACTTAATATTTTTGGCTGTACTACTACGACCATTGGATATAACAAAGGCAGTCCGCGTGACCGTCAGGTTCGTTATAAGTGGGCTCTACTGTATAACTAATAATATTTATCTGAAAATTCTATTGTATTCTTAAACATCCATCTTGTATCGTAGTCATATAAAGAAGGTGAAATAGTCATTTTTCTATCATACTCCCGTTCCCACTGATGTCCACAACTGCACTGGCATAAAAAAATTGAGAACGTGACTGCTAACAATGCCTAAATCTGCGATTTTTCATGGACTTTCGGGAAACTAGGGGCCTTAGTGACCACAGAGTCCCTTATATATGTATATTACCTTATCAGCGTCAAAAGTTTGAACCACGTGATGGGGCAAAAAATATTCAGATTTTGACTTCAAATTCCTCAGCAGTGTAATTGCATCTTTTGCTGCTGAATGATCATCAACAGAACTTCAAAGAGCTAAATTAATCAGATTTTACTTAGAACAGAAATAGAATCAAGTTGCGCTTGGTGTTCCTTTAACTTCTGACGTGAAAACTTGCTGAATGTCACAGAAGCGTGCTGCGGACACCCTGCAATGTTGAGTGAGTATGTTGTTGTATGATTGCTGTGCCCCTGTTATCACTCAGTCATAGGCGTGCTTTTAATAATAATAATTGGTTTTTGGGGAAAGGAAATGGTGCAGTATCTGTCTCATATATCCCTGGACACCTGAACTGCGCTGTAAGGGAAGGGATAAAGGAGGGAGTGAAAGAAGAAAGGAAGAGGTGCCGTAGTGGAGGGCTCCAGTATAATTTCGACCACCTGGGGATCTTTAAATTTTAAATTAACTAGTGCACTTAGTGGAAAGAATCCTGGCTACAGATACTTCATTGTTGATATTGTGTTAGTATACTTTAATTGTATATCATCTGTATATCTAATTTAAATGATCCTAAGTGGACATTTAAATGCTGGTGACCAGGTAGTGGTTTCAGTTCACTCAGTATCTGAAGGAAGGCTTTGGGAATGCTAACAAAAAATGATCTTGTTCAGAAGGCTTCGAGCATGTTACACTATTGCCAACATCTTTGCTAGGTGTCTTGAGTTGAAAATGTGGTTCAATTAGTTACGTATTAGTAAGCACTTAGTGACTACTATATTTGGATCATGCAGTCATGCTGCGTAGTCTTTTTTTTTTTGTTGATAGAAAAACTTTTGGCTTGTAAATTTATTTGTTTGTTTCTTATCCTCGCAGTGGCAGCCTTGTTGTTGGTCTCCCTAGTGCCAAGTTCCCAATTCCGGCAGGCCTTCCGCTCTGGGAGAAATGGGCTGACTCCTCACAAAGATCTGCCTGTGCGTATCTTCATGTGTGTCTGTGCAACTTTTAGTTCATTGTCAAGCATTTGATAGCCATCATGCAGAAAAGTTCATTTGGTTACATGTCATTCGCCTGCTTCTATCTGCTAGCTGCTGCTGGTTCCTTATTTTGCTGCTGCCAATTATCAGTTGATCCTGAGTGTGTGGCGGTGTTTTGCCTCCTGGGATGTAAGTGTGGTGACAACACGTGAAAACAGTTGGCAGACCTGTCTTGTCAGTGCACTACCCTCTGCAGTTGGCTTTATAGCAGCTACTGCAACAAGCATTTGTCATGAACTTGTGCTAAACTCTTTCTACAGTCATCTGGATAATGTGCACAATTTTTTTTCTTGATTTCGTTATAAGCAACTCGCCCACTGAAAGATGTCTTTACTTGCACTACTTGTAAACTACTTGTAATTCAGTGTTGTTTGCATTTGGTAGTTTTACTAGACTAGACTCGGGCTATGTTTGTTTGTGATCATTCCTGTGAACATCTGACAGAAAGTGAAGAACTACTCTCTCCTTATAAACATAAACTTTGCTCTTTCAGATGAGTTCGGAAGCTGCCTCTGTGATGCATCAGGTAAGAAGAAGGGCTGTACTTTTGTTGTTTGGGCTGCTGGTTTAGCACCAACTCTAGCATGCTTGGGCAAGCTGTTGCACTTTCTTACTCTTGAAGTCTGCTTATATGTTTCCTTTTAATACACAGGTGTACCAGTTCCTATTGCGATTGCTCAAAAAAGCAAAAGTTTATGTTGGTGAGTTCCACGGTGTGGGCCTATTTTTTTGTTACTGTAAAAACCGGAATATAGGTCGAACTTTTTTTCAAAAAACCATGGTGAAAAGTCGATCCCCGTCTTATATACCGGTCATTGGCGGAAAAAATACGGAAGTCTTGCAACAATGGGTGGATGAAGTCAGCAGCCTCCATCGCCATCAGCAGCAGTGCCGCCATTTTGCGTTTCAGTAGATGCAAAGCGGAAGCTAACGGCAATTTACCGTCGCCTTCAAGAAAAACACGATTGAGTACGAGGAAGCTCGCGGGAACCTGGCGGCACAGCGCGAATTTGGAGTATCCGAAAATAGCATTCAGTACTGGCGGAGGCAGAAGCTGCGTATTACAACTTGCAGCAACCAGAAGAAAACATCATTTCGTGGGCAGACCGTAGTGTGTCGAGAATAGGAAGGAAACGTTGCGCTGCGAGCAAGATCGCTGCCTGTGACTGCCAAATGCATCCGCGTGAAAGCGGCAGAGATCGCGCGTTCCTCTAGACTCACGAGGGCGCAATTCAAAGGCTCGCCATCCTGGTTGCGGCGATTCATGAAGAGGAGGGCTTTGCTCTACGGCGCCGTACTTGCCTGTGCCAGAAACAAACACGCGGGCCGATTAGTGCGCGATATTGTTAAAAAATTTGCCGGGTGTACATACAAGCAGCATTTAAATGAAATTAAATACTGTCACCATTGTGCAACCTCTCGAGTCGTATTTGTTTCAAAGTAAGGATGTCTTTCGGTACTTTTCCCATTGAAAAAGATCTTTTTCATTTTTAGATTTGGTTAGTTAGGGGGTCGACCTATATTCCGGTCCGACCTATAGTCCAGTTTTTACGGTACTTTTTAGCTTGGCATACTTTTGTTAATACGCAGTCTGTTTTTCTGTTCGTTAGAGACTGCTTCAAAAGCAGTCTCTCTTATTGACCACATTGAATGTCTCTTGCTTTCAGATCCAGCCGTTCACGGCACTGCCAAGCTGATGTACTACTTTGCAGTACTCACCTATTGTCTTGTAGGAAAACAGGAGAAACTAATGGTAAGCATTTGCTCGTCACGAATACTTCTCATGTTCATGTGCTCATATTTTAATTAAGGTAGGGTGTGCCTTTAATGGCCCCGTCTACACATTGTTTTGTTTGTGTTCTCATGTGCGTCAGTTACCTAATGTTGCTGCATATACAGAAGGGACGATATGAAATTAGTGAGTTGACCTATCTTGGAGCTGATCTAATTGCGGGGTATAACTAGTTTCGGCCAAGCTACAGGTAGTATGCACCCTACGTCGATACCCGTATGCATGGAGCTTCATGGATAGGGAAAACAGTTGTTAATCTATATGGAGATTGGTTCTGAATCGTTCATTATGCCAGAAACTGGAACTACAGGATCTTTGGCAGTTTGATTTTCCACTTACCAGTCTAGTCAGCAGGCCACACCGAAGTGTAGAAGGCAAGAAAATGCGCCATTTCGCAGTCTTTGGTCTCCATTCGCCTCCGACTGATGGCCTCACGGCTGTGCCGTGATGTGTGTTGCTTTGAGCTGCACGCATGCTGTTATGCCATTCTGCAGGAGACGCTGTAGACATGCATTTTCCTGCTTTGGCTGTCTTAAGGGGAGAAGAGGGTCTTAGAAAACAATTTTTATTAATGAAGTCACAATTATGAAATCTTCAGGGAACAGGTATTTTTGCGTGCTGATTCCAAATATTGAATTTAATTTCATGTTCAGGAATTTCTTGAGCACTTATGCAATATGTTATGTAACTTTTTGTGGAGAGCTTTCAAGAAATCCTGCTGCAGGGAACTTTATAAAATGCATGCCATTGGTTTCTCTTGACATTAAGCTATGCAATAAAGCTGAAATTATCATCCTGCCTGTCATAGAAGTTGAGTTATAGAATTTTGAAGTTCTCACTTCGGATAGAGGAAGACAAATTTTTCTTCCCATTTGTGAAGTACGAAATTCAAAACCCTGTAACTCAACTTCTGTGATAGGCAGGATAATAATTTTACCTTTATTGCATAGCTTGTTGTCAAGACAAGCGGACGGCATGCATTCTAGCAAGTTCCCTGCAGCAAAATTTCGTTAAAGCTCTCCACAAAAAGTTACATAACGTATTACATCAAGTCCACAAGGACTTGTACATTAAATTAAATTCCATATTTGGAATCAGCACGCAGAAATACATGTTCCCTGAAGATTTCACAATTGTGACTTCATTAATAAAAATTTTTTTTCTAAGACCAGCTTCCCGCCTTAGGCGGTGGGATGGCGTCAACTTGAGTTTGAATAAATTTTTTTTTTTGTGCCAGCGAGGACTGTGAGTTGGGGGTAGACTTATATTTGGAGTTGGCTTGTATGCGGTAATATATTGGAGGTTCAGTTAAATTGATTCTAATGGAGCGAGTTTTATTCAATTGCACCTGTGCTCAGTAGAATTGAATTGAGTGGCATGCCTGTTAGGACATGTCGTATGGTACACATGCCAAAGCATCATACTGTTGAAGATATACCAGCTGCAGGCTTTGGCCACCGCAGCTGCCATATTTTCGCCCTTGTGTTAGCAAGTATTTTTCAACCTTGCCCCATGGGAGTATCTTGCAAGTGAAGGCTGATTCTGTTTTCACTTTCTTTTGCTTGATTTCAGTTTAGCCCCTATTTTCTTGACCTTTGGAGCCTATTCCAGCCAGGCCTCTCGGAGCCAGCCATTCCTGTTCATCACAATAAGCAGGTGGGGAATATTGAGACTAGTACTGCATTTGTGCCCACTTTTGCATTCATGCAAAGGGTACCCAACACTAAAAAATAGGACTTCTTCATGTTGCACCCTGCATTTACTCGTCGTCATTTAATTAAATTGTCTTCACTTTCTCGCCTTTTCTAGACGCTGCTGCTGTTCTGGTACCAGGCCTGTGTGGATTGCCCGGAAAATGTCAAGCTGATTGTGCAGAACCCTCACGTCACAAAGAACATTGCCTTCAACTACATCCTGTGAGTGGCATTGTGCTTGTTGGCTTCCTTCCCAGTTTCTGTTTTTTAGGATGAGCAAGCAAGAAGAACTCCACCAGGAGAAGTGCATTATGGGGAACAGCTCTGATCGTGTCTCTGTAGTTGTATGCAACTATGTTGTACTATGTGGCCTGTGTATGCTTGTGGATACATACTCTGCATACTTGGCTATTCTAACAACATTCGCACTTGGCCTAGTGGGAATTAAGTGGCTGATGTGTGTACATGTGACCATCAGAAAAGCTTGTTGTTGTTCCAGTTGCTACATGATGACACAAAATGTTCAGATCATCATTTCTGTCTCTCTCCTCCCTTTGCGTGATGGCTGACAGTGCGGACCATGACGACCAGGACGTGGTGGTGTTCAATCGGTGCATGTTGCCCGCCTACTATGGGCTGCTGCGCCTGTGCTGTCAGCAGTCACGACCATTTGCTCGCCAGCTCGCCGCCCACCAGAACGTCCAGTGGGCCTTCAAAAACATCACGCCATACACTACCCTGTACACTGCGGTGAGTGCCACAGGATTGCAAATGTATGCTCATGGGTTGACGAGAACGGTGATGGTGAATTGAAGCTGTGTTCTGCATGGACAAACAAGTCAGCTTTAATTCCTCATTAGGGCCTTGTGAAAAGAAGTGCTTGCTCTGCTAGGGCCCACTGGTGGTCGCAGAGTGTCGGAAGAAACCTCCAGGAGGAAGCGGGAAAGCGTGGGGAGTACGGAGAGGCGGTGGCAGAAAAGGGAAAAGAGAAGCCTTGGGAGGGGGGAGCAGTAGGGAGACACAATAGCAAAAGAGAGAGATTTTATTGAGTACAGGAGAGGTCTGCCTGGTTGTTAACCTGGCATGCTACTCCAGATGAGGATGAAAAGTGAAGGTGAAAGGTGAAATCAAACACGCACAACACTCACACAAAGGGAAAGCCTCAAAGACAAGGGAGCATCGGCTTGGAAAAAAAGGAGTCTCTTCACTCGGGTCCTCTGCAGGCGGTGACCGAGCTGCTGAAGCTCATGGAGCTGTTTGTGTCCCTGCCGAGGGGTGCCACCGACCAGGAGCAACGGGAGGTCGGGCTGTTCAAGCGCACTACCCTAACACTCTACTTGGGCCTCGACCCCCGGGTCTGCTGGGCCACCCTGGTGGCCGCTCTGCGCATCCTCGTCACCACCCCTCAGGATCGCCTGCTGGCACTGGCTGCCGGGGGACTGCCTGTCCTTTTCCAGGTTGGCCTTGCATCAGTCTTCCTGTGGGCAGCCATTTTGTTGTCAGCAATGAAGCCTGCTCATGCAGTTCCTTCATTTGCAGCATATGCAAAGTGGCAGTGACAGAAATAAACTTTGTTGGGCCACCAGCTTGGTATAAGCAGCATGAATGTTTGAATGCAAAAAATGGGAACAGTGAAAAAAAAAAATAGCTTTGAGCAGATAGTTATACAATGTAATGAATGGTCACTATGAAGAGCAAAACCGCAAAACAGGACGGGTCTGAGGCAGGCGACAACACAGGGCGGTACTGACAACTGTCAGTACCTGTCAACTGTCAGCGGTACTGACAACTGTCTGACAACTGACAGTTGTCAGTACCGCCCTGTGTTGTCGCCTGCCTCAGTCCCGTCCTGTTTTGCGCTTTTGCTCTTCATGATGTCATACCAACTGACCTACACCAAAGTCTTTCTAAATGGTCACTACTTTACATAATCAGTGTGTGAACAGCAGCTGTGCTCTTGCATTGCTCATGCTGCACATTTCGTGCCTTCTCTTATTCTACACTGCTGAGGACAAGGAATAGCTCATGTAGTTAAGCTGAGCCACATTTCAATGAAATTGCAATTACTTGTATCCCGCCGCTTCAGACGTGCAGAGTGTTGCCTCTTGCCCTTGTTACCCCAGTTTTTATGCACCATTTCAGTTGTCGTTGCATTTGACTTGTTAGAAGCTTGTGGAATTAGAATAGGGGATGGGGCATGTCTCTCCTCCTGTTGAAGTTGTCTGTAGAGGACACAAACACTGGATGGAGGCAGGGACCTGCTGTGGTGCCATATGCAGTAATGGCCATCGCTTTAAGCTGTGTGCTCTGTACAGTTGTGTGCATTGAAATGTCTGCCTGCCACAGTGTGCTCGTGGACCGGCATGTACGAATAAGGTGCTCTGTGACCTTCAGCACATTTTGGCCTCTGTTAACTCTTTCACTACCTCCGAAAAATGGACGATTTGAAGTGTACTGAAAGAAATTTTTTTTTTTTTTTTCACGAGAAGTAACAAACCCAGCGCATATTGCAACACATGGAATTGTAGCTTATTAGTAGTTACACTTCTGAACGAAACAAACAGCAGAGTTGTGTGTGCAA
This sequence comes from Amblyomma americanum, assembly GCF_052857255.1. Taxonomy (NCBI): domain Eukaryota; kingdom Metazoa; phylum Arthropoda; class Arachnida; order Ixodida; family Ixodidae; genus Amblyomma; species Amblyomma americanum. Next base: position 187,488,030 of record NC_135501.1, on the reverse strand, counting down.
AAGTACTTGAACATTTATGTGTAAAATGTGGCAAAAACACGGAAAAGGTATACACACAAAAAAACAAACATTAACGGCTACACCAAGCGCAAACTTGATTAGAGGAAAACTTGAATATACAAACTGGTTCATATGTTTATAGCTGTCATTCCTCCAAGTTTCAGCTCTGAGAAAAAATTATTGCGCTTTCCACACCCGGTCAAGTCAGCGATCATGACTGTGGTGCCATTGCAAAAAGCCATGACGTGAAGATGTGAATCAGAGGTAGACTTGACAGCTGCTGCACATGTTTTATCTTTGTTCGAAAGCCAGGACACTTTCCCAGTCTTGCCAATAGATGCAGCCGCCACTGAATTCTCCGTGTCCGCTACGTGCAGAAAAACAGGCACAGCGAAAAACTGATTTCGGCAAGTGTTATTTGATGGCTGAAGGCCAGGATAGATGATTCCTGCATTCCAATAGAGATACAGTCGCGGCAGGTCAACAATTTTTATGTGTATGATGATTTCAATGAACTTCTCCTGCGGATTCACCTCTCCCCATGAGCCGCCAAGCCGAGCGTATGTTTGCCTGTCCATAAACTTCATCCAAGCGTACTTATTAGTATTTTCGTACAGTCTTCATCACCTCCGCCGTGAAGAACATCAAGAAGAAGTCGAGAGGTCGAGCGAATCTCCTAACGCCGCTCCGCAGTGATTCGCCGACATTGACACCTGGCTGTCGTCTCGGTTAGAAAAACGCGACGGGACCTTGAGCATTTGGCAAACTTTCTTGGCCATATGGTGTGAAGGCCCTGAAGCACAAAAATAAACTACTGTCATCAGTTACAAACCACATGCACCGCAGAAAACATAGAGTGAACGAAAACAAAACTTAGGTGTGAATACGCGCTGACGTTTTAGGCCCCTGAGACGAAGTCTCGCTGTCGGAACCGAAATTCAACGTTCGTACATCGTTGTCTGACTTACCACCGCTGCTTTCGTGGCAGAAACCAGAACCGAAACAAGCCGAAGCACTCAGTGTTGGATTTCAATTTCGAGGAGCGCACGGCGATGTGGATGCCATGTTCGCGGGCTGACACTGCTGCGGCCGTTCAAAGTTTCATTTTTCACAGCGCCCCCTCACGTTCTAAACTGAAAACAAAAACTGCAATTATGAACTTTGTTCCATAGAAACAACCTAGATGGCGCAGCGTGTCCACAAGCGCCGAAATGAATTTTCGGCGGCTTTTTCAAAACGTCGGTCATATACACCTGGTCGCCTATGGCACGGTAGCGAAAGAGTTAAACTGGACATGCTTTGGGAGATGCTGAAAAATGATGCCAGTCCACAAACGTGATTGCAGCTTCCATTTGAAAGCTTCTGTTCATTACAAACCACTCCAGTGCACATCATAAGGCGCACAATTCTAGACTTTATGCTGTGCACATGAAGTACTGATTTTTTTTTTTTTGTCAACTGTCTATGATGCGTCTTATTGATGTTTGTGCTTTGCTGGTAAGTGATGGCATGGGACACTGAGTGGCATTTCTCTTTGCGGTGTTGACAGGCCCTGCACACTCTTCACGTGATGTACCACGAGGCCACGGCCTGTCATGTGACGGGAGACCTGGCAGACCTGCTGTCTCTTGTGCTCGAACTGCTGCGCACATGCACCTCAGCCGGCGCGGCTGAGCCACTGACCGCACTGCGGTCGTGGCAGCAGCTGGGGGAAGGGTTGCGGCGCCTGCTCACACTCCTTAACAGCTACGTGCCTCCGCAAGTGCGTGTGCTGTGCCTGGGTGAGTCAGTCTTCAACAGCCGCCATAGCTGGGCTGGGCGTTTGTCAGCAAGCTTGGTCACTTATTCGCTGATCCGTTTTCTTTCCCATCACACTTATTTGCTGCTACATTTGCAGTAAACCCTTGTTAACTTTGAAGTTTTAAGAATAGAGAAAAATTTTGTGATTAATAGAATAAGCAGTGTCTGGAGTTTTTAGTGTGTTGATTTTGAATATGAAAATTTTAAGTTCTTATTGACCTGAACTTAAATAGTGGGCCAAATTTAAATGTGGGGCCGCGAAAGCAATACTCAGCTGCTTTTAAAAGGAAAGGAATCATAGGTGCTTAACGCATTGGCACTGCACCAAACATTACTGCGTGGACTGGGTGAGGTTAGGAGAGCCTGTAGTTACTGCTGCTGGACGGCTGGAATGGGCCTCTCCAATCACACACTGCAGTTGGATTGTGGGCACTGTCATGCAACACCATTGTGAAAAGTTTTAAAGCGGCACGAATGTCGAACCGCATGGATGGCACTGAAGGTTACTACCTCTGGAAGAGTGCCCAGGAGATGAGCTCCTCATGTAGCGGCCAGAACGAAAACAGCACAGAGTATTTATGAATAAAGTTTGTGTCGTCATTTAGAAATGTTTGCATTTTTCTGTAGAACAGCCACAACAACAGTACAAGGTTTCTGCGCATGGGTATATGCCCGACTCGTGCAGGAGCCGCACCCTGTCAAAATCACGGAAAAGACAGTATGGCCCTTACACGACTCTATACAGTAATTCGAGAGGTCGGCATTTATAGCAACTTTCATGGCCAGTGGTTTCTGTTCTACAAAAAGTTCTTTAATGTCTCTTTGCTGACTAAGCCGCCGCAATGGCTCAGTGGTTGGCGCTCGGCTGCTGACCCAAAAGACGCGGGTTCAATTCTGGCCGCGGCAGTCGAATTTCAATGGAGGCGAAATTCTAGAGGTCCGTATACTGTGTGGTGTTGGAGCACATTAGAGAACCCCAGGTGGTCGAAATTACTCCGGAGGCCTCTACTACGGCGTCCCTCATAGCCTGAGTCGCTTTGGGACGTTAAACCCCCATAAACCATAATCTTTGCTGCTGACTGCTGAAGCAAGCTCTGTTTCTTTCACTCCTTTTCCCCTGTTCTGCTCGATGCAGAGGTACTCAAGGAGCTGGTGACCCTGCTGCCTCGTGAAACAGTTGGCACCATCGTGCCTCTTCTGGCCAGCTGCCACAGCAGTTTTCTCGAGAGCAATGGGCTGAGTAAGTTAACCTTGGTGTTTATTCCTTACCTTCCTTTTAATGCGTTAGCATTAGAACATTGGTCATTGCAAAAAGTGTCCGGCACTGGTCGTGGCCTTGGTTGACAAGAGGCAGAGTGGAGAGAAAGAAATCCTCCTCTCCAATTTAGAGGAAGCAGAGAGAAAGTGGGAGAGACATTGCGGTCGCCAACCAGAGTGGAGAGGTGGGGAGAGTGTAGAGGGGATACAACGTGTCGCACTGTGATTACTGGATTGGTTGGGGAGAGTGGAGCTGGGATACAGCAGGTCACACGGTGATTGATGGACTGGATCACACCACCTGTTCACATGACTTGCACTTGTTGACGGCAGGGGCTGTTCTGTCAGGGGAGAACACTTAGGCTAATGCATATTCTACCTCATGAATCGCATTGATCATCTGTGAATTTTTCCTGTCCTTAAAAGTTGTCTCAAAATCACGGTAATGCATGGTCTGTGCCATGTGCTGACCTTGAAAGGCAGAACAGTGGGGTTAGCCAAGGGAATAGCGCGGGTTCCATGTTGCTGCGTGGTTACCTGTAGTGGCGGATCATTGAGCCCAGCCTTGTACACTCGTCCAATCTTTGTGCAGTGACAACTGGCCCATACTTCCCCCGGCGAGGTCAGAAGACTTACCCCGCCAAAACGACCATAAGACCGCAACGTCCTATCTTGCAGATGTTCCTCCACCTCAGCCAACTTGAAGCCTCCAAGGTGAGGTGTCTGTGAAATCATTATTTTTTCATTGCATTTATTGTTAGAAATCTGAGCCCTTGCCTCCTGCTAAGCATCTTTAGTGTGCGTTTCTGGATCGTCAGTGTATCCTAGGTATTTAATGTTGCGGATCTCATTGGTCATAGCCCAACCCCATAACAGCAATGAATTTTAATTATTGTACATTTTGTAACAATGCTATGTAACTGTGTCTGATGTCTTTTTTCATTTTGATTTTTCCACCGTGGCTCGCAAGGAATTCAGCAATTTATGTCTTTCTTGTTTTTGTATTGCCAGACCATTGTATTGATTTATTAAAGGGACACTGAGGAGAAATTGAAGTTGGCTTGTATCGATAGAATAGCAGCTCCTGATCACAAAAACGCCACTCATACTGAAAACAAAGCTCTTGTAATGTAGAAAATAGCAAGAACCAAAATACAGGTGTCACCGCCACAGGCCAATCTCGCAAGTACAAGCGTGATGACTTCCTAGGACAAGAGGCGCCACCTTGAAGGAATTTTCCTTACTTCATGGAAGCCACGAATCTCTGAGGCTGGCAAAGGAAGGTTGCGCACCGCACCGCTAGCCGTCAGAAATCACGGAGTCTGCGTTTACGTCACGTATCACGTCACTCCGTTCTGAGACGTTATAAGAGTTGCCGTGGCGTCATAAGAGTTCCCTGAGTTTGAATCAGAGCGGCGGGAAAAACTTTTTCATCTTTGAATCCAAATAATAAATGCATCTTTCGCGCCCGGACAAGCGGCAACAAAGCCATGAAATGCCGAACTATCAGATTTTGCTAACAAAAAAAAAATGATAGAGTTTTCCTCAGTGTCCCTTTAAGAACCAGCACTGATTCTGAGTAAAGCGATACAATGGCGCAGTGAGCACAAATGTTCTAGTATTTCTCACAGCCCTGTGTTTGCATCTTGTCATGTGTTTCGTGGTCCAGGGCGTTGACCCAGAGTACGACCAGGCCCTCTTGGATTTCTTCCTCCCGTACCACCAGTTTGTGGAGACCCTTTTCCGAGCTGCCCTGTCACAGGGACTAGTCTCTCAGGACCTGGTGAACTTGAGTGAGTTTGACTTTGGCACGCTCAAATGTGTTCTCATTCTGAAATTAAAAGCACACAAAAAAAAATATCTGTAGAAGTGTAAACTGAATTGAGGCAACGTTTGATTTTTACTTTTTGCTCTTAGGTGCCATGGTGTCAATTGAGGGCGTCCCACTGCACATTGACCTCATCCCTCGGCTTTGGCTGGAGATCCTTCAAGGAGAGGCAAGTGCTCATAATTTATCAGATGGAAAGCAAAAAGTGGCAAGGGCTGATACGCAGCATGCTGTTTTTGGCCACTGCATTTCAGTGCATTAGTATCGCACATCATGCGTGTAGAGCTCTCGAGCAGCGTCCTCTCCTGCATAAAAGTCGTCATCTTGTCGTAGTGTCTAGCTTTTAAAGGCTACGCCTGCTTGGAAGTAGAGCCACAGGAACCTGCAAGCAAGTTGGGCAAAAGCAATTTGCCCGCAAACCATGGACTTCTTTCTAATTTCACTTTTGACTGCATACTGCAGGCTGCTGAAGCGCTCTACGCAAGGGTGATGCAGACTGTACTGTGTAGTACTGTTGACTCCCGTTAAAATGAATTCTTGGATAAGACTGAACAATGTGAAACCATAAGGTTGGTTGCCCATTGGGCTCAAAGTTAAAAAAATTCGCTTAAGATGAACTTGGAAGCACTTGGAACAGGATGGAAAGCAAAAGTAAAACACACGCACATGCACGCACACACGCGCGCACACACAAATAGCAGCCACTGTATAATACTGTAAGAAAAAAAAGAAAGAGTGGATAAAAGAAAACTAGGCCAATGCTATTTTAAATTCGGATTATGTGAGCTCATTCCATGCTCCATTTGCCATTATCCTTTTTTTTTGAAAGACTATTTTATTATTTGTTTTTATGCAACATATATATGGACCCACCTAGCATGCTCACAAATTTTCTGGTCCCTTCAAGTTCATCATAAAGTCTACTAATATAATTGGGCAGTGGAAACATGTTAATTTGAACTTACTGTATTCGAACATCCAGCTTATTTGTGCTGATGTGTTTGTCCCATCAAGTGCATTTAAAAGGCTTTCCTTGATTCGAACTCTGCACCATTCAAACAAATTTTCAATCCTCTTCGAGTTGAAGTTGTTGATACTTGGCTGTACATTATTTTCCGAAGCCTATTTTGCATCTGGTTCAGCTTGCCCTATTGGAGCTAAATGTGCACTTCTTTTAGACCCTAATGTAAGCATACCCAGCATTTCCGGACAAAAGCATTTTTCAGCAGGAAAGAGTTTATGAGCCCAGTTTTTTTATATATCGTAAGATTTCACTATAACTATCAATATATCTGCAGATCTCCCGTTGGCAGGCTTGCATTTTTTTTTTTGCAATTAACGATTTTGCTATCGTCAAAAACGTATATCCACGCCAGTGCCTTACAATATTCTAATCAAAATTTTTGTTCAAGAATGCTGGACATGCATTGTGAAGCTGCATGTTGGCCACAAAGCTCACTAAATAGCTTAGCTGCAATTATCATAATCGGAGTGTAGAGTAGAACTGCATTTACAAGATAAATGTCTGAGAGCTATATAGGTAATGGTGGTAGTAACCGTGAAGTTGCCTAAAGATTGACAGTTCAGTGCCAGCTTTAGTAATTGTATTGTTTTTATTTTTATTTTATTTTGTGCTTAACATTAGTGGAACATCTGTTTGCGTCATGTAATGCAGGAACTGAGACTCTGAGTGCCGTCCATAACCAACATATTTCGGCATCCTGTGTGTAACGTGGTAAAAATCTGTGACGAGTGTCTTGTTATTTTTGCAATTTGCAGAAGTCTGCGGAGTTTGGGGAGTTTTTGCGTAACAGCACATACTGCACCAACTGCGTATCAGCTGTGCTGCTTGAGGAGCGTGGTTACCTCAACAACCCCATGGTTTTCCGACTATTCTCACTGTTGGTGCCAAAGGTAAGACAAAAGAAAATGACTGGGGTCCAACATGGCTTCAACCTAGTTATACGAGTGAAAGTTCTGTTAAGCATAATCCAAACTGTCTCAGATCAAAGGTCAAGGTCAGGTACCCAATGGTCGTAGTCATATGATCAAGTGGTCATACTACAGTGGACTCTCGTTAAACGGAACCACAAGGGACCGGGAAAATATGTTCCGTTTATCAGGAGTTTCGTTTACTGAGAGAAGGTTCAGGATTTCGCAATCCGTTCCGCACTGCTTGGTCCCGATGAGGCAAATGTACACGCAGTTGGCAGTCTCCGCGGAAGCGGATCTCAAATGCAAAATCGAGATAATAAAGAGAACAGTACACTATGGCCTGAAACTTTATTGCACAAAAGCAGTAAGCAGTGAACTTTTTTTTTTTTTTCAGAGCACTACTGAAATTAAAAAAAAAATGTCACTTGTCCACTTATTCCGTGGAAATCAGTGGGAACTGCAATTTATTGGCTTGTGAAAAAGGACTTTATGTTTGCTTGTTTTAGCTCTCGCAGCCGTTTTCTTTGGATGGCGCCACCCATACTAGACAGGCTGCTCACTTCAGCAGAATTTTGGGGAGCCGTCTTGCTCGCCATTCGCCGCATGCTGTCGTGTCTGCAGCGGCTGCCTGCCTTGAAACGGCACGACACACTATGCCATTCCGATATTTAAATCTCGTCAACCACCCTTCGCTGCACGAGAAACCTTCGATGCCGAGCTGCAGAACAAATTCTTTTGCTTGCGCGTGAATGAGTGGCCCGCTGATAGGAATGTTTTCACTGCGGGCTCTCCGCAGCCAAACCACTAGGCACTTCTCCAGATCTTCGTGGTTGGCCACCTGCAGTCGTTTCTTTTGAGGGCCAAAGTGTGACGTCCTGAAAACCTGCCGCATCTTATCCTTGTTCTGAAGTATCCTCGTGAGGCTGCTCTTGGGGACAGCGTAGTTCGTCGCAAGCGCTGTTTTTGTGAAGCGACCACTCTCGAAGTCGTTGATTATCTCCACCTTCCTTTCTAACATAAGGGCTTTGTGAGGTCGCTTCTGCGCTGCCATCGGATGCTAACTTCGCGACGAAATGTCGCAGATGACGCTCAACAGCGGATGTAAGGCTTAAGCCTAGTTGAACACAACTGCAAGCAAACCATGACAGAAAGCAAGTGATGTGGTCGCAGTTTGCGAGAAAACCGGAAACGTCCAAAGACGGAAATCAGAAAGAGGCGGGGGCAGGGGGGTCAGTGATGCGTACCACGATGGGGCTGCACGTTCGCGTCAAGTTGCTGTTTCGAGCCTTATTTTCGGTTCCGTTTATACTGTGGTCGGAAAATTTTTGTTCCGATTAACGAGATTTTTTTTACATTGCCTTAATACAAAACCAACCAACTGCGAGGCGTTTGTTTCATTTAAGCATTGGTTCCGTTTAACTGACTTCCGTTTATCAAGATTCTACTGTACCATAGCTTGGGCCATACCACCACGCAGCTAAGTTCAGTTTGACTTTGTGAGGCATTGAAGGTCATTTTCGATGTGCCCACTGTCTCAAATCAAATGTCAGTCAGGTACCCAATAGTCGTAGTCATTTGATCACATCATACTACCATAGCTCGGGCCATACCACCACGCAGTTAAGTTCAGTTTGACGTTGTGAGGCATTGAAGGTCATTGTCGATGTGCCCACTGTCTCAAATCAAATGTCAAGGTCAGGTACCCAATAGTCATAGATCACGTGGTCGTACTGCCATAGCCTGGGCCATACAATCGCGCATTTAATTTCGGTTTGACCTTGTGAGACATTGAAGGTCATTATATCGTCCACATCGAAATCGGAAGTTGTAGCCTGAGGTGTAGAGCTCTCGCTCTGAAACACGAGCGGCACTCGCTAATAAATGGTGACATGTTGCCGCATTCTGTAGCTACTTAATAAGGCTTTCTTGACCTTAAGTTTTCCCTTGGTCAGTGATTCACGCCTCGGTTTTGTCACCTGAGCAAGTTGGCCTAGTCATGCTTTGATTTAACAAAACCTGATTTCCCAAGTTTCACGATTCAGCATACTGGTTATGGCACTGCCGATGATTGTACATAGAGCTAACTGCTAGTGCAAGTGAATGATATTCTTGATTTAGTACTGAAATAATTAGAATAAGGCCTAACTGCGCATAACCTCAACCTTCCCAAGTTTCTGAATCCACCTTTATGCTAACTTATGATTTATAGAAATGAGCATTGTTTTTCATCATACCTAACATATTGTTTATGCTGTCTTATGCTTTCATGGACAAAATGGCAGTGATAGAATGTAAAGAGAACTTGGTGGTTTTTGGTTGCCCGCAGTTTCCTGCCAGCTGGGAGGCACCAACGCTGTGAAAGGGAGCAGCTGTTTAGCTGTGTGCATTAAAAAAACACGCATAAATGATGAATAATTTATGTTTTGAGGCTATAGATTTCATGTTAAAACCAGAAGGAGGTTGTTTACTCTGTTCATACAGGGTATCTTTCTCAGGTGGTATGGTACAGTGAGTACAATGGTATCAGCTGAGTGTTGTACTTAACCATTTTTGTGGCACATAACATAGTGACAAGCCACTGGAAAAATACACTTGCTCTCCCTGTGGTAGTGGGTGCTTCTAATAGGCATTGCAGAAGTAGGCGGCTTCATTTTCTTTTTTACCTTTAGTGCCAAGCGAACAGAGTAACTGTGCTCTCCACTTTGTTCGCACCATACAGTCATCTTTTGCCTCCTCACAACTGCCACCTTTTTTTTTCAGGTTGGCAAACAAGTTCTCAAAGAAAGCGTTACCAACCTTATCTTGTCACGAGCGAATGCCCTGGTGACGTCCGATGTGGCACAAGACATCAAAAAACATGTTCATCGCATCACTGCTGTGAGTGCATTGCCCCGCTTGCTTCTTTTATGCTCGGTGGCATTCTTTTCATTTCCATTTCTGTTAAGAGCCTTTGCCGATTTGTACTTTTCTTTTTATCAGTATATATATGGTAGTCTGATTTACTAATCATTAGGGGTGTGCGAATATTCGAATACGAATATGTTTGGTATTCTGTTCCTATTCGATTCGAGAAATTGATATTCAAGAACCTTCAGATATTCGAAAATTTTCGAATATTCGCTACGCATCGAACATTGCGCCAACTTTCATAATTTCGACCACGGTAGAGCCACAGTGTCTGAGTAAATTACCCAAGATAAGGTTTAAAGTGGCAAAACAACAGTTCAAAAGGCATCCTCTTCGCTTCCTTCTCCGTCGTTTATCGCATGTACTGATCACGTTCGGACGTTTCTAGGCTTGGAGTATGCTGCATTGTGTAGGTCTTGTCATGCACTGCTGTCTGTAAACTAATGTTTCTCGGCTGTTGATTTTTTTTCGTCTATTGAGCCCTTTCAACTTGTGTGGTTTTCCTTGTTGGGGCTCGGTGTTTTTAAATGGGCTTTTGCTCTATCAGAAACTTGTATTTGAGGGGTAAACCTGACCAGGAGGCACCCGGAATAATGGCTTTTATTCTTTTCTCTTCCAAAGGACCTGCGAGCAGTCCTGCTTGTACTTTCAGTTCATGAAGGCATTGCACCAGCTTGTCTCGGCTTGGCTGACTACTTGCGCTCTCTGGAAAGCCACTGCAAGAATGTCCTCTCCCAGCTTGAGAAGGAAACAGGGAAAAGCGACAGCGATGGTATGACTGCTGCAGTACTAATGTCTTGTGCTCTTCCAGTATTAGTGCCTATACTTTCATCTTGTATCTGCTGGGACCATAGTTTACCCCACCCTGTGTACGCAGCTGGCTGCAGCTGGTGCATGACAGTGCCGGGTTAATGGAGTGAGGTGAACAGGGGCTTTTGTACTCTACTGTGCTGTTTACTTCACACTTTGTGCGAAACTATTTCAGAACTGAGTTTGAGCAGATGAGCAACTTATGACTTTTCTTTGGGCGTTTTATATTACGCGGCATTATATGATGCTGTTCACTTGTGGTTACTACTTACCCTTTAACTGCCAAATTATTTTTCAAAAACGTATCGAAATCTCAAAAAATTATTGCCGATTTTTGGTGAAAATGACTATTGTTGGCCTTAAAACACGCACTAAAGGCGCAAGGCGCATTTTATGGGCAACTAGTGCTCTCTAGTGTTGAAAATGGTATCCAGACTAGTTACGGTCCATGCGTACCGTAACTAGTCTTTGGCAGTGGGAGTGACGCAACATCGGTCCAGACGAGTGTCACTGGCCAGTGATGATGTCGGTACAATCTTCCATGACAAGTACTTTTTGATGTTAGTGGTTAAAGGGTTAATAGGTTTCCATATTGTAGCAGCAAAGCTACACAGGCTGCGAAAAATGCCTTAAAAGAGGATGCGAGATTTATTTTGATCTCACTGGGCTCGTCACACCGAAATTTTAGTACCTGGACATTTTTGCATCTCGCCGCCTTCAAAACATAGCCACCGTGGCTGGCATTAAGCCACCACTTTCATTCTCGGGAGCAGACTGTAGTGGCCACAGGGCTATTGAGGTGGATAATGTGGGTTTGCAGGTTGCAAGAGATTTCTTGCGTTCAGTCAGTGCAAGGTTTCTACAAAAAATTATGTATGTGGAATTCTGGAGGTTGTGCTCACTCTCTCATACTCCTTTTTATTCTTTAGCTTGCCCTGACAGTCCTCCCACAAAGAAGCCCAGGACTCCTCCATGTGAAAATGAAGAAAGGCTAACTGGACCGCGATCTCCGGCAGAGCCGCCACCTCCTACACCGAGCGAAGCAGACCTGCTGCGTCCCCTGCTCGAGACGGTCCAGGCCCTCCTCAAGATGCTCCCAAGCAGAGAACAACAGTCGCCAACCTCCTCTTCCTAGCATCTTCTCCTCTAGTCTGGCTGTGCGTTTTTTTGGGGGAGGGGGAAGCTAAGTACAAGTATAGGGTGCGGTTAAAGCTCCGCACATGCGTACGGCGAAGGAGTCGTGAATAGAGGCTGCACAGAAAGGGGCGCCGAACTTCTTGGCGCAGGGTCTTGTTGCCACTACCATCTCGGTGGCAGCGACAACGCTCACACCGACCGCCCAACCTGCTCTGGTTTTTTGGGTTTTTCGGTTTTGTCCCAACAGTGCGGCTAAATGATGATGTATGTATGACGAAGGTATTGGTGGTGGTGTTGCGCCAGTTCCCCCTTTGTTTCCCAGATGAGCAAGATGTTCTCGCCGCTGTCACCGCCCGCCATTGAGATGCCAGTCTCATTGAGAGTTTTGCCACACCACACTTCAGCTGTGATACTTTAGTCTTGGGTGAAAGCTTGCTTGCCACTGTTTCTTCTTCCTTCCTCACATGCACTCTTCATTCTTCTGCTAAAGTTTTTTTTTTCTTTTTTTAATGGTTCCACTCTATATTTGCATTTTTTCCCCCTTATTTCCCTACATCCCACAGCTATATTTTTCTTTCATGCTTGTCATGTTCTTAATTCATCAACGAAAAAGACCACAACATGTGCTTGATGCGAGGCAGAATGGTGGTGGGTGTTTTCCACCCAAGAAAAGAGAAGCGTTTGCCAGAGCACAGAGCTTGCTTGGCGTGTACATTTAGTCGTATATTTTGTTTTTCAGTGTGCTATGCAGTTCAGTTTAAAGGAGCGATGCCCCAGAGATAGCGTGCTGGGGCTGTCAACATCAACAACGGCCAAGCTTCCGGCCGGCCATTGGCATGACGACATTTGTCAGAGAGCAGCAACATAAAATTGCAGAAGAGACTTTATTTTCGTCCTTATATTTTGTGCCGGCCATCGGCATGACGACATTCGTCGGAGAGCAGCACCGTGAAATTGCAAAGCGACTTTTTTTCCATCCTTATATTTTGTGTTATTTATTGCCATGTATGTACGCGATTCGCTTATTCAAGGCGGAAGAAAGTGTTGTAAGCGGTGTCTGCAAGGCCTGTGTGTGACTATGCTCTGTCTTGGCCCGTTTCTACTTGTTGGTTTCTTTAGACGGCAACTCTTTTTCTTCGCTGCAAGGACTTGAGCGAGGTGTGTCAAAATAATGTATGTGGCGACCCTGCTGCAAACGTCCACATCCCCTTTAGACGCACATTTTTTTAAGGCATCATCGAAACGTCTTGAAAACCTTGAAAGCCACCTGTTTCAGTTCTTCATTCGACTGGGAGAAGGGATTCCTCAGTGACTTTTTGCCATCCGAGTCTCCCGTCTTATTTTTTATCCATCACTGTTCTTGTGAAACTGCCAGCTGCATTTATGTGTTCCTGGCCGTTATGTACTATAGTGGCTGTGAATACTAGGTCCTCCTCTACTTTCAGATCCATGCTCAAAATAAAAATTCTCAAGCCACCGCAATGTACTTGTTGAATTTTTTCATTATAAGACGACCTTTATTTATTTTTGCACCTGTTGCAATACAGTCGATGACCGAAAATTCGGACCCCCGATTTTTGATTTCCGACCCCTGCTCGATTTTTCTGACCTCGTTCGCACTCGGCGCCAATACCCAAGCCGCCATGTAATATGTATAGTGGAACCTCGTGAATTCAAACTGCAAGGGAGATCGAAAACTTGACCAAACAAAAAATTAAATCCCGAAGGGAACCTCCTTAATGCTGGGGCTGATATTCTCCACGAGGTGGCACTTTGCACCCGTATGGTTTCGGATTCGTGCCATTCTTGAGCGTCCGCAACACAAACTTTAAAAGAAGTCACAGTTCGCAGAACTCGTCTATCCCGAGTCTTTCGTCCTGAATACGGAAGAGGTAGCAGTGAAACGCGTGGGAGGCGTATCACTTCACGGAGGCGGCGAGCACGAAGAAAATTGTGCATTTTAAAGGCGACGTCTGCGTACCCGCGCCTAAAGGCAACTGAGAATTTTTTATCATAAAACCGTCAGCAACTGGTCTTTTGATGTTAGGCAAGACGCCCCTCACAAGCAAGGCATCGCAGAATGCACATCGCCGGTTACGGTGCAGATTTTGGCTCTGGCCGCTAGGCCTAACTGCGAAGGCCAACGCCGACAGAGTGCTTGTTTTGGCCGTTGGATTCGTCGACCGGGATGTGGTGTCGCCCGTCCTGCAGACATAACCATGCACTACCGCTTAGGTGCTCTTCTATATCCCTCCGCACATATTTCTCTCACCAAACCCTAAGAGGTTGCGTGGAGGCAACTCCAAACGAACACCTTCCCCAACCCCGCGATATGTGCCCGCATATACCCTGGGGTCTACTCTCCCTCTTGTCAACTATGTGGCCAACATGTCACTCTATCCCACATACTCTGGGCTTGCCCTCGGGAATCCCCTCCACGAGGTCTGCAGCTCTCGAATCCAGACCAGTGGGAGGCCGCATTTCTCAGTTCCGACTCGGACACAGATCCGGGTTGTGACAAGAGCCCTAGAAGTCGCTGAACTCCACGGGCTCATGGCCACTTGATGGGGCTATAACCCCACACCATCTGCTACTTTTGTCGACGAAAATAATGTTTATCCTCCTCCTCCTCCTTCGGCCTTTGGTCAATTGTTATCGCTTCGCCACCTTCGCCTTCTCATTCCCGGCCTGTTGTAATGCGGGTGCAGCGCAGTTCCTGCAGTGGAGGGTTCGCTTTTGCACCTAGACTTTGTCCCAACCCGTGCGTTCCTCGGTGACGTGCGGAAGCCAGTGCAGCCATCGTAGGCCAAGTTAGTGAAAGCGGTCATCGTCTGTGCGCTCGGCGAGATTCAGTCATGAACTTCAGAATGTGCACAAAAGTATCGACTCTTTCCTCTGGCTCATTGGTAATCAGTTGAAGCGGTTTTTTAGGTGAAATTTGATTTTTTGGGCATTTTCGCGGTCCCTAGAGAGTCCGAAAAATCGGTCATCCACTCGATAACATGCGTGTTTACGGGGACGGCAGTGCAGAAGCAGCAGTCTTTTCTTGCCTGTCATAACGGAGAACTCTGTCATCACCACGCTGCAATGATCTCCTTATGACAAGGGGATGTGGCCTAGCTCCATGTGGCCTAGCTCCTCCATGAAATGCCTGAGCGCCTGTTTTTGTACACTTGGAAGGAACACTCGGGGGAAAAATTCACAGACTATATTGTCGTCCAGAGTAGACCTAATCATGACATGCACTGCAGGAAAGCCTTACCGAAATCTAGGACGGCTCATAGGAACTGATAGCCGCACACGTGTCTCGGGGAGCGTCCCTCATCAACCACTTTTCCTTCCTTTAGTTTTTCTTCACGAAAGACAGCAAAACCACTACCACCACCCGGCTTTCATTGGTGATTTGTATGTATGGCAACACGCGTGGCCAGCGCTCGCCACGTGCCAAGAAGACGGGGTGGTGCCAGCACGGGCTACACAGAAAACTTGGACATTCGCCGCGGCTGGACGTCGCCGTCAGCGCCTCTCGCATGCGATGTTTTGCCTGCGACACTGCGAATTCTGCCGGTCTGCGACAGGGGAGGTCCGTCGGTCTAGTCGCAGACGGCTTGTGATCGAGAGCCAACCACCACATTGAGGAACAAAAAATTTGAACTTCTTAGTGGCTTTTACAGACGTCCGTTTTACGTAGTGGATGGTGCCACGGGAAAGTAATTAATGGTCTAGTATGTCTCTGCGGTATGCTAAATTTCTCTATTAGACAGATTTAGCATTCCGGAGACGACTAGCTGAAACGTATACCGTTTTTACGTACGGGAGCTGCGCATGCCCACTCTAAAGGCACAACAGGCGTACGTAAACCCTGTATACGTCTCCTCTAGTACGTCTCTGGTACGCTAAATCTGTCCAATTACCGCATGGTACGGGCTTTACAGAGTGTTGAGATTTCATTGACGCTGCTTTGTGCCCTTCCACAAGCGCGCGGTTCTCGAATGGCGCGAGAAATGACAAAATGGCTCCCCGAAGAGTTCAGCCCTGTCTGTCCTCTTTGCGGGGACCCAAAGCAAACACACATTTTATACCTGCGCAATCGAGGTAGACCGCCGGAGGGCCTGCAACTCTCCGGCCAATCCCAGTGGAAGGCCGCGTTGCTCACCTGGGACCTGGAAGTCAAACTCACAAGAAGGGCCGAAGACTCAGTGTTTATGTATTGCAGCTACGCACGAAGTTCATTTGAGATCCGAAGCATCTGAAGGCGCTTGACTCTTAAGTGAGCTGAGCACAGTGTCTGGTGCCTGCTTGGTTTTGCTCAGCGGGAACCTGTGCTAGTTGAGCCCGAATAGTCCGCCCGCACTCTCGCCGCGAAGAGCGCTTGAAACGTGCCAGTTCTGCCTGTAGACAGCCCTCGAGGCCTTCAGGGACTGGTCGGCTGGTCGCATTCGTATGATATGGCGTGCATTTCTAGCACGCATACTATGTTCGTAGTCTTCGGCTCTTCACTCTGTGCTAAGACGGGCCCGCCAGCGGGCCTTTCGACTAGCTTGTGCCTGCCTTGCTCGTTGAAACTGCGCTTTCCGAGGTCGTCGAGTACACCGCGTTTCGAGCGTCGGGAACCGGTCGCAGGCGCCCTCCGTCCGGGCGCGCCAGCCCGTGACGGATCTCCTCAAAGATGTTCACGTTCAAAGTTGATATTGTACAGTGGGAGTCGCACAATGGCATACAAACTCGGCCGAGAAGTCAGCCCTCTGCTAACCGCTCAGGCTACCTTGCAAGCTCGACGAACACATGGCGCCATATCGCTCACAGCTAGCCGTCTGCACTCCCAGTATTATGCCGGTATCGGCCATGAATGAAGTTTCTGCAGCAGCTGCTGCCATCACGGTTGGCACGAAGCCATCATATTCCACTTATTTCAGGGACGAAATCCATTATGTTGATTCCTAACATGCTGGAAATCGCCATGGCCGCCGATACACCACCATCATGATGGTGACTATAGCATACCAGTATCCATGACCATACTACCATTTTGCCGCTATAGTCACCAAGAATTCACTACTTTTCCGCTATAGCTACCAACTATTCTTCCGCTATAGCCACTAACTATATAAATCCCAAGCAGCACAGGTAATTGGCCCAACATTGTAGATACGACCTTTGTCCGTAAAGTTCCGAGACTGAGTCCATTAAAAATGCATTTCACATTGAAATCATTTGTGCAGCACCCCTTCGAAATAGTCTCCCTTGCAGTCTATACACAGCTTCCAACGCTTCTTGAGGTCGTGGAAACAGTTGGAAAACGCTTCTTTTGGCAGGGCTGTCAGCTCCTTTGTCGTGGCGTCTTGAATGGACTCCACGCTTCCCATCCAGCGACATTTTAGGGCTCTCTTCACACGAGGAAAGAGGAAAAAATCGCATGGCGAGAGGTCAGGCGAGTATGGCGGATGGGGAAGTACAGTAATGCTGTGCTTGGCGAGAAAAATTTGTCATGCTGAGAGCAGTGTGCGGCCTTGCGTTATCGTGGAGAAGGCTCCTTTGTCCAGATGCCCATAAGTCAGGGCGACGGCGTCGCAGTGCACTCATGTGTTGGAGCACGCGGATATAAAACTCCTGATTCACCGTCTGCCCTTAATTGTGGGAAGAACTCGTGGTATATGACACCTCTGGCATCGAAAAAAAACTATCAGCATCGTCTTTGTTTTGGTCTTCTATCGCCGCACCTTTCTCGACGCCGGAGATCTCGAGCTTGTGCACCGCCATTCGGCGCTCTGCCTCTTTCTTTGAGGACCGTATTGAAAACATCATGTTTCGTCTTCAGCAATGACTCTGTCGATGAATGCAGCATCGTTCTCTGCCTCGGAGAGCAAATCAGCGCTCACTGATGCCCGCGTGTCCTTCTGGTCCTGTGTGAGGGAGTGCGGCACAAGTCTGGCATTCAGCTTTCGTTTCCCCAAGTTCTCACGCAAAATTTGGTGGCATGTTGTCTTACTAATGTCGAGAGCATCTGATAGCACGCGGACTGTAACGGTGCGGTCTTGCTGTACGATTTCCCTGATCCGAGCCGCGTTGTTCATTCCGTGAGGTTGAAGGGCGCCCCTGCCTTGTGTCGTCTTCCACCGACGTTCTCCCCGAACGGAACCTCCACTCGAAAACTCGCGCCTGCGACAATGTCTCGTTGCCGTAAGCGTCATTAAGGAGCTCATACGTCTGTGTGGCTGTCTTGCCAAGCTTCACACAGAATTTTATGTGTACACGCTGTTCGAGGTGGACGTCCATCTCTCCACATTCACTCAAAGTAGAATGCGCAGGCGACGGGTGACAACGTATTTTTACATGTAGTGCTATCTAGCGGCTGCCACAGCAATTAACATAATTAGCTAAGGTTAGCCCGAAAAGATGGCGCTACACATACGCACCAACATTTGTTTTGGGGAAACATTTCTAGAGAAGAAAATAAATCAGTCTCGGAACTTTACGGACAAAGGTTGTATATTGGCAAAGGTTGGTCCTACAACGGACCAATGTGAGACTATCACTTTCCAATATTGGGCCAATTAACTGTGCTGCCTATAATGTTTCCGCTTTGGTTCTGTGTGGGATTTCCGATAACCATACAATATAGTACGAATAGGGCCCTTTGTTCTTGTGTAAAACCCAATTTCTCCCAGAAAATTATCTTTCTATGCGACTTTGGCTTTCCAGTACACAAATCTGGACACCGCAAAAAAAAAATACTGTGAATATCTAAAGTAGGATACAAAATACAACTAAAAATAACAGCAGTTAACACTGGATCATGGTGACCTGTATTACTCCGCTAGCCAATTACAGCAGTAAACGAAATAAGCTTTTTAATGTTTGGCTTTATTATATACACACAGGTGTCGAAATTCTAAAACTTGTAATTTTTTCTCGTGATTAGCTTCTTGTTTGGGTAAGGAGAAAAGTTTTAACGGACTACTTTTCTGTCATGCGGCGGCCCTGAATGTGGGCGGAGCTTCACTGCAGTTTTAAATTGTATGCGACAGTATAGTGCTTTTTCCAGAGGGATGTCTTCGATAAAGTGGGGACCTTAAACCTTTTTTAACATTCGTTTTCTTCAGGTGGATGAACTTGGATAAGCTCATAAAGGGCTATTAGGACTGAGCTAAAGGCCAAAACATATGGCGACCGGTCATGGCGTCTTATCAGAGTAATATATACTAAGCTCCACCCACGCTAATGACACCCTGATCCAAGGACCTTGAGAGCTTAAAATGATTACTATGTTCATTGTTTGCGCACTATGCAAATAATGGCAGACCGGTTTTGCTCACACGCGGACGCGGAAGTACTCCGCAGGAGATCTGTAACGTACACAAACTATTATGTAGTGGATTGGTAGAAGAAAAAAACTTCATTGGTAAACAGGTTTTGTGGAACCTGTAGTCTCTTTGTTGTTTGGGAAAGAATGAGCAAAAAATAGGGCACCTTATGTCCACAAGGAAGACGAATTTTTATAGTAAACAGTCTTGTGGTTCAAAAAATTACCCCAAAGAGCCCGAACTACGGAATTTTCTTCTGAATAACCCGATTTCTACCCGAATTTGAGCTCGAAAAATATAGCCCGGTTTTTACAGCCCGAATTTCGTTAAAAAAAGTTCAAAAAATGGCTGTGGTTCAAGACGGCTGAACCTCAAGCGAAAAGCTCGGCTACGCCTGATTAAGCAAGGTTAGGCATGGTTTTGCCTCGGCTAAGCGCTTTCTCTTCTTACGTTCACACTATTTTTGGCGACTTTTCTCCAGTCTCTGCTCGCGTTCTTCATCTGTCTCTGTACCGTACGCCACACGTTATCGCTGTAAGGCAGCTTGTCTCCGAGCTATATCAGCCGGATGATCAGAATCTGCTTGCCTTCGATTGCAAATCGTTTGCCGCGAGGGCCTAGCACGCTGTTCAGCCGTGATGTCGTCTGGCGAGGCCTTGCCAGAGTATGCCAGACCACGGCCAGTCTCGAGGGGAGGTGGCCGGACAGCCACTATTTTGTCCCTCCCCACTCTGGGCACGTGATTCGGCGAGCGGTGGTACAGGTGTTACTACTCAAGACGAGGGAGGCAGCGGCGAGGAGCGAGCTCAGCTGTGGCGTGGCGGCGAGCGATTTTATTGATTGAACAACTTTGATTCCCAACAGAAAAGACGTTTCTCCCCGCCCCCGGCACGCAGGCCTGGGATACGGGGAGTTGCGCGTCAGCGGTTAGAAGCTGGCTGGCAGTCCTTGACTGATAGTGGCCTCTTCCGCCAGATGGATGGTGGTGCGCTGGAGCTTAGGGTCCGGGCTCCTTAGCGGGTTCTCCCAGGCTTCTCTACTATCAATATTTTTGCCCGCCCCGGGAGAATTTGGACAACCCCAAATCATGTGGTCGAGGGTCCCTCTCGCCCCACAGTGTGTGCATCGATCATTCGACCTCAGCTCTGGGTACACGTGGTAAGCCCATACCGGGGTCATAAATGTAGCTTCATGTGATCTGACGTCACATTCACACCTCTGCCCCTCCTCCTGGTTGAAGGTCATTGTCAAGCGGTTTTGACCTTGAGCTTTGCATGCGGATAACATAACTTTTCGCTCTAAAAACCCGAAGACAAAGGGCCCTGTACACATGTGAATAGTCGCTTCACCACTAGCGTGCTCGCTCCTCCGCATCGCAGCGCGTTGATTGGTGTCCCGAGTCGTCGATTGTGTTGTTCATTGACTACCGAGAGCCCATGAGGAATCTCGCGGACAAATGGGTGCGCAGCAGTGTAACCCCCCCCCCCTTCTTTTGTAGCGAGAGCTACACTACGCTAGCTCTTCGAGCCATCAGCGTGGCACCCCTTGAGTTGCGTGGCGGCGCCGTGGCTGGTCACATGGTTGGTCACGTGGTGCGGAGCAGCTGCAGACGGCGCGGCGCGCCGGCGAAACCGAGTGATTGGGTGGGGGGGGGGGGGGTGGAGTTGAGAGGGGTACAGAGTGAATTCACGTCCAGGGACGAAGATGAAGAAGGAACGCCCAGCGAAACAGAGTGGCGAAAGATTGACTGCAATTCGACTTAGCGAGTTCCACTATCGCGTCACTCCAGGTTTAACCAGAGCTAAACCACAGCCATTTTTTTTTCATCGCGCTAAATCTCGCGAGAGCGCACCGCCGCCTGCCCTTGCGATTGATTGTCGTTTGTCAAGGCCTATCGACGCCAATCGGAAATCGGTGCGGCTAAATCCGTGAAGACGACATTCTTTCTTCAAGAAATTATGAGCACGCAGCATCCATACTCAATGGTTATCAAAAACACGCAGCCAATTTCGGGACTGGCTCGACAGGTTTCTGGGCCTTATTTCCAGACTCCTGCGAGGTTTTCGTGAACTGTTGAAACAAGTTGGCCGAAGTTCAGGATCTCGTGGACTCCTTTTTAGTTTTCTTAATTCTATTTCGATAAATAGTACAGTTAATCATCTAGCTGTTCGAGGGCTATCCGCGGCTTGCCACATAGTGGAGCTAATTGTCTGTTAGTACACTTGCACCGAAAAGATGAGGAAAGCTGTATGTATGAATTGCCAGCGATGAATGCTAATGAAACGTTGAAACTGCGTCCTCGAATGTTGCTCGACCAGCGCCTAAAGCACGCATGCACAGTATATGGGGTTGATAATGCTAAAGCATTACTGGTCGAAAAGCAGGCGGCGTGTGTTAGTCTATTAGTGTGTGTACTCGCAGATGGTGCAGAAAATCCCCAGCGATGGTAAGAAAATAGGGTGACTTCATCGAGCGTCCGTACTACTCACACAGCAAGCCGAGCACCACCACTTCTACCGATATCCTATACATGTCACTCGTATATAAGTATATAACCCCAATGGCAACCTCAATGAGGCGCCAGTTTTCCAGACAACATTCGTGGCTGTACGACAACCGTTTGTCGTACAGCGTTCCGGGTGGTGTCTTATGATTTATCGTTGCATATAGCTTACATGTGCTAGTCAAGTTGGATGCTAGCTTGCGACAGGTATGCAAATCGACGACATATGCACCTTCAGTTGCATGGATTCGCAAACTTTTTACCTCTTCCCTTGACGCAGTTGAGGTGTCCACCGAGATGCGCATTTCATTTACAGCTTGCTGCGGTGACTCGGGCTGCCGACGTCATGTCCCGGCATGACCTACTTGATGCAGTGCGGGACCGCGCAGTGGCCCAGGGACCCAGCTGGGTCTAAAACTCACTAGCTCAATAAAGTTTTTCTGTCTGTCTGTCCTCAAAAACCAATTTTCGTATCAAAATTGTGACGCAACTGTTCGTCCTACACAGTTGCGGACGGTGTCATACGATTTATCGTTCCATATAGCATACGTCTCTTAGTTAGGTTGGAGGCTAGCTCGCGACAGGCATTGAAAGGAGCGTCCTAATGTCTCACTCGGACCTCAGTGCATTCATCGTGGTGGTGGTGGTAGTGGTTGTTTATTAAAATAATAGTAAAAAGGAAGGAAAAGATTTTTGCTAGCCCCGGCATCTGCCATCGATACTGAAGCGCCTGAGCTGGGGCAGCGGAAATAAAGGATAGCAGGCAGAATGTAGAAATGAAATGAAAGAGGTGAGGGGAGCGTTTGTGGAATCACCGTTCGGAGGCGCGTCTTCGTTTCATTTCTCACTGAGTAACCTGCATCGAGGTCGAACGCTCACGGTGGCACCGATTCTTTCGCCTTCACAGCACGTAAGCAGTCTTAAGCGCCCTCTGGATTTTTTTTTATTTCGCGTCAATTTTGCATCTATTGTATCCATCGTACTTGTATTCACTGAAAAAAAAGAACAAAACAAAAAACGGTGGATTCTCTTGGCACTGAAGTTCAAACCCTGTACGCCTCGCGAATATAATGCAGGAGCTATGCGTACCACCCGGTACGGTACTATGGTAGCTAGATTCGGAGGACATGTGGTGGGGTGGGGAGATATGCCATTTCTACGCCACCCTTCCCTTTCATTGTTGAGGGTCTGGGATTTTTTTTTCTTTCGCGAGCCTGGCGTTATCTTATTAATTTAGGAAAAAGGCTCGGTGAAATCTTATGTGATAGCGTAATCGAACGCCACCTGAAAAATGTGGACATATTCGGTTTGTTATTTCGAAGATAAGGCAACAAGCACCATAGAATGAAGGGGGATGATAGCGGTCATCTAAGATAACATTGCAGCAGAATACTCTTCGCTGAACCGCCGGTCTATGGGTCTTGGGGCATCCACTTCAGTTCGGCTCTCATAAGGGGCACCTTGTTGCCGCTGACGCGGATAGCATGACACTTGTTGTGGCCACGGGGGGCTAATCAGATACGTCCCAGACTTTTTCCACCGATCGTATCATCGTGACGATAGAAGAAGGAGGTCGGACAATTGAGGTCATGTTACACGCAGGACAGGGTACAGCGTCTGTGGTACACGCGCGGTACTCAACGGGACCCTCGCGTGGCGGTCTGTTATCGTATACCTTGCCCAAAAGGGCCGAAGACAATGTTTTGCTGGCTGAAGAGTACTTGGGCGTCGTGGGGAGGCGTACACAATCTATCACTCTGTTGCAAGCACACTCGACGAGGCATGGGCGGCTTCTCAGAAGCAGGTTCAATTAAATGTGGCAGCCAAGCCTCTCAATCACTATAGGAATGATTTCTGTGGAAAAGAACCATCTTCTGGGCGAGGGAGGGAGTGTATTGACAAAGGAAGGCGCAAAGGTCACCGAGCAGGATCTTTTGTGGCAGTGCTACTCTGAACTAGGTGGCAACGGGAAGGAAGTAGGGTTATGACGGGCGGCGACGTGGAAAGTGCAGATGCTTGGAACGGCATGGTTGTCAGCCCTGACCGCCAACCCAAGTCGAGGATACGCTGCTGAAACAGGCACTGAGGTGACAAACTGAAGTTTGTCTGTACCGTCTCATTACCGAATTCGAATGACAAATAGTCGGTATGAATATTTTAACTAAAACTGAGCTCTTTATAAGGTATAGAAAATACCGAAAAATTAAATACAGGTTTCACTGCCACAGCTCGTTTTCACCAGCAAGATGCGACGATGTGAAGTACTCTTTTTTTTTTTTTTGGTTCGCGGGTGTCTGAGGCCGCACCGTCATCCACTTCAAGCCTGCGATCACAGAATCCTTCTTTCGACGTCATTACTGACGTCACGGGTTTGAAAATCGAGTTGAGCAAAGCGAATATTCAATTTTCAACTCAGCGGCGAGTACGTCTTGGTGTTGAAAGAACTCAACGCAGCTCAACACAAAAAGAATCCGAAGCCATTTCTTCTTCATTCACATCAAGCTAGCCCTGCCATCATCAAAGTGACAGTCCGCAGATTGGATTCTTGGAATCCGTCATTTGTTAAGCGTTGAGGGATGCCACCCTATATGTACACAAAGAGAGGCGGTCCGGATCAACGTGGGACTTTTTCATCAGGCTCCTTATGGTAGGGGGAGCCGGGAACCGTGCGCCGCTTCGCGTTTTCTTCGGCCGAGCGCAATAGGAATGCTGTTACGGTTTTACCGCAGCGGCAATGTCGATGGCAATGATAATGATGGTTGGAGGAACGGTGCAGCTGCCGTTGTCAACCAATGTAAAGGCAACGTGTCTGGGTTTTTTTTTCACCATTTGTTTTCTTTTCCGTGCCTTCGACCCGCCGCGGTGGCTCAGTAGTAAGGGCACTCGACTACTTATGCGGAGTTCCCGGGCTCGAACCCGACCGCGGCGGCTGCGTTTTTATTGAGGCAAAACGCTAAGGCGCCCGTGTGCTGTGCGATGTCAGTGCACGTTAAAGATCCCCAGGTGGTCGAAATTATTCCGGAGCCTCCCACTACGGAACCTCTTTCTTCCTTTCTTCTTTCACTCCCTCCCTTGTCCCTTCCCCTCACGGCGCAGTTCAAGTGTCCAACGATATATGAGCCAGATACTGCGCCATTTCCTTTCTCCCAAAACCAATTATTATTATTATTATTATTCCGTACCTTCGTACTCTCCCTCCCAACCGACCACCTGAATCACTTTCGTCCACTAACAGCCGGCAACAAAGAAGGCGCAGTTCTCCCATCTCGGAGGCTCATTCGCCTCCATCTTCTATACCTCCGTATAGTCTCGTGAGAGACTTTGTTTGGGTGATGCCGGGCCGTCCATCGCGGCCCCCAGTCCCTGGACTCGGGAGGGCCTGCGCTGTGATCGGGTTGATGAACAATCGGGTCGCATCGAGGTCGCTTGCACGGTCGTCCGTTACAGCGGCCTTGACTAGCGTGGTGACGTGTGCGTCCGGGATCCTCTAGACTCTCGTGAAGTGCGCTGCTCCGTATACGGCGTGGGCCAGGGGTGTGCACTCAATTAACCCTTACAAAAACGGTCTACAGACAGTCTGTAGACAGTCAATAGACTTTTTACAGACTCTGTTACCTTCCTATATATACTTCTTTTTGTCTATTCATAGTCTATAGACTGTCGATAGAAAAAAGTCTACTAAAAGTGTATGGCCATAAATCTATATAGTTTGTCTATAGACTGTCTATATGATTTGTACTGCCTATAGACTTTTCTCTAGTGTTTGTCTATAGAGAGTCTATAGACTTTATAGACAGAAGTCTATGGACAGTCTATAGACTGTCCGAAGCAATTTTTGTAAGGAAAGTCCCAGTGCCCGCTATTTTGGCGTGCATGACGCACGGCGAAATGCTGCCGCGCATCTCTAATCGGCTTATCGACGCTTGCTCCGCTCTTCACCGCTGAAGCTGCGCGTTGAACAACAAAATGGCGCCCTTGATGTCTCGTGAATTCCGCCTATACGACTGGTTAATTCTTTCGCGATGGGGATAAACCTCGTCCTTCATGAACATGATCTACTCTCCACCCCACAGAAGACTAAAGACTGAAGAGGCCACTGATCTGCGTAGGCCACAGAGCGACACCTTCGTAAACTTACATAAACTACAATACACCCCACAGCTTTTAGGGAGATATACCCGTGGTTATTTGGTTTGTTCATAGAAGGTTGTGGCCAAGTACTACATCAGGGGGGGGGGGGGGGGGGGCAAATCCTGTTCTGGTGGTGGTGGTAGTATTAGTACGTTGTTGGTTCTGGTCACCGAGATTAGGCCGCACTCCAGGCCTGGTTATGCTATTGCATCAACACGCGGAGTTTGTTTTTTTAACCCGGTGGAGAATTGCGCGAGACATGGGAGAGGCCTTTGCCCTGCAGTGCATGGGTGTACACTCCAGGCCTGGTTATGATATTGCATCGACACGGTTTTTTTTTTAACCCGGTGGAGAATTGCACGAGACATGGGAGAGGCCTTTGCCCTGCAGTGGGTGTATTTAGGCAGATGATGATGATTATGATGCCCATGGTGCGGGTCAACACCAACACTGTACCACATGGAAGTGCACATCACACAACATAGAACCTCACATAACCAATCCAAACAGAGATCAGTGGGAGGCACTGCTGGCCAGCTCAGACCCAGAGGACCAGATTCTCTTGGTAAGAAGAGCCAATAGGCTTGCGGAAGCCAGCGGAGCCATAGAATAGGGGACCCAACGCGACCATCGATAAGCCTCACTTGAGGCCAGCTCGATAAATGTTAGTTTAATAAAGACTACAACAGACTCAGAACGTCTTATCTTCGACTTCAAGGCGTTTTCTTCTTTTAAATATTTCAGTCACCATGTAAAAAAAAATCTTAAAAGCCCGTGTTGAGATTTCTGATTCACTCTCGGTTTATTTTCTGTCTATAGTGAGTTTTAACCCTGAAATCACCTGCCCTGAGCAAACTGGTTGGTCGACAGTTGTAACACGCCAGAAAAAAATCAACTCTTCAGTAAAGTTTATTCACATTTTTCTTACGTTCACACAGCCTAAACACCCCCCCCCCCCCCCTTTTTTTTTCTTTTCCGAAATGCAGTCTCGAGAAATTTGAGTGCTTGAATCTTACCTGTATGCCTGTATGTTATTCTGAAGCTGTCTTTCTCTTCGGAGCCACAGTATAGCCGAAGATCTGGGCGCCCCCCATCGAAAAAGACACAACAGATTTTCCTGTAGCAATTTGGGACCTGAGAACAGAAATTCTTGTAGTAACAACAGGATTTTCTGTAGTAATAAACAGACTCCTGTCGTAACGACAGAGCCCATTCTGTCGCAACAACACATAACGTCGCAGTACAACAAAAATATGTGCCGTAACGACAGGCCGACAAAAAATTCTGTTGTATTTTGGGACCAGCAGAGGAGAAGGATGATAAATGTGTTGCTTTACGCGCATGCATGTGTGCGTGTGTGCGCATGCGCAAGCGCGCGAGACAGGTAATTAAAGTTGGTACGGCCAGAAATTCCTGCACGGGTATGGACAAAAAAAATCGAGGTGTTATAACCATTGCGCAAGATGTCTTCACCACGCAAAAGGTTCGGCACAAAGCGGTATTCTACAGCAGTTTACTGCCTGCCGCTGAAAGCAGGGATTTGAAAGGCAGCTTGCACTATACCGTGCTACAAATACTGGTAAAAATAAAAACTGCGCAATCGTGCGAAACTTCATATTCCCCTCTGCTTTGAGCAGACGTCCGGTGATGCGCGGCGTTTTTACATCCTGTTTCGTTTTCCTGCATTGAGAGGTTTCAGCTGCGAAAGCAACACGGTTTCAGCAAAACTGCAAAATAAAAGGCGGGGGGGGGGGGGGGGGGGGGGGAGAAAGAGGCGCGAGCGAATGTGAAACAGCTGCGGCGTGTGCACACCCCGCAGCTGTTTCTACGGTGTTTCAGCCGTATGCATCCTTAATGTGGGCTACCTTCACTCAAGCCACGCTCATGAAGAAGGTTCACTTTCTCATGTGAAGACTTTTGTAAATGTTCGTAAAATTTGCATATTTTGACACCGTATGTGGCAACGGACGGAACGGAAGGGCAAGGCCGGCGGGCGGACAGAAATCATTCAAATTTCAAAGACCGGACACTGCCCTGCTTATCCCGGTGTAGTTGTGCAACTGACAATGCGTGATAACGTAGAAATGTTCGCTATTGCAGAACGCATAACACCGATTCCAATAGTATTTTCGAGCGAAAGAACAAATAACAAAAATTGGAGAGGACACTAAAGCTCCGCCTTTGTGGTATGACGGGATAGCGTATTGGGTTAGGTTTTCTATTCTGAGTAGTTTGACACCTTTGAACGCAATTTTCATTTTTTGTTCAATTGTTATTCAATCAATTATTTGCTCAATTATTCAGTATAAATTTTCTTTATTAGCATCGGGCACTGGCTTTTCAGTAGGAGTATTTTGACACCTTTGACCCCCTCCCCTTTTTCCAAATTTTTTCCTTTCTTTAAGTAATCAATTAATTGCGATGATTTCATCAACTCGTCATCACCTATCACACACCAATCAATCATCAGTCACCAGAACCACAAATTACCATGACACTATTTTTTTACGCAGCCTTAGATTATTTAAGACACGCGGTGCCGACTACTGTACTACGCCAACGGCTTTTCGTCCGAACGAGTTGTATACGCTATGGCGTAAAAGAGAATTAAGGGAAGCGCAGTTGAACATCTCAGCGCAAGGGAGCCGTTAGTTGTTTCTTTACTCCAAGCTAAGAGAAAAACTGCGTCTGGCAGTTTCACTGTCTGCGAAAGAGTGCTTTTCAGTTTGCTAGAATGGGGAATTTACGATATTTAGGTTTTGCTAAATCGCACTTCGTTTGTACCAGCTATAGTTTTCTTGCGTTTTAATCTCACCATTCCTCTAATTATTGCCAGAATTTGCGATGACCAGTGGCTCTGGAAAACGAGTCTTAAAGCGTTTTAATGGTGCCGCGAAAAAAAAAAAAGTCCTGCAGCTCAGCTGTTTTCTGTAGGAGCTGTTCTTGAGCTCGGAAAATCGATATGCACGCAGTTCTTTTGCAAGCGCAGGAGACATTTCGTCATCCAGAGTATACTCCTTGGGAGAGCTTTTACCACAAAGCTCTTGGCAAGGAAGACGTTATAGTAGCGTTTCTTTTAGAACTCTGGCAGACGAAAATTGCTTCCCAGAGTATACTTGTTCTGCTAGCTTAACGTGCATACTGGATTGCACTATTCAAACTGTTACAATTTTCGCTAACTGTAATAAGTGTACTTTAAAGATGCAACTCGCTACTGTAATACCATGGATCGCTGTAATTTTATTTAACCTCATCTCAGTGAACTAAACTCTCAGGGGAACGCTGCTGCGCCTATTTTTATGGGGTTACGTGCTGTTTGCGTCTGGCATTTTCGTGGGTGAATTCGAGACAGTTGAGGAACAACAACTTCGGGGCTAATTTCGAGCAAAGCTCCCAAGGAAGGAAAAAAAAATAGAAATGTACAGACCCGACGGAGACGCTGGCAATGATCCAACAAGTGTTCGGGGAAGAAAGCCCGAGTCGTGCGTTGGTGTTCGAGTGGAATGCACTCGTATCAAGGTCGATGTGACAATACGGCAGAGAAGACGACGTGCGCAGGGCCTGTAAATCGATAATCAATCAATAAGACCTGTCACGGGCCTTCGGCGCGCCAGACGCGCAAAGTCCGACACTCGATCGCCATAATACAACACCTCGGTTTGTGAGGATTGGTATACGATGTCCAAAATACCAATTGCACATGCTCCTGTGATGTCTTGCAAACAAAAATAAATAAAAGAGAGGTAACCTCAATCAACTAACTACGAAAGGAGTGCCACCGGCATCACAGTAGAACACACTTTCACACCGTTCTGTGCATCAGAGTTTTTGTGCTCAACAGCAGATCTGGCGCCGTTCCTTTCTCACTCATACTGTCGGCTTGATTTCTTTTATTTTCTATAGCTCGCTCAGAAGTTGCATTTGAATGGTCCGAATATCACTATGATCTAGACAATGCAGGAAAAAAAAAATTGCAGTTAACACTCCACACCCTCACAATGAAACGAATTCTAGCGTGCATTCGTATTTGATGCAAATATGCTGGACCAGTGCATGCACTTCGCCCGGTACGAAATCGAAGATGGAGACAAATGGAGGCCCATTTTTTTTTTTTTCGTAGAAATCGCAACACCGGAAATTGCGAATAGCCCCTTATTGCGAACACCATACGTGGAGTTAGATGTAAACCACTGTCTAAATTGAGAAAGCAGCGTTCACAACATATCGAATCAATCAATCAACTAATCAATCAACCAATTAATCAATCAATTGATCAATCAATCAACCAACCAATCGGGCAGTCACTTGGCCAATCGATCAATCAATCAAACGAACAAACCGATCGACCGATCAATCGATCAATCAATCAATCAATCAATCAATCAAGCAAGCAAGCAAGCAAGCAAGCAAGTAATCAATGAGTGCAACCGTCACTTCGTCAACCAGTGAATCAA
Organism: Amblyomma americanum; assembly: GCF_052857255.1. Lineage (NCBI taxonomy): Eukaryota > Metazoa > Arthropoda > Arachnida > Ixodida > Ixodidae > Amblyomma > Amblyomma americanum. The sequence continues at coordinate 187,457,964 of NC_135501.1, read as the reverse complement.
TCTGTAAGAAAAATTTGTGCGCCATTTAATCAGACCAACAAAAAATCAATATATTTAAATTGAAAATACGCAGTTTTTCCCCGGGGATTCTTTGTTCTGCGCTGTTGCGATCAACAACAACGAACGTCCTTGGAGTCAATACTGAATCCGTAAATAGCGCGAAAGCGTGCACGAAGTAAAAGAGAAGAAAAATTCAACGTGGAGCGTATCGTTCCGACTCTCTCCGAGCACGTTTTTCGCAACAATTCCTGCTCGGGCACGTCCGTCGACGGATCTGGCAGGAGTACTTCCTTCATCCCTGAATAAATTCTGGCACACCCGTCCTATAAACAAGATTTATTTTTTGTTTGTTTATCACATACTGCGGACCAGATGCGGTCCAAGATGAGAAAGAGAAAGCGTAATTCTAAGCCGTTGCTGAAATTCATTCTCCGGCGTTTATTCCTCTGGCGGTAATAAAAAAAAAGAAGCAGCCCAGCAGTGAGGGGACGTCATCGTCAGCGGCCGTACGCGCCTGCGTGCACGCTGCCACGGGTCGATAGAGCGTTGCATCCAGTGTCGTCAGCTGTCTTGCCGCCGAGTGACCCGAAAAGCAACCGGCTCCCTTCAAGTTTCGGTCGCCCGCTCGCCCCTCGCACGTAGGCAGCTAACGCGACCGAACGCACGTTCCCGCTGGTTTTTGTTCGTTTTGATCCACCACGAGGGAACCCGTCCAAGCTCTCCCACTCAGCTGCAACCATGATCGGTGGTGCAGTTCTTTGGGCGCAACAGACGCGAAACTACGATTCAAAAACTTGTAAATTTCTCGCGATAAAAGATTTAGCACTCACAACTTATGGCGTCACCTATAAAATAAAAACAAAGGCTTTTCTGCAAACTTTAACGTTTTTATTCGTTGAAATAGTATGTTTGTTTATTCATAGATGGCGCGACAAATTGTAAAATTTTTTTTTGAGGGGTTGTTTGGCGTTGGTTTTAGTCAGGAAGTGCACGCAAAGTTTCTCAACTTATATGATTAAGAATCTTCGGCTGCGTGATCATCGGCGCGACTAGCCAATCAGTGCGCGCCGCACGCAATTGGCGCATTCCGTGAGCCGTAGATAGCGGCATCTCCCCCGAGTATAAGCTCTCGTTCAGCGATAAGTGGAGAGATGATGCGGTTTCCCGCGCTCCATAGATCAATGCATCTCATGGACAAACGAAGAAAACTGCATTACTTTCTCTGTTGCTAGGGTGCGGTTGTTGCTATATATACAGGGCATGACGCAAGCCGACCGTCTGAGCTGACTTCGATGGCTCCGCCTGAGCCGGGTAGCATTTACATAATGCCACCTACACGGACCGTGCCTGACTGCATTGTCGTTACCTGTGCGCCGCGTACAGTGTCTGCATTTATTCTATTCTCGAAGGCTCGCGTATGTACATTAACTGGCAGTAGTAGGCATAGCCTGCCTCTTTTAATTTTTTTAACTCTTACATTGTTATCGGATTACACCACATTATCACAATATGGGTGATACGTGGCATTTTGCAGGCATAATACAAGCTGCACCTAGCCACTCGACTATTGCGGCTATCAGCACATCAATAAATCTTCTTCTGGTGTGTCTTAGTGCCTGAATGTAATATTACCACAAGTTTGCATGATGTAACAAAAAAAAAAGCGAATGCAGCCGGGAGTTGACGGTTGCAGAGTGTTTTCAACATATCTGGTGGCTTGCGTAGTATTGTTTGCAAGATGATATGGTATTGTGATATCCGGTATAAAAATGATGGGAACTGCCATCTGTGATGTCCTCGCTTCAAATCTCTGTCAGGTTAGATGACTAAGCACAGAAATGAATTGCGCCAGTGGCGAGGAGACAGTGGCAAGAGGTGCTTTAGTTGCATCAGCGATCGTCTGCGACCTTGTGGTTGTGACCTGTAGAGCCTATTCTTTTCTGGGCATTATTTTCCTGTCATATTTCAGTTAAATGTTTCCATTAGAGTAAAAAAAAAAGTAATGTATGGCGTGGGACGGGCATTGATGCATGGCTGTGCTCTTTGACCTCTGAACACCATCAGTAGCATTCACAAATAACAGAGTACAATTATAATAGTTTATCTTGTTACTTAAAAATAAATACATAATTCCTGCCTTCTGAACTCTGCAAAGAAAAAAAAGGGGGTGCCTTAGCACTCATTAAATGCTCCATGTTTAATCTTGACGCATTTCATGCCCAGAACGCAGCATTATCGGCCCTTTGCGAAACTCCGAAGCGTTGACCGGCATTCGATATGTAGGGCTAGCTTAGAGCCGAGCAATTTAGGATCATAGTGGTGAGGCTGAGGCCACGCACGGCTGCGTTGCTAGAGCGTTGCGTCGTCTGCTCCTCGTCGTCTGCTCCGTCTGCTCGTGCCGTCGGTCACGTGGCTGCTCCTCCGGCGGACGGCGCAAGCGCGAGCGACGCCAGCGCCGCTCTCCAGGCCAGCGGCGATCGGCGGAAGCGGCGGAGAACAGGGCAACCAGCCGGCGTCTGCTGACGTGCTCGCCACTCCGTCCTCAACCCCGCTGCGTCCCGGTTCTGTGGTGCTTCTCGCTCTTCACGTCAGCCATGGCGCGTCCGACGGTCTACTGCACCAGGCCCGACATCCCGGCTGAGGCGATGGCCAAGCTCAAGCAGCAGTAAGTCGATCCCTCTTGTCCAGTGAGCGCCGCACTGCGCCTCCCTCCGACCGCGCGCCAGCGTTCTGCTGCTGCAACAGCAGTGCCATTCATTCTGTCAGGTTTAGGATCCCCACGTTGTCCGATTGACAAATGTCTCGGATGCATCGAAAACCTTGTCAGGTATATGATCGCATTTGAAGCTAGCAACCGACGCTGAGTTTAAATCGGTCAACCTTTCACTCATTGCTTGGCGGCGCTTGGAGAGGGCACCGAGTTAAAAATCCGTCTGCACCTGTCAAGACGGTGTCGTTCAAACAAAGCCCGCCAAACTGTTATCACACCGCGGAAGATAAACCGCCGTCCGGGGATTCTGTCGTTGAGAACGCGCGCCTTTTAACGGCCCCTTTTTTCCCCCCTTTCGCGGCTTTTCTTTAAAAGCCTTACTTTCTGTGATACGCGCTCACAAGCGTAGCGCAAGCCACGCGCCCTGACACATTCCCGGGACGCTTGTCACAGGCTAGCTGTCTGGTTTAGTGTGTCTAAGTGGGGATGTGCGAGTAGCTAGCCGTTGGATCCCACCCACACGCCTCGTGGGCGTCGCGATTCCGGCCTAGAATTGCCCCCAAGGAAACGGGAAGCTGTGCGGGCCGAAGCACTTGTGTGTGCCGTTGCAAGAGGAAAGGGGGGGGGGGGGGGTGCGAAGGTCAACTGAATGACAACTGTGCGCGCGCGCGTGTAATGATGGTTTGGAGGAAGTTAGCGGTTCGCCGGAGGCACGTTTTGCGCGATCCCTGGCGTGCGTTTGGGAACGAGCTGAAATAACCGGGTGGTGGGCCGCTTATTTTCGGACTCGTCTTGTAATAAAAACTCGGCCGCGGCGCGCTTAGGGAACGCTTGTGTGAGCGGAGGTGAATGCTCCCGTTAAGCGGTGGTTTATTTTTTTTTTTTGTTTAACCAACGAAACTCCGGTACCGGACGTCGCGTCTGTAACGTTCCCGCCGGAACTCTGGCGCCTGACGATGCAGCTCCGGTATGTGTGCTTCCCTGTCCGTGAAATATACGGCGGCGGCCTTGAGTAGAGATAAGTGGCTGTAGCGACATTTCTGCCTCGTTGCACGCATTCATAAAAGCGCGCAAGGCGCTTCGCTTGGCCGATTGCTGCTTATCTCTGCAATCGGTCACTTCAGAGTATGCGCTATGTTTGTTTCTTTGCGTTGGCTACTATTTATCTTAAATCCCAAGGTAAACTGTAACCTGACAGACGTCATGAGCTCTATTGGGACGGCGCATTGCGTATGCAGGAAAAAAACAGGTGCGTCGTACTTCGGCGTTAAGATCCGTTATCTAATCTCGCGGTGCGTCAACATTTGCTTCCGCGATGACGAATTAGGCGAGCGCTATATGCGTAACGCTGGCTTTGTCCCGGAACTGCGGCGCATAACAGCGAAGCCTGCTTCTCAGGAGCTGGTAACGGCTAGTGCTCTCCGCCGACAAAAAACACCTGCGACGAAATGCGAACAGCTGTCTACTTCCGACTAGAATAGCAATTAGGCTGTGCAGCCGTATGCTGTTTTTAGACTGGTGCCTTTCAAGTAGCGCTCAGAGAAAAAAAACCGCTACTGTGCGGTTTTTTTCTCCGACCAACGCAGCGTTAGAGTCGCTATGCCCTTTCTGTTCTTTTTGTTTCAGTAACGTTACAGTTTTACGATCTCCGAGCAGATGACGCAGCTGCCTGTCTGAGAGAGCTCTAATCTGGTTCGCGTTGTGCTACGGGCTGCGCGCGCTCGTTGTTCGCTTTTACAGTTGACAGCTGTGCGCACTTCGCCGCTCCTCGAAGACTGGACAGACGTCGTCATGTCTGGCGCCCCCGGAGGCAGGGAGGGCGTTCTTAAAAGCGGTCCCGTTCTCTGTAGCTCTCTCAAGAGCGAAGCTTTTCTTTTTTTTTCGTTCTATCCGTCGTTCTTTCAGTCGCCGCGGTCGCTCAGTGGTTATGGCGCTCGGCTACTGACCCGAAAAACGCGGGTTCGATCCCGGCCGCGGAGGTCGCATTTCGATGGTGGCGAAATTCTAGAGGCCCGTGCACTGCGCGATGTCAGTGCCCGTTAACGAACCCCCAGGTGTTCGAAATTTCCGGAGCCCTTCACTACGGCGTCCCCCGTAGCCCCAGTCGCTTTGGGACGTTAGACCCCTTAGACTAAACATCCATCGTTCTTTCCTTTGATATTTCACGCTTTCATTTTCTTTCATTCTTCCTTCCCTTTGTATCTCTTTAGCTCGTTCTATCATTATTTCCTTCCTTTATTTAATGGTTTACTTCATTTCGTTCTCATCTCAGACTGCGGTCTTTCCAGAGGAGCCACTCTCCGTAGCCTCTCTCGCTGGTTCCACCCCCCCCCCCCCCCCCCCCCAGGCTTTTTCCGAAGTCTTCAGGGCGCCGAACCGCGCTCTCGGGGGTTGTTTCGGTCCGGAACATCCTCCTCACCCTCTCTCGTTTTTCGGGGGGAGAGCGTTAAGTCTCGCGATGTCTCCTCCTGATTTTAACCGCAGCGAGAGAGAGACAGCTCCACTCCTGATGTTCGGGGAGGCCGAATCGGGGGGTGGGAGGGTGGAGAGGGTGTTAGGTAGCGACTCGATTTGAGGGGGCGTTTCCGTCTCGTCAATGCACATCTCGGGCGCAATCCTCGGAGAAAAAAAATATTTTCAGGCGGCGAGCGTGTTCGGCCGTTTGACAACGTCCTTGGGTGGCGTCAAGCGGAGGGGGGATATGGTCTACGTGAGAAAACATTCTCGGGGCATGAAAGGAGCTTTTGGCGGCGGTTTTTGCTGTCTTATTTTTGGCCCCGGCGGAGTTGAAAAAGGAAGGAACGCACGTGGCCGCCTCCGAGGGTCACCTTGACACAGCCGTGTTGGCTCCCCGGCCTTCGTGCTGGCTGCTTGGGGTGCGGGAAACGTTCCTTTGTGCCGCGCGCCCATAATGGCGGAGACCTTGGCTTCCTTTCGGTTTTTAATGCGCCACGTATTTCGGTTAATGGAACACTTGCGTACTGCGTAAAGCCGTTTTTTTTTCTTCGTTTCCCGCTTGAAAAATGGCCCTTCAGTCCTTGGCTCATGTGAAGGCCGCTCGTTAAGTTTCAGCTCTGATGGCGTTCTTTGGCCGAGTTCTCATGAACCTTCGTTCTCATCAAGTCAACTCTCTGGTCGTTCGTAGTCTTCGACTGATCGTAGTGCGCGCTGTAGGTTCGGATTGCGGATGCGTAGGTTTCGCATTATTTTTGTTTGCGTTCCGCTCGGATTACAGTGGTGTAGCTACTTTCGTTTTGTGTAAACATGAGTTGCGTTTAGGATAACCTTTATCAATCATGCGCTGCACGGCTGCTTTTAAAGCAGGTGTTATCTTTAACTGCTGCGTCGACCCATTTTTTTTTTTGTCCATGGTTTTGACTGCGCCTGTTTTCGTGCGGTAGAAGCTTTCTGCACATGGTGGGTGAAGGAGGGCTGGCTCTTGGGAATTTGTCACCTGCATTCCAGAAGCGCTCAGAGGGTCGGGTACGGTATCCCTGTTAAATTAAGCATAAGTTGAAGATAATAGCATAGGCTACCATCAACACTTCTGTTGTGAGATGCTGCGTGGTGTGTATGCTTCGCAACTGTCGCACCGCCGTATCACGCCGTATTGATGGCATATACGTTCCGCAAATTTCGTCCAGCCCAGCATACGGAACTTTTTTTTTGTTTCATATTAAGCGACTTCACCACTCGCTTAAAGTGAAGCCATTTGCGGAGATTGGATGCGCTGGCTAATGCTTATTATAATGGGCCCCATGTAGTCGGTCAATGAAACACTTTGATTCTTTGCAACTTTCTTCGTTTTTTATTTATTACCCACTACACATAACGTCGTGCTCATTTTATGCCATCTGTGCTGAGAAAGTGGGCAGCAGTCTCTTGATAACGTCGAGCTTCTTTCCGTGCTACATTAAACGGCCGGATCTGCCGCTTAATGCGGACAGCACATGTGCCAGACGGGTGTTCCCCCGGTGCGTATATCGATCAGCTCTGCTCGTGGGGACGGCGAGACCGACAGTGTTTTCTTTTTTTTTCTTTTTTGTCTCTGGTTCGTCCGCACTCGTACTCCGACCAACTCCCCTGTACGTTTCCGCCGATAGCGCTGGCTGCAGCCGGAGTGCGTGACACATTTGACGTACCCTTGTTTCTTGCACTCTGTGCCCGTTGCAACCCGGCCGACATACACCCCGATAAAGACGCCGGAACCCTCTGGAGTGGAGGCTTGATGGCCGACTTTACAGCGTCGCAGGCGTTCTCACGGAGGCTATCGGACGAAGGTTTCGTTGGGGGTGCATGTGTGTTGCTGCAGCGTCGCTGTCGCCGAGAATACCAGAGGGAACATTCACTGGCTCGGAAGACGTCTTTTATGACCTTTCATTTTATGTTGTACCCTCAGGGCGGTGCACTACAGGCGGGGAGTGGGCAGCGCACAAGGATAATGTGAAAGTGAAAAAGCAAGAGCAGCATATCGAACAAGCAAAGGAAGCAGTCGGAATAAGCTGGAAATTCAGTAATGCGTAACACTTACAGAAAGGGCCTAGCCAAGCGATGAAAGATCAGGAATTATTGCAATGGGAAGGTGAAGGCGCTTTCACTCGTATGACGTATACAGTGTTCTTCAATACCAAAGGGAACGAAATTCGAGAATGCGGTTAATGATTACTCCGTAGTGCTTGACAAGCACGGTTTCCCTGTTTTCTGGGTAGCACCTGGTGTGTAATATCCCGAAGCCATTTTCAAGTTTGCGTATTTCTGTGGCATCTGGTCGCTGCCTTTCATACCCTTACTAAAATGGTCTATAGACAGTCTATAGACTTCTTATTGACTCTATTGCCTTCCTATAGATATTTCTTTTTGCCTATTCATAGTCTTATAGACTGTCTATAGACAAGTCTGCTAAAAGTGTATAACCATAAATCTATAAATATTCTATAAACTGTCTATAGGATTTGTATTGTATACAGACTGTTCTCTGGGATTTGTCTACAAACAGTTTATAGACTTGATAGACAGAAGTCTATGGACAGTCTATAGACTGTATACAATTTTTGTAAGGGTATTGGACGGGCCAGCACGGTGAAGAAATGAATCCGAGAAAGTTTGTCTCGCGTAGAATAATTGCGACCTTTATTACTGAAATCTGTGCGACGCGAAACGTGCGAAGGCGGGTACAACAGCCAAATGATACCGAATGGACTTACGATGACTATCTTCTGTGAGAGGCACAGAATGTTTTCTCACGAGTCCGGTTATGCGTTTATTCGTTTCCGATTCACCATGCAATATATCACCCCGCCTCGGTGACTCAGTGGTTAGGGCGCTCGGCTACTGATCCGGAGTTCCCTGGTTCGAACCCGACCGCGGCGGCTGCGTTTTTATGGAGGCAATACGCTAAGGCGCCCGTGTGCTGTGCGATGTCAGTGCACGTTAAAGATCCCCAGGTGGTCGAAATTATTCCGGAGCCCTCCACTACGGCACCTCTTTCTTGTTTCACTCCCTCCTTTACCCCTTCCCTTACGGCCCGGTTCGGGTGTCCACCTAGATATGTGAGACAGTTACTGCACCATTTCTTTTCGTCAAAAACCAATTATTATTATTATGCAGTATTTCCACCGTGTCGTTGGTTCATGTGTCTCGAGTTTTTCGCTGCACTGAACGCACGTGGAGTATAGTAATTGGTTTTTTTTGGGAGAGGAAATGGCGCAGTATCTGTCTCATATATCGTTGGGCACCTGAACCGCGCCGTAAAGGAAGGGATAGGGGAGGAAATGAAAGAAGAAAGGAAGGGAGATGTGCCGTAGTGGAGGGCTCCGGAATAATTTCGACCACCTGGGGATCTTTAACGTGCACTGACATCGCACGAGGGTTAATTGGTTTGATCATAGAAGGTTGTGGCCAAGTACTACACCAGGGTGGCCAAATCCTGCTCTGGTGAGAGAGTGTGTTGTCGGTTCTGGTCACCGAGATAAGGCCGCACTCCAGGCCTGGTTATGCAATTCCATCGACACGCGGATTTGTTTTTTTTTTTAACCCGGTGGAGAGTTGCGCGGCACCAGGATTTGAACCCCGGTCCTCTTGCACGCGAGGCGGATGTTCTACCTCTACGCCATCGCTGCATCCATCGCTACGCCATCGTTGCGGCTGCAGAGCAACTGACCACGGCGGCGGTCAGACCTGTGACGCAGCGGAGGGTGCTAAGAATCTCTGGCTCCGGACAGGCCGCCATTGGAATCTGAACCTGGCAACGTTTAACGCTAGAACTTTAGCTAGTGAGGCTAGCCTAGCAGTGTTGTTTGAGGAATTAGCGGGAATTAAATGGGATGTGATAGGGCTTAGCGAAGTTAGGAGGACAGGTGAGGCGTATACAGTGCTAAAAGACGGACACATACTGTGCTATCGCGGGTTAGAGGATAGACGAGAACTAGGTGTGGGTTTCCTCATTAATAAGGATATAGCTGGCAACGTAGAGGAGTTCTACAGTATTAACGAGAGGGTAGCAGCTATAGTAATTAGGCTGAATAGGAGGTACAAGCTGAAAGTGGTGCAGGCCTACGCACCCACATCCAGCCATGATGACCAGACCGTTGAAAGCTTCTATGAGGACGTAGAATCAGCAATGAATAAAGCAAAATCGCAGTACACTGTACTGATGGGCGACTTCAATGCGAAGGTGGGAAAGAAGCAGGCTGACGACCACGCGGTAGGTGACTATGGGATAGGCTCTAGAAATAGCAGGGGAGAGTTATTAGTCGAATTCGCGGATAGAAATAATTTACGGATCATGAATACCTTCTTCCGCAAACGAGAAAACAGGAAGTGGACCTGGAAGAGCCCCAATGGTGAGATTAAAAATGAAATCGACCTCATACTATGCGCTAAACCTGGCATCATTCAGAATGTGGCCGTCCTCGGAAGGGTGCGTTGCAGCGACCATAGAATGGTAAGGTCTAGAATTAGCTTAGACTTGAAGAGGGAACGGAAGAAGCTAGCGAAGAAGAAGACCATTAACGAGTTAGCCTTAAGAGGGAAAGCACAGGAGTTTAGGATAGCGCTGCAAAACACATATTCGGCTTTAACTGAGGAAGATGATCCTGATGTTCATTCAATGCACGATAACCTGACATCAATAATTACGGAGTGCGCAGTAGAAGTAGGCGGTAGGACAGTTCGAAAAGATACCGGAAAGCTATCTCAGGTGACGAAAGATCTGATTAAGAAGCGCCAAAACATGAAGGCATCTAACACTACCGATAGAATAGAACTAACGGAGCTATCAAAGTTAATAAATAAGCGCAAGGTAGCCGACATAAGGAAGTTTAATATGGAGAGAATCGAGCATGCTATAAAGAACGGAGGTAGCCTAAAAACAGTGAAGAGGAAACTAGGCATAGGTAAAAACCAGATGTATGCATTAAGAGACAAGCAGGGCAATGTCATTAGCAATATGGATAAGATAGTTAACGTAGCCGAAGAGTTCTACACAGACCTGTACAGTAGCCAATGTAATCAGAGCGCTAATGAGAAAGAAAGCAGTGCACAGCAATGCGTCATCCCGCCAGTAACGAAAGATGAAGTAAAGAAAGCCTTAGAAGCAATGAAAAGGGGAAAAGCAGCTGGGGAGGATCAAGTAACAGCAGATCTGTTGAAGGATGGAGGGGACATCGTGCTAGAAAAACTAGCCACCCTGTATACGCAATGCCTTATGACCTCAACTGTACCAGAAGCTTGGAAGAATGCAAACATTATCTTAATTCATAAGAAGGGAGACGCCAAGGACTTGAAAAATTACAGGCCGATCAGCTTACTATCCGTTGCCTACAAAGTATTTACTAAGGTAATCGCTAATAGAGTCAGGGCAACGTTAGACTTTAATCAACCAAATGATCAGGCAGGCTTTCGTAAAGGATATTCCACAATAGATCATATTCACACTATCAATCAGGTGATAGAGAAATGCGCAGAATATAACCAACCTCTATATATAGCTTTCATTGATTACGAGAAAGCATTCGACTCAGTGGAAACCTCAGCAGTCATACAGGCATTGCGTAATCAGGGGATAGAAGAGCCTTATGTCAAAATACTGGAAGATATATATAGCAACTGCACAGCTACTATAGTCCTCCATAAAGTCAGCAATAAAATTCCAATAAGGAAGGGCGTCAGGCAAGGAGACACGATCTCGCCAATGCTGTTCACCGCATGTTTGCAGGAGGTATTTCGAAGCCTGAATTGGGAACAGTTGGGAATAAGAATAAATGGAGAATACCTAAATAATCTGCGATTTGCTGATGACATTGCCTTGCTGAGTCACTCAGGAGGTGAACTGCAAATCATGATCAACGAGTTAGACAGGCAGAGCAGATCGATGGGTCTAAAAATTAACATGCAGAAAACCAAGGTAATGTTCAACAGCCTAGCAAGGGAACAACAGTTCACAATTGGCAGCGAAAGCCTAGAAATTGTGCCGGAATACGTCTACTTAGGGCAGGTAGTGACAGCTGATCCAGATCATGAGAGGGAGATAACTAGAAGGATAAGAATGGGCTGGAGCGCATATGGCAAATTCTCGCAGATCATGAGTGGCAGTTTACCAATTTCCCTCAAGAGGAAAGTGTACAACAGCATAATCTTACCGGTACTCACCTACGGGGCAGAAACGTGGAGGCTAACGAAAAGAGTTCAGCTTAGGTTAAGGACAACGCAGCGAGCCATGGAAAGAAAAATGATAGGTGTAACGTTAAGAGATCGGAAGCGGGCAGAGTGGGTGAGGGAACAAACGCGGGTTAATGACATCCTAGTCGAAATCAAGATGAAGAAATGGGCTTGGGCAGGGCATGTAATGCGAAGGCAAGATAACCGCTGGTCCTTAAGGGTAACGGAGTGGGTTCCAAGAGAAAGTAAGCGTAGCAGGGGGCGGCAGAAGGTTAGGTGGACGGATGAGATTAAGAAGTTTGCAGGCAAAGGGTGGATGCAGCTGGCAAAGGATAGGGTTAATTGGAGAGGCATGGGAGAGGCCTTTGCCCTGCAGTGGGTGTAGTAAGGCTGATGATGATGATGATGATGATGACATCGCACAGCACACGGGCGCCTTAGCGTTTTTCCTCCATAAAAACGCAGCCGCCGCGGTCGGGTTCGAACCCGGGAACTCCGGATCAGTAGTCGAGCGCCCTAACCACTGAGCCACCGCGGCGGGTGCACATGGAATCGCCGTTTCTTTCTTCACGACGTTCAGCTGTAACCTTTTCTCCATAGTTCGAACATGAACCCGCGCTCGCAGCATTCAGAATGACCTTCGGAATATGCGATTCGTCGTAAATAAAGATCTGGGACGCGGCTTGTCCAAGCCGCTCGAAAATGTGAGGTCGACATTTTTGCGCGTAGCACTTACCTTCCCGCCAGTCGAAGGTTATCATACAGCAGGCTTTTCACGCAAATTGTGCGGGATATGTTGAGTGGAATGTACTCCCTGAGGGTATTGTCGATGAAACCAACTCAGTAAAATATAAAAACTTATTGATTGCTTATTTCTCTCCTCAATTTCTGCAAAAACCTTTTTATTTGCCTATTTATTGACTTGTTAATTTCAATGCGTTTACTGTGTTTATTTGTGCTTGCATTTATATTTGTGTTCTACCTTTGTTACCCGTTATTACCATTTGTCCCCCCCCCCCCCCCGCCTTATGTAATGCCCCATTTGGGTCTTTAAGGGAAAATAAATGATGATGATGATGATGATGATACAGTAAGATTATGCCCTCTCAACTACCCGCATTTCCACTCGTAGTAACTGTTTTGACCGCATTTTCTTTCCGAGGACTATTAACGAGTGGGACAGACCTGGCAAAGACAGGATGTAAACCTTTCCTCCACGCGCCTTGAGCTGACATGCTTGACGTGATTGTCTTGAGTTGTTTACTTTCTTTTGTGTGTACTGATTCATTTTGCTTGAGTACAGGCTTTGAGCTAACTTTTTGCTCGTTGTGTACTTTGCCTTTGTTTGCCAATCGAGAAAGATAGGTGCATTCAATTCTGGCTCAAATGCCATCTCTGATTGAAATGTTTACAAATAAATTTCGCGGCCGTTTTGTGCAGCTGTGTGTACACAACACACAGTTCTGCGTGCATCTGTTACGTACCTCTCACATGCAGAGCTAATGGGCGGCATTTCAGCCTTTTCAAACCAGTGGAAAAGTTCAGCTATCTGTCACTTGCAACAGGTCCCCTCCGGACAACTACTCCGGTCGCCTCTTCCAAAAGAAAGAAAAAGAACCGTTCTGCTGGAGTGATTCTTGCTTTCCATTGTTGCTTTTTGCCAACAAATGCGCACGACAGCGGGGTTTCCAGTTACTCTATGCCCCCCCCCCCCTTTTTTTTTTTGACGATGTAACACAACTGTTGACGTTTTGATTCCAATTCCACTGGGGCACACAGTTTTCATCGTAAGCAGTCGGTAGCCCCAGGGTTCTGTCGCCCGAGCTTTACTGGAACAGTGTTTCCTAAACTTCTTTTTGAGGTAATAGAACGGCCTAACACTCTAAAGAGGGAGAATAATTTAAAGTTAGACAAGGAGCGCCTAGAAGTAAATTTAGTGAAGTTTTACATCGCAGAGTAACTCCGTACCCTGTAATGGAAGACTTAGGCCTAATTCGTGAGCTGCGCGCCAACTCCTTCGGGTTTATGTATCAAATTGGCGCAATCGAAAAATTGTCGCCGCGGACCAGGCAAGTCGAGCCCGCGACCAAGAGGAGTACCGAGAATTGTTTCCTCGGCCAGGGTGTCCGATATGTAAACACGAGGACATTGAGGCCGACATTCATCACTTACTGTGGGACTGCCCAGCTCTCAAGCCTACAAGGATCCGGCACCTGATGGTAGCAGGTATTTCACCAAGAAACCCTGCTTCATACATTGCCTGGACGCATGGGACCGTACCATCGTTCTCTACTGGACTTCATCAAATCAGCGAACCTTTTTCCATTCATTTAATCTCTACTACATCATTCATCACACCTTCACCCATCATTGATGCCCTGGAGCAATAAATTTCGCTTAAAAAAAAAAAAACTCTAGAGATGCAGTGGGCGGGATTGTTTCGTGTCCTGGCGTTGTGCTGATCAGGATAGGAATTTTTGCCTCTGCTTTGGGGTGACTCACGGAACTAAATCACCTAGCTGGCGTTTGAGAACCCTATGTATCGATCGGTGCAAAACTGTGACCCGCGTTCGTATCCGAGGTGTAGCCACCGAAGGCTTGCGAACATCACGCTGGCTTTCATTTCGAGCTGGGCTGTATACACATTCGTGGTTTATAAGGCGGTGAATGATCGCAGTGGTGAGCTTCGATAAAGGAGGGCAGCGCTTTTAAATTACAACCCATCTGGACAGGACAGGACTGCGGAAATTAAACAAAGCCCGTCGCATCTATCACGCCTTTCGACGTTAATGAGACAGCCCTGTCGTAACCGAGGCCGTGTACTTACATCGCATCGCTGGTGCAACCGGATAACGGTATATATACAACAAGCGCAGTGGCTCCGTTTCAGCATGCAAGCCTTTCCAACCTTCAGCTGTCAGTCCTCCTCTTCACTCCGCGGGTGGAAAAGAGGGAGAGAGAGAGCGAGTAATTTTGTTTCCACCGACCGCGACATGACGTGTTGCGCAAGTCCAGAGCGCCAGCAAGTGGAAGAGGAGGGATTCCTTTCCCCTCGGTTCTCCCTCTCTTTCCACCCCCTTTTCCCTTCGCATCAGCTGCCCGTTCTTCGGGCTGTTTCTCTTTCAACCCTTTCTCCTCTCTCCCTTCGTGGAAGTGAGCGCGCTCTTGCGTGGCCGCCGTCCGCTTAGTAAGGCCAAGGTCGGAGCCGGCTTTCAGTTGCACGCCGCCGCGGGGAGCTGCAGTTTACTCTCTTCCTCTCTCTTTCTTTCTCTTTCTCTCTCTTTCACTCTCCATCACTCGCACGGCTTCTGCGTGACGCCGTCGTTTCTTTTCTTCATTTTCCTGAAAAAAAATTTCTTTTTTTTTTACGGCCTTGAAAGGTCAAAGCCTTTATCCGATGCGCCTTACTACTAAACCCTCACGAGGCATCAGCTCGCGAACGAAATTTGTATTCGCCGGGCGCCTTGCCGCATGAGCTCATTAACCGCTTTTATTAACTAACTTTTACCAAATTTCTCGTTTCATGTCTATTCGTTCGCTAAATTTCAATCTTAGCCTAACGCTAAAACTGATGGGCAATCTCTCCGCCTCAGTTTTGAAATATGCTACCGGTAAACTATCATCACTGTTTGCCGACAACGTGACGTCATGCCACGGTGCGTCACGCTGTGTGTCATTGCTGGCCAAAACATCTAGCCTACTCTAGTGCCTTTCCGCTAAATTTAATGTTGCGTGCACTGACATCGCACAGCACACGGGCGCCTTAGCGTTTTTCCTCCGCTAAGGCGTCCGTGTGCTGTGCGATGTCAGTGCACGTTAAAGATCCCCAGGTGGTCGAAATTATTCCGGAGCCCTCCACTACGGCACCCCTTTCTTCCTTCACTCCCTCCTTTATCCCTTCCCTTATGGCGCGGTTCAGGTGTCCGCCGATATATGAGACAGATACTGCGCCATTTCCTTTCCCCCAAAACCAATTATTGTTATTATTAATAAAGCGGTCACGGCGCGTGTCGTTTCCTGCTGCACCACGTTTTCAGCAGCTGAACGTTCTGTCTGCCAGGCCGGCCGCACGTGGCGCCACAGATGTAGGGCGATTACAGCTGGCGTCACCTGGCCCTGCGTGTTCGAAGCAGCGGCGAAACACTTGTATTTCGCTATATATATTTTTTTTAATACCGCGGAAAAAAAAAAACCACGGACGGTGTTTGGAAGTCGCTTCGTTTTGGTTTCTCTTCCGATATTTCAACTTGCCATCAGCGGTTTTGAGTTTTTCCGTAATTAAAAGAGTTGTGAACACCCGTGGTTGCAAACAGCTCGTGAGTTGCAAATTTAAATCGCTACGATTTGTCGGGGACAGTTTTAAACAATAGTGCCTTCCATTTGACCGCAGCTACGGCTGCCGTGGCATCCTGGTTAATACTATTACCTCGCTCCAAGAATACCTTTCGATTTTTATGATTTACGCTGGTGCGTGACGCACCTCGTTTACTGCAAGCAAGAATTCCGCGGATTCGTGCAATCTGGGACCTAAGTTTCCAACTCTCCAAATGCTTTTGTGATTGGGGTGACAAGCTGTGCTTTTTCGGCGCGAATCCTTAGTATCAAGGCCCACACGCAATGGTCATGTTTATGCCGTTCAGATAATAATAATAATAATAATAATAATAATAATAATAATAATAATAATAATAATAATAATAATAATAATAATAATAATAATAATAATAATAGGTTTTGGTGGAAGGAAATGGTACAGTATCTGTCTCGTATATCGTTGGACACCTGAACCGCGCCGTGAGGGAAGGGATAAAGGTGACTGTGAAAGAAGAAAGGAAGAGTTGCTGTATAGTGGAGGGCTTCGGAATAATTTCGACCACCTGGAGATCTTTAACGTGCACTGACATCGCACAGTACACGGGCGCCTTAGCGTTTTTCCTCCATAAAAGCGCAGCCGCCGCGGTTGGGTTCGAACCCGGGTCGGGTTCGAGTCGGAGCCGTCGTGGCGGAGTGGTAGCGTCTCCGCCTCAAGCACCAAAGGCCCTGGTTGGATTCCTATCCGTTCAGATATACCATTGCCGAATCCACGTTTATTAGTATTGAAGATGTCTCTGTTTTCAAACTTTGTGCAGTCGGCTCTTGTAACCCGAGCTCGAAGTGCGGGTCGAAAATTCATTCGAATGAATCGGGGGCTCGAATTAACGGGAGAGTCCACTGCATATTTATTTTTCTCGTAGCCTTCGTTCTTCATGCGGTAGCATTATGAGGGGCACGAAGGCGAGAACTGTTCGGTGTCGGCGTTGTGTGAAGACTCCGGCTGCTATAAACGGGGCAGGGAGTGTTTAAGGGAATTCCCCTTTCTCGACCTGCCAGCAATCCCCCTCTCCACATTTAGGGCAGAGGAGGGCGGCGTTGGACTAAGAATGACAGCAAAAATGAATAGAAGAAGCGATCACGTATAGAAATGGAGTAAGAATAGAAACTAAATTAGAATTTAAATAGCATTAGATTTTTAAAACAACCAGATTTGAAGTAGTCAGATCTAAAGAAGAACCAGGTTTGAAATCGAACCAATTTTAAGTAGAACCAGATTTGAAAAAAGAACCAGGTTTTAAACAAAATCAGGTTTTTACCAGAACCAGATTTTAAACAGAACCAAATTTGAAGAAGAACCAGATTTGAAAAAAAAACAGATTTTAAATAGAACCAAATTTTAAATAAAATCAGATGTGAAATATAATATTATTTGAAATGGAAACGTATTTGAAATGGAATCGTATTTGAAATGGAATCGTATTTGAAATAGAATCGTATTTGAAATGGAATCGTATTTGAAATGGAATTGTATTTAAAATGGAATTGTATTTCGGTTAGAATCAGAGTTGGAATAGAATTGGAGCTGGAATAGAATCAAATGGAATAGATTGGCGACAGCAAGAAAAATGCCGCTGCATTTCCTCCGCATTAATCCACTCGATCGTCCCCGAGCTTTTTTCATGCTGCTACGTAACGAGCGGCAATCTCTTTGCGCACTGCATATATGCTGTTCTTCACGGTGTGTCTTCTTTAATCAAAGTTGATTGCAGCTGCACTCTCGATCGTAACCTTAGTCGCGTGAAGCCCCGCCCCCGTTGCCTAAGCGCGCGTGTTTCCACACCCTTGCGCAGCTGCGACGTGACCTGCTGGGACAAGGAGGAGCCCGTGAACTACGACGTGCTGCTGAACAACGTGAAGGGGAAGGACGCCCTGCTCTGCATGCTCACCGACAAGGTGGACAAGAACGTCATTGCCGCAGGTGGGTGTCCACTTTTTCTGTACCTCTTTTGTTTGGCGAGCAGAATAATAATAATAATTGGTTTTGGGGGAAAGGAAATGGCGCAGTATCTGTCCCGTATATCGTTGGACACCTGAACCGCGCCGTTAGGGAAGGGATAAAGGAGGGAGTGAAAGAAGTAAGGAAGAGAGAGGTGCCGTAGTGGAGGGCTCCGGAATAATTTCGACCACCTGGGGATCCTTAACGTGCACTGACATCGCACAGCACATGGGCGCCTTAGCGTTTTGCCTCTGTAAAGACGCAGCCGCCGTTGTCGCGCATTGCCCCGTCAAGTGCACCTATGAAAGGGACAACGTTGTTTTTGACAAGGTTTACTGGGAGTGACGTCAGGGGTGATCCGTATTCATCCCATGCACAGAAACTTAGTTTTTTGCGGCGGCTGCGTCTTTATGGAGGCAAAACGCTAAGGCGACCGTGCGCTGTGCGATGTCAGTGCACGTTAAAGATCCCCAGGTGGTCGAAATTATTCCGGAGCCCTCCACTATGACACCTCTTTCTTCCTTTCTTCTTTCACTCCCTCCTTTATCCCTTCCCTTACGGCGCGGTTCAGGCGTCCAGCGATATCTGAGACAGATACTGCGCCATTTCCTTTCCCTAAAAACCAATTATTATTATTATTATTATTATTATTATTATTATTATTATTTTTGTTAAAATACATTTGTGTCCTCCATTCACTTAATTAGTCTCCGTTTGACAACTTTAGATGACGGTGTTCCTGTAGAAGACCGACGTTTCTTGTAGAAAGAAAATTATATGGGAGCTTATATTATCCGAGAAACTTTCATTCATTCATTCATTCATTCATTCATTCATTCATTCATTCATTCATTCATTCATTCATTCACTCACTCAAGACACTCACAGGCTCCAAATAGGATTATTGTGTGAGGGGGGCATGTACAGGAAGTGAAGGACACAAAAGGAGACAAAAGCAAATCATGCATCATTATGCAACAGGTGACAACTAACAAAGGTTACTAAAAGTTGATTAGCAGAGTACAAGGCAGCGTATAAAGCAACTAAGAAAATCACAGGAGTACTTGCTCTTTGAAGGCTGCAGGGTCATGAATGGCAGCAATGCGATCAGGAAGGTCATTCCAGTAGATTACGGCACGCGGCAGCGCTGATGAATTGAAAGCTGTGGTTCGACCGAACCCTACCGTGGCGGCTGCGTTTTTATGGAGGCAAAACGCTAAAGCGCCCGTGTGCTTTGCGATGTCAGTGCATGTTAAAGATCCCCATGTGGTCGAAATCATTTCGGAGCCCTCCACTACGGCACCTATAATTCTTCCTTTCTTCTTTCACTCCCTTCTACCCCTTCCCTTACGGCGCAGTTCAGGTGTCCGCCGATATATGAGACAGATACTGCGCCATTTCCTGTCCCCAAAAACCAATTATTATTATTATTCGACCGAATATGCGGCTAAAACTGTGGTGATTATAAAGACGACGGGATGTGCGATGTGGTTCGGCAAGGGAGAGGGTTTATGTCATATACCTTAATTTGTGTTAGTCGTAACCGAGAGCATTTATTTTGCAAGTGTTTGGTGCTTTTTTTGCCTTAGTTGCCTTGGTTTGGTATTAATACTCAAGTACACTCCTGACTGCTACATCAAGTCACAGAATTTCAACATTGTGCTCAGCTTTGTGGCATGCCTTCATTTTTCTGTGCATATTACGGAGCAGCTAAAGTATGCTACAGCAAGCTCAATTCTTTCAGAAATATTTTCGTTCAAGTGTTACAACGGTTATTGGAACACTGACAGGATGCCTGAGGGCGGCTCCACTTAGGTTCACGCTCCGGAACGCAGTCTGCAAAGACAGTAAAATTCGCAACGTTTTTCTCTGGTTTAAAAAATCATAAAATTCAGCGAGAGTTACCCAGGTGGCACACGATGTTGGGCCTATGTCGGCCCACGTTGGCCATAGTAGCTGGGGTAGCCCCTGAAATACCTACAACGGTGTCCTGTGGGGAGCTTGGGGGCTTGCTCTTGTAGAACCCGCATTGGTCCATGCCCGTGTTCAATGGGCTGCCCACATTGGTTCCTACTCCTGACATGGGGCCCAAGCAGCATAGGTAATCGGTCCAATATTGGAATTGGTTGGAATTGGAAAGGGGCCTGTGTTTTGGAACCAGCGTTGGGCCCATATGGCCCGTATGGACCCATATGGCCCGTATGGACCCATATGTGAGGCTGTGGGTCCTCCACCTCACAGCTTACTTTATGCTGCATGGTTGGCGTAAATGTTCAGTTTTTTTTTTGTAGCTGTGTCATTTACCCCCCCCCCCCCCCCCTTTCCTAAACCATGCATTCTTGCCATCCTTCATTGGCAAAGCGAGGATGTGAGAGAAATTCTTGTAGGACATATGAAGTGCCTTCCCTTGTGAAAAAAGCTGTATGGTACAATAAACTCATACAGGTTTGCCATACAAGTATCTACAGCTATCGTATGTATGTCAAGCAAATGTCATGCATTCTTACAAAATCATACATATATCAGGCTTATGTCATACAGTATACAACAAATTGTATGACAATATGGCAGTGATTACTCAGTGGCAGTCACCCAACCGCAGGTGGATGCCCCTTATTACAAAGCCACGCTTATTACAACCATATTGCAAGTCTAGTGCACAAGCTTGGAGGATTCACCTAAACATGTGACCAAAGTTAAGTGGCATTTGTATGACGAAGCCTGTATGAGGTTACTGCATCATACAGCTTTTTTCAGTATGATTTAGGGCACATATGCCTGCTTCTACCATAGTATCCCAAGCAGCACTGGCAATTGGCCCAATATTGGTAGAGGGATGGTTTCATACTGGCCCTTTGTAGGCGCATCCTTTGCCAATGCATTTCCAGTATGTGACCTTGTTCTTCGGTGACCTGATCGAAAAACCCTGTGGTCAGGTTTTATGAACATGTCGTCTAGCTGTGTCCTAATATCTGCATATAGTGCGCTGTGTTGTGCGTGTAAGGTTAACATTCTCATTGGAATTTGTTCCAGGGGACAAATTGAAGATTGTGGCCACCATGTCAGTCGGCTTCGACCACATTGATTTAGCGGAGTGCAAAAACAGGTACTTCGAGCTTTTTGGTTTCAAGTCAAACTGCTTCAAGAAAAAAAAAAACACTTTACTTAATGAAAGAGCATTGCTTACCAGGCCCTGAATGGCTGAATAGCCGTTAAATAAATCCGGAATCTGAGAGCTTAATCTCTCAGACCGAACCAGGATTCGTGCCCTGCAGTTTTAATCGACAAAGATCCACTCATCACTTATTGAGTTATACATCAGAATGTTTTGCATTCGCTTAGCAACATTGGCGTTTTTCGTTCAGATTAGGCATACGTTAGCCGTACGTTTTTTTTTTTCTTTCGAGAAAAACGGTTTTGCTTGTAACACCTCATAGAACTATGTGTATTGATTCTGTCAGGTCGCGAAAAAAATGTGGATTAGTTACCTTTATATCTGAAAATTCCGCGTATTTTATTGAGAACGCTGCATTTAAGTTTCAGCATACTTTCTTTTATAACAAAATGGGTCCAGTCACAGTGTGTGCCTCGTCTCATCCTTGTCCATCGTCGTTTGACTGGTTTACTTGTTGAAGACCATGTACCAACGGACGCAGATCGCAACTCTTCATTTTTCTTTCCTTCCTTCTTTCTTTCTTTTTTTCTTTCCTTTCTTTTTTCTTTCCTTCCTTCCTTCTTTCTTTCATCTTTTTTCTCTTTCTGTTCTTTTCTTTTTCTTCCTTCCCTTCTTCCTTTCTTGTTTCCTTGGACACAGACCAAGAGAACCGGGTTCCAATGCTTTATCTTTTTTTGTTTCAGGAAAATTCCGGTGACCAACACGCCCGACGTTTCCTCGGACTCCGTGGCCGAACTGACTGTTGCCCTGTCCTTGGCCGCCGGACGGAGAATCGTGGACTGCGCGAATGCCATCAAGGCGTCAGTACTGTGTTTCTTCCTCGAGGTTTTAGACTGTGTGTCACATACGGACTCTCTTCTAATGCCTGTAGTGTTCAAGCTTCCTCATGCGTAGGGTTCTCCGGTGGGAAGGAGGCAAATAATAATAATAATTGGTTTTGGGGGAAAGGAAATGGCGCAGTATCTGTCTCATATATCGTTGGACACCTGAACCGCGCCGTAAGGGAAGGGATAAAGGAGGGAGTGAAAGAAGAAAGGAAGAGAGGGGTGCGGTAGTGGAGGGCTCCGGAATAATTTCGACCACCTGGGGATCTTTAACGTGCGCTGACATCGCACAGCACACGGGCGCCTTAGCGTTTTTCCTCCATAAAAACGCAGCCGCCGCGGTCGGGTTCGAACCCGGGAACTCCGGATCAGTAGTCGAGCGCCCTAACCACTGAGCCACCGCGGCGGGGCAGGAAGGAGGCAAAGAAATCAGTTTTTTTTTCGGGGCGTCCTCTGCCCCCCCCCCCCCCCCCCCCCCCCCGCAAGGTTCGAGGAGGGTCCTTTAGAAGTGCTAATCAACCTCACTTGTATTTCCTTTCCAGGAACTAATGTTTGTGTGCTTCTGTTAGAACTTTGGTTCTTTTGTTCTGGTTTCGTTTCAATGCCTTTTTTTTTTCTCAGTGCGAAATAGACACGACGTAGCAAGTAAATACGAAGGACAAATGCTTTGCTACTTCCTATTTTTCGCTTAAAAAGAAGTGCATTCGAATTAATAAAACCATCTGGCCAGTCTTTGTACTCTTAACAAGCGTTTAATTCGTTGCTGATAGTGCACTTCTCGACATTCCCGCCGCAGATGAAGCTTTGAGAAAGAATTTTCCAGCAATCCTCCGAGGAGCTAGGAAAACTAGGGCTCGAAATTTCAATAAAACTTTCTCCGGGACCCTTTCTGTTCTTCCAGTATATTGTAGATGTAAAGAGGAAAAAAAGAAACTCGCAGAAACGGTTAGACTAGAATCACTAAATAAGTCTTTATTTAGTGACTCTAGGTTAGACTGTGTAACGCGATATTCAGCAATAGCTGTTTAGGCGTTTAGTCACGTGACCACTGGTGTAGTGGTCACGTGATGCAGCCCTGCACTGGCAGGCGGCTGTTGCAAACAGAGCTACGCGCAGACTCATGCGACCCAGGTTGACCGTGATGTAAGGTCACATGACATTAACGTCACGTGACTTGAATGTCACGTGACGGCTACGACGGCGATGAGAAAGCGATGGATGGGCGCCTAACAGCTCTCGCTGTAATAAGTGTGTCGGCATGCGTACAGCTCGACGCCGAATAATCCGATCTCCGCCTTGTTTCGCAGGGGCGAGTGGATCCACTCGTGGGGTCCCATGTGGATGTGTGGCCAGGGCCTGCAAGGCGCCACGGTGGGCTTCATCGGCATGGGCCGCATCGCCCAGAGTGTGCTCAAGTGCATGAAGGCCCTCTACATTGGCAAGGCCATCTACTACGACAAATTCCAGCCCATCAAGCCAGGTGAGGAAGCACAGCACTCCTCTGGAGCAGCCATGCAGTGTGTGCGAAGGCGCAGGCTTCGTCTACCTCGAAATGCGCCCATTTCATGCCCGCCTGTATTTGTATTTATTCGAGGCACAAAGAAAGATCCTTGGTTTATCCTTGTACTCGTAGATACTATCGCCTTTAAATTTTTCTCTCGCCGTTATCTGCCAGGCTCTGTCTACCTCGAAATGTGCCCATTACATGTCCGCCTGTATTTATATCTTTTCGAGGCACAAAGACCCTTAGTTTATCCTTGTACTCGTGTAGATAATATCGCCTTTCATTTTTATCTCGCCGTCATCTGCCAGGCTGCTATGTCCTCTTCAGGCCTCGTTCATGTGTCCTCTTCAGGCCTCGTTCATGTTCGTAGGCCTAATTTGTGTTGGTCAGATGTTTAGGGGAATCCCCCAAGGTGGAGTAGATTTGTAATACGGGAGTGATTACTCATTGACATCCACCCAAGCGCAGCCATACGGCAACAAAGGAAAGCTATACAGCGTTCTCAGAAGCGTCGCAGTTAAAGAAAAAAAAAGACGATGGCCTAGCTCTGCTAGGCCAGGATACGCGTAGCGAAAGCGCGGCGACATCTGGTTCGGAATAGTTAATACATGAAAGGCGCGCATTCACTAGATGCGCCTTTATTCTTGATTAAAACTTGAGCTGCCGTGGCGGAGTGTTAGCGTCTCCGCCTCAAACGCCAAAGACTCTGGTTCGATTCCTAGCCTCGACTCAGGGTTCTTTTTTTATTCAGTGGGTGTGCGGGGGTCTCAGCGGCTCGCCACTGACCACGCGGTCGGTGGCGGAAGCAGCTGGCGGCGGCGCGGCGCCGTGGCTGGTCACGTGGTTCGCCACGTGACCAGTCACGTGGTGCGGTGCGACCTCGGCGGGACTTGCGAGCACGGCGAAAGTGTGATTTCGTGGCCGATGTAGCTTTCGCTACAAAGTTCGTCCTGGTACGGGGTTCGAACCCGGGACCACCGCTTTACCGGAGCAGCCGCTCTACAAACGGAGTTGAGCTAACCGGGACAGCAAGCCAATGGTAGGGCGAGAGCCATATTTCTGCGCTTGGGTGGATGTCAACGAGTAATTACTCTTTTATTCCTAATTTGTGGGGAAAAAAAATTGAAAGCTGTCTGTCATGTGCATCGTGTAACTGCAACGGTTGGGTGGCCTGATCCTTGCAGCTGAGGAAATGGGGGCCGTGGCCTGTTCGGTGGACGAAGTGGCCGCCCAGTCGGACTTCATCATCACCCTCACCAACCTGACCGACGAGACGAGGGGCATGTTCAACAAGAGCTTCTTCTCCAAGATGAAGAAGACCGGCGTCTTCGTCAACACCAGCCGGTCTGCTCCCGTCTGCTCTCTGCGGCGCACTGCTGTGCTCTCAAATCTGTTCGAAAGTCTTTGCACTCTCATCAACCCTAGGGTTTAAAAAAAAGAAAAAACCCAGCTCATGTGAAAGTTCGCAGACACTTTTGGATAGTTTAATTCGAAGATCGCAGTCTTGGGAGGCTTTAGTGTAGAGGACTGGAAGCAAACAAAGTTTCGTATTAATCTACAGATTCAGCTATAGGAGAACATGATTTACGTTAATTAAGCAAACTTGAGCGCGCTGATGACTTTTTTAATCGTGACTTTTTATATGAAAAGTCAGTGATATAAGTAACTACTGTACTTACAGTAGGCCGAAGGCCCCACCGAAGGGAAGCAGATATAGTTCGTAAAGATTGTGAATGAGATAAAGCAGATATATGTCCAACATTCCTTAACAAAAATTTTGAATATTGAAAAATTGTAAGGTACTGTTATGGAAATGTTGAAGGTACTGGTCCATTCTTCCTATATGCAGCAAAAGCTTTCTTTTGAAGTTTTTCCATCGCTCGCGTGAAGCAGTTGAGACTGCCCTAAAAAACTAATGGGAAGCAGCAAAAACGTTAATAGAAAAAAAAAATGCAAGCCTGTCGAAGGGCGATCTGCGGATATATTGATTTTTATAGAGCAATCTTAAAATATATTAAAAAATTGCGTTCATAAACTCTTTACTGTTCGAAATTGCTTTTGTCCACAGTTGTTGGGTATGAGAGTTGTGCGACATGTATAGCTTGTAGGGTGGACGACCGGCTGCGCGTTACGTATAGTTAGCAGGACTAACGCTATGTCGACGGGGGCGTTAACTATAAGGACACGGCGCTTGTGGCGCGCTTACCGACGGTTTCTGGTACCACACATGCGGGGTTTTGTGAAGTGGGCGGAAAGGCCCGCTCGATGTCGTCCATTCGGTGCGGCTCTGTAAGCGAGCCTTCCCGGGGTGGCCACGCGGTGCGCTATTCGATGTATGGAAGATGCCGAAAAACTTTAGTTCGATATAGGCGCACAGGGCTCCTACGCTTTTACATCGGAATTTCCGGTGGCTATTTGAGACGTTACACGTACAGTATGGTACACTGTTAAAGGGAACATGCGGTCGCGTGAAGTTGACTTTCCGCGAGGTGGTGCTGCAGAAAGCCAGAAGGAATGCCAAGCTGGTTATAGTCCGGAGTTTTTTGTACGCGTATGTGTACTGTACGCGTTGAGTGGCATGTAAACCAAGTCACTCACACGTGGATAATCTAGCCAGGAGAAAATGTTGCTTATTTCGCACGGAACGCGACCACAGAATGGAAAGAGCCAATTAAGCAGCGACAAGAGGTGATCGATGCGTTGTGGGTGTGAAAAATGAGATCCATGCACGGGGACAGGATGCCGAAAAAAAACTCCGGACCATTATCAGCTCGGCATTCTTTCCGGCTTTCCGCAGCAGCAGCGCCTTGCGGAAAGTCAACTTCACACGACCGCATGTTCCCTTTAACAGTGTACAATACTGTACATAACCAGGCCCTAATGCAGTGATGAAAGTACAGATGTACAGTAATGACAGATGCACCGTGTAAGATATGAGTCATGATTTGCGAGAAAACGAACCTGGGCGCCAGTTATGCGACTGTTTTCTCGGTAAGCCAATTTAAAATAAGTTGGCTCATAAACACAGCGTCTGATCGGACCCGCAATCATTTTCTGTGCGTCATGAAATTCCGCACCGGATTCGTTCTTGGCCATAATAGCCATCATCTGCATACTATAATGCGAGAATCCGTGATACACTCTAAAGCTGTGGTGCGCATTCGACGTTTATTTGTTGGGTCGCGAGTCTTTGTGACGTTGCAGTGCTTACGTCATCAACCATGCTGCTGCACTGCACCTGTTTTCGCAGAGGTGGCGTGGTCAACCAGGACGATCTGTACGACGCCCTGAAGAACGGAGTCATCAGGGCCGCCGCCATCGATGTGTCCCTGCCCGAACCTCTGCCCAAAGACCACAAGCTGCTGACTCTCAGGAACCTCAGTGAGTGACTGCACATGAATTTATCTTTCAGTAGGCCTCCAACATATATGGCATCTGATGCTTAGAGCTTGCTTTGAAAAAATGGGTTTGAAATGGGTTTGAAAAGCACCGGTTAAAAGTAATGGACTGCAGATATCTCGTTACTAATGGTCAGTTCATGTGCAGAAATGTTACAAAAATGTAAAGAATACTGGGAGGTTTAGCAGAAAAAAATGGTCGCGATGTATATTGGCGCTGAAAATTTTTAACAATTGATTGTTCAAGGATGATGAAACTCGGTGCAAATACGCAAGCGTGTACGGTATTTCCAGATCAAAATTCAAAACTGCTGCATAATCTTTCAATGTAACAATACGATCAGACGCGTATCCAATCCAGGGTGGAACCCTCCGCCCCCCCCCCCCCCCCCCCCGCTTGCTCGATGAAAAACGTTACCTTTTTCCCTTCCCGAAAATGATTTTTGGCTACGTGCCTCATCACTACCATAAAAATATTGTTATTTTGAGGCTAGGGTTAGTTTTTGCATGAATTAACTTTCAGTAGGCCTCCAACATGTATGGCATCTGATGCTTTGAGCTTGGTTTGTTCAAACCCGTTTCTTCAGTTATGTTAACATTCTATGTATTTTTGCTAGCAGAAATGGGTATTATTTTTTAACACTCTATATCACAGGTAGTACAGCTTTAAAGCATTGGTTTTGATGCCACTGAAATCAGGTCTTGCCACCAATAAATCGTTCACCCGCTGCTATGGTTCAGTGGCTGCGACTTCGGCTTCTGAAAAAGTTCTTGCACCCGAGGGTGTGCTCTAGAGGACAGCGCACTTCCTGCTTACTCCGTTCTGTTTAGAGTGTAGGTGCAGCAAAGTAGTGCGTCCTAGACTCACTGCCTTTTTTTCTTAAATAAATCTGAGGCAATCTGCCCCTAGCAGCGCAGGCAATTGGCCCAATATTCGAGATGGGTGGTTTTACTCCGTTCCTTGGCAGGGCCAGTTTTTACCTACACATTTCCAATATTGGATACTCCGGTCCTTGGCAGGGCCAGTCTATACCAACCCATTTCCGATATTGGACCGGTTACCTGCGCTGCTTGGGGCATTATATACGAGACTTCCGAAACCAGCCATTATAAAACATTATATCCATGACACAGCACTTGTCTCTCAAGGAGGCTACACGCGTGAGAGTACCGATCAGCCGATGTGACGCGCCCGCCGCAAGAAGCCTAGCTACTAATCCCGCTCATATTCAACTGCGTTGAATGTTGAACTCACGATATATACTCGGACGCGATATTTGATTAATCTTGCGATCTTCAACTCCTGTCACATTAATATGGCGTGTTTAAATCTTCTTCGTTGCAGTCGTGACACCGCACATTGGCAGCTCCGAGATCAGCGTCCGAATTCAGATGGGCTTGCTAGCCGTGGACAACATCATCAACGTCCTTCAGGGCAAGCCGACCCGCAGCAAGCCGGTCAACATGTGAACCATGACCTCGGGAGCAAGTGGCGGTGACCAGACAATCAGTTCACTGGTAGCCACCCACCCCTGGTCCGCGTGTGTCGATTTTAATTTAAAGAAAAAAAATTCTCATTGGTTCCTGGTACAGGTGTATGTTTGTGTGTGTGTGTGTGAGCCGTTGCAAACTTTGTCCGCATATGCTTGTTCTCTGAAAAACACATTTTTTCGCACCCTTTCATCTGTCATTATCTTGCCTGTGGCCCTTCGTAGCTTTAATAAAATTGTGCCAACTTGTGGTTGAACTACCATGCTTATCCTTCTTTTTTTCGAATCTGTTAAAACATTTTAAGTAGTTTTTTATCTGTTAAGTCTCTCCTCGGAGCGACATATCCAAGAAAGAGTGCCCCCTCCCCCGCTCCCACTGCTCGGTTTTCGGGCATGGGATTTTCGGGGATGCCTGCATGCTTTGGCTAGCCCATGTGGTGTGATAACAATGTGGGGCGTACGTACACCCCACGAAATTATACCCACACTGGTGTAAGCTAATCACTGAATTATTCGTGTTGAGCAAGAACCTAAACCGTAGCAAATTTCACTCCCTCTCAATGAGTCTCTCAATCAGTGCAAATAATTTTGATACATTTTCTGCCAAGACAAAATGTAATGCTTTGTACATCTTGGCGATTAGTCCGCCCTCGTGCGGCACCCCACTTTGCATTTGAGGTCCGACGGACGTCCGCCGGCCGCCCAATAAGGGACCTCCGGCTTACGTCCCGCTTTTTACCAAACGGCGCCACCTCGACGAACGCCGTACCTTCTAATGCAAGACCGCGGATCATGCGTGGCTTATCAGATGGACGTCCGAAGTCTGATATTATTCGGACATTTATCGCAACGTCTCGGGGTAGCAGCTAAAACTTTTTTTTTATAAATATAAGCTTTCAAGTAATATTTCCTTAGCGTGATTTGAACACCCGGAGATTAATGAGGGAAACTTGAGGGAACCATAAAGGCTACCGGAGGCGCCAACCTAGAGAGAGCATGGCGCTTTTAATTCGCGATTATCATTTTAATTAATCTTTCTCTTAATTTGCAAGCCGTTATAAAGGAAGAGAAGGCGAAATTGAGTACTACAATTCAGCACAACTAGCGCGAGCACGCACACCTTCGAAATGAGTATGAGCTCCCGCTTAGTTCATCAACTAAAAGCGTCGTAGGTTGATAATCACTAAAGTTCTGTAATGAAATTATCAGGATATGTACACAATGTACGGCAGGCATATCCAAATACGTTTAACTAAATACTCTTTCAGTTGAATTTTTCTCGCGTGACCAGTGAAGAAATATCGAGGCCACAATTCTTCGACTGCTGGTGTTGAAACCACGATCTTGCGTTGAAGTTCCCCGTCACTCTTCTGATTCTTCAATCGCGGTCCAGCGACCGGACACTGTCTACAGGGTCGCTGCAACGAGGTAGTGATTTTTCTGAGTATGCTGCCTTTTAATCATTTCGAAATTGTTCCTGAGCCTGTTCTAGGACAAGATTCTAGTTTGGACGCAGGGGTATAGCGGAGGCCTACCCAGCATAGGACCTCTCTCCTTCCCCCGCTGCCCCCTTTTAGGATAAATAACGTCAATCAATCAAAGCAATCCATCCAATCAATCAATTCCTTAGTCCTGCATGATTATCGTGGGACTGTCATTCAGATTCCGACGTCCCGTTTCCGACTTGACTCGTCCTTCCTGTGGATGTCCGGGTAAGGCTTCGGACGTACGGATCTTAATCGCACGTCTGTTGGTCATTGTTCGCAACGTGGAACTCCATCACAAATGCACTGAATAATTTTGCATAAAAGTTGGAGTCGGGTCATCACTCGGGGAGAAAAATTATTGCTCAGAGTACGTCAGATAAAAAAAAAAGGTAATGTAGAAATACATATATATCACTGAGGAATGCACGTAAAACACAGAAAAACTTGGGAGCTACGCCAAGTATACTACAGTAATCAAGAAGACAGCAAAGCAGCAGTATAGAGTTCAAGAACAAAAGGCGAAATTGTGGCCAAAACTGATTTTGTGTGATAAGTGCTGCGTTTCGATGGAGGCAAAACGCCAAGGCGCCCGTGTGCTGTACGATGTCAGCGCTCGTTAAAGAACCCCAGGTGGTCGAAATTATTCCGGAGCCCTCCACTACGGCACCTCTAATTCTTCCTTTCTTCTTTCACTCCCTTCTATCACTTCCTTTACGGAGCCGTTCGGGTGTCCGCCGATTTTTGAGACAGATACTGCGCCATTTCCTTTCCCCAAAAAACCAATTATTATGATAAGTGGGGAAAACTGTTTTAGATGGATTATATAGCGAAGACAATTTATAAATTACGCTATGAGGAGCTGGGGTGTTAGCGGGGTTAGTGATGACCAGGTACTTGGGGACAAGGCTAAGGCGGAGCGGGAGGCGTGACAAGATGGCGTCGGGAGACAGGCGGAAGCATTTGTGATGGGAGTAGTGTGCGCGGTGACGGAGCCGATATATATAGGAAGCGGATGCAGAGCACACGCGCGCAGTACGAAGCGACTGGCGGACTAGCGCGTATTCACGGCGGTGGTGCGGTCTTTAGAGTGTGGACAGATATACGTTGTGCCACGGATGTTCCGTACGTGACTGGGCCAATCAACGCGTTTTGCCCCTATATCTTGACCACAGGTACAGTCTTGGTAAAAAGTCTTAAGGCCAAAGGCTTTTCTCTTCAGCCTCATCACAGAGCCGTTACGGCACTATTAAAGCCCGAATGACTTTGAAATGCTAGCAGAAGGTTTCTTCTTGCGGTAGAGAAGCTTCCTGTTTGACTTGTGTTTTGAATGATCTTAGGAACATTCATATCGCTGCAGCTGAGCACTGTGGCCTTAGACTTTTGACCAAGACTGTATACATAAACTTGGAGGAAAATTGTCGGCTTTCCAAGAGAAATTTTTAGACTTGCAAAAATTTAAGAGAAGCCGCAACGTTTTGTGGATATCAAGTAGTCGCATTCTCCATTGAACTTTTTCGACCAGTAGCTGCTTTTCCTTTTTTTTTCGTTCTGGCGTGGACAGATTTAAACGAAGGAAAAACTGTTGTTGCTTCTTTACAATCGTCACTTTCACAAAAAAAGCGCGCACGACTGCATCAACAACACTGCCGCACGCAGATATCCGCGCGCTCCGTTCAGTTTTGCGATATCAAGGGAACTCAAATAAAATTTTATTTCGTATCTGAAGGAAAAAGGGGTGACAGGTGAAAGCCGTGTGGGAGCAGCTTGACGAGGTACATGCTCGAAAGACAAGACTGTATATAGTGTAGTATTCACAACATAAAAGTACAGCACAAAATCAAGAAAACCAACAACTGGCAAAACCACTTGCACAGATAAGCGGTGCTTGCAATTCAGAGCAGAGCATCACATGTAGAGAAACGGCGCCAGAAAATAAGAGATGCATCAAGAACACTGAAAAAGGTACGTACGCAACAGGTGGGGAATCATGGGCTACCATGCAGCTACTAGGAAAAGTTCATGATTCGCCAGTTAATTGGAAAGATCCCCAGGTGGTCGAAATTATTCCGGAGCCCTCCACTACGGCACCTCTTCTTCCTTTCTTCTTTCACTCCCTCCTTTATCCCTTCCCTTACGGTGCGGTTCAGGTGTCGAACGATATATGAGACAGATACTGCGCCATTTCCTTTCCCCCCAAAACCAATTATTATTAGTTAATTGGTTTTGGGGGAAAGGAAATGGCGCAGTATCTGTCTCATATATCGGCGGACACCTGAACCGCGCCGTAAGGGAAGGGATAAAGGAGGGAGTGAAAGAAGAAAGGTAGAATAGGTGCTGTAGTGGAGGGCTCCGGAATAATTTCGACCACCTGGGGATCTTTAACGTGCGCTGACATCGCACAGCACACGGGCGCCTTAGCGTTTTTCCTCCATAAAAACGCAGCCGCCGCGGTCGGGTTCGAACCCGGGAACTCCGGATCAGTAGTCGAGCGCCCTAACCACTGAGCCACCGCGGCGGGTTAATCGCCAGTTGTTGACTCGTATTTTCGGGGTAGAGGTGTTTGCAAGCAGAATTATTCATTAAGACAGTAACATGGTAATATATGGATTGGGTACCGTACTCTGCATTCCCGGTAAGAAGCGCCATGTCACAGTTATGAAACGTAGTAAAAAAATAAGTGAAAATGAGCCCCCCCCCCCCCCACACGTGGCAGCCCGTGACGCATTTGTTAATGCAAAAGCATTAGAAGCCTAATTCGGCCAAAATGCGTCGTCGATAACAGGAGTCACCTGTCGCCTGAGGGAAGTGACGTCACCAGACGGGAAGTGACGTCATTTGCATTGGAGGTATCGACATCTTCTAATGCAATATATGATTACATGCAGTGGGTGGCTGGCCGACATCTTAGATTTACCTAATATTTTTATATGTCATCGTCTTATCACTGGACCAAGAAAAGCGACCTGCAGTGATTTAGGTCCGCAAAAAAATATTTGAAAGCACAAAAAATTATTCATCAAAGAGATGCGCACTTTTGTTTTTGTCAAAACGTTGGTAACTGCCTTAGAGTGCCGCCCAGTTATTTTTGTAGGTTTCTACACCATATTCCCTTTTCTAAAATGTCGAAAACTTGGCGCAGGGAAGCTTTTTTCCAAACTAGGAAGTTTTGCATATAGAAGAAGAAATAAGCTACAACATAACGTAGCTAAAACGTAGCTACAATAAGCTACACTCACCACTGTGCCCCATATCCATATGGCCAGTCTTTACTTTTCCATGTAGAACTATGTGCCTTGAAAAACTCATCAAACATGTGCTGCGTTTTACCATGCAAGTGATGCCTTATATGAACAGCGGTAAACATGTTTGCTTACTGACTCTCCCTCCACTACATACGGCGCCTCTCTTTTGTCTTTTACTCGTTCGTTCCTTCCCTCAAGGCGTGGTTTACGTGTCTACCGAGAAATAATAATAATTGGTTTTTTTGGGGAAAGGAAATGGCGCAGTATCTGTCTCACATATCGTTGGACACCTGAACCGCGCCGTAAGGCAAGGGATAAGAGAGGGAGTGAAAGAAGAAAGGAAGAATTAGGTACCGTAGTGGAGGGCTCCGGGATAATTTCGACCACCTGGGGATCTTTAACGTGCCCTGACATCGCACAGCACACGGATTTTGTGCGCGCGTGCGTGCAGAATCTGACGCAAGAATCGCAAGCAGGCGGTGAATGGTCTTGTAATATTTTGTTTTATTGAGCCCAGACCCACAGCGTCTCCTTGTACCTCCTGCTGACAAACCTTGGGTCCAGCTCTGGCATGGTGATTGGCACGTCGGGCACAATACTCGTGGTTCCGTAGCCTAGCGTCGCGATGGCGGGCACGTTGATGAAGCGCATTCTGTAAAAAAAAAAAAGCAGAATTTTATGTGGGGAGACAAAAGAAAATCACTAAAGGTTGGCTCTGAGATGCGATTAACAGTTCACTGAACTGGCTCCAAACCTCGCCGCTCCCGCCAGAACGCTAGAACAGAGTTTGCTTTTATTACGTCAGATGGCGCCACCGGGTCCGTGTTAATATTGTTTTCTATTCATCTCGACCGCAAAGAGCGCGGTAGTTTGAAGATGTGTGTGTAAAATTTTTCATTATTGTACACTAGAATCTCCCGTGAGGACATTTGTCAGTAATATTTAGAAGCAGTAATTTCAATTCAACACCTTAAGTTCTCCAACAACCTTACAACCTTATTTCCTTATTTCAGTCTATAGACGCCTCCACGTTTTCCGCTGGCTAACACAATGACTATTTTTTGTGCTGTGTGCATATGTTTAAACATTTTGCTAAATATAAATTCCGGCTGTGTGTGGCTCATGTTACGACCTGGGGAATAAAACAATCTCATTTTACTGCAGCTAACTTCCGAATTTTTGTTTTCTTATGCACAAGCGCTTAAATGGCGAGATTTGCTTTCCCCAATTTAGAAAACGCTTTGCGACCTACGTGTTCTTGAGTCTCGTTAAGCAAAGTGTGAAAAAAAAAGTCATCAAAGACGAGGATAGTTTCTTCTTCGAGACATAAGAGTAGACATAAGAGGCTTCATTCGCGTTCTGCTGTACACGCTCTGCTTTTACCAACGCGGCTTATGTGGCTGTCTAGTGACGTGTGTTTGAAGCGACTAAATCGAGTGTTTGATTTATTCAATAAATAAATAAAGATACACAAATCTTAGACCACGAAAAATGTTGTATACCACACACGTATGACGGCGGCACAAGTTTGGTGGTGACACACGTCTGGTGAAGACAGTCGCATGGTGCGAGATATGTGGCATGATTGGTTTGGTTTATGGGGGTTTAACGTCCCAAAGCGACTCAGGCTATGAGAGAAGCCGTAGTGAAGGGCTCCGGAAATTTCGACCGCCTGGGGTTCTTTTACGTGCACTGACATCGCACAGCACTCGGGCCTCTAGAACTTCGCCTCCATCGAAATTCGACCGCCGCGGCCGGCATCGAACCCGCATCTTTCGGGCCGGCAGCCGAACGCTGTAACCACTCAGCCACCGCGGCGGCCTATATGTGGCGTGAGATATGAAGGGTATCGAATCTCGGAGGCCAGGCTTAAGCGCCACGTTTTCAGCTCAAGAATGGAAGGACGCCGTGTGTGGGTGTTTGGCTCATGAGGTTTGTATACAGTATCAAGTCTCATATTCGGCCACGAGTGCTTACCTTCTGCCGATCACTCGATCGATGAACGCGCGATAGGAAGGGCGTACCAGGTGGGGCTGGAGCACGCCCTGGACAAAAAAAAAAAAAGGAACGACTCATACAGACGTGTACTGCCTCACAACCGGAGATGGAGTAACGTCGGAGGTAGTTGTTGAAGAGGTAAGGCACCGCGTATACTGCTGGCAAAACGTAAGCAGCTCAGGAAACGAAGGATGGAAATATGTAGAGGGGGCGGTCCCATTTGAACCGCATATTTCTTGGGCTTTTTCATCGAAACAATAGGGTATAGGGTGTTTTTCGCATGTAGGCTTTCTAGCTTCGAGATTATATTCGATATTATTTACTCCTTCAACAACTCCTGGCTCTTAGGTCCCAGATTCATAGTGTGTATGCATATTTGTCACTTTCGATAAATGAGCACGTCTTGTAGCAAACGCGCGTCGTCTTTTAAACATTTGTTTAAGCTCTGTATGTACGTCGTTCAAGCGCTATTTCTTATTGCTTTCATTTCACCTGAGCATAAATTTACTCCACTTTCGAAATGAAGCAGACGACACTTATCACCCAAGCTTAAGTTTATTCCACTTTCGAAATGAAGCAGACGACACCTACCACCTTAAGTTTATTCCACTTTCGAAATGAAGCAGACGACACCGACCACCTTAAGTTTATTCCACTTTCGAAATGAAGCAGACGACACCGACCACCCGAGCTTAAGTTTATTCCACTTTCGAAATGAAGCAGACGACACCTACCACCCGAGCTAAAGTTTATTCCACTTTCGAAATGAAGCAGACGACACCTACCACCCGAGCTTAAGTTTATTCCACTTTCGAAATGAAGCAGACGACACCTACCACCTGAGCTTAAGTTTATTCCACTTTCGAAATGAAGCAGACGACACCTACCACCGTGAGGAGAACACCGCAGCAAATGGCGAAGAGTGCCGAGTGGGTACCTTCGGAACCGGAAGGCAGGATGCCGGCCTCCTCGCCACGACTGTAGCAAACCTGAGCAGTTCGGCATGGCAAGGAAAGGAAAGTGTAACAAATAGCATCGTGAAAGCGAAAAAAAAGAGAAAAAGTCAGGATCAACCTTCAAGGGACCCTGATGACAATGTTGAGTTGACCTTGCCTGATGACCTTTACCACTGCCTAACAACAAAACGGCTGCTTTCAGTGAAAACGAATCTCTTCTAAGCAGCCCGAAATT
Organism: Amblyomma americanum; assembly: GCF_052857255.1. Taxonomy (NCBI): domain Eukaryota; kingdom Metazoa; phylum Arthropoda; class Arachnida; order Ixodida; family Ixodidae; genus Amblyomma; species Amblyomma americanum. The sequence continues at coordinate 187,421,977 of NC_135501.1, read as the reverse complement.
TTGTAAGGGGGGAATTTCTTTAGACAGTCTATAGACTGTTCATAGACCTGTCTATAAACTCTCTATAGACAAACCCTAAAGAACAGTCTATAGGCAATACAACTCCTATAGCCAGTCTATAGACAATGTATAGATTTATGGCCATACACTTTTAGTACTTTTTCCTATAGCCTTTCTGAGACTATGAATAGACAATGTCTATCGGAAGGCAATAAGGCAATAGAGTCTATAAGAAGTCTATAGACTCTCTATAGACATACCCTAGAGAACAGTTTATAGGCAATACAAATTCCGTAGACAGTCTAAACAATCTATAGATTTATGGCCATGCACTTTTAGTATAGTTCTGTCTATAGACAGTCTATAGACTGAATACACAAAAATATCTATAGGAAGGCAATAGAATCTATAAGAAGTCCACAGAATGTCTATAGACCATTTTTGCAAGGGAGGGATGGCCCCGTGAGATTCGTGGCGGGGTTTGGCGGCGAAAGCGGGGGGGGGGGGGGGGGGGGGACGAGCGGAAATGCAGTGAAATTCCAATACGTTTCGGCAACGTTCTGAATGAAAACTTCTGCTATCACTGGCAACCGTGCTCGCTTCCCAGTGACCCAAGGCATCCGGATCGGCATGTCATCAACACCCATCGTCGATAAGAACTGCTGGAGTGCTCCGTAACTTTTCAGTGGGCGTGGAAACAGCTTCGTGACGTGTGGCTATTCAATTTCGTCCGTTTCTTTGCCCAGGTGAGTCACAGTTCTTGTCTATATGCGAGTAAATCGGACTGCATGTGCTTGCCTGCTGCTGTTAGCACGCCCGGGAATACCGTTGTCTTTGCTAAGTGAGTGCGTCATTGTCATTGTCTTAGTGCGGTGGAACTAATGGTGCATTTTCCGATTTCGGGCATATGTATAGTGCGGGGTGAACCACTCTTAGGGTTAACACGTCAGTATGTGGCTGCGCTCTTCGGAATGCCCGTGCGTTCGACACGGCCGCACACCGAAGCAATGTGGCGCACGCGCAACGGGCCCTGTAGGTGGCGCTTTGTGCCGACTGCCACTTTGACGCACTAGGGGGGCACACACTCGCAATTGCTCACCTCAAGAGTGGATCACCTTACGTCCCTGAAGCCTGATTAGTCACTGCTTTTAAGGCACAAAAAGTTTTAAAAGCGTCTCAATGATTATGATTTATCAAACGCGTGACCAGCGCATCTGCTGCATGCTTTTGGGATTTGCGATGCAAACGGAACGACTTCGCCAACACCTGTGTTAAGAGCCCCCCCTGGACGGCTCCTCGGTGCCGGTGACGTCACCAGTCACGTTACGTTACGTGGCCGGTAACGTGGCGGTGACTTGACGGCCACGTGACACCACGGGGCCGGCCATGAGATATCACGTGGCCCGCAATTAACGTGACGGTGACGTAGTGACCACGTATGATGACCACGAGTTGGTCACGTGATGTGCGATGCCAACTACTACGCCGCTCAGGCCACAAGTGAGTCACTAATAGCTTTGTTGCACAACGGATGACTGCTGTTGTCACCAACGGCCGTTAAAGCAAATATACTGTGGTGACAAGCGCGATTCTTCAATGCATAATAATAATAATTGGTTTTTTTGGGGAAAGGAAATGGCGCAGTATCTGTCTCACATATCGGCTGACACCCGAACCGCGCCGTAAGGGAAGGGATAAGGGAGGGAGTGAAAGAAGAAAGGAAGAGAGAGGTGCCGTAGTGGAGGGCTCCGGAATAATTTCGACCACCTGGGGATCTTTAACGTGCACTGACATCGCGCAGCACACGGGCGCCTTAGCGTTTTGATTCTTCAATGCACCGAACAGAAAACTAAGCCGTCGGCGTCCGAAGATTCAGGTAACTTTTACATCGCTAAGTATAGTGCACTTTTATCGCGCAAGTGATAAAAAGCAATAGCTGAACGTGTTAAGTTAAACAAAGCAAAATCACGTCACTCGACGCCATCATGACCGTCATAAGTTTGAATCTGAGTGGCGGCAAATGCATTTGAACTTTAACTGCAAATTCCTGAGCAACGCAAGCGTATTTTGCTCCCAAACATACGTCAACAGAGTAAAGAAAAGGTCAGCCATCGGATTATGCTATGAAGAAAAACTTGGTCTCTTTTAAGAGGACCTGAATAGTGATGCGATGGAACATAAGACGTTATATTTATTGATATATAAGCACTCTGACATGCAAGAAGGGCCGCAGTGTTGTGGGACAAAGAGGTACCCTTGTGCGAGGTGTGCCACCCACCTCGAGGAACTTGAAGGCGAAGTAGAGCGTGAGTCTGGGGCTGGGCCACAGCGCCAGGCAGAGTCCGGCGAGCAGCGCCGCGGCGGGGTCGTGCCACGCCTGCCTCGAACTGCGTAGCCTCAGTATGCACCGGGTAAGCTGCACAAGGTCACCTTTGAGCAGTAGTACTTGAGTTGAGCAAACTCAAGACAGCAGTTTGAGCAAACTCAACCTCTGACTTTTCTTCGATGCTCTTGGCGAGTGCTTGCTTTTCAACATGCAATATGAATATCCCTCGCCAGACCGGTTAATGTCGAACCCTGAATTACATTACTTTGGATTTTCGCGTATTAATTCTTAGACCCACCGTCCTGCTTTTCCTCTCTAGGTCCTCAGTCATGCTTTACATTTCGTCCCCTTAGTTGATTAGCTAGGTAACATCATCAGCCAATCGGAGATTGCAGAGGCGTATTCTCCTTAACTCCCATCCCCAACTCATCCCAATTCAGTTCTCTGAATACCTATATACTGTAAGCACGCAGTGAATAGTACTAGAGAGATCGTCTCTCCGTATACATGACGCTTTTCCCGATAGGGATTTTATCAATTTCCCTACGGCGCATTGTGCTGGCCATGGTGCTGGCTGTGCAGTTGCTATTTTCCAGTACCTTTACATATTCCTCTTCCGCACCTGCATGGTTACGCACGCCAGCATGACTACTGAAATTTCGAATGAGTCAAAGGCTTTCTAGTAAGATTTCAGTATAGGGGTTGGTTATATTCTCATTTTTCTGTTACCTAATTGACGGCGTAAGTATGGCGTATCGTCCAGTAGCACTTTCGAAAGCAAGCCTGGTCTTTTGACTGACTTAAGTGTAAGGTTGCTCTCATTAATTAGCGATTACCTTAGAAAATACCTTGTAAACAACGGGTAGTAAGATGACGTTCTGTAAGTACTGAAGTCCTTGACATATCCTCCTAATTCTTTTAGATTAAGACAGTGTCTGCGTTCTTTCAAAATTCAGGTACTCTCGAGGTGGTGACGCATTGCGCATACAGGGCGGCAAGGTTCTTTAGCACAATATACCCACCGTCCCAGATTACATGTTCAGTCACTTGACCCTCACCTGGTGTTTTTCCTTTCTACTTTGCTAATAAGGCTTCGTTTGCTTTCTTCTTCGTTAACATTAGGTGTCCATTTACACCATTCCACTGCCTTCACCATTAGCTTCATGACTGAGTTGGCTACCGTACAGATGCGCGTAGAATTCCTCGTCTGCTTTCACTACCTTATCCATATTGTCACCGATAAACGGTCGAAGCACTCAAAACCAGGTTTAATTAGACGTGCTGGGAGTGCAAGACAGCAGTGAGCTCGAGCGAGGAAGAAGACAAAAACCTCTAGCCCCTCGAGAGCGCAAGGCATGGCAAGTCCCATCTAAAACAGTTCGGCCGCGGTATGGCGCCACTGTATTGATTGGGACTGTGGCAATATTTGTAATTACATTGCCTTCCTTGGCTCCTAGTGCGTACGTCTGATTATTGCCCATGGCTAACTCCCCGTGACCGCATTTGAGCTGTCTACTTTCTTTAAAGCCTGATCGATAATCTCCGAATTATACTTTCTTGTGTCGTTTACCTTGCACTTATTAATTAGCTTTGACAGTATTATGCTGCCAATTGTATTCTAGTTGTGTGGTTACATGCTTTCATACTCTGGCCTTTCTTAGCTAAATCTTTCGTCTCCTGAGATAGATTGCCAGTATCCTGTCTGGCTACCCTACACCGTGCTTCTATTGCGCTCATGGTAATTGCATTTGTAATACTATCATTCAGGCAGAGCACATTTGTTCTAGAGCAAGATCCTGAATTCCTCTACCTTTTATCTTACCACTTGTTCGTTTTTATGCTTCTTACGCTCTCGTTTCCTTTTTCCTTATATGCTAATTGTAGCGCCATCTATGGTCGCTACAAATCACTTTGCCTAAAGCTCCCACATCCTACATGACTCCGGGATGGGCGCGCATTATGAAGTCTCACCGCTCGGACTCCTCCAAGAAATTAGCTTCCGGCTCTCTTGTTTGAGGAATAAGGCATCTATGATTCTTAAGGTATTTCGCTCTGCGAAATTTATTCTTAGCTCCCCCCCCCCCCCCCCCGCGCGCTATTTCTAGACCCTATACAATAGTCCCCTACTGCCTTGTCACCTGTCTGCTCCTTGCCCACATTCGCATTGAACAGTGTACCGGGTTTTAGATTACTCGTTGCCGAGTGGCTTGCTTGTTAAGCCTCGAAAAGAAGCCCAGGAAGCAGAGGCAAATGTTCCCTATAAAAGTCTCTCGATAACGCCACAACTTGTTCTAACAAATTTGGCTCTTGTTACGTGAAGCACCCTGTACGCAAGACAACTTACGCTGTACACGGCTCCAAACGAGCCCAAGAAGAGGCCGGGCCGTGGGTCGATGCGACGTCCCCACGAAAAGATGAAAGACGCCGCACTGCCGATGCTGCCGAACATCACGAACCTCTGCGCAGTGGAAGGAAGAAATATGCCTACTCTTCGGCCCACTGCTTTAGTTTAATAGGACACGGAGGACAACAATGGTGCCCTACGTAGATCGATCAACACGTTCTAATGGCACACACACTACTTTTCTAGGCTGTTAGAACTTTAATAAGCTGTAAAAAATAAAAAAGAAAAGAAATGCTGCAATGGGCTGTTTTCATGAGCGAACTGCGATGACTTCAAGGTTTTTTTTTTGTCCATGGACAAGTTTGAGGCTCGACCACGACAGAATTCGTTTCTACTCATCCACTTCCAGGTTGTAAAATTAATCCCTTAACCAACCGATATATACAGAGCATCCTACATGTAGGACACCACTTTTTTTTTTTTTCGTCGTGAATCTAAGAGATTGTTCTGTGAAAAGCATGCGCCCACTCAGGTAGGTTTTAGAGGCTATAAAGCTGTCTGTTTCAAGAGTTGCGTTGTGTGCTTTCATGCAGAAAGATTGTGATTCTTAAAAATAAAATTTGCCCTATGCAGTAAGGAAACCACTGTGTGGGATGAGAACTGTGATCTTAAAACCGATGTCAAATGTTCTAAGCGTTACCAGACGCAATAGATAGCGTTACCTGCCTAGAATCCTACATTGTAGGACGGCTCAAGTGTAGGTGTTTAGAAAATTATTTCCATAACTAAATGGATGATTACGAGTTCTGAAGTAAATAAGCATTTTATAAAAAAAAAATAATTTCTTTCAAATTCCTGAAGTTTCGGCATTTATGGGTAAATTATTTGAACTTTCAGCATTGTAAACCATTTTTTTCTTAGTGCGAATGAACTGATTGATTGATTGATTGATTGATTGATTGATTGATTGATTGATTGATTGATTGATTGATTGAACCCTCCTCGTTCTCTAGTTCGCATTCGTTCAGATACGCGAACTGTTCAGATTTACTATCCTTGCAGCGTATTGCCATGCAGCCTTTGAGCGTACCGTGAGCGAAGCTGCCAGGCAGGACAGAGCCGTCCGGAACTTGTGGTCGTCGATTCCTGTGGTCGGCGCCGAGCCCCCACTGCCGTGCTTGCAAGAGATTGGCTGGAAGCCCAAGAACAGTCTGCCAGCATCGTGTAATAATAATAATAATAATTGGTTTTTGGGGAAAGGAAATGGCGCAGTATCTGTCTCATATATCGTTGGACCCCTGAACAGCACCGTAAGGGAAGGGTAAAGGAGGGAGTGAAAGAAGAAAGGAAGAGAGAGGTGCCGTAGTGGAGGGCTCCGGCATAATTTCGACCACCTGGGGATCTTTAACGTGCACTGACATCGCACAGCACACGGGCGCCTTAGCGCTTTGCCTCCATAAAAACGCTGTACGCACGGAAAGCTTTTGTAAGTTGGCTTTTTCTATTTTTTGTGCACGTTCTTTAAATGAGGCAACTCAGCATGCTGTGAACTAACAGACAGTTGCAAAAATTGCTCGTTGATTTAATACTTTCTTAGTTCTACCTGAAGCTTGCCAAGCGAATTCAATTGGTTTTGAGCGGTTTAGAAATTCACATTTACCGCAGCTCAGCACGTGCAGTCACGGGTTACCAAATGCAAGATTTCTGCACCCCGATGCTTTTGCAGCCTTAATCTAAACATGCTATATTTAAGTCAGTGAGTGCAACATAACAGACAAAATTAATAGGGTTTTCAGACTGGTTTTCCATTAGAACTCAGTTTTTTCAGCAAACCTCGCTGTCCTAGGACCGGACAATTCATTTAGTCCTCGCACTCAACACGCGCTTTCAATGTCTTCTTGAAACCTAAGCGAAATTTGCATATCGGAGTTAATCAAAATATATTTCTCAAGTATAAATGTTCACCAGAACGCAAAAAAAGCCACAATAGGTCCGACAGTTATTTCTCTAAGGACTTTCTCCACGCTTTATGCTACAGGTCTCTGTGCCTTCGGAAACATACGACAATATATTTGGACACATGATTCTAATACGTGCGCGACAAAATGCGCATTTCATTCGATATTAGAAATAGCTTCAAACGGAAGCTGAAGAAAAACTAGTTATCTGTACACCCGGAACAAAAAGCTGACTGAGAAAAAGCAATCAACTCGGAAGGCGGTTGAGAGCGGCTCTTTTAGCGCACAATTCTTGACATAGTGACCCCTCGGGAACACGATGATTTCCGACCGCATTTGTATTGCAGAACTTGCGTGTTTTTATATGCGTTTTAGAGTTGGACAGCAGTGCATTACATAGTTTACAGGGTTTTTCGGGAGGGTGTACGTAAGGAGGTGCTCTTGCTGGAAGAACTCACAGACCGTAGCGCCTTGAGGCTCAGATCCTTGGACTTGGTTCCCCTGCGGACACGGCGAAGGAGAGATTGAGTTTTTCATGCGTGAGTGCCAGACTCCTAAGAGAAGTCTGAATACATGCTACAGTCGGATACAACTCAAGAACGAAACGGCTTTTCCCCGTCAGTTCCCGTCAAAGGACCCCATTCCAGCCAATGGCGTCGGCCGATTCTCGCCACCCTGCTAGCGTGATAATGAAACGAGTGGTAGATGGAAGCGGGTAGCCCCTCCCTGCACTGTCACGATAGCGGGTTCTTGAGAATCGGCCGACGCCATTGGCTGGAAGGGGGTCCTAGTCGGAGATAAGCCACGTAGTTCTTGAGTTGTATCCGACTTGAGGAGAGGACTAATACGGGCTGGTTGGTATATTTTGGCAGAACGGATGTACGAGCGCTAAAACGGGACAGGAGTAAACGAGACAGACACTTGCTCTGACTAGCAACCAAATTAATCATTTGGTTGGTAGTCAGCTGAAGTGTCTGTCCCATTCTAGCTTGTCCCGTCCTGTTAGCGGCGTTTCATCTTTTCCATCTCAATAAATGTGCGCGTCTGGCTCTCATTTTGGTTTCGACTTATAGGCGGTTGCGCGTTGGGAAGCGTCTGACGGTAACAAATATATCCAGTTTTCCAGCTGAACCGCTCAACATGTGCTAAGTAACGCATTCGTGAAGAGCAATTTAAATTTTGAGACATTTTTTTTTCTCTGTTCTTCTAAGCACATAGCAGTCTATGCCCAGTAGTATACGACGAAGAGAGATGGCTAGAAGTAATGGGAAGAAAGGCTTGCCACGCAAATCACAACCGTTCCCCACTTGCACATATCAGCTTTTACATTGCACATGTAAACAACACGAGTTAGACTCGTGAGGATTTGTGGCGTCCGCGGGGCGCAGCCTTTGCCTTTCTCTTAGATTACCGCAAAACTTGTTTGCTAAGAATGAGAAGCGGGTGTTAAGCTCTGGACATCGTTCGCGCCTGTAGGAAACATTCACCTACGTCTCAGTAGCCGCCTAGCCACCATTTTGTTGTGCATGAAGCCCGGCGAAAGGCCACGCGTGTGTCTCATAGGCTTCCCGCCACATGCTCCGGCCTGCACCGCTGAAGCTACGCTCTGGACGACAAAATGATGCCATGACGTCACATGAATACTGCCTTATGTCGAAACACCTCCTCTCTGGACTGCTGCAAACCGGTTCCGAGAGCTCGTGTTACCGCTTCAATCAAGCTATGGCGCCGAGTGCGCACAACAGTCCAGCGAGCAATATGGCGACGCCCAGGGAACGCTTATTGGAAATGTCTGTAATTTTCCTCGTAAACCATGTGTCATTTGACATAGAAACCTACATTTCTTTGGTAGGAATAGTTGAGAGTGCCTTAAAGAGACCCTGAGGACAAATAGCAGTCTGCCTTTACTGATATCGTTATACAGTCGAACCTGGTTATAACGAAACGGTTTATAACGGAATAATGCATATAACGAAGGAATGACGATTCCTCTTGGGAGCTCGGTCAACACGGGCTATAACGAAGCTACGGCTATAACGAAGTAATCGCCGGACTCATTCAACTTCGTTATAACGAGGTTCAACTTTAATCACAAAAAAGCCACTCACCCCGTCAACGAAGTTTTTATAAGCTGAAAAAAAAAATCAAATAGCAAAATACGGGTGTCGCCACCTTCCGGACAATTTCGCAAGTAAAATGCATGCGTCGACACCGATTTTAGGTCGCGAATCTCGGAAGCTAGGCTACACCGCCATTAACTTCACAATGGTGGAAACTCGTCCTTTTCGGTAAGAACGTCACGAGTTCGAATCTATACTGGCGGAAAGTTTTTTAATCCAATATTCTCGGTGATTCCCTCGTGTTTTGCTGCCGGGAAAGCGCCAACGTAGCAACAAAGAGGCAGAGAAGCAATTTTTATGCTGAGAACAATAACTGGATAAAGTTGCCCTTTCCTCGGTGTCCCTTTAAACGGACATGTTTCCTACGACGTTTATTGCGAGCACTGCATGCTTTACAGGAGTATACTCCGAGCGCATAGACTGATGTCAGGATGCCTTTTGATTCCTCAGTCGATAAACCAACATTCACTCTTATTACAGTGACCTAGACGTCACTATATTCCATCTGTATACATTATTACGGGTAACCGGTATAGTTATGAAGTATTTGTCCGAGAGTGCCAATTTCTAAACACCACTACACCCCCATGCCAGTACTACGTAAGCAAATAGCTAGGACCCTGCCTGTCAGTGCCATCAAATAAAACATTTACGGCACGCGTGCGATAACAACGCTAAACTTTATCACTGGCACATTAGAAGAACCTGTTGGGCGAACTGGTTCGTAGTCATAAAACGAGAGAAGAGCGGCTGCAAAGACGACCGCAAGTAGGTGGTTGCCCCATCTTATACCTGTGCTACACGGACGTTTCGAATGCCTTCCAAACGAATGTCATTCGACTCGACTGCCAAACCTGCGCTGCTACACGACGTTTTTGAACGGCATTCGGTTCACATGACATTCGAGTCGACGGAGCTCCGCGGAGACATTCGAGATTTTGGAATGCCTTCGAGGCGCAAGCGCGACTACTCTCTACCGCAGAGTCTTCGCGCCATTGGTGGCAGCATAAGTTTTGAAGAGCAAATACGTTCGTTAAACGATGAAATTTTTAATACTATTTATATAGGCTACACGGATCTTTTTCAGAAGTTTTGTTAGCAAGCAAATATTTACCGCATACTCTGGCACCCATCGTAGGAAAGAAAGGCAGCCATTTTGGCCCGGTGCCAGTTTTTTCACTTTGTGCTGTTGCTTTTGCTGTGTTTTGTCTTTTTATTTTGTGTGCGTGTGCGTCTGTGTGTACATATTAAGCGAGCTTTTTTTTTATTCAGTGAAGTTTATTGCACTTTTTCGATTTTTGCGACAAACGCAGGAGATAGAGCCCAATGTAGCCAACAGACCGCACACAAAAAATGGCAGGGCTATGGGCTTGGGCCTCTGTTAGAACAGAGGCGTTTAGTAATGAATAAATAGTAAAATTTATTAGAAATGGCAAATTGTTTTTAAAAGTAGCAATTTTATAGCGGAATATAACTTTACAAATTAATTGTTGCTTCTATATTTGTTTAAAACAAAACTTGACGGTAGCAGCGCCCCTGTAGCTTGGCGGCAGAATACTGAAGCTTTCGAATGCTTTTGGAATAGTCGTGTAGCACCGTGCGGTTCCGTCCAGTCCGAATGTCATTCGAAGTTTCGAATGGCGTTCGACTCGAATGCCATTTCAACGTACCCGTGTAGCACAGGTATTGTTTGTGGTCGTCGTTTGAAGTGCTTCCTGCTCTTTTACCTCCACTCTAAAGACGCATTGCCTCCGGTGCGACTCACTACAATATGGTACTATCATTTGTCTGGCTACAAGTACGAAGCTGAATTTGCGTTAAAACACCCTGCTTCGTTGGCTCTGCGGACGAACTGTAATTCTTCGGAGCGTCGCGACGCACGTGTAGCTTTGGTGACGTCATATGAGGCGAGGCGGGGTGAGCGGTTGCGACTGTATACGCATAGCTTCAGTGAGAGAAACGCAGAGCGCCGCGCATTTCCGCAGCCATCATTTGAGTCGGAGCGCGCACTGCATTTTCCTTAATTGCTGGGGAGTCGCGCGGCTCATTCGCCGCCGCCGCGAGACAATGAGGAGGAAAGTTTGCGAGAGCTCCCCAAGAACCGCGCTTTCTGAGATCCGTGCAAGGCAACAGAACAAAGAGGGTTGGTCGGTCGGTCTCGGCGTTTTCTTATGAAACCGCGGAGAGCCTTGGAAGCACGCGATGACGGTGACAGCGCCGCCTGACTCACTGTTTGCGTAGCCCGTTTAAAGGAAGATGATGACGACGCTGACTCAAGAAGGGGATACTTTGTCGCACTTGATTTGGATAGAGTTCTAGAAGCTATACCAGGTGTTGCAAGCAAGGCTTCAAGGAATTTTCAAAAATATGTGGGTTTTTTGCGGCATGGTATTGCCAGTGTTGGCGTACGCCAGAAAACCGGCGAATCATCTTAACTAGTAAGGTGGTTAACTAATTTCCGATAATTAACGTTTAACCATCAGAGTTAGGTGTCTAGTTGCAATTAGAGATTTGTAGCCGGCTGTTAGTAACCGCCATATCAGTTTTTATAACTTCGAAAAGCTATTACCCTTGTCGCTGTGGCTCGACAAAATTTGGCTTTTCCGACTAGTTACGTGCACTGGATGGGGGTTGCTTTGCCTGCATGCTTTCGAAAGCGCATATATTTTCACACGATGCAGCCATATTTTGTCGGGCCACGGCGGCGACCATACACACTACTCTGGAGCAGGACGAACTGTTTCTTCCGCTTCGAGCATTTTGAGAAAGCTGCGTACAGGTTTTCTTTCTAGCCGTAACTCCGTGCATGAGCGGATGCTAATGAGTAATTAGCACTATCGATACCGTAATAATATACGAAAGAAACATCATAAACGCAGTTCTTGCGATTATTATAGGGCGTGGTCTCTACTAGATAACTCGCGTTCACAGCGCCGATTGGTCGTGAAGTGTTCTTATGGTAGGTGCGAATAGCTTCAATACTTCGGCTCCTGATAACACAGTGGTTTGTTATAAGATAACGCCGGCTACCGAGAAGGAATAAAAATCGGGAACAACAATCGGGTTATACCTACCGAGCCATCCAGACGACTCCGGCCAGGCTAACGGCGAACAGGGGCACCTGCGAAACGTCATTCGCGTTGGAGAGGGCATCGAGGCATGAAACTGTGAGAGCACTCGTCGACATTGCACCCACTGTGGCAAGAAGTGATCCCAATAGTTGTCCAATAGTTGGCACGGTTTAGGGGAAACTTAATCTATACCAGCCTTCCACACGACATCGCTGTAATCACCTGTGCATCAACATTTACGAACTGTTTAGCTACTATATTTGACAGCGAATAATTTATGCACGTTACGTGTTTTCTTTGTTTATTAAATCGGCGTTATGCATGTAACCCACCCCTTACGTAATGCCCCCAATCCCGCGAGCCTTTAAGGTAATAAAGTGAAGTGAAGAGTAGCACAGCTAAGTAACACCGACATCACGCAGCAGATTTTGTATTTAGTGGGATTTATTTTAAGGCCGATTAAAGAAAACTACGTAAATGGTTCTTTGATCTAAACATTTCAGCCGGCTATTATTCAAGACGATCTACAAATTTCGAACTGAGACTTTATGTTTGAAGCTAATTGGGCCTTATAATTAAACTTGCGGAACAAAAAAAAACAATTATTGCAGATACGTGACTGTCAACGGCACTCGGCTGACTCGACTCTGCTAGGACACATCGTTCTTTTTTAATTTAAAACATGGATTCCTTTAGGTGGGACACGCAGTATAGCCGAGCATTGTGGACGTCTGTGGTTCGATATGAAAGAGGCTATTTTTCCCCCCTGTCAAGAGCGTAATGAGGATTATTCTTATTAACGGAAAGTATCTCACAGGAGTCGGGAAGCGAGGTTCGAGCTTGTGCTTGAGGAGTTATCTTCGATCAATGTCGTTTCGCTGGTCTCTTTCATACCAGGGCGCATTGTACACCTATTTTCAACTTCGAAAGGAATCACGTGGGGAAGAGTTGGCTCCAACACTCCAGCGATACCACACGGTTCGAAGCCGGCTGGGTCACCACCGGACGCGAAATTACTTCCTTCAAGAAGCGCATTCTGCCCTGGGCGATTTCTCAGGGGCCTTCCGCGGCCCGCAAGCGGCTTGTATCCAAAGGTAGTGATTTCGTCCGCCAGCTTATATTAAGGATGCGCGGTCTTCACACAGCTTAGTTGTTGAGGAATAGAGTGGTTAATGAAGCTGTGAATTTTATAGCCCCGGGGCCGAGGCAAACTTTTTTGTTCAACCACGAAGAGCTTCGACAAAGCTGAGGGCGTCTGTATGTCCTGCAGACCGCTTCGTTTCTTTGTATTGTGCGCTAGAAATCTGCAGCCTTTTCAAAACGACTGGTTTAGGAGCGATTTCTCAGGCTGCAGTGAACATGAACGAAATGAAGGCGCCCCCCCCCCCCCAACATTTTTGCAGAGGGGGCAGCGCCCCCCAAGTCTCTAATTGCTTGCACTTGGATCAGATTTCTGACAATTGAAACACTTCAGTTCTAGGACTCTTTTAATGCAAAGCACAGTGGGGCTGAGCTACTTGGCTTCGTAGCCAGTTGTGAAGCATTTCATATATGAGTAACATAAACCAGTCATGTCCCAACAGAAGTCGACTGTCTGACCCGTGTGCATGATCAGGATTATCAGAATTTAAACAAACTATGTACAAACTTCTTTAATGCAATTGATCGCTCCTCGTGCGCACATCTATAAAGCTGCCCATTTCAGTTCGTTTTATATTACCGTGAATCTTGGCACCGTTTGATCGTTGGCATTCAAAACCGCCGGCGCCCGTCTTTATCATTTTGTTTTGTAATGCTAGATGCGACCAGACTTATCTCCATTGATCGTGGCCATGTGCAGATGCCTCCACGTTTTTCCAGACTGTTGTAGTTGCTGTTGGTTCTTTATCTCCAAGGTTTCTTGCCAGCTGTTATACGTTTGGAGACGCCAACATGCCAAGAATATTCAAGCCACTGAGAAGCATCAATCGACAGAGGCTTCAAAGGGCCGTAGACGTGGTTGCAGCGCCACGAGTGCAGGTGGTGGCGACTACAAGGGTCCTCCCCCCCCCCCCCCCCCCCCCCCCCCTGCTGTTTACGGGGTGAAACGGCCGTCCGCTGCCTGAGAACGGCTTTGGTGAACCTGTCGTTTGTTCTAAACGCCGGACCCACCCGGGACATCTTTATCCCGGAGGGGACGGCTGGGGAGCCGGCGAGCGGCGGGGTTGCAAATGAGCCGTGGCAAATGCGGCCGTGTTTGACTAAGCCAACGTCGCCGGAATCCTCGTGCTTCGAAAACAACTTCGTCTTAGACTGTGCTTTTCCTTATACGTGGAACCTTCTGCAAACTGCAGTGGCAACCTTTAGTTCCCACGCTACCGCTGTGAAGTGCAGGTGACTGACCTTCGACGCTTTCATGGGGCCCCCTTCGGGCTATTCATCACTGCTGCCTGGAGAGCGCGGACCATAACTTGCCAGAAGTGGCAAGAGTGTGTTGTTGGGGCCGTCCTGGAAGGCGGACCCTAAAGACTGGACACGTGATCGACGTCACAGTGATTGGACGCATTTTTAATGAACTAAATTCCCCAACTAGGGATCTGGGGACAGCGGACCCTATTTAAGCACCGATCTGGCGTGTGATCAGCCAGCTCCCGATTCACTCTTTCGAACTTTGTAAAAATGTAAATAAACCCTTCAGTCTCTTCTTCACCTCGAAGACCCTCTCATCTCTTCGTCACCCCCACAACAGCAGTCTCCCGATCCGGAACCCGGGGACACCGACCTTGGCGAGAGACGGCACAGGCGAACCAGGTGCCCGCATCTAACACAGCTTTAAATTGAGCGCGGCCAAGAACTGCATGCAATCAGTTCGATGACCGCCCAGCGCGCTTGTGACTATTGCCGCCGCCGAGTCACTCGGTTCTTAGTGGGCGCGAGTCAGCCCCTTAAACAGTTTATTTTGGAAGCCTTTTCGTTGTCTTCCTTACTGCTGGAGTGTCGTCACAACGTGACAGTTTGCATCAACCTTTTAACATTGAAAAATAAAGAAATAATAATGTAAAATTTATTATGTAAATAGCATTAAATAAATAACAAAATAAACTCGAAGTCTTGCCCTCCCACTCAAAAGAAAAGTTCCGGAGTCCCTGTTGCTCGGGTAGGCAACATGGATCACACAATTCCTATGGGGAACCTGCGCTGCCAAGGTGGCACTGTAATTGATCCATTCGGTGACTAAAAATCTGCTTTTGTCAGCCGCTTGGGCCGCTGCAAAAGCGAGAACACATTCTGCGCGATTAGATACCCGCGTTTGGCTGACAGCACTCATTGCCTAGCTTCTCTCGGCGTAGCCCAGATAGCTGACGCACGGCACGTGCGCCTTCGACAGAGCGCGGAAGCTCACGCCAATAAGCGCCTGAAGGTGGCGCGGAAAAGTACCAAGAGTACTACCCAAAACTGCTTGCTCTTCTCGCTAGGCAGTGTGTTATGGCGCTGCAATCGGCACCGCGCAAACTTCAGCTCAAGTTCCCTATACCGGTGGCTGTGATACAAAACTGCCAACTACCAATGCAGTGGCGCATCTCGTAACCGCTGCGCCACTGCGCTGGCAGTGGTATGAGGACTCGCATCCATCGATGAATGTTAATTAGGCAATGACCGATTCTGCATACATGGGCATTAATCCACTGAAGATATCGCGTCATACCCATAAAGCGGATCTTAAGTGGCCCTTCCAATTGAAGAATGAACGCCTGTTTTCGCACGTCTGCTCAGTTTAACTATACGTTAGACGCCTACCAATTTTTTTACTTTCTTTGTTTAGCTGCATGACAACGCTGAAAAGAGTTGGTGAAGAGTTAGTGAGTTTTCGTCTCGAGGAGACAGCGCCCCCTCACCTGAGCGCGGTGAAGACCCTCGGGCAGAACCCCACCGTGCTGCAGCGCCGCAAAAGCCACCTCGGCAGCCTGAAAAAAAAAAAAAAGGTATGCATTGAATTCGAACTCTTACCACTGCCCACGGAGGAAGACTATATAGGAGTGGAAACTCCGTCGTCTGCGGCGACCAGAAAAGGTCGCAAGCCCGCAGCGCCACTATCATGCTGGCGGCCTTGAAAGAAACTACTGAAATACAACGTCACGGCGTGCGCGCGCTGTAGCAAACACCCGTGTCGTCTGCTTGTCGTCTGCTTTGAGCGCGCGTCGGAGCCGCCTGCCTGGGCGCTGCATTTTTTATTCGCTGCGGCTTCCACGACGCGCCGCATGGCGCCGCCACTGCATGCGACCCCGTCGGCGCATACAATTGTGACTTTATCTGGTCGCCTGCGCTCGCTCCCGCTGACGGGAGTTTCACCTCCTGTATAGTCTTGCTCCGTGCCACTGCCTAATGCTGATCGGCGGGCATATTCGTCCGCTGTCTGAGGGAATGACGTCACCAGACCGGAAGTGACTTCACTTCTGGAAAAAGGCACCAACAGCATCTAATGCTACCACATCGCCAACACATAAGGTAATTAGGTGTCCCTGTGTATCTTTAATGTTTCTAACCGGATGCGCCGGCTGAGGTGGCAGTGTTGCTTTGTCGACTACAGAAGGTACCATTTACGATTACCATTTAGCAAGACGATTACCTGGTGCACACCTGATGACGGAATAGCGCTACAGCGCAAAATGCTTGCAAGGTGTCATTTACAATATCCCACAGACGTGCAAAAAGGCAGAAGCGGGACAGACGGGCAAGTGGCTGAATGAGAGGCTGCGAGAGCACTAACTGCGTGCGAATATATATAGCACACCTGGGTAGTCTGGCGACACACTTCGCAAAGTGTCCCAGGACAAAAAGCGACTCCATGCAGCTCGATGTTCCGCAAAACAACCATAACCCGAAAGCAAAAATATAGGACCGTAAGATAAATAATTGAAGCCTTTTCTATGATGACCATGCAAGAAGATGAATACGTTAGCAGCCCATCTATCGCACTCGCCAAAAAAGAATTCTCCTATCTCAAAACAAACAGCCCAGAAAGCATCCTGATCAATCCGTCCTAGTGATTGTTGGAAAAAAAAAATGCCATTGTGTGTGCCCCTCTCTTTTTCCCACGAAATACCTCTGCCCGCTCGAAAAATGAACTGTTGGAAGTAAGCGCTAGGCCTGTGTATTCCTCTGTCCTTCGTCCACGAAAATGTCCTCTTTAGCGCTGTCAAGTTCAAAATTGCACGTCGCACCAGCTCACCCTAATCATCGTTATTTTGTCGCATCTTCTTGTTCGTAGCTGTCTGTCTAAAGGTACCGAGGTCGAAAGGTTTAAAGGTCTTAAAGTTTAAAGGCATCTCACTGTATGTCAAAACAGAAGGGAAATAGTGAAGCACATCTCAAGGCTGCACTCTACAGACGCATTCCTCCTAATTTCTGCAAACGGGATGATTTTTTTTTGTCGCAGTCCATTACAACTAAGAAACGGTCACGTGGCTTTTAGCATTGGTACACCGCAGTGTACAGCCGGCCTCGGCGAAAGGCAGGTGTGTGAAAGAGGCACTCACCAGTCGCAGCATGGAGAGGAGGAGTGCCTGGACTCTGCGATAGAAAATGCACGCGTCCCAGAACTGAACGTCAGTTTTAAAGACACTATGTGCGTTCAATGAATTTGATCGTGGTGAAATTGCCTTGCCGTAGAAGCGTGAGCGACTCGCGACACGTTTAATTATTAAATAGTGATGTAACGAGCACATTTGTGATGCCCTATACTCCGTTCCATACATCAGGTGTAACGCTGTGAAAGGTATGGAAGTAGTCCGGACGGGAAAATAAAGGGAGGCGTGTTACTCCGCGCTTGTTCTGTGTCCGAGTGGACTATGGCACGATGAAGCGACAGCGTGTTGTCAGCAATAAGAGTGCATTTAACCAAGGTCATGACAAATGTGTCAGGGGGTAAGCCTACAGGCAAATCATTTATTATGTTTCGCTCGCCACAAATAACGCACTACTTTTTGGTCGCGGATGCAGACAGCGCAAACAAGAGCGCTAGCTTTGACAGCGTTGCACATGGTGTTTGAAACTGAGTATAGAGATTTAGAAATGAACCGTTTTGTATTACTTAATACGTAGTAGCTGGCTTCTTGGTTCATCATACTACAGCGCATTAGCAACACGGACAAGCAAGACAGACGCAAATGCAGTCGCTGTATTAGTGGCGGGGCAGCTAGCTGTCTTGAAAAAATTGCCTAAAACAATTAAACATTAGTTGGCAACATTGCTTTCGCGATGTCAATGTTATGTGACGTCGTGGCGCTTCAATCTGAGTTGCTAACGTGGCAGTTAGCAACTAATTGTTATCGTATTTGTCCACCGTTCAGGAAATACATTTCATTGCATTTGCTTTATTTTAACTAGGAATAATGAGTGTAGGCCTAGGCGAAAGGTGGAATCAACCAGGAGACAGCCTGGAGCCACGTATGCAGTGCATACGAAACACATTTGCAAGGAATTGAAAGCGATTGTATAGAACTTGTGTGCTTAACAGGAAAGTAGGAAACATTTGAAAGTCACCATGCTTATGCTGAATGTAACAACTCTGTAGAGAGAGAGAGAGAGAGAAACGTTTAATGCAGAGAATGTTTGTGTGGGGCCCTCATTCCAGAAGCCCATTTACTTTTGCCGCCACTCTTGCCCGGTTCGCCAGCGAAAGCTGGTTCTCCGAATGTGAGCTGGACAGCGCCGCCTCCTATAATTATAGTCCTCAGTTGTTGGGTAATTAATTGATTCTTGGCATAGCTGGGTTTTTCTGGCATGCCCTTACCACATGGTATATGTCAGCCAGCCAATTCACAGCGGAAGGCGCAGTGCGGATCATACGAATTTGGAAACATGTACCTGAACTTGACAGGGTTTATATAAGTATTCGATTGCAGTCTCCTCAAAATGACCTCTTGCTCCCTGTTTAGATTTTTGTGCGGTTCGGCGTATGCTTTCTTCGTTAATCTCAAATGTTGGAGTAGCTTAATAGTGGTTCAGAATAATTATGTTCCAGCGAATGTTGGGGGACCCGGGGTGACAGCGCGCGGGCAGAGGCGTGAGCGCCTTCGTTTCCAACATCCCCACAGTGTCCCGGAGTCCATACGACTGTGGATTTAAAGTGTGTATCTCCTTGAGTTCTGAGTATACTGTTTGCGTGTTTACCAATTATTCCTCTGGTATAGTTACGACATGCAATCTGGGAGTCCGCAATTACACACGAGACCTTCCTGGAAACCATCGCCAAAGCAATCGCCGCTTCCTCAGCCTGGGAAATCCGCACTTATTCAGCAAAAACAAAAAATCACTATGACTAAAATGTACGAAGAAAGAACAAAGCGTAAGTGAATAAAAGCACATATTCCAAAGCACAGGTAAAGAAATTTATAAATCGCTTTCCTATTACGCTTTGTCTTACTGTTGCACATGGTGTTGCATACCTACCGCCTCGGCTCCTCGAGCTTGATGCCCAGGTAGGCGGCCGCCAAGCTCGAGAACAGCACCGAGCCAGGAGAGAAGTGGCCCAGGTGAGCGCTGCAGGTCATAGCACGAGCGTTTATTTATTTATTTATTTATTTATTTATTTATTGGAAATACCTACAGCGCCCGAAGGCATTATTGCAGGGGGGATGAGGATACATAACAGAAGAATAGGCCAGAAAAAAAGAGGAAGAAAAAAAAAGCAATACAACAAGGCTTGACACAGTAAGTACAAAATGAATGAAATATGAAACAACAAAAAGACATGACGAAAAAAAAGCCAACTCACCAAATGATGCTGGACCAACAAGAACGAAGACCGCGTGATTAAAAAAGCCAAAAGAAAGCCAACTGCGCACTCATACATCCGACAGTAACGCGCGGAACATAGACTCGGAACGGCACTCAACAATTTCATGGGGCAGGCGATTCCAGTCATTAATGCTAGATGGGAAAAATGCGTTTTGATAAGTGTTAGTTTTGCATTTAATTTATCTAATCTTCCACCCATGGTCAAGTCTGTTTGACCTGAAATGCGGCGGAAGCAAATAATTTTCTTTATATATTTTTATTTTTCGGTGAAAGATTCTGTACAGCATTTCTAACCGGGAGTTGGTACGGCGTTTCCGTAACAGCTCCCATCCCAGCGTGAGTTTAATGTTAGTAACACTGTTGTTAAAATCATCACGGTCAACCACCCGGCAAAGGAGGCACAAGTTGCGGCAGTATGATAGGGTGGAATAATGACTATTTGACATCCACCCGAGCTCAGCCACACGGCTACAAAGAAAAGCTATACAGTTTCCTCAGAAACTGAGCCAACCGGGACGGCAAGCTTATGGTAGGCCGAGGGCGGATTGATCAATAACTCGAAGTGGGAACTGTGTTGGCCAATTGTTTTTAGGGGAATCCCCCAAGGCGGAGTAGATTTGTAATAAGGGAGTAATTACTTTCTTATTACGAATCTACTCCACCTTGGGGGATCCCCCTAAAGATTTGACAGACTATGATAGGGTACATGTCATAAGCATTCAACCAAGGATTTTTTCACAAGCCCAGGAAAGCTGGACCGACGCTTCTAGTTTGTACGTCTGCCACTACGTGCAACGAGGCGCTGAACACTCATAATCAGCGCGGGAACTTCGAACGTTCACAGAAGAGGAAAATATGCAGCGCAAAAAAACGTATGGACGACAAAAGAAATACAAGAAGCACAAACGCTGTGTTTGTCTTTCTTCTGTCGTTCATGCATTTTTTTTTCGCTGCATACTTTCCTCTTCTGTGATGAACCAACAGGTCCAAATTACCACCCTTCATCAGTTCGGACGTTGGGTACAATCGACTGATTTTCTATATGGCCATCGAAAAAAAAAACAAACTGGAAGGGTCACTTAATTTCCGCTTTAGGGGTATGACACGATAGCGGTAATGGGTTAATGCCCAAATATGCGGAATTCGTCATTCATAAAAACCAATTTTTGATTTTCCACCTTCCGGTCGTAACGGCCAGACCAACGGATTTGGAGGAAACTAGGTTGAATAATTAAGGACTTTTGTCTGGGCTATAGTTGGTGCATATCTAAGTGACGGAAACCACGTATTTCTCCTACGTTGTGCTCTTGTCTATGTCGACGAACTCACCGCGATTTAGCCATCATCCTTGTTAGGGTTCGTTTGGTTTATACGGGTTTAACGTCCTAAAGCGACTCAGGCTATGAGAATGAGAGACGCCGTAGTGAAGGGCTCCGGAAATTTCTACCACCTGTGGTTCTTTAACGTGCACCGACATCACACAGCACACGGGCCTCTAGAATTTCGCCTCCATCGAAATTCGACCGCCGCGGCCGGGATCGAACCCGCGCCTTTCGGGTCAGCAGCTGAGAGCCATAACCACTGGGCCACCACGACAGCATCATCCTGGTTAACCTCGTTGCCGTAACGACCTGCCAGTCGAGAGTTCAGCGCCCGTTCTGTCTTGTGTGTTCCTTCATGGCTTCGTTCTTTTCGCGCTGTGATTTCTTTCACTTAGCAAACTATGGCAGCACATCATGCGAAAATGAATTAAATAACAGCAACACTAGAGGTACTACTCTGGTATTCATAGTTTTTTTTCGTTTTGTTCTAATAAAGCTTAGACATCTAGTGCTGTGGAATGTGGTGTATCCGAGACATGTGGAGCACACCGTTCACACGCTGCAGCAGTTGTGGCTGTCGGATTGCTGTAGCAGCGTAGCCATGCGACAAACCCCGCACCGCGGCAGCATGCACCAGGAGGATGCGGGGGTCAGGTTTTATTGGCGACACACCGGGACGCCGATGCATTTCTTCGCGGAGGCAATTCTTCACAGAACGAACAACCTGGAAGGCCAGTGAGGGTGTGTGCTAGTAATGTGCGACTGCACAAAAGAAGACTCTCTGAGTGATCAACAAAAAATTTGCAGTGGCTTAACTTAGCTAACCCTGGAATTCAGCGAAAAGCAAGCACGCTTGCTAAGCGTCTGAGGCTCGTCCATGGCAGCTCCGCTACACGCTCGAGACAGCCGTTCTATATATTATACCCACACGACCACGTGGCTGTGACGTGGTATCACGTGGTCTTACGACATCCCCATCGGATGTCCTTAAGGGCAAAGGTTAACCCAAAGGTTACCCCAATGTCTAAGGTCAACTGAAGGTCAGGGATCAAGGGTTCGACACCATAACTGTACCACATATGGTCATACACGGCTATCCTTGGTTGGTCTGAAGGTCGTTCAAGGTCGTTCGTTGTGCTGCCTACCCGAAGACTGCTTCACCTAACGTAGTGAAGCTTTTCGCTTCAAAAGGCACTCTCAGACCGGGAGTTCACGGAACTCGGACGCAGTAGGTCGACGTTAATTCACTACATAAATGCGTCGCTTGGTGGACCTTCCTACGGTATTACACAAAGCTAGACCCCTCTGTAGCTCAAAGCAGCCTCAACCTCAGGGGTTGAACACCGTGCAGTAGTACTTGCCTGCATCTCCTATGTGCATCCCGCACTTTACGTCATCCGAAAACGGGTGAAGTATAGCCGCGTTTTTTTAGCAGTCTGCCAGAAACGTGCACGCAGATATATCGCGCGTATGTGTCGAGGGATCGGAAGTATAGAAACTGTCGTTCCGTCTGTGTTAAAGCTACTACAGAACAGAATCTCAATAATTGAAACTCGCTTAATTCGAACTTTCGGTTTATCCGACTCTCACGGTCTGGCCCCGGCATCATTGCAGCATTTAAACGGTCACCCCTGATTCGATCTCCACGTGATTCGAACAAATTTTCGATTTTTGTGGAGTCGGAATTACGGGGGCGCATGCAGTGCGCTATCACTTCGTCCACAGAGGGAGGTCGGAAAGCCTGTTCTCCACTTTTTGCTTCCATATGGGGAACTTGCGCTGAAGTTTGCGGTGCCGATTGCAGCGCCATTACACACTGCCTAGCGAGAAGAGCAAGCAGTTTTGGGTAGTACTCAGTACTTTTCCGCGCCACCTTCAGGCGCTTATTGGCGTGAGCCTCTGCGCTCTGTCGAAGGCGCACGAGCCGTGCGTCAGCTATCTGGGCTACGCCGACGGAAGCTAGGCAATGAATGCTGTCAGCCAAACGCGGGTATCTAATCGCGCAGAATGTGTTCTCGCGTTTGCAGCGGCCCAAGCGGCGGACAAAAGCAGTTTTGAGTCACCGAATGGAACAACTGCAGTGTCGCCTTGGCAGCGCAGGTTCCCCATACAAGGCAGCACGTAGCGCGTTAGTTGGCATCATGCGTACAAAGTCGCAGGCGGGCAACGCACTTTTTTCTTCATCGCTTGTCCCCCCCCCCCCCCCTCTCCCTCTCACCTTGAGATGCACGCGAAGGCGCACATGAAGAAGAAGCAGTAGGCGATGCTGAGCGACGAGCGTAGGCTGTTGCCGATAACATCTCGCAGTATCAGCTGCTCCAGAGGCGTGCCCTTGGACCGAGTCAGGGCGCTTGTCTGCGCAGATGAAAGGAGATAAGAAGGAGTTACGCGAGCGCCCCTGCGGCCGATGGCCTGGTTAGATAACCACAAGCCCTGCATCTGCGGCTGCTGCAATGACGCCCTGACCGTGTACGCGTGCCAGGTTCACGGCGGGTGTTCGGCCGTGAGTCGAATCTTTCTTTTTGCTACCTAGACGACGCCAGGGAGGCTGGAGGTAAATACGGAAACGATCGGTGGCCGATAATGCGGGATGAGTTTGCTTGGTGGGCGGAGAATCAGCGCGGCTAATCTTGGCACGCCAGTGCAAAATAGCAGAGATAAGAACAGTGTTCGCGTCTTGGAAAGTAGAAGAACTGCAAAATTCTTAGTTCTGCTGCAGTTTGGCTGAACAATGAGCGCGAGTTCGTCTGCGGAATTGCAAGAGACTTGTTTGAAATGACGGAGCTACGTTCACTCGCAATAAAGATCAAGTTGCCTACGTGGGCCTTTCCCGCGAATTTTGCTATCAATTTTCGACACATTTAAAGTCAAGCTTTAAGAAGATAAAGGAGACCGCGGCTAGCCGATCCGGTTACGATGTCCGGTATGTGCGCATGCGCAGAAGCCTAGGCGATGAATCTGCGCGTGAGCAGTCACCCCGAACTCTCGAACTGTGCCTCGTACGAAGAGTGGATTCAAGGCATTTGATAGGTGTCCGTACTCAAGTCAATAGCAGCTCATGGTGAATAATTCAATGGACCATGGAACATGAGGAAGGCTAGCACGCGGTGATGGATCAGGCTACGATTAAACCTGAGTATATAGGCTGCACTGCTATACATAGTGTAGCCCCATACCAGTTGGTGGTAGAACTGACACTTTATTCCCGTGCCAAGGGACAAATTTAACGCTTGTAAGCGTTTACTGTCTTAAGTTAACGGCATTCGCGCAGTGCCACAGGCGCCAGCTAATAGCATTAGGTTTAGTGCCATTGGCATTACACCGAGTTCGGCACAATTCGTCTGCCTGAGGAGTACGTACTCTTGCCTGCACTCAATAAACACAGAAAAGCATGACAATTTGTTGGTAACAACTTCCTATCAAGCAGGAAGCAGTGATATGAGGCACATCTGGAGCATTTTCGACACAAAGGGCGCCATACAGATAGAGATGACAGATACTCTCGGCATCTGTGTTGACACACGATTTATACCACCTTTTTCGACTTGTGAGCGAACAGCGGCATTTTGTGCAAAATATTTTGTGTATCCCATTTGGACAACATCGACGAGATTTTATGCCGATGAGCACTTTTTATAATGGGGCAAAATTTTTGAGTGGCTCAGGCGTTACCGTCATCAGGGCTTACGTGTAATGGCATTAAATCTGGACGAGTAGAACCAGCTCCGAAAATAATTGCATTAACAACTCTAGGCCATTAAAAAGACATGGAAGACAACTCTATCAATTTTTTTTTGGTTTGGTTTATATGGGTTTAACGTCCCAAAGCGATTCAGGCTATGAGAGACGCCGTAGTTAAGGGCTCCGGAAATTTCGACCACCTGGGGTTCTTTAACGTGCACTGACTTCGCACAGCACACGGGCCTCTAGAATTTCGCCTGCATCGAAATTCGACCACCACGGCCGGGATCGAACCCGCGTCTTTCGGGCTAGCAGCCGAGCGCCATAACCACTCCGCCTTCGCGGCGGCTTTTTTTTTTTTGTTAGAAAAACCGATAGTACAGCTTTTCTTGCTTTTTGAAAATCTTTGAAGTTGAAAAACGTTTCCTTGTCGCTTTGATTCGAACTCCGCCCGGACTCTGATGACGAAATAGCTTAAAAGTGACGTAAACATGGACTCCGTGATTGTTGGTGGCGTGTGGTGCATCCTAGCAGCACATCAAATGAAAACTACCGCTGGCCGTTCGTTGAAGGCATCTATCAGCAGTCGCAACAGTCGTTTCGTTTACGTTTGCACGAGCGTGACGACGGATGCCGTTATAGACAACTTAGTTTTCGAAAAGAACTGCAGCCTGCGCTCCAGCGACCTATACCCCACACAGGGTGCGACGCTTTTGTGGGCTGAGCTGGCGAGTCTGGCAGGATAGTCCGAGTGAGGCGGAGTCGACAGCGCCGGCAGCAAGCCAAGCTATTCGTGCCAGAGCTGTCACCACCGAGCCACCGTCACGACCTATGAGTAGAGACTGATACGTACGGGCGTAGTTAAGTTCCGTAATAATAGTCCTCATAGCGCTGGTTATGCAGCCTAGCAGCTTGGTTCGTTGACGAAGGGAATACGCTTAGCGACGCGTTTGTTAATGTGGAGTCTCGTGCATGCAACATTAGCTAGCCGCAAGTGTTTCAAGGCGATAGCCTTCAATGGCTCACACTCGCGGTGACCGTCCGTCCGTTACATCGCCACATAGGTCACGTGACCTTGTGATGTCACGTGAGATCATGTGACCTTAAGATCACCGAAAGATCAATAACTTGGGTAAAAACTACAAACGGCTTTCGCCTTCCCGCAGTTAAGAGATATCTAAGTGCCTCCAACGAATTTTTCCTCGTCACAGGCGCGCGTGCCGCGGAATGAACGTCACACGAGGAGCACTCAGAGGAACACTTGGAGCTCCTCTGCTGCTCCGCACGTGTAAATCGAGGCACGCCAAAAACTAGCGCGGGCTCGCAGAGCGCCCCGCCGCGGTGGCTCAGTCGTTAGGGCGCTCGACTACTGATCCCGAGTTCCCGGGTTCGAACCCGACCGCGGCGGCTGCGTTTTTATGGAGGAAAAACGCTAAGGCGCCCGTGTGCTGTGCGATGTCAGTGCACGTTAAAGATCCCCAGGTGGTCGAAATTATTCCGGAGCCCTCCACTACGGCACCTCTTCTTCCTTTCTTCTTTCACTCCCTCCTTTATCCCTTCCCTTACGGCGCGGTTCAGGTGTCCAACGATATATGAGACAGATACTGCGCCATTTCCTTTCCCCCCAAAACCAATTATTATTATTATTATTATTATTATTATTATTATTATTATTATTATTATTATTCGCAGAGCGCCTATCCGCCGAGCACCAAATCATACCTTAACTCTGTCCGCGCTGCCTGCTGCGCCGCCAAGTAAAGATTTCCTTTGGTTTGTAACATTCCGGTTCTCTTCCTTCCTTCTTCCTCGTGTGATAAGTTCACCAGCGGTTTCAAAACAAACATGATATACTTCAAGATCCAGCAAACGCGTAACCTTTTATGTACGTTACACACAAAGTGGACAAGGGAGCGGAGAGCCTCGGTGTGCATGCTTGCCAACGTTTCGACAAGAGGACTTGTCTCTGGCGGGGCAAGGCGTTCATCATTAGCGCTGTTGATGTAGGGCTTTCGCTTCGAGGAGGAAGGCCCGATGAGGAGAAGGAGAGCGTGAAATGGTAAGGCTGTTAGGATCATCAACAGATAGCCCCTTTAGTTGGCGTCCAAAGGAAATGTCCGGCACAGACCCTGTCGCGGCGTGGGGGGCTTCTTTTGTATTGCTACTGGGGAGGTCCTGCTCATGTCTGCAGACCCGACATCGCAGCTTGCTGCGGTGACTCGGGCTGCCGACGTCATGTCCCGGCATGACCTGTGCGGGACCTGTGCGGGAGCTGTGCGGGACCGCGCAGTGGTCCAGGGACCCAGCTGGGTCTAAAAATCACTTGCTCAATAAAGTTTTTCTGTCTGTCTGTCTGCTCCTGGTGGGCTGCTACATGGTGGCCCAGTGAGCGATTGTGGCCCTTACTGCCTACATTTTTGACATACCTGCAGTGCTATACGGAACGTTGTTGGGACGTCACAGCACGGGTCACACAAACACACTCTCAGACCAATGTGTGCGAAACATACCTTGCTCTATCAGCCTCTCTGTGACGTCATCTATCTGATCAAGTGTTGAAATCCACAGCAGTGCCGTATCACGGTCTCCAAAGGACCAAACATGGCGCTTTCAGAATTGACCAGCCCTCAATGATTTAAATGCAGCCTTCCAAAAATCGCTTATTATTTGCAACCGGAGTAAATGCACAAATGTCGATAGAAATGCAGTTTTAAAGATGGTGGTGGCGGTGGTGGTGATGATAAATTTTAATGGCGCAATGGCAGCTTTGGGCATAAAGCGCCATGGTACACAAGGCATTTTCGTCTACACAAGGAGGGGAGAGCTAGATAACCATTTCCCAAGCTTGTCACCCCCGATAAGTCGAGCGCCAGGCCAGGGTAAATGTACACACTGTATCACCCGTGGGTAACGGGCGCAGCACTAAGGATCGAACTCTGCGCCTACTGCATGCGAGGCGTGTGCTCAAACCGCGAAGATATATACTACTGCGTTATGCAGTCTGAAAGAAAGAAAAACCCCGCCGCGGTGGCTCAGTGTTTAGGGCGCTCGACTATTGATCCGGAGTTCCCGGGTTCGAACCCGACCGCGGCGGCTGCGTTTTTATGGAGGAAAAACGCTAAGGCGCCCGTGTGCTGTGCGATGTCAGTGCACGTTAAAGATCCCCAGGTGGTCGAAATTATTCCGGAGCCCTCCACTACGGCACCTCTCTCTCCCTTTGTTCTTTCACTCCCTCCTTTATCCATTCCCTTACGGCGCGGTTAGGGTGTCCAACGATATATGAGACAGATACTGCGCCATTTCCTTTCCCCAAAAACCAATTATTATTATTATTATTATTATTATTATTATTATTATTATTATTATAAATAAAGAAAAAGAGAAAGAAGGAAGGAAGGAAGGAAGGAAGGAAGGAAGGAAAGAGAGTGTCAGCCATAAAATTTTCACCGCATCACAAGGACTGAGATTGCTTACGACCGAAATAAACGGTGGGCTATGGTAGCGAGTTTCACAGGGGCACTCCCAGTCTTCAAGTTCCCCGGCTGTCCTTTAATTTATTTCCGTGCTTTATTCACGCGCAAGATGTCCTTCAAGAATGTGCAACTCGTACAACGAATGGGAGGTTAAACAGCGTGGTGTCACCTCGCGAGGTAAACGCGCCACTTATATTTACGCACCCCTGAGAAGGACGGGAGAAGGCGTCAGCAAAACAACAATTGCGTGGCGGAACCTGACTATATAAAAGGAATAGCACAGTATACACAGCAGGGAGGACATTGTTGGTCCGCGACTTCCTTTAGGAGACTGAAAAAGGCGCGCCACGACATGTGCCAACTCCATGGGTTGGCGAGAAACGAACACAGGGGCATATTGTCACGTTCAAGGAAAGCACAACAGTTGTGAGGCACATTAGGGGCACATTAGTGAGACAAATTAGTGAGACACATTAATGAGACACATATAAGCTGACGTATTGCCGAGAAGCAAGCCGCGCAAAGAAATCATAAAGTATACGCACAATTAAAAAATATTGGCTCGCGCGGAACGAGTCAGCAGGTTAACCGAAGTTGTTCAGGCGTCGACAAAAAACTAAAAATGGCTTCGAAAGGGCATGACATGTGCTATCGCAGCATAAAAAGCCGCAAAGACCGCAGTTCCCCCACATCTGACTGCGTTGTCAGTAAGATTATTTGAAAAGACTAGTCTTCCCGGCTACAGCCCATGCCAAGTTACCACGGAGACGGTGATGTCCTAGATCTCTCAATCAGCAAGAAAGGGAAACAAATCCGCCCGGAGTTCTTGTCGCGCTACACCGCCTGAACCAATCAGAGCCTTTCTTGAACGGGCTCCGGCATATCGTTCGGTGGTATATCAGTCCTCCCAACGACTGCCCCGAGTATACACACGCGGGCGCATCGTCAGAGCAGCGAGACAACTGCCAGCAGCCATACCGAGTAGAAGATGAGATGCAGGGGAAACGTCGACGCCATCACGTCCTTGAAGAGGTCGATCCACGCCTTGTGGCAGACGGGCGTCCAAGTGTGAGCCGTCTCGTAACAGTTGAACGGCAGCTGGACGTCCCACAGGTTGCTCCACACTTGGCCCATGGCGGTGGTAGGGGTGGTGTGCTGCCCTACTGTGCTCCGTACGCGCGGGGCTTGGCCTCAGAGACAGGAGGCCCCTTTGAGCCTCAACGACGGGCCAGTGGGCAAGCACGTACGGTGTATGCGGCGACGACCGGCGAGACAATGGACTCACGCCACGCGCGCACTCTCAAATGCCCTCCGAGCAGACCACCAGGAACACAGGGACAGGCGCGAAGACAATGGCTGGACGTCCTTGGAAGGCGTCAGCGACGCTGACGGCAACGATCTTGCAGGGCGCTAAATGTGCTTCACCACAGCAGCAGCGCCAAAGGCCGGTCAGTGCGCGACGCTCTAAAGAACCGCCCCGACGCTCAGGTCCCGCATTCACCGACGACAGTCCAGCGGTCGCTCAGGTCCTGCATTCACCAACGACAGTTCAGCGGTGGCCTTCAGCGCTGCTCTAAGAGCCGTGGTCCGTGGCGCTCGAAGACACTGTGGAAGCTGCTTGCAGTCGTAACTGCAGGCGCCTGGACTCGGTGGTTACGGGGGCGGCAGTGGCGGACTGGCCTGCCCGTGACGGTATCAGGCATGGCGTGTGTGTACAAAGTGCACCGGGGATACCCTCCGCCAGTTGCCTCCCTTTCCCCTCCTCCTCCTCTTCTCTTCTCACCGTCGTCGACTGGAGAGTGGTGCGGGAAAAGGGTTTCCCTGGAAGGAAGGCCGTCTACCTTCGCCGGCCGCTTGGTCGTTGAGTGTCGCGCGCGCTCACACATCTCATCGCCCTTGACAGAAGGAACGCGTTCGCGCCGTGCTCGCGAGGCGGCGGGAGAATTAAACGATAGAAGGGGAGGAGAGAGACTCCATCGCCGTGGGCTGCGGAGTGTGTATGTCTGTGCTGCGGTATTATGAGTGTGCGAGCGCGCGCGCGGCCAAAGACTTCCTCCTTCTCCTTGTTTCCGTGGAAATTACGTTTGTCCTCGTCCCTTCCTTTCTTGCTCTTCTCGTCGCCGACGACACACGCTGTAGATTGCACGTTTCCTTTGTCTTCTTCTTTTGCTCCGTTCTGTGTTGTTTCTTCTTTTCCTGTCCCGGGCAGTGTACTGTGCATACGCGCGTGTATCGGCGATTGGTGGTGTCTGATCCTTGTTCCTCCAGTGTCGTTGACTGTGTACGTGAATGAAGAGCTCGGTCCGCGTGCGGCTGAGTGTAGCAGTGATCGGTCCGGTGATTTCACATCGGTCCGCCAGCAGGAACATCCACTGCGCGGGAACCAGACGATGAGACGACGTGTTTTCTCTTTTCAAAGCGGCGCGCACTCGGGGCTTGCATAACAAAACGTGAGGCATTAAAACTATAAAGGGAGAAAAAAAGAGCCTGGCGGCGCCTCTACACGGTGGGAATAATCAAGCTTTCTTGCCGACTACAGTTTCGAACACTGCAGTTAAACGTATACTGTAGACCTTGCGAGTCTTGCGGATCAAGTGTTCCCGGACACTTACGCCAAACCATTCTGTGACGTCTTGCTCCCGCGTGGCCAGCCACGTGGCCAGTCACAGTGGCCAACCACAGTGGCCAACCACAGTGGCCAACCACAGTGCCCAACCACAGTGGACAACCACAGTAGACAACTACAGTGGTTAACCGCAGTGGCCAACCACAGTGGACAACCACGGCACATTCGCCCACGTCAAGTAACTGAGTCCATATAGGGAGCATTTTATGGGAGTATTACGGACTCCCTGTAGACTTGCCGTGCACATTTCATAAAAAGTTGGGGCCATATTTTATCCAGAATCATGTTTTACTAGATGGTCTAATTAGCCTCACTTGTGAGATAAATTTATATGTATAAGCAGCAGAGAGTAACATGATGCAGGTATACAGACTGAGTCTTGTTGTTCCTTTCTTAACGTTTGTCTCAAATTACAGAAAAACGTCTAACAGTCTGTACTAACTAGGCGATATCAAGGAGCAGTCATCATTAAAAATTGTGTGCAAAATGAGACTGCAGTGTCTTGTAAAAAGCAAATGTAAGAGAAAACGCAAATGATTTATGAACCGCGTCGGTATATTCAAGAGACAAACGAGCTGGGAAGAAAAAAAAATTAGGGGCTATCAATTGAATTGATGCGGAGGAATTGCGATAGCCATTTTATTTCACTTGCCAATCAATTACAATTCTGATTAAATTGTGCTTAACTCCAATCTATTCCAATCCTGATTCTATTCAAATTACGATACTATTCGAATTCTGATTCTATCCATGTTCAACTTAGTTTCATTTTTGCTGAGTCATTATTAGTCATCATTTTTACTGAGTCATGCTTATCATCTTCTCTATCAATGCAAATGGGGAGAAGGGGACTGTTGGCAGGTGACAGGTGGAAAGAGGGAAATCACCCTAAATACCATTTGTCACGCCTGGCAGGTAGAGGTTTCACACAGACATCAGACAGTTTTCGCCTTCATGCCCCCCCCCCCCCCCCCAATGCATTAAGAAAGTGGTAGTGTTTTAACATAGTTACACCGGGTACATGTGCGAAAGGATGCGTTCATTGTTCGCCTCTTCTTTCTGGCATCTGCATGTGCACGCAACCGTGCTTCTCTCTCTTCATCTTCACACCCCCTCTCCACTCGGCGGCAGTTGAAAGCAGCAAAGTGTGTGCGTGGTAGTTTAATCGAACTTATTAGTCTCGTCTCAGAGCTGATACTTGTATGTATAGCAACGTGGGTTCCAGGGCATAAAAAGACTGCACTCGAGGACGAAGAACGAAGAAGCGAACGGAGTGATTTGTCTTCAGTACCGCGTGGTTTTCCCTCCTTTAGGGCAGCTCCTGTTTTTCTTTCGTTTTTTCTTTCGTTTTCTGAGTTGATGATTGAATTGTATATTTATGATCGCACTCTTTTGATTTCTTGGTTGCAATAAACAATTTTTGAAAGCAGTGTGGTAAACAATTTAATATGATGAGTTTTTTATGGAGGAAAAACGCGAAGGCGCCCGTGTGCTGTGCGATGTCAGTGCACGTTAAAGATCCCCAGGTGGTCGAAATTATTCCGGAGCCCTCCACTACGGCACCTATATTCTTCCTTTCTTCTTTTACTCCCTCCTTTATCCCTTCCCTTACGGCGCGGTTCAGGTGTCCAAAGATATATGAGACAGATACTGCGCCATTTCCTTTCCCCCAAAACCAATTATTATTATTATTATTATTATTATTATTATTATTATTATTATTATTATTATTATTATTATTATTATTATTATTATTATTATTATTATTAAATTAGGATGAGATTTTTCGGCTTAATAGGACACATAATAAATATAGAATAGGCCACATATAATTTAGACGTAAGTAAAATAAGACAGAGTGTAGAAGAGTTTAATGTCAAAATACTGGAAGGTATCTATAACGACTGGACAGCTACCACAGCCTTCCGCAATAAAATTCCAATAAGGAGGGGCGTCAGGCAGGGAGACACGATCTCGCCCATGCTATTCACCGCCTGTTTACAGGCGGTGCGCTCAGGATATGAACTGCAAAGTACGACCAATGAGTTTGACAGGCAGAGCAGAATGGTGGCTCTAAAAATTAACTAGCAGAAAACCAAAGTAATGTTCAAGTCTCGCAAGGGAACAGCAGTTCACAATTGGCAGCAAAGTGCTGGAAGTGGTAAAGGGATACGTCTACTTTGGGCAGGCAGTGAACGCTGATCCGGGTCATGAGAGGGAAATAACTATAATAAAAATGGGGTGGAGCTCATATGGCAGGTTCTCCCAGATCATGAACGGTAGTTTGCCAATATTCGTCAAGAGAAAAGTATACAAGAGCTGTATCTTACCGGTACTCACATATATGGGGCAGAAACGTGGAGGCTAACGAAAAAGGTACAGCTTAAGTTAAGAACAACGCAGCCAGCTATGGAAAGAAAAATTGGCTGTGGTTTAGCTCTGGTGAAACCTGGAGTGACGCGATAGCTGCATCTGGCCGAGTGGAACTCGCTCAGTCGAAATGCAAAGTCAGTATTTCGCCGCTCCGTTTCGCTGAGGGTTTCTACTTCATCTTCGTCCCTGTACGTGGATTCATTCTCTCCCCTCCCCCCCTCCACTCCACCCCCCACTCTGTTTCGCCGGCGCGCCGCCGGCAGCTGCTCCGCATCACGTGACCAACCACGTGGCCAACGGCGCCGAAATGCTCGAAATGCTAGCGTATATGTAGCTATCGCTACAAAATGATAGGCGTAACGTTAAGAGACCGGAAGAGGGCAGAGTGGGTGAGGGAACAAACGTTAGGCTTTTTAATTATTGAGAAGCGTGAAGCCAATCGTAAGTAATATCCATATGAGTTTTTGGAATTTCGAAAATGTTGCTACCCTCGGCTCGGTGGCCCGATAAATTTCGGCTACTTCGACGAGTTACGCGCACTGGAGGGGTTGCTTTGCCTGCAAGCTTCTCGAAAGCGCATGCATTTTGGCGCAATGTAGTACAGTGCGTTGGGCCAATTTGTTGGCCGGGAGTCTACAAGCTCAAGCCCTTGTTGGGACCGTCTCCATCGGTGTCACACGACTCGAAACACGTGATGAGGGGAGAATTCTTGTACACGCGTAGAGGTAATGGCGATGCAACCCACACCACACCACTTGGGAGGGGGTAGACCACCTCCGGGACCGAAGTTGTGGCCGGTGGCCGTGGATGTGCCACGTAGCACGGCGTCCAACCATATAGCTCACAACCTGGCACTTGTCCGTCCAGCCATAGTGTGGAGAACGTGCATTTTGCACTGGATGCATGTTGCACTGAGTGCATGTTGCACTGGCAGCTACTAGCTAGGGCCGCTTCGCAGTCTTTAGTTTCCATGAAGGATGAACTCAAGGGCTGCTAGCCGAGGTTTTAGTCGCCATATTGTGAGCAAAAACTCGGAAGTGGCAGAAAGTTTTCGCAGCTCCCACCTCCACTGCCTGCTTGAGAAAGACAATGTTGCTCTTGTTGATCTGAATCACAATGCCATAATGCGGATCCAGCAGTATGCGATAGCGGCGATGAGCCTTTCGTGGTCACGTGGCCCTGGATTGATCTGGGACCGAGTGCAGTCAAGGGATATAGTCTTGAATTTGAAGGGTTACTAAGCCGAAGTGATGATAGAGGAAATCCGCATCTCAATCCCCTTTGTAAAATCACTCATCTATCACCGCGGGTGTCGGGCGTTCCTCTAAAACCACAAGGGAGCTCTCATTATTTTTTTCAGCATATAGACTGCGGGGGAGGGAATTATACTGCAGTTCTTGCGCACGTGTGCAAGATCGACATCGACTGCTTCTATCACGTACGGTATTTCCTGGCAAACAGGAGACCCGCGGCGAGTCCCAGGCCGGCGAAGGCCATCAGGGTGCCGAGAAACACGGCGGCCCGCCACTTCCAGCCGGCAGCGTCCAGGCGCCGACGCCACCACGGGGCCGGGACAGTGCGTGCCAGGGGTCGAACCGAGGACCTGCACCACGCAGAAGCCAACCGACGGCTCCGCTGTGCTCACGAGCGTATGTCGTGCGTCCTTCGTTAGTAGGTGATGGGCGTGGCTTATGTGATGAACTAGGTTGTACAGGCCCAAAGAGTACGCGCAATTCAGAGTAACGTCACCATTGCAGTAATTCCCAAACTGGAAGCCCTTCCGTGCTAATGGGCGGAAGAGTGATAGCGGGAACCTTACCACGTCCTCTCTCCCCTCTTGAGGTTGAGGTTGAGGTGTTGAATGCTACAGGTGGGGTTAGCCTTGCTTTGTCTGCCGGCAATTGCTCCACCGCAGCGTCCCTTCGATATTAACAATGCCGCATCTACCTCGCTAAGCGCACAGTGTCTTATAATAGCACACATTCTCTCCCGCAGTCACCATCTATGCACACAATCAATCCACACAGTTCACATCACAGTCCACTCCAGAAGTCACCATCTATGCACATATTCAGTCACAGTAGAACATAGGCCATTGTAGTGTCACACTCCATGCACACATTCACTCACAGTATAAAGTAATCCACTCCGGAAGACACCATCTACGCACACATTCAATCACAATAGGTCATAGCCCGTTCCCACATTCAATCACAGTAGGACATAGCCCGTTCCCTCTTCTCATTGGGATGTCTATTCTCATTCTCGCAGACCACTGACCTGCGCCACACGGGTTCTGACGTCCAGAGATGGCAGAATCACAAAGGCCAGCTCCACGGCAGTGCTTCATGCTAACTGCTCAGGAGGCGATCGCGAGATCCCAGTGCAATGACGTTACTAATTTTTAGTTTACTGCAGACATGCCAGTACGCTTCCATGCTGTTAGTACGACGCCATAAAACCCGAGAAACATCGACGGGTAGCAGAAGGTTGGGGTTTCGATGCCCGGCCGTGGAAAACGTGTTTCAGTGCAGATGAAATTTGGCGGTTTCGACGTATCGTGTCAGACCTGATAACGTCACACACGATGGCATCAGCAGCGACACGTGATGTGGGGCCATTACAAGTATGGCCATGTCATGACTCGTTATTACTGAGCGTGATGTTACCAAACCGTAAATGACGACGGGAAGTGACGCAAAATTGGTTATTTTTGGGGGGGGGGAAAGGAAATGGCTCAGTATCTGTCTCACATATCGATTGACACCTCAACCGCGCCGTAAGGGAAGGGATAAAGGAGGGAGTAAAATAAGAAAGGAAGAAAGAGGTGCCTTAGTGGAGAGCTCCGGATAATAATTTCGACCACCTAGGGATCTTTAACGTGCACTGACATCGCACAGCACCGAACCTGAAATGTTCCGACAACGCCTTGACCGGCTCCCTGTGCTGTCGCAGTACTGTCTCGTCCGGTAGTTTTGGTTCCGCAGCGACAGCTGTACCAGGGGCATTCACCGGTGCTTGTGACGTTGTCCGTTGTCAGTGTTAGATGGCGCCACCGAGAACGTGAATGTGACCATGAAGGGCCTGGGTCACGTTGGCCAGACAGTGTGCGCGCTTTCAAGAATGGTCCATTTCTTTTCTTGTGATTATGTTTTGACGGGATGCTGGTGACCAAGACCCAAAAGTAGGTATACACACTTTCCTTTTTTTGCGGGGGAAGAGGGTTGCCTTTACTTCGCCCCTATTGTGCTATCCTGTGCTTCAGTCTCTGGAACTATACGACCGCGTCTTCGTGCTGCTGGCAACCCGTTCCTTCTGAAATCTATCCCTTAGTTGCTGTGTCGCGGTGCCACAGACGACCACTAAGCAATATAGCGCCGTGTACAATATTGGACAAAATGTCTGCGGGATGCGGGTTCCCGGGATAAAATTATTTCTGCACGATCGAGCAAATAAAATGAGGTCAACGAAAAGTATAGAAGCGGAAATGGACATGCGAGCTACATCCACTGGGCCAAGTACCGACTGACAGGCTAATTGGAATTATTTTTTCCCGAATCCGCATCCCGCAAATTTTTGTCCATAACCGTACATCAGCTTGTGAGCCACAGTTCCCGCGCTGGCAGTCGCGCCATCTATCCTGCGCTAAGCTTAGCTATGGTAAGCATTACGAAATGACGCAATGAGTTCTTAGTAATACTGCAGCAGTGAAAAGGTCAACGACAGAGGAGAGACAAAATTTTAAAGTCGATTGCATCCGTCGTAATGCAGGTGATCAGAGTTAGCTTGTTTAGCTTGTTGGAGCATTTGCATTTAATGCTGCCACCCCGAATGAGCGGATGACGATTGTGTTTTCAGTTCGGCAAAAACAGAACGAGTGCTTTACGGTGCGAGAAACGTGTTGGAACTTGGCACAAGCATTTGGTCGCGCAGCGCCCTTGCGGGCAGCGTCCCACGTGCATTCGTTCTGTGTTCGACCCGCCGCATGTTTGTGGCTGCTGCCTCCCGCATACGTGCAGCGTTCCGAGCACAAAGCTCCACTTCGGCTGCATCCATGGCACTCTTGCAAAGGGGATGCTGCGGCCGCTACTGCGCAGGCGCACCGGATACCGGGCTAGGCGGTCACTTCAGGATGTAACCTTGAAAGGTGTTTCAAGTCGTTTTGTGCAGTCAGGTCCTACCTGATGATGACTAAGTTAGCTCGCGGCACCGGCTATGTGCCTGGAGTGGTCACGTGATCATGAATATTTTCCGGCGACAAACACCACTACGTGTTTTCTGGGAACCATCTCCTTAACAGCTAGCACTGTAAAAAATTACCGAACGTTTACCCTAGTGGTAATGGGAATTTCAGCGGTAGCTAAGGTGATGCGAAATGCCGTTGTCAGTGGGAAAAACCTTTTTTCTGAGAGCGTTGGAGTAGACGGGTGCAGTAACAAGTCAAGGGTTGTGGCGGTAGGGATATTGGGCATGGGCGGATTCATTGGTCACTCTTTGGGGTACGGTTCGGGGGAGCGGCCCGATTGGAACTAAGTATATTTCGATGACTTCTGACAGCGAGAGCTGTTAAGCACCCGTTCCTATGCTTGGTACCGTATAGTACTAGTAGCAGCAGCAGTAGTAGCAGTAGTAGTAGTAGTAGTAGTAGTAGTAGTAGTAGTAGTAGTAGTAGTAGTAGTAGTAGTAGTAGTAGTAGTAGTGGTAGTAGTAGTAGTGGTAGTAGTAGTAGTAGTAGTAGTAGTAGTAGTAGTAGTAGTAGCAGTCGTAGGCGTAATCGGTGGGCGCGTTGCCATGGGAGCCACTCGGAGGGTATAGTTACCGCGGAAGGAGAAGGGTATGACGAGACAGAGGAATGCGTAACCGGTGGCAAGTTACTACTGGAACCATCCGGACGGTGGGAGAGAGGGAAACTCTGGGGAGACCAACCCATCACCCCGTTAAGTCCGCTTTTGATGTAGGAAAGATGCACGTTACGTCCGACCGTCCGTCACACGTGCGACCATACGTCACAGGCACGGTCGCTTACATATCCATATCGATCCATATGAATGGGGCGTCCAGCGTAACAGACACAGCAATAGTAGTGGGGGGGGGGGGATAGAGGAGGAGCACTTCATCCACCGAAGGCATACAGTGAAGACATGGTGAAGATGAGGTTTCGCATTTGGCTGGGCGAATGTTGGGCTGCGCCGTGATAATGCGGCTAGATCTAGCCATCGCAGCCGCGATGCTCTCCATGCTGCGCAGATTAAACGGTTTAAGAGGGCCCTTTTTTGTTTACTTACGTATTTAACAAATTTAGCATGCGTGAATGTTTGGTATCAATATCGTATGAAAATCAGCAAAGGATCCCTTTCAGGTTTGCCCCTGTAAAAGTTGCATTGCTACGATTGAATCCATGTTTTCGGCCCAGCACTATATATAGCCAAGCCATATACGAAACCTCATCTTCCCGGCATGCTTTTGGTGGATGAAGTGCAGCGCCGCCAGGTATCCTTCCAAGTATGAATGAGAAACTCAATGGAAAACGGGAATTCATGACGTCATGAGTGTCGTCATTGGCTCATCAGAGTGCCGCGTAGCCATGACGTCATGCTTGACGTCACTCCATTGTGACCAATCAGCTTGATGCGCTGCACCGGGTGTGTTACGACGACAATGACGTTGCATAAACGGAAAACGCGGCCTAAGCAGCTGGCAGTGTAAAAGCCGGGAACTAAGCTGCATCAAAACGTTCTTCAATGCAGTGCAAGAACAGGCCGGCCTGGCAGGGCTGGAAGGTGATGCACCGAAACAAATGGTGGGAATCTAGATGCAGGTAATAAATTGAAAGCCTGCAGAGTACTAGAAATGAGCGGAATTTCTCCGTGCAATATATTCCTCAAGGACATGCATCGAGTCACGACATCTCGAAGAAGCCACCTATATACTGGTCATTTTACGCCGTACGCTTTGCAGACACCCTATGGCACCTATTAAAATATTCATCCCTTACGCTACGCCGCCCGCTGCTTGGATCGCAGCCATTGCAGAAACATACATTTCTTCTTTCAGTCCCTCCTTTATCACTTCCCTTAGGGCGCGGTTCAGGTGTCCAACGATATCTGAGACAGATACTGCGCCATTTCTTTTCCCCGAAAAAAACCATTATTATTATTATTAGTCCATTTGGTTTCCCTAGTTCGATCCAGTTGGGCATTCCAATCGGTTCTGCGTTTCTGACTGGATTACCCAACTGGTTTGCGAGGTTCCAATTGATTTCGGCGCTCCCAGTTGTATCTCCCAACTGGAAGCTCCAGTTGGTTTCAACTGGGCGACCCAATTGGAAAATCTTCCTTTCTTCTTTCACTCCCTCCTTTATCCCTTCCCTTACGGCGCGCTTCAGGTGTCCAACGATATATGAGACAGATACTGCGCCATTTCCTTTCCCCCAAAACCAATTATACTATAATACACTGGAAGCGTTTGCCAGAGAATGTTGCTACGCGGATCAACGGTACCATACATCTGTCACCTACTGAGGCCTTCGCGCAACGGTGCATACCTCACGAAGCTGGCTGCCAGCTTCTGCCGCTCTCTGTCTGGTGGCCAAGTCGTGGGTCGGGCCTTGGTGGACACCTCTTTGTCTCCGGAGGCCTCCATGCATCCGCCGAGGGGCCACCGATGGCTTCTTATATATGAATCCCACTAGGGGCGGTTGTAGCTGTTGTTGGCCTTTTAACTGTGTAAATCACTTCCTCGTCCTCTTCATCGTGGTCATTGCCATTGTGTGAGGTCAACAACAACAACAACAACAACAACAACAAAATACTGCAACCATAGTAGCTGTTGCTCTCTTCAGCATGCGCTATGTCCCAACTAGAGTCGGTATCGTATCGACTGCAGCCCTAAAGCCTGCACGTAATAGCCTGTTATAAGGCTGTTTCGCCAAAAGCTGTATGTAATATTTAAATATTGGTTTTTATTGGTTATAGTTGTGGCTTTTATGGTTAGATTGTGTCACCTTTGGAGGACATCAGAAAACAGCTTAGACGTGTGAATTAGCAAGTTAGATAATTAAAATCTCATAGTCACATTTTTAATTATTACAATCGGTCTCTTCTTTGTAATTGGATGTTCGTAGCTCGCGGTTACTAACAACTAAACTTTTCAGATTTTCATGCGACTTGAAAGATCTGGACGTTTGCTGGCGCTAGATTCATTCAACCTTATCAACGTGCAGCAGTGTTACTGCCGCCATCTATTATCAGTGCGCAAACTAGCCTTCGCAGCGAGAAGCGTGTGGCACACAGCCACAAACGTTACAAACATGTCACACGAGGCCTCGACGCATAAGCCGCCTTAGTTGGCCGCACTCAAAGCAGGGTCTTGCAAAACCTTGCGTCACCTTGCAAGAGCTTGAGCAGCACCACGACCTGTACTGTGGAAGTGTCCACAAAGTGGACATATGTCCACTTGTGTTTGCGCCTATTTTTGGGGGGACCCACATGCCGAGTTGAAGGCTGCGTAAACGACCGTTCAACCATGCATCTTTCCTGTTGCGTCATCTCGGCTGAAACTTCACTGCTATTGCATCGGTATTTACAGTGCAAAGATCAACACTACAAAATTTGTGCTTAGATACTTACGACCTAATTTATTACACTGAAGCGTTCGAAAGCAGGATCAGGCTGCGGAGTTTGAATCAAAGGCGGTAGCTTCTACGCAACTGTAATGTGACCGCAGAATGCAACTTTTTGTTTTTTGAAGAGAATGAACTTAGTCTAAGCTAAGCCTATTTGGACTTTACTATACGCTGGTGGACTGGCTGGTTCATGTTATTTAATCATCATCAACAGCCTTACTACACCCACTGCAGGGCAAAGGCCTCTCCCATGTCTCTCCAATTAACCTTTTTCTTTGCCAGCTGCGCCCATCCTATGCCTGCAAACTTCTTAATCTCATCCGTCCACCCAACATTCTGCTGCCCCGTGTTACGCTTGCCTTCCCTTGCATGGAATCCACCCCGTTTAAAGGACCAGCGGTTATCTTGCCTTCGCAGTACATGCCCTGCCCAAGCCCATTACTTCCTCTTGACTTCTACTAGAATGTCATTAACCCGTGTTTGTTCCCTCACCCACTCTGCTCTCTTTTGTTATTTAATGCTATATTAACCGCGTGAAAGAAATACAAACCCCAAGCGAGACAACAAAGAGGACAGGGTCAGAGCTCCTACTAGTTTCATTCTTGTCGGCAAGCCAGGAAGAAAACATTATTCTTTATATGCGGCAGTGTTTAGCGATAGCAATACCTCTGTCACTCATGTGACCCCCCCCCCTCTTTTTTCTTTTTAGTTTTTTAGTTTTGTTAAAAGATGTTGTGTTTGCGTTTTGGAGCCTACGGAAAATGTCCAGTCATGTGTGCCCGCTCAGCATATAGATGCTTTCCTGCTGACAGCAACCTATCTTTGCGTTGGTAGAGCCCCCCCTTATTTTATCTCGCTTGTAGATGCCTTTCGCCACTGAAAAGAGATGCCAGAGTGTCACCGATGCAAGCGGAGTCCAATATTTTTTATAAAAAATTTGTCGTGTTTTTTGCGTAACTTTGTTTTTGCTTTGCATGTTATTGTGTTGTGTTCGCCCTTCCCCCCCACACTCCCTCTCCCACCCAAGCACACACTGTAATTCTGCGAGTAGTGACTGCAGGTTTCTGAAAAGGATAAAAAAAAACA
This sequence comes from Amblyomma americanum, assembly GCF_052857255.1. Classification (NCBI taxonomy): domain Eukaryota; kingdom Metazoa; phylum Arthropoda; class Arachnida; order Ixodida; family Ixodidae; genus Amblyomma; species Amblyomma americanum. The sequence continues at coordinate 187,380,194 of NC_135501.1, read as the reverse complement.
CCTCTAGCAATTTGCACGCAAGAATGTCCTTGCTCCTGCTTAGTGCTTAAATGGCAATTTTCAGGAAGTCCTAATCTGAGCATTTCTCGCTAATCGCACGCAACCCGCGAAAATTTTGCGCCGCGAATAATTTGAATAAAATGGAGGCTTATATTTCCGCAAGATATGCCTCATCAATCAGCACGAGCTTCTCATTTGGAGCTAAAATTGGGAAATGCAGCGGCAACTCCCCGTGAGCGGCGGCTGTTCCAGAAGAGAATGTCCCATCGCTTCAAGACTACATCCATGTAGTCATCCATGTAGTCCTGAAAATCGATGGAGGACTACCTTCTGGTATATAGAGTTTACCCAGGCATGGCGTGAGGGAAATTGGCCTTAGGGCTTCCACGCTTGGCTTCTTTCCAGTCTTAGGAATTTTTGCTATTTTGGCGTGTTTCCACGCCGCCGGCAGTTCAGGTGTCCAACGATATATGAGACAGATACTGCGCCATTTCCTTTCCCCCAAAACCAATTATTATTATTATTATTATTAGTATTATTATTATTATTATTATTATTATTATTATTATTATTATTATTATTATTATTATTATTATTATTATTATTATTATTATTATTATTATTATTATTCATAATTCGCCAAGAATAGAAGCGCTCGAAGCATTCTCAGAAAAGCGCGTATTTCATCAAGTTGACAAGTTGCTGTTACTTATGGCATCGAAAATGGAAAGCAATTGAGGGAATCATTATTTAATGTTAAAAATATTTACTAGCAATATGAAGAATGATTCTCAATCATACTTAGAGTATAATCATTGGTCACAACCGAGTAGTTAGCTGTTGCCTTTAGTAAATTGCCTGCACGTGTACAACAGCATTATGTGCGAATATCGTTGTAGGCATGTCAAAAAAACAAGCTTGAAACTTAAACAAAGTGGTTGGGGGCGGGACTGCAGCAATGCTAAAGTGGATCGTGAACGTACGAGAAACACCGGACGCGGCCAACTCCCTGCCCCGCGTGGCTGCGGAAAATATAGCCACGCTCGAGACTCGGGGAAATGTGGGACGACCGCGTCTCGGCTGCCCGGGTTTCCAGGCGGAGCTGCTCGCAGGAATAGTTCTTTACTGTTCCTTTGATTAAGGGTTTTTTTTCTGCTCGTTTTGTTGAGCATTAAGAGGCACGCGGTTAAGGGTTGCGAGTATGTTTCCTTTATCTTGATTACATTTTATTTTACAAATTTCATTAATTTTTTTTCGGAGTCCCCAAATTTTTTTTTCGACTTGGATTAGAAACTTTACTGCCACTGCGACAGAAGCTAAATATGAGAGGGCAGGCTCCGCACCAAGTATAACAAGTATAACAACAAGTATAACGACAAGAATAAACAAGTATAACAAGTACAAACAGTGGGTCGCCGGGCACCCATTGGTGATACAATGGGCACAAGCTTTCCCCTGGTCTGGCGCTCGGTTTCTTTGGGGTGAAATGCTTGGTGAATAGGTCATTGACCCCACCTTGAATAGACGAAAATACCTTGAGTCATAGAGCTCTATGGCGCAAGCTAACAATGCGCCATAAAAAAAAAAATCATCGCCCTCAAGTATAACTGCTGAGAATAAGTCAGAAAAGAGTTACAATGGAAAAATGATATAACCAGATTAAGTAAAATGCAGGAGAAAAATTGTGAACCATTATGTTTAGAAACTAAATGCTGAAAACTACTCGATACACATAAATGAGGACATTGGATTAAGGGAGACGGTAGTTAACGTATGAGGCTCATGCGTTGACGATATGTATTGTAGGAGTTGGAGGGGGCCTGCAAAACGCCCTCGTCTGGCATTAGACTGGATATCCTCTCCGCTGTCCTGTCTTCTCCACGTCACTCCGATCTCTGTTTTTTCCACTGTCTGTTACCCTCCCTGTATCTTTATTCCTGGCCGAGATAAATGCAGTGGTTTCTGTGGGCAGCACCTACCTTTTTCCTTTTTCTTTTCATTTTATATAAAGTATAAAGCCACAACAGCCACCACCTGTAGTCGCTGATGGCTCCTTTGCTGTCTCTGCTTACTATAGGTCATCGGTAAGTCGACTTCATGACAGTACTCTTGAAGTCATTGGCACAACTGCGTTCGATCACATGACATTACAAGCGTTGTTAATTGCAAACGCTTTCAAGCAGAAGCGGAGGTGACAACACAACAAACAGCTCTCCTCTGATGGTGGGGAAAAAAAAAAAGTTCCCATGTCCTCCTTGGCGGCGGTAAGGGGGAGGAAAGAGGGGTGTTGGGGGGAAGGGCTAGGGGGGGGGGGATGGGCGCAAGACAGATAAGCACCCGCTTTAACCGAAACGGCCGGGCAATCCACGCTTTGAGGAAACGACAAGATAGTGCAAGAGAAAGGTGCCATAACCTCCCGAGCCGAGGAGCCACGGGTCGTCTACATCCTATCCACGCTACCCCCTCCCCCCCTCCTCGTCGCCGTCCTGACTACAACGCGGCGGCGTCGCTTTTATAAGCGCCTCTATATTCCTTCCCCTCGTGCTTTGACGGCGGGCGCGGGGCATATTTACACACGCACGCACGCACATTCCACAGACGCCGTCCTCTGCGTGCGGCTTTCCCACAGCTGCTGCCGTCACCGCAGCATCGCTTGCGCTCTCCTAGCTTGTCTGTCGCTGTAGAATAGAAACGCCTGCTCCTTTGGTAACTCTCTGCCGGCCTTTCTCGCATGGTGCACCGCAGAGGCCGGCTGACAGGACGACGCGTGGATGAGAGTGTGATGCCTACTCTTCCACCGGCAACGAAGACACCGACCGAAGACGCCCGACCAACCGGGACCCGGCGCCGGAGGCAAGCGCCGGGCCGGCGTGGCAGTGTGATGCGCTAGGAAGGACTCTTCTCCGGCGGAGAAGACTGCAGACGCCGGCGGTTTGGGGAGAACGGGACCGCGGTGTGCGCGCGTTCAAAATTAGCAGCAAAGCTCCTTCTCCTCTCTCCCAGGCTCTTGGAGAAAAGAAAAGCAAAGCTCGACGGTGGCAGAAGAGACGGAGCGGAAGGGAAGAGAACTTTCTCGACGTTTTACGCCGGCGCCCGAGGAGGGTTCCTCCTTCCCTTGGCCGTCTTTCTCCTCCGGTTAACGTGCGCGTGCGTTCCGCATCCATCTCGTCTCCCTTCACCTCCTCTCTCCCTCCCCCCCCCCCACCACGCCCCTCCGCGACTCTCCTGCGCCCATCCTTTCGGGCCGGGCCAGCCACCGGCGCAAGCAGCACAGGAGCGCCCACCGCCGCAGCTGAAAGCCTGTCCCGTTGCAAGCTGCGCCGCGCCACGCAGCAGGGAGCCGCAGGAGGAGGAGTAGCCGGAGGAGTAGCCGCAGGAGTAGCCGGAGCGAAGAAGACGCCGGTGCCCTCACAACTTCCAACACCACCGCCGGGACTATAGCGCAGTCTTCAATCTTCGGTACGGCCGCCACTTGACTGAAGGAGGAGGCACGGTGTCCGTTGAACCTCCACAACCCTTTATCCATTTCAATCGCCGCGACCGGCCGCGCTTCGGTTTCTTCTCCGTTTTCCCATTCCCTTCCTTTATTCCTCGCGGAGCAAGAGGAGAGAGCCGTGGAGGACAAGACAGCAGAGGCGCGTCGTTGAGCCCCAGCAGCGACACTCCGCCGTCGCCCTCGGGGCATCCCGTTAAGAGAGCCGTGGAGGACAAGACAGCAGAGGCGCGTCGTTGAGCCCCAGCAGCGACACCCCGCCGTTGCCCTCGGGGCATCCCGTTAAGAGGACGTGCCCAGACCAGGTAAGCAGCACGCGCGGAGCGGCGTAGGAAGAGAGAGAGAGAGCGATAGCCTGTTTTCTTCTTCCCCCTTGACGTTGTATTGTACGTCCTCCCGGCGTCCGCCGGTTAGGTGATCCCGCGTGTTCCTGTCGCTGCCTTTGCGGGCGCCGCCGGCGACGTCGTAATAGCAGCTGCATAGGCATGTGGTGATTGTGTGTACGTGTGTGTGTGTCTGGGTGTCGTCCCGTTAACCGGATACGGCCGTCGCTGCAACCAGAGCGAACGGCCGCGTTCCACACCCCCGCCGCCCCTCCTCGCCCTCAGGCGCGGCCGGCGGCGAGCTCGTCGGTAATTCGCTTCGGTGGACAGGTGCGCCGTGGAGCCGCGTATGTCAGCTTTGCCGATGATCGCTCACCGCCGCCGACGAGATGGCTGGTGAGTGCGGGAATCCAGGGGTGTTCTGGAACTAAATTTTAGGCGAGGCACGGTGGGCGCTGTGATTCCCTGTCACCAGCTAGGAAGGAAGCTTGCCGAGATTCGAGGCGCGAGTGGTGTTTGTGATGGGTTTAATATCACCACTGCGAGAGCCGATTAAAAACACGCGCAGGCAGGAATTGGGAGAGAAGGAATTAACGGTGAGAGTCTGTTCGGCGCTCTGGCTTTCGCGGACGTGTAACAAGGGAAATTTTTCGTGCCCCGGGGCCTCGTGCATGTTGGAGCGCTCTATGTACAAGCAAAGCAGAGTTTTAGCGAACTGCTCGGATATGAAGCGCGTTTCGTTCTTTCCGTAATTGCCCTTGTGGTTCAAGCGCTGGTAGGGGCGCTCGGAATATGCAGTGCTTGACACGTTGACGAGTGCGACCTCGACCGGCAGCTGGTTTCTGTACTACCGCAATTTCCGCCAGATGAGACGCCGCTTTAAACTATTTCGCGTACGTACAGCATATGCTCGAATCCAGTACAGAAAAGGCACTCGTGGCATTCGTAGTATTCCAGCAACAGGAGATACAGAATAATTTATTTCCTTTTTTTTAACTTCGCCTATGCGCACCCACTTCCTCGCCCATTAGCGTTACTCTCGTCTGTATGCGACTTAAATGAGAAAGAGGGAGAGAGTGTTGGCGGGTTCCAGTGTCGTGCGTGGTAAACTTGCGAATCGCTCTGGGACGGTCCCGCCCTTGACCTTGAGTGCGCTTGTCGGCTATAGCGCGGATGCGAGCGGAATTCCCCTAAAAAAATTTCCGAGACTCGTACGAACTTACATGTGGGGCGATTTCTCGTGGCGACTACCGCGATTACCTCAGGCTCTCTTTGCAACTCCTAGTTGCCCTGAATCTCTCAAAGATTCTGAAAACATTGAGAACTTAAACTCGTGATGTCTTGTTCCATGTTTCGTTCGCACGAGCCAGAGGCTTGTATCGTTTCGCAACGTTATGCAAGATGTAACTAAGTGTATCAGGTTTTGTTTACATCTCTAAGACAAGCAGGACTCAAAGTATAGCAGTATACGAACCTCGTTTCCCCGCGTTTTAATACGCCAGACTGAAGGAAAACAAAGCAATTAGCTCAGCGTCTGGCGGCGTGGACGGCTTTATTTAGCACCGCTTAGCGGGGGGGGGGGGGGGGGGGCAAGTAGAACATTTGTCAGGACGTGCGGATTTTTCGGAAACGCACGCACAGACGGTGCCTACGATGTGGGTCGCTCTAATTATTTCTCGCAGACTCGCATATTGCACGGTTCTGACAGCGTGACACTCTAGCCTCGCCCTGGTATGAAGTCCATGTCGCATGGGGTCGTTTCATCGACGTACGTGTTTTCGGTTCCTGCACCTCTTTCTTTGCTCCCCTTTTCCGCTCCCTTCATCCCTTCTCTCACGGCGTGGTTGTGGTGTGCACCCAGAGTAAGACTACTACCGCGTAACCTCGCCCTTAATCACCCTGCGGTACCTTAAGCGTCGCCGCATGTTGCTGCGTCTTCCTGGTTCGCCCATTACTCTTATAAAAGTGGTCTATAGACAACCTATATACTTCTTATAGACTCTATTGCCTTCCTATAGATATTTTCGTCTATTTATATTCACAGTCTATAGACTGTCTATAGGTTCTCTATAGACAAAAGTCTACGAGAAATGTATGACCATAAATCTATAGATTTTCTATAGACTGTATTGGCATACACTTTTGCTAGACTTTTGTCTATAGACTGTCTATAGAGAAAAGTCTAGCAAAAGTGTATGGCCATAAATCTATAGATTTTCTATAGACTGTCTATAGGGTTTGCTTTATCTTCAGACTATTCTCTAGGATTTGTCTATAGAATTTTTGTAAGGGTATAGCTCAGATGCCACTGGAAGACGTAACCCAGGACGCATGGCCTTCCTGCCCGAGAAATACCGGCATGCTGTGGTAGTTGTTTTGTCAGATCTTGCCGTAGGATTACCGTTTTTATTTAGATATTTAGGAACGAGGGTTGTTTGCAACACAGGGAACGTCCGTGCTTGTCTTTCATGTCATAGTCGCTTTCTAGAACGCTGGTCCCGCGAACGGCAAACTGCTCGCTACCTGTAATACCTCCGCTCTTACCATCTGTGTCGTAGACGCTTCCAAGCTAGCCTTGCAACCGATCAGCCATTCCCTGACCGTAACGCATCCACGCCAGTCGTCGCCTGTGTCGTTGGCGCTTTCCAGAAGATAGCGACTGCTAAAAAAAACTCAAGAGGCCCAGCCATAACAACCGATCGCTTCCGCTAGCAGACGGCGTAGCAGCAACCGAGTCCCGTTCTGCATGCTTCGTACCGCATGCGGCGGCGACGGCCCAGCAGGCAGTCTTGTAGGCTCTATATGGACGCTGCCCTAACGCGGTGTGTCCAGGTCCGGGATGGGGAATCGCCTAGGGCGCGCCGGTCGCGTTGACGACTCGCCCGGCGAACAGAGGCGCGGGGCCGAGACGCCTGCCGACTCGTCGTCGTCGCCGCAGCTGCAGCAGCGGCCGCCGCAACAACAACAATCTGTGGTTGACCCCCCTACCGCAGACGGTCGCGAGGAGATGGCCTCTTCCTGGCAGCAACAGCAGAAGGAACTGCACCAGCAGCAGAGGGAGCTGGAGCAGCAACAGCAGAGGCGTCTGCGGGAGCAGCTCGCCGCGGCCCGAGCCGGGGGAGGTGCACCGGTGCCTCCTTCGACGCCATCCCCGCGCCAGCCTCCGTCTCCCGCTGGCGTCCGCATTGTTGAAGCCAAGGCTGACGTCTGGAAGCCTCCTGGCGCAGTGACTCGGGCCCCGCCGCAGCAGCTGTCGCCCCAGTTCCAGAAGAAGCACGTGCAGTTCCAGGCTGTCCCGTCGTTCCCCAGCCAAGAGCCGTACAGGCCGCAGCCTTCGCCGTCGCCCAAGCCCTACAGGCCTCCTCAAGCCCAGTACGAGCCTCAGCCGCAGTGGTACTCGACGACGCCTGCGCAGGCTTCGCCTCGCTCCCAGGCTCACCTGCCGCAGCAGCAGCAGCACTCGCCGCTAGTCCAGGTGACGGTGCAGCAGCAGCAGCAACCGACGATGATGATAACGACGACCCCGACCTCGATACCGACCGCGAGTGGTGCGCCGAGTCCGCGTCGCGTTCCGCTGGACGTGGTGCCCCAGCCATCGGGCCAGCGCGTGTGGTCCGAGGAGCCGATCTGCGAGTACGTGGAGCCGGGGGGACCCAGCCTGGCCCAGCAGATCGCCCAGCAGTCGCAGGATTACGTGGACGAGAAGGAACTCGAGTACCGGCTCGCCATACAGCAGCTGCAGAGTGAGTGCTCCGTTGCATGTCTTCTTCTTGTCCGTCAGGGCTGCCGGTGCCGTGGCGAGTGGTAGGAGCAGGGCCATTGCAGGCATGTGCCGCGCTCATGTCTTGCTTAAGTCGACCAGGAGGCTGACGCACCTCCTCGTTCTGAACTTTGGAAAGCAAAAGGAAGGGTGCTAGACTCATGTTACAATTGCTCGTGTTTTGAGAAGGATAAAGGAGATCCGAAGTACGATCTGTTCTCAGATCACCACATGCAATGTCGGTGACCTCGCATGAAACGCGCAGGTCTTCAATTACCGTCTAGAAATGTCATGGGAGACATTCGAAATTTGAGGTGTCTTCCCGTTCGAACCTACGCGTTGCTGACGACGTTTCTTTTGGGAGAGACTGAAAAGATGATATTGTTTAAAGGTGGACATCCGGCTCACCCAGGTATAGCGTGGTCAGGATGAGAGAAATAATTTAAATAGTTGTGGACGTAAGGATTATTTTGAGTGCTCCCGTGCGATCATCTTTTGTCAAGGGTTTCTGATGGGCTCTTCTCTTCGCTGAGGTATTTTAGAAAACTATTTTGGTTTTGGTGCAGCACTATATAGTGAACAGCTTTGGTTCTTAAACGTAAACGAAGCATTTTCTTTCATACTTACCCAAGACGAATTCGCCATCTCTGCACCGGCCCGATGTTCAGTGCCTATTACACAAGTAAGCGAAGTTCTGTGCAAAAAAAAAAATAGTATGCGATTCAAGAATCCTCGGATGGTAACCGTGTCTCTGTAACTGGAATACACAGGGACGGTCTACTTGACCTGATACTCTAAACAGCTTTACACAGACAAGCAAGACAACCTTTTGGGTACATGGCTTTAACAATGAGGACTATTTCTTTGGGTCCAATTAGTCTAACGCCCCCAAAGGTGAAACACAGCGCTGTCCGGTTTTTACTAGGACTCTGTTTACAAGCGGAAGCTACCCTTATCTTCGAGGCGGCGATAAGACACCGCCAGATTGCCGGGAGTGAATTTGGCACAGAGCCCGTAAACAGTCGCTCCTTCTACTGTGCCGTATAATATATGACTGGTGCATCTTCACCCTTTGCGTTTTCGTCGCCGAATGGCAACTTAAGCGGACACAGGCAGAGCAACATAATTACACGCTCAAAGGTTGCGAGTGATGTCTTTTTTTGCTTTGTTGCTGCTTTCTGTGCATAAACCAGGAACTGTCTTCGAGCACGGTTTCGTCTTGAGTCGCTTCTGTTGTTCCCAAACGCAGCACTTTTACAAGCTGAACAGGGGCTGATGATAGTGAATTATTCCATAGCCGAATCTCACTCAGTACCAGTATAAGACGTCGCTACGAAGTCCTAACGCATGTCATTTGGTTAAACGGATTACAACGGGTACCACCTCGGCCCTCTGGAATTATTACATTTGATGACATGCAACATTTAAGACAAAAACATGCGAAGTATGTCAAACAATCGACTGCAACTCTGAGGACAACTATACACACTAAACAAATTCTCACCCTTAAGGGTGTAAATCAGGTGTCCCCAGACGAGCACCCATTTCCAATTGTTGGGTGCTAAAAAAGGGTGCAGAGATCAGCACCCTTAAGGAAGGGTGCACTTAATGGTACTTTAGAGAATGTAGTGGTTGCACCCTCATTAAAGGGTACTATTTTTCCGTAACACCACTACGAATGCATGTTGGAAGGGTGTTCCACATTGATTCACCCACGAAGCAAAAGATTTGGATTGATGCGCGCCCTCTAAGCTTTCATGCTGTGCACCCTCCCTGAAGGATGCTGATCTCTGCACCCTTTTTAGCACCCAAAAGGGTGTTCGTCTGGGGACAGCTGATTTGCACCCTATGGGTGAGAAATTGTTTAGTGTGTATATAAACATTTTGTGGGTTTCTTACAAAGCTAGTCTGCATTCCTTCTAGCATTCTCGTAAATCCACATCTCCTTTCTAAACTTAAAGTGTCGCACACCATTGAATAAAAGAAACAACACTATACATGCGTACTTTTTAAGTCTTACTTCCAGCGGGCAACTACTATAGAGCAGCTCAGTGGGTTCTGCAGATAGCATTATCTCTTGTTTCTCCACTTAAGCCGTCCAGGGCTTTCCTACAGGCACCGTGTGAAACCTGATATAGGACATCCCTCTTTGCAGGAAGAACTGAGCGTTTGCAGAACATAACGATGGCGCAATGTCTTATCTTTATCGCTTATCTTTGAAAAACCCGCGCCTATTTCCTTTACCTCATCTGTTCCTCGGCGTCGCCTGTTGCATTTATGCAACGACAGCGATTAGCTCCGAGGTATACCTCAAGAATCCGAAAGCGACTTGGTTCTGACCGTCTTAGCGAGCTTTCATCCGCGGTATGAGAACGGCGACCACGTTATTGTGTGACAGCGAAAAAGTTCTTATAGGGATTTGATTAACACTTCTTTTTGGGCGAGTTGGTGCATACTTGATTTGAAGAAAATAGCGCCAGAGCATGCAAACCACTCGTCCTTGTCTTTTCGTGGCTTGCATGCTCTGGCGCTATTTTCTTCAAATCAAGGGATTTGATTATCTAGCCGTATACCAGGACGCTGAAGAGCCTCAAGCCGAATTTGCTCTGTTTTCGAATTAATTTCATTTTTTATGAGACGTAAATGAACGTGAGGTTGACCTGCTTCAGCGGCGCCCACAGCTTAATCAATCGTTCGCAAATACTTGCGTTGAGTCAGAAAACTTAGAATTCCTGCAGAAAGTTCATTTTGCCGCACGAGGTTAAGTGACATCTTGCAAATGGCCCTGCATTTTACTCTGGCTCGTCCTCCAGTACTCTTGTACACTTTGTCTGTTTGAGGTGTTATCTGTTCGAGCGAAAATATGGAAGGGTCATCCGTTCGGCCTGTAGTTGCCGTCAAGCCGGTGAGCAGCTGTGGGCGACAGAAGCAGGCCGTCGGTAATTTCTGATGTTTGAAGTAAGAAAGTCAGTAACGTTGTAACCATTTTTGAGGGAAGTGTAAAGAAGAACTCTGGCGGGGTGTTTGTTGCTGTATGTATCTGAGCCCCCGAGTCATTGGAGAGTGAGCTCACGTCTTCTTAATTGCTCCAAAAGCGGGCACGTCTGTACCTCACGTGCAAGGAATCCTATGTGAATCATCTACACGTCTTTGGAGGCTTTACAGATTATGAATCACAACCGCGTGGTTTCGTCTCATTAACATCCCTGGCTTTCTTCTTTCTTTAGTCGTAAGGAGGGCGCACATGCTTGATACCCTGCTGAGCAAGGGGTGACGTCAAATGTCATGTATACTATAGCCAGGTACAACTCAAGAGCGAAGCGGCATATGCCCCTCGAACAAAGCCCGCCAGCCAATGCGGCCAACGGATTTTCGTGATGCCGCGGATAATCCGATTAAACTGTGGTTAATCCCCTTTCTTTTGCCACCTCCTGAGATGTCAGGCTAGAAGGTACGAGGAATTAACCATGACATCATGAGAATCGGTCAACGCCATTGGCTGGAAGACCTCCTTTGCCGGGCATTTGCCGCCGCTTTCTTGAGTTGTGTCCGACTTGCCTCGCCGCATAGTCAGTAGGATGCTCTTTCCCCGCGAACGCTCTGATATTTGTATACCATCATTTGTTATTAATAGGGTAATTGCTCATGACACTGTGACTGTAGCCAAACGAGCAGTAACACAGACAAGGTGATTACACACGCATAAATAAAGACCATCATCAGGATAACGGAAAAACCGGATGATGGCGATGATTAGGCGGTGATTAACTGATGCTTTGAGGCAAGTTTAACAGATGCTTCGAAACACAGCTCGTCTTATAGTGTTTACGACGAAAGCGCTCCGGGATTTACAGACCTCAACCTCGTAAATAGAAGAGCCTTGAAATTTATATTGGGCGTCTTTCGTGGCCACCATGGAGTGCGCGTCATCGCATGTGGCTGCCAGGCCTGGGCCCGTGCCAGAATATCGCTTAATATCAACCCTGCACCAGAGGTCAGCAGGGGTTCGCTTTTAATATATCGAAATTTTCTAATTTTTGCGTGTTTCGCTCGAGGGCGAGTAAGCAGAGAACACCTGAAATGCTCCTTGCAGAGAAGTGTGCCATTGTATGTTGCCGCTTTCTTTTTCTTGTTTCGAAATCATCAGCGGTCTATTCATTATACGTTGCCACTTCAGCCATATATATCAACAGAATATTTATCACAAAGCCGCTTATACTGACCAAACCTTAACTTCATTGCAATGATTTCAAACCTTTGTGACGTCATGTATCGGGGCCGTTTTTGTTTACCGCTGTGTCTAACGTCAGTTGATTAAAACATGCAGTGCTAATGTGTAAGATTGTCAATTTCGAGAACCAGATCGAAGTCATCAGAACTCCACGAATCGTCGATAACTGGTGCAGTCAGTAATGAAAGGTTGGGCTGTATACATCTCCGTCCCTGCATTCATCGTCACGCGAAATCATCATCACCTCTTTCTTTCGTTTTCGTGCGGACATTTTTCTTGGCGACACTTTCAGGAGGAAGTAGTCCACCCCTCCCCCCCCCCCTTCCCCTGGGCCTAAAGTAAGCTAAAACAGCCACGTATACCCGCAGTTGGCACGATCGCGAGCCGCTGGTCACTCGATATGCATAGGGAGAACGCCGGGCGCGACGCGGACGGTCGCCGAGGCGTCGGCGACCACGCGGCGTCAGCTTCGGAGCATTCCACGGTGCCCTCCCTCCCTCCCTCCCTCCTCCTCCTCTTACACCCCTTTCTCTCTTTTCTTCGAGCTCCGGGCTGCCTGGAGCCTAGAAGACGGCCGGTGTCTCTCGCGCGAGCTGGGCGGCTGGCTATTCCGGGGGACGCATTGGGCCCTGCGTCCGGCTTGCAGGCCCTGCTATACTTAGACCAGCCCCTCTCCCCCACCTCACCCTCTCGCCACTGTGGCACCCGGTGCAGAGACGGCGGGAGCCGTGCTGCAGGGAGGGAGGGTCTTCTTTTGAGACTGATGCTGCAGTACGGGTCGCCACCGGCGTTGAGGGATCGCTCTTACACCACGCCACGCTGTTGTCGAGTCGGAGGCGGCGACGCTTGCGTAGCTCGCGCTGCAGTGGAGAGCGGCGTCTCGCGCATTTCCTTCGGCGAGGCGCTCCATCGGTGACGCGTGCAGCTCTGCAGTGTGGAGGCGTGGACGTGAGCTCGCGGATAACGTCAGCTTGCGAAACTGTTGTGCAGTAAGGCGCTCAGTGTTTCCGGTCGAGGCATTGATTATACGCCTCAGTCGGTATACAGCGGAGTATATCGCGCGTTGCCGAATGATGAATAGGTGTCTCCGTAGGAGCAGCGCACGTAACAAGATGCACTAAGAAGGAGACGTGTGTCCTGTTACCTGCGCTGCACTTACAAAGATGCAACATCAACTAGCCCGCCACATCGCTCTTATGAATAGGTGATCATGACCGTAGCGCACTAAATCTTTACATCCATTAACGAAGAAAAAAAAAAAAGAAACCAAGGGTAAAATACAGCATACGACTCGTTACACCCAGGGGAAACAGAACTAGATGCTTGTTTGCTGACCTATGCTGCGGGAAGAGTTGGTCGCGAGTTTTGCGACTTGCGGGCCTTGTCCGTGACTCTTTCTTGCCCCTATCCCGCCTCTGCGCATGCGCAGTGGCGATGATCCCGTACACCAGGTGTCGCCAGTGACGTTTTTATGTTAAGCACCGAACTCCTGATCTTTTAGCTTTCTGGAACAAAGTCCAGAAGGAACGGCAAGGGGTCAGAAGGTTTGGTCATGGGTGTCATCACCTATAAAGGTCATTTTTCCGGCCGTACAAAGACCCCTTGAGTTGATCCCCAATCCATCCTGTCCTGTACCGTCCACCGCCACCTTATCCCAGTAAAAAAAATAAAAAGCTGTGGTTTAAAATTTGGTTAACCCTAGCGAGAAGCGAAAGCTTCCTTTGCATGGCTACGTTCACTAACGCCACACACACTGCCGAACGGATTTGTCTGTAAAGCGTCGATGAAATGCCCGATGGGGCAGTGGTCACCTGCCACGGTGGGCATATTGTGATGACGTCAGTAGGTCACATGACCTGCCACGTACACCACGTGACACCTGTAACGTGACTGAACTGACGCTTCCCTCTTGAAAACCTAGCGTAGCAAGCTTTCGCCTCAAAAAGCACCCGATTCCCCCCCCCCCCCCCCCCCATTCATACCCCAATCACCGTATCTTAAGCACCCTATCCCAACAGAAAAGGCTTACGCCACTTAAGCCGGAGGTGAAAAATCGGTGCCAGTCGACCGCGGCGGGGCAGAGAATGAGTGGGAGACCGCGTCTTCCGCTGCCGGGCAGACGACGGCGTCCGCCCGAGACGATAATTTAGGAAGCGCCTCCCTCAGTGCTTTCGCTTCCCTGTCAACACTGAAGGCCTGACGTCACCGGAGGAAAGCCGCCATTAGGAACTCCCGAGAGAGCTCCTGCGCTAAAACTGCTGGCTCGGTTTAGGCCCGGACATCCTCGACGGGTGACTTTTAAGCGCTTTCTCCGCTTCTTTTGCAATGCAGCCGTTCGACGACACGGTTCCTTTGCACGTCTTCTTCCAGTGGAACGCTGTGGAGCGACACTGGCTAGCCAGAAAGATATGCAGACGTCACGCGTTTTTCTGTAAATCGGTGAAATGACCGGGCTTCCAGTGACGCCTTAGTAGGGGCGTTGGGCATAATGCGATATTAAACTCGTGCAGTGTACTGAAATTCTTCTAGGGATTAGCCTGTATAACGCTGCCCCCCCCCCCCCCCCCGCCTTCATACCTGCCTGTCTGTTCTAGCCACAGATTTAGCAGACCAGGTAGTTTTAGCCAAACAGATAATCAGTACAGTCGAATCTCGTTATAACGAAACGGTTTATAGCGAAATATTCCCCTCGGAATATTCCCCTCGATTCCCCTCGGAAGCTCGGTCAAGATGGGCTATAACGAAACTACGGCTATAACGAAGCAATCGCCGGGCCCCTTCATCTTCGTTACAACGAAGTACAACTGTACTTAGATTTTTAATTAAATGCTGCTACTAGACCCATATCCAGCATTCTCGGGCGAAAATTTTGAAAATTGTAAGACACTGTTATAAAAATATTGGAGGTAACGGTACATTATTCTGATATGTAGCAAATCTTTATTTTATAGTGTTTCCATCGATCGCATTGAACTTTTAAGACTGCCATACAAAAACAGTGGGAAACGTTTTTGACGATAGCAAAAACGTGAATCGACAAAAAAAAATACAAGACTGCCATCGGGTGATCTGCGGATACATTGATCGTCATAGTGAAATCTTACATTATATGAAAAAATTGCGTTCATAAACGGTTTCCCGCTCAAAAATGTTTTTGTCGACAATTTTGGGGTACGAAGACTTTTGAAAACTGCACAGCAAGGACCGTGGACACAGGCTCTCTTATGACGACCTCCGCGATCTAGGCAGTTTTTCTTCTACTTGTTGGCAAATATTATAGGGACACTGATGACCAATTGTGATTGGCCTGTATCGATATATTACCGTATTCTGAAAACAAAGACGCTGCTTTCACTGAGAACGGGCCTCTGATAAGCTAGAAAAAAGCACAAAAACAAACAAACTGAAATGCTGGTGTCGCCCTCATCGGCCGATTTCGCTGCCAAACTGCAGTGCTTCGGCATAGTCTTTGACGCGGATCCCAGAGGCTAATCAAAGCCGCCATTGATTTCCAACGTCGATCACGGAGTTCATTTTGGTGCAGACGGCTCAAGCTTTTAAGGAATGGCAGGAGATGTTTTAGACGCAGTTTTCTCAGTAACAAATGCGTATTTTGCTGTCGGACGAGCATCGACACACGTGCTCAGGAAAAGTCCCATAATCGATTATTACTGTGAAAAAAGTTGGATGGTGTAGACCCCGGTGTCCCTACAGCAGTAGCTGTATATGCAGCGAAATATGTGTGCGACAACCGGGCCATACACTGTAAGCTGAAATTAGCTGATATTGGGTCTCAGCATACACGCCAACAGATGTAATGAAAACGATTCCGCGAACGAGGACAAAAATTCAGGGGAGCACTTAAGTCACCCCACGTGCATCAAGGCGAAAGCCTTTGTGTCGTCCAGTTGAGCTCTCTAGAACGCTCCTGATACTACTTTACTTAAATGACTGATCATTATTAAGTATTCTCACGTAATTATCGTTAATTCATGCATGAATTATAATTATGATATCGTAGTGATTACCTGACATTAATTAATGATCAGTTGATTACGCCCTTTATTGATGACCTTTGAATGACATTTGGTTTGATTGACAGGTGAAGCGGACACTTCTTGTACACGTTTCCTGCGGACAGGTCTTGCGCACGCTGATGAAGCAAGGAGGGCTTTCGCCTTTGAAGTAGAGCACAAAAGACAGGACCACTACTTTCTGCTTCTGACCTCGTTCGTCGCACCATTTTCAATACATCTTCAAGCATCAACCAACTAGCCCAAGCGAGAGTTTTGCTTGAGCATCCACAGCTTCGTGAACTTTCCGTCTTGCCGTCATGTTTTTTTTTTATTTCTTCTTCTATCTACTTAACCCGACCGCGGCGGCTGCGTTTTCAATATGGAGGAAAAACGCTAAACCCGCCGCGGTGGCTCAGTGGTTAGGGCGCTCGACTACTGATCCGGAGTTCCCGGGTTCGAACCCGACCGCGGCGGCTGCGTTTTTATGGAGGAAAAACGCTAAGGCGCCCGTGTGCTGTGCGATGTCAGTGCACGTTAAAGATCCCCAGGTGGTCGAAATTATGCCGGAGCCCTCCACTACGGACCTATTTCTCTTTCTTCTTTCACTCCCTCCTTCATCCCTTCCCTTACGGCGCGGTTCAGGTGTCCAACGATATATGAGACAGATACTGCGCCATTTCCTTTCCCCAAAAACCAATTATTATTATTATTAAAAATGCTAAGGCGCCCGTGTGCTGTGCGATGTCAGTGCACGTTAAAGATCCCCAGGTGGTCGAAATTATTCCGGAGCCCTCTTCTTCTTCTTCTTCTTCTCCTCAAGTAATATGGCACATACCCACGTGGGGGGATTGGCCAAGGTATAGGGTAGAATGCCAATGAAGCATTTGCGCGGGGAAGGAAACGTCAGAAGACTGAATCAAGATACGTGTTTAAATTTTGAATCAAGAGATACGTGTTTAAATTTTGATTATAATCCTCCTTTGCCTTTTTAACAGTTCTTTTGAAACATGCAGAGAAGAACTTATAATTTATCCAATTAGCTGGGCTCTGATTATAGGAAAGGCTTTTCCAGGCTGCTTTTCTACGACGATAAGCTTTCTCACACTCCTCCGTCCACCAAGGAGACGGCTGTCTGGCAGGAGCAGTAGTGCACACCGAGAATACAGAACTCTCAGCAGCATCTTGCAGAAAGGTAATTGTCCGGAGCCCTCCACTACGGTACTTCTTTCTTCCTTTCTTCTTTCACTTCCTCCTTTATCCCTTTCCTTACGGCGCGGTTCAGGTGTCCATATGAGACAGATACTACGCCATTTCGTTTCCCTCCAAAACCAATTATTATTATTATTATTATTATTATTATTATTATTATTATTATTATTATTATTATTATTATTATTATTATTCTATCTACTTCTCTCTTTTTCGCATTCTTTCGTTCTTCTTCCTTCTTTCCTTCCTTGTTTCTTTTCTTCTCTCCTTTCTCTTTTTTCCTCCTGTCGGCCGCCGTCCTCTACGCCTTCCCTCGTCGCCCATTTTTCGCAGCATCTTCCCAAGGGCGCCGGTTGTATCCTCCGCTCGAAGCCCCACTCGCCAGCTCATCCGTCCGCACGGCATTCCGCGAGTGCTCTCTCTCTCTCTCTCTCTCTCCGCAGGCGCTGTTTCCGTATCCGTTCCCTGAGAGGAGAGGGAGAGAGAAAGCGCCACGTTTGCGTTCGGCGGCCGTAAATCACGCGAGACTCGGGAGCCAGGAACAGAGCGTTGCGGGTGAAATGCGTGTCAGTGGGGAACAAGGCAGAAAAAGAAAGTGTATCTATCCTCCCTTCCCTGCCCGTTACAGCGCTGAAACCAACGGCCCGCGCCTCCGCGTTGGGAGCGTGTATGTATATGCATGCCACTGCGTGGCAGTGAAGATGCCGTTCTTAACGGTGCACTCAAAATTCGCGTGGAAGCTCGACTCTGTAGTCGCCTTCTATTCGTCCTTGTGTCGCGCAGTTTTCGTCTAGCTTAATTGCGTGCTACTGTTAATGATGCATCGTCGGTTATAGAATGCGTCCACCGGCACGAGGAAAGTAACGTCACCGGACCAGAGCATCCACATTGGCTGGAGGAAAGTGGCGTCACAAACTGGAGCATCCACATTAGCTGGAGGGAAGTGGCGTCACAAACTGGCGCATCCACATTGGTTGGAGGAAAGTGGTGTCACGAACTGGAGCGTCCACATTAACTGGAGGGAAGTGGCGTCACAAGCTGGAGCATCCACATTAGCTGGAGGGAAGTAACGTCACAAACTGGAGATCCACATTAGCTGGAGGGAAGTGGCGTCACAAACTGGAGCATCCACATTAGCTGGAGGAAAGTGGTGTCACAAACTGGAGCATCCACATTAGCTGGAGGAAATTGGTGTCACAAACTGGAGCGTCCACATTAGCTGGAGGGAAGTGGCGTCACAAACTGGACCATACACATTGGTTGGAGGAATGTCACGAACTGGAGCATCCGCATTGGCTGGAGAGAAGTGAGGTCACCAGAAGGAGCATTCCTATTATCTAGAAGGAAGTGACCTCACTTCTGGTAAAGACTTCAACAGATACCAGTGCTATCCCATGTCTAACTCATAATGGAAAAGGTGTCCCCGTGAATTTTTGTATGCCTATGCTCTGTATTCGCAAGCAGCAGCCTGTACAGAAAGCTGGCCTCACAGATTCGATTCTTTATGCGCATCATCATATCAGGAGCTATCCTTAAGGGAACCACGTGTCCAGGAGAAAAGATAAATTGGAATGACACTGCAAATTTTAAGCTTAAAGAGGCAAAAATAATTTAAAAACAGCGATATCTATCAGAAAGAAATCCGAAAATTTCATTAACCACTGTAATTTATGCGGTACCGATGCGGGTGGCTGCATGCAACCAGCCACTTTCTCACTACCAACCTCTCTAGCTAGGGGTCTGACCACCCCTCACAACCACCGCCGCCCTCGACCAACCTCTCCACCATACCTCCACTCTTCGGAGGCGCCACCAACTCCCCACCTATGCACCTCCGCCTTCCAGAAAAATTCTGTCTCGTCTGTGAAGTCCCAGCTTAGAATAAAAACCTCCATTAGAGTGCAAGCATCAAAATAATCTTCAAGGTAAAACCATTTGTTAGCGCAACTCTCTCCCATCCTGTTTCATGATCGTCCGGTCAATTTCTTCAATTCTGATTAGCGACGATATTCTCTAGAGTGACCAAAGTTCAATAATGCCATTGCCTTATGACCTTATGAGATAGTAGGACATAAATTCAATTCTAGAAAATCTGAACAAACGATTTTTAGAAAAAAAAAGGTTAGTACTGCGCGAATGAGACACGACAGGAGAACAAGGAACAAATACGACAGCACAGGCGCATACTTCCAACTGTTTATTCGAGACCGAAAGACAAACACTGTATAAAGGATGAACCTAGGCGCGTAACCATCACTGTAATTCACACAATATCTGATAAAATCTAGATCACATTGATCAAACTTTTACGTTGCAGAAGGGCCGATAAACCTCGACAGAGTACTCAGTCAGTATGTCCCCAGGCAATCCATGTCAAGAAAACGATTAAAAACAAGTAAGGAACCTAACAATCATCCTGAGTAAAGAGGGTGAAAGATACGCGAAGTGACAATGCAAAGCTTTTTATTTGCGCTGCTATCACCGTGAGTAGCATGGCGCTGAAGAGGCAGAATTTCAGCGGGGATTTTGAATGTTAGGCACAAGTCCCACTGGTTTTAACGCGATAGCGTTAAGGCTGCCGTCGTCGTTGTTGTTGTCGTCGTGTTCGGCGTTATGAGCAAAAACTCTTTGGAGCAAGACTTTGATTTGAGCTAGTTGGTTGTAGCATGACATGGTTTACGCAAAAAGCGAACAGGCCCTAAAAGACGGAGACAGCACACACACACGAGACAGGACTAGCGCCAACTTCCAACTAAGTTTATTCATGGAAAAAAATCCCTTAATAACCACACGAGCAGGCAAAGATAAAAGCTGTACAAATACAAGCGTTGGTATATACAAGTGGTGACATAACAAAAGCGCACGTGCCAAAACGACCAAACAATGATTATATCGCTGATAATGAAGCACTAAGAATTCTAATCTCTTCTGCCAACGAGAAAGATGGCTTGCTTATCATCATCGAAGCTTTTACATCAAGCAGAGGGGCCATATCTGCATAAGCAAGCCATCTGTCTCGTTGGCAGAAGAAGAGATTAGTTAGAATAATAAGTTTTTCTAAGTTTTACTGAGTTGGTTTCATTGACAATACCGCCAGGGAGTACATTCCGCTCGGATATAACAGTTGGCAAAAAGGAATTATTGAAAGCGTTTGTGTTACCATGAATACGCTTAACGCTGTTTCAATTAAACAAACGTCGGGAGACTCTCAAGGGATGTGCCGAATCGGATGTACTGTAGAAACTCCTACGCATTTCATTCTGTTAGTGCAGTCGGCTGCGGCCTTCGCCTTAATCTGTCCCTTTCTTCGGCGCGCAAAGCAGTAATTTTCTTTTTTGCAGGGGTAGCTATAGATGCAGTCCTGAAGGACTTTCTGTGCTACGCTACGCGATGTATACTCTCACAATTGCAGCGTTGCCCCGTGCTTTCGGATGTAAGGAGCTTCTTGCGCGGGTTTAGTTGCCTTGGCCGCCGCGTACCGAATGGCTCGACTCTGTACCCGGCTACAGCGCTGATACTTTTTCCATTTTGATGCGATAGCGTTAAGGAGCCCGTGTAGCAGAAAAGTCAGATCCCCAGGTGGTCGAAATTATTCCGGAGCCCTCCACTACGGCACCTCTCTCTTCCTTTCTTCTTTCACTCCCTTCCTAATCCCTTCCCTTGCGGCGCGGTTCAGGTGTCCAACGATATACGAGACAGATACTGCACCATTTCCTTTCCCCAAAAAAACCAATTATTATTATCATCGTTGACCGTGGGCGAAAAATCATAAAGAAGTAACCTAGATGGGCCACCCAGATGGCAGGTGCAACGCCTAGGTCACGTGTCCTTGTGACGTCATCACAACCTGCCCACCGGTTAGGGAGCAAACTGCTCACCGTGACAGGTGGCAGTTGAATTGATTATTGGTCGCGAGAGGTTGCTCTCGAAGAGCAACCTGGGTCGCACAAACCTCCCACAGGTGGCAGCACCTACCATCGCAGGGACGCGCCGCATCGCTCAACCCCTGCGCCACTGCGCCAGGAATGGTATGACGACTCCCAGGGATCTATGAGTGTAAAGTATACGGAATGACCGATTCCGCATATAAGGGCATTGGCGCATTATCGCCATCGCGCCATGACCTTCAGACAGAGTTTAAGTGTCCCCTTAATTTTTTTTAATAGTAATAATAATTGGTTTTTGGGGAAAGGAAATGGCGCAGTATCTGTCTCGTATATCGTTGGACACCTGAACCGCGCCGTAAGGAAGGGATAAAGGAGGGAGTGAAAGAAGATAGGAAGAAAGAGGTGCTGTAGTGGAGGGCTCCGGAATAATTTCGACCACCTGGGGATCTTTAACGTGCACTGACATCGCACAGCACACGGGCGCCTTAGCGTTTTTAATTTCTACTTTTCGCGATTCTATTTGCCAAAAACAAAACGACGAAGGGTTATGTGGCTGGGGGGCGCCGGATCGAGCAAGAAGGTGTTTCCACACGTGCGCCTTTAACCTTCGATCAAACGTCGAGGGACCACCGCTGGCTTCCCGACGTTGAGACCGTTACTTTTTATATCGCCGACTCACAAAGGCCCCGCGCAGCAACACTGCCTGCGTACGGCGAACGATATAAAAACGGTCCCGCGCGAATTCTTTCGTAATCTATCGGCGACCTTGGCCCCGGATCTCGCTCCTCCTAGTGAGGCAACATAAACAGCTCCTTCTGTTTCACGTCCTTTCTTTATTTCTTTTCTTTCATGCTTTCTCGCCTTCCCTTTTTACCTCCTTCCTTCTTTCTGTCTCCTCTCTTCCTTCTTTATCTCTATTTGTTGCCTTGTTTCCATTACCTTCCTACTTTTACGGGCTCATTTATGTTTTTTTTACCCACAAAGCCAGATGGCACGCCTTTCTTTCTTTCTTGCATGACGTGCATTCCACAGAACATGTTAGGAACGCCCGCCCAGTATTCTTTACGGCCTGCATTCATACCCCCGCTATCCGGCGCCCCCCTTCCGACATGTAACGCCAGAGCCGTTCCTACCGTGCTGTTGGCCGATACACACCGTCAGCCCAACTGCGGCTTGAAGCAAAAAACGATCGTCTGTCTCTTGGCACCGAATGACAGGCATGTTGCGGCGAGAGCCGCAAGAAGCGGTGGGCTTGAAAACCTGTGCTGTGCCCGTCAAAAAACCCCAGGTGGTCGAAAGCATTACGGAGCCCTTCTCTACGGCGCCCCTTCTTTATTTATTTATTTATTTATTTATTTATTTTCTTTCCTTCTTTCTTTCCTTCTTCCACTCCCACCTTCATCCCTTCGTATGCGGCGGTGTTGTAGTATCCACAGAGAAGTGAGACAGTTACTATGCATTTCCTCTCCTCAAAATCAATTTTCATTGTTCTTTTTTTCGTCCAGGTTCTGTTTACGTTTACAGGGGCTTAAGTGAAGCGATGTGGCCCGACAAAATTGGAGTATCGTGGATGAATAGAACCAAGACCTACTGAACTAGAGACCTGCACATTTGGCACTGCTCCAGCGCGCACCTTCTAGTTCATGCCTTTCGCCGCTAGGGAATGGCAGCTACGGTCGGCGTGGCGCTACAATTAACCTGTTGAGCAAGATGGCGTCGGTTATTTTACTTCGAGGATGCAATAGTTTTGTCATTTGTCTACGTTTTCAGCATTCATCATTCATCCATTGCCTCAGCAAAGATGCCGGAAAGTCTCACGCATGCATGCGCGCTTACAGAATATTCACCGCTAGGATTTAAAGAAATGCCATAATTGCATCGTTCATTACTAGGTTTAAAAATAATAATCCGGGACAAATGCAAAGGGAGGCAGCGAGAGGAGAGAAATAATTTGTCGCAAGCAGACGATGATGATGATCATGACGTACGAATAGGTCAACCGAGCGCTCTCAGCGGCCAAAAAGTTAACGAAAGTTGGCGCACG
This sequence comes from Amblyomma americanum, assembly GCF_052857255.1. Classification (NCBI taxonomy): domain Eukaryota; kingdom Metazoa; phylum Arthropoda; class Arachnida; order Ixodida; family Ixodidae; genus Amblyomma; species Amblyomma americanum. The sequence goes on along the minus strand of NC_135501.1, from coordinate 187,357,231 downwards.
CAGTCCCATAGGACCCCGCCAAATGTGCAGGTCTCTAGTTCTGTCGGTCTTGATTAGAACAAACCGTTCAGTGCGACTGGCGACAGCCTGGGTGAATGGTTTCAGTTCATGGCTATACGTATCTCGCGTGTCACTGATTTTAAGGCGACAGCCTTACATAAATAGCCCATTAGCAATGAAACCCGGCGTCGTTGTTGGACTCTAGGAAAAGTGTTCCAGAAAACAACCAACGACGTCATAAGCAAAGATAAAAAAATTCCCAAGGCGCGGGAAATTCAAAAGAAGGAACTTCGGATTGCGAGGCGACCAAACACAAAACAGCGTTGCTTCTTGGCGAATAAAGGTGAACCTAGTGTATGCATTGCCTTAAGACTGTATGCTAACGAGTACGTGTCTCATCAAAAAGGAAGGAAAATTATAAATTAAAAATAATGCTTTCGCATTCAAAGCACGTAAGTTCTCTGAAGTGCCCTCCGTATTTTTTTTTTATTAGTTTTCCGACACGCATTCGCATCCGAGGCCGTGTCAGGGAACAGTTAATTTTGAGCTGCATACATGGAGGTAAAATCGGAGAGCAGGTTATGCAGCGCCCTCTGCATCGCCATCCTGGTACTGCACAAAGGAAGCACAATGATCAACGATTTCTTACTTCGACATGGTTTGTGAATGTTTAACGTCCCAAAGGAACTCAGGCTATGAGGGACGCCGAAGTGAAGGGCTCCGAAAATTTCTACCACCTGTGGTTCTTTAACGTGCACTGACATCGCACAGTACACGGGACTCTTAGAATTTTGCCTCCATAGAAATGCGACCGCCGCGGCCGGGACCGAACCCGTGACTTTCGGGTCAGCAGCCGACCGTCATAACCACTGAGCCACCGCGGCGGCTCTTGCTTCGACAAGTATAGCTATCGTTTAAGGACTATTTAAAGAGAATATTTTGGTGCGCACCTTGATCATAAACACTCACAGGGCGGTTGCCTCTGTGTAAGCGAGGTACAGAGACAGTTGCTATTGGCAATGATCATATACAACTTATTCGATGTTATTTGTCTTCTTCTCTGGCAGAGTGCGCGTGACGTAACTGTGTTCGGGCAACTCTGAAGCTCGGTGCGTTGTAGTGACATCGTGCGTAACGCCACTGCAAGCAGCCCAAACGGCGTGGAGAATTGCAATGACGTCATACGTGACGTCACTTCATGCTGCCCAATCAGCGTGGCGCGGTGTTACGCCGACGACGCAGAACCGAAATACGTGACCTTAACAGCAGAAATTACTTTCCTAGCGGCTGCAATGGCACCGGATAGAATCATGTGATCTAGAAAGATCGTTCTTCCTAGATTAGTACGCCCTGTTACTAGTATTTAGTCCGCAAAGTAACGGCTGGCTACCTAGAGGCGTTACCAAAATGGCTGCCATCATTATTAAAAAGAACCTGGAGAGGGTATGCGTGGTGGCATACTTCCCTTCTGGTTATGTTCCGTTCCTGCTGATCCATGACTACACCTTGTTCTCAAAACGACAGAAGATAATATCATTGGGCTAGCGTATACTGCGCGATCAAAAGGGTTATTAAAGTTCGAAGATAGACTCGATAGAAAGGCGATGCGAAGACTAAGCCGCGGAAATCAGCGCGCTCGTACAACGCCAACTAAAGGCACGTGAAAACTTGAGATCTGCAACCGTGTCGGGAAAGTGTGTGTTGTCGAGCAATTTATACCGCGGGTTAATTTAAACAAAGTGAAAGATAATGTTCCAAAAGTGGAGACCGAACCCACGACGCCCACACGTCTTGTGTCAAGTATATATCGACTGCCGATCTTTGTGGGAACCTGAGAACGAACACGATCAACGCACATTGTCAGTTCTCGTACTCTTCGTCTTCTTTTTGTGTCGCTCGCGTATTGGCTAAATGTTCCTTGATTGCACCGGTTTCTCGTCTATCGATTCGTTGTCCTGGGCAATCCTACAATTCTTACGCTTCGGTACGCATCTGTTGCTTTAAGCAATCGCGTAATTTTTTAATCATGCGCTAGTTACAGAACGCCTCCTTGTTCGTATCAGGGAGTAATGCAAGGCCCTTCACACGAACGCCAAAAAATGTTGCGGCACGCACTAATTTGGGACCAATAATCGTACTGGATTTCCACACAAGGGTCCCGTGGAGATTTTCAGAGCTGATGTGGTCAGTGAGGTCTGGAACAAACGCGCAATTCGTTCGGCGACTGCCAGAAAGCGCACTGTCGCCAAACAGAGAACCGCTCACATTTTGGCATCCCCCACGATTGCCTTGTTCACACTGAACCGAAGGGCGTGGTGTTACGTAAGGATCGCATGCATGCCTCTCGGGGGTTGCCTGGTGCCAGGTGTGAGGACTTGATGAGCAAGTGCTTTGGTAATGATTTTTCCTTGACAATCAATCACAAGAGCCACGTACCAGCCAGTCCATGGCATAATAATAATAATAATAATAATAATAATAATAATAATAATAATAATAATAATAATAATAATAATAATAATAATAATAATAATAATAATAATAATAATAATAACAAAAATAATAATAATAATATTAATAATAGGTTTTTGGGGAAACGAAATGGCGCAGTATCGCCGGAGATGTAATGGCGCTCGGCTAATGCCGTTGAGGCTTATAATTCTTCTGCCTCGCCTTGTATGCCCGCATCGCCCTAATGATCGTTCATTTTTTTTTTATTTCAATTTGTCTGCTTCGCACGGTGTCAAGTGTATCCAGGCGTTCTGTACAGGTGGCGCTGCCTGACACGCTCCTTCGCGTAAGTGGCGTTTCGTTATATAAACCGGCTTCACCATCGCTCTAGCAGGAGCATGGAAGGGTTTCAGGAAGTGGGTCAGCCAGACGACCGCCTGCATGAAGGCGCGTCGGCGCAGTTAATGTGAGAGAGAACAGCCAGGAAAGGAGAGAGAGGGGGGGGGGTTCTTTCGCAGATGTTCATCCTCTCCCCATATAGCGGAGCTAAACGCTTCCAGGAAAAACGACAGCCGGACCTTACACGCCCTCTCCACACCCTCCGTAGCTTTCTTTCTTTATTTCTTTTTCCTTTATTTCTTTCTTTCTTAGCTTTCTTAACAGAGCCTTCCCTTGCACCTTTTTCTTCGGCTGCTCTGAATGCGTCGCACGATTTAGCGTGGAGCTACCGGACCTTTGAGCAAACGAAAAGTTATTTTTCTTTACTCTCTCGTATTTGTTTTTTAGTGGTTGCGAAATGCAGCTTTATACGCCCTACGCTTGATTTGCATCTTTCTTTGCTTAGTCAACCTTGAAAGAATAAAGAGGGAAGGGGAAAGAAACATTTTCGAATTTGTTGGAACTTGGCAGCCGTAGATCTGTTCTTCCTCGTTGGCACCTTTCTTTGGGCTGAATAGAAAGTAATCAATACTTGCGCAACTGTGCGACTACCTGCACGTGTGTGTATTCGTTTGGTTCTCGTAAATTTTCTAGCCTTCGCATACAGCCATTCTAAAGTCTGTAGAAGATGCGACGACGTTTAAAGAGCTGAGACAGCGTCTATACCATGTGTTTCATCCATATATTTCCACTCTTACAGTGATTTCTTTCTAACGCTCGAGGTCCTTTCGACATGAGAAAACAGTAGTACTTGTAGTGTCTGCTGCAGTAGCAAATCCCGCAAGACCTGACCACGATAATCCGCGACAATCCTCCGTTCAGCCTCACTGGACTGACCAAAGTCGTCAGGCCTTGCAGAACCGCTGGAAGCCGGAAGTGTGCTGTTGCTAAGGGATTAACACACAGCCCCCTGCATTCAGACGTTCGTTTTATTTCTCCTTCATTTTTGCTTGTCGCGTTCAGTACACGGAGCAGGTGTGATGGAAATACGCGGTACCGCGACCGGGCGGTCCCTTTGCCCAAGTCAGTGCGTTCCGTCGTTGTGGCGGCGTGTCGTGATCACAAGGGAGCTGTGTTGTACGTAGTACTTTGGCGGCGTCCGCTCCTAGCGCATAAAGTGTCCAAATGTTAATCCACACGGCCGCTCCTGCCAGCAGCTTGATGTGACCCCCCCTTCCCCTTGCCAATGCGACCTCTGTGCCCAAAAGCCGCAGACGTCAATGGACGTCGTTAACTCGTACTGCCTTTGCCTCTTCCGTCCTGTCGTCTTTCTTCGCGGCAAGAAAGAAAGAAAAAGCTGGCCGCGAGGGCTTTGCCAGTCTAGCTAAACCTCTCAGATCTCTTCTCCGGCCTGACTCTGGTTTTTGCTTGGTTCGGGCTTTGTATAATTTCTTTTTCTTTTGTTCGGCTCATTCATATACGCGCTCCTGCAAGCGCACAGTTCGTTTGGTGGATATTTTTTTTGCCTTGTTTTTCATTCGTTTATAACGCGTACTCGGCTGCTGTAGTTGGCGCTCTTGCGTTCAGAGCTGGCAAGCTGGCCTCTTTCCTTCCTTTTTTTCTTGGTTTATTTAGGACAATTTCCACTTCCTTCTATCCTCTTCGCGGCGGCAGCCTTCTTTCCTCAGCCTGCTGCGTAGGCCTAGCACGCTCGGCGAGGTGCATAAGCTGCAAGGCAAACGCGCAGGTGCAGTTGAGAAGTGTGATGCGCGGTACGGAGGGCAGCGGAGAGGGAGTTTCAACTAAATATCTACGCAGCCCATTGTCTTCTTTTGCTTTTGATTTGCCGTAAGGCTTCGCCTGCTATTTCTCTCTCCGTCTCTCGTCATTATTGTTTTTCTTTCTCCCGTGCTCGCGTAATCGTGACCCCCATAGCCGGGCGCGCGGCCTTCGCAGCGTCGTCTGCTCAGGCAGGCGTCGTCTGCTACACTCGCGCCGCGACAAACGAACCATATTTCTATTTCCCTTTCTCCCCCTTCGCGTAGGCCTTTGAAAGGAAAGAAAAACAAATTAAGAAACGAGCAGTGGGATACAAAGGCTAGCAGCAAGCGAGAGTGGGAGGCTAGTGAAAGCTCGCGAGCGGCGGTGAAGGTTTGTGCTGGCGGCGGCCTTGTTCTCGCGACGGCGCAGTCGCTGGCAGCGATGTTGGCGGCGCTGATTGAATAAACTCGGCAGCGATCGTCGCGCGTCCATTGTGTGTCATCCATCCATGAAGAAGGTGATACAGGCTCGTATAGATTAACGTGCGCACCGTTGATTTTTCCATCGCGGTAATGGGCACGTAACGGGTTAGCAGACGAACGGCTGGTAACGGCGTCCACAGATTCGTCTGCATCGCGCTTTCCAGGAAGGGGAAAAAAAAGAGTAAAGGCGTGTATTATGCCGTGATAGAAGAAGAGAGAAGGAAAACGAGAAAGAAAAAAAGATGACGTAGTCGTCGCCATGGCGACTATGACGCGCTACGGAGAGCGCCTACTGCTGGCGGAAAGCGGAAGCGTAGCTCACGAGTAGCGCGGTGTGTGCCGCTTCGCTCCCGGTGTGCTTGCTGCTCGCGCCCGCATTTCGATCGACGCCGCCAGCGGAGGCGGAGCGGGTGCGGCGAGAGGAGTCCGCGTGAATCGAAGGCAGCTGCCTCTGGCTACGTAGTGCACGCCTTAACAACCTTTTCCGCGATCGCATACTTTCACCCACGGAGTCTGCTTCCGAACGGTTGAATCAAGGAGTCGTACTTGACGGAAGAGGCGGACCTGATACGCTTGACGCATCACACACGCCGCGATCGGCGGAGCGTCGTCGAACGACGCGCTCTCCATCGCCGCTTGATCGGCGCTGCCTTCAGCGGTGTTCGTCGGTGCTTGTGCTCGCGTAAACAGAAGAGCCAAGCCGTTCTCCCAACGATCCCGGCGACGCAAGCGCTCCTTCCTTCATCGATGGGTGGTGGCGTTCGTCGGCCAGTGGTCGGTGCGGTGGCGTGCGTTGCGGCGAGGCCGACTTTAGGCGGGATTGTGTGACACGAAGACCCGGAGGAGTTTTTGGAGGAGACGCGACGATGTACCACCGGCCGACGCCGCCGCCTTCTCCTCAGCGGCGGCTGGATGGCGACGAGCCTCCGTCTCCAACCGGCAGCGGCGGCAGGCCCCGGCACCTGCCCGTCCATGAGCCGTACACGCAGCCGCCCTGCGTGCGCCGAGGCATGCAGGTGCTGTCCAGTCGCCAGTACGACCTGCACATCCACTCGGCCAGAGGTACGTCACGAGAAACGTGTATCACCACGTGCGCGATGTTCTTGTCACATTGCGTGACAGCGCGTCGGGGTGGGCGCACTGCAGTCTCACTTTTACCATCAGGGGCTTGAAGTCATAGAATATTGGGGCATCTGGGTTGACATATTTTCGCATGGACCCAACATAGAGTGACGTGAAAAGAGAGACAGGATTTTGTTCAATTGTTAGGTCATAGTACGGAGAGCATGGCCAAAATAATGGATCAAGAGGAATATGGGCAGTAACGATATGGATGCGCCAAGGAAATTATTGCGTCCAAATATATAATGTGGGGTGTAAGGGGATTAGGTGAACAGTTAGGTTGAAATAGATATGCAGACCTCAAAAATAAAGGGTCATGCTATTTTCGTGACTGTCCTTACATCAGGATAGAAAAAAAAAATGGCATCTGACAATTTTGTGGTTTGGGAGGCGCTTAAACGTTTAATTTTGCAGACTCGTGATGGTTGCCCGTCGAAAGTCTGGATATTCGCTGGCTGTCGCGTGGCTGCAGAACTCAGGGAGAAAATGTATTTCGGGCATGGCAAGTCTTTCTGCAGCAAACGCATCATGCAATTCATTCTAAGCGCTGGTAAATTTAGAAAACATTGAAAAATAAATCGAAACGCCCACCAAGCTGAATTATCCCGTGCCCGCATCGCGTGGGTGTGTCGTGTATCTCGTGTTGCCTGTCACGTATGGCGCGTCGTTATTCCTTCGTCACGGTCGGTCTTCGGGTCCGAAGAAATCGCAGCGCGGTTGTTAACGACAATCGCTGAATGACGTCAAGGAGTTGCTGCCTGTGGCAAAGAATACTCTCACACGTGTACAGCAACCGTGCACTTTCGCGAAGGGCGTGTCCCGGTATAAGGCGCAATGTACACGATATTGGAGCGTCTCGCGACAGCTTATTCAGGTACTGCTGTTAATTAATGAAACACATAGCGTGCTATATAGTTCGCACTATGCGGGCATGAATTTAAAAATTGAGAAGATAAGACAGCTCTCACTAACGGAACAAGAAAGAAAAATGTACGCCACCACAAGCGGCACACATGATTTCTCCACTGCAAGGTGTTAATTTTGATTTATGGTTCACGGGAGTTTACCGTCCCAAAGCAGCTCAGGCTATGAGGAACACCGTAGTGAAGGGCTCCAGAAATTTCGATTACCCGGGGTTCTAACGTTCACTGACACTGCACAGTACACGAGCTTCTAGAATTTCGCCTTCGTCGAAATTCGACCGCCGCGGCCGGGATCGAACCCGCGTCTTTCGGGTCGACGGCCGAGCGGCATAACCGCTCAACCACCGCGGTTTCTTACAAGGTGTTAATTACACTCGTTAGCACTCACCCGAGTGCAGCCACACGTCTGCGAATAAATGTAGCTTTCTCAAGACAGTTCGCGGTTGAAGATACGCTAATTAGTACTTGATGCGTGCGCTCATTAATAGCGATAACTACTCTACTCTACTCTACCTTGAGGTAATTTCCACAAATACCTTGTCCCGTGTACTGTGCGATGTCAGTGCACGTTGAAGTACCCCAGGTGGTCGAAATTTCCGGAGCCCTTCACTACGGCGTCCCTCATAGCCCGAGTCGCCTTGAGACGTTAAACCCTCGTAAACCCAACCAAATACGTTGTATCATATCTTCGAATTAACTAACGCTGTATCTGGCTCAGCGCACTTGAAACGCGCTGCGCATCTAACCATGGCAGGCGCATCAAGCACACTTGCGCGCCGATTCTTTTTTCGCCCGCGGTGTTATGTGTGTTAGGGGGAGAGGGCGGTGTACATAGGCTCGCGCGCGCGCACCGCAGCTGTTTCGCCCTCACGGCTTTGCCAGCGGTCGTTCACGATCCACTGCTGTGCTCCGTCGGCGTTGCCACGGTCACGATCACGGCCGAGGGCGCCTTGAATGCGTGCGCTCGCTCGCACGCTCGGCGCCAAGGCTCCGTTTCGCCGGCAGCAATCAGCGGCATTCATTCGGTCGCTCGTCTGGAGTACTACGCTCCGAGAAAAAAAGGGGCGAACAAGTGACTGCAATGAAGATGCACGAAGCTGAATAGCGCCCGACAATTACTTCGTTGTAGCGGTAGCTTCGTTATAGCCCGTTTTGACCGCGCTTTCTGATGGAATCGTCATTTCTTGGTTATATCCATTTGGTTATAAACAGTTGCGTTATGCGAAGTTCGACTGTAGTACGCAGTCAGGCCGGAATGAAACACGAACACGCGTGTGCCCTACTTTTATAATTTGCAGAGAGATATTCCTTTACAACGGTTTCATGAATATACCCATTAACCAAGAACTTGAATCAGGCTATCTGTGTACTTCGAACCCGACCGCGGCGGCGGCGTTTTTATGGAGGAAAAACGCTAAGGCGCCCGTGTGCTGTGCGATGTCAGTGCACGTTAAAGATCCCCAGGTGGTCGAAATTATTCCGGAACCCTCCACTACGGCTCCTCTTCTTCCTTTCTTCTTTCACTCCCTCCCTTATCCCTTCCCTTACGGCGCGGTTCAGGTGTCCAACGATATATGAGACAGATACTGCGCCATTTCCTTTCCCCAAAAACCAAATATTATTATTATTGGTTATATCCATTTCGTTATAAACAGTTCCGTTATGCGAAGTTCGACTGTAGTACACAGTCAGGCCGGAATGAAACGTGAACACGCGTGTGCCCCGCTTTTCTAATTTGCAAAGAGATATTCCTTTACAACGGTTTCATGAATATACCCATTAACCAAGAACTTGAATCAGGCTATCTGTGTACTGCACCTGAAAATATATAGGTAAAATATTTTGTTTTGTTCTTTGTTTTGTTTTGAAAAGCCGAAAGTTGGGCGAGTCGCATAACGTTCATGGTGAAAAAAAATAATAATAATTGGTTTTCTGGGGAAAGGAAATGGCGCAGTATCTGTCTCGTATTTCGTTGGACACCTGAACCGCGCCGTAAGGGAAGGGATGAAGGAGGGAGTGAAAGAAGAAAGGAAGGAAGAGGTGCAGTAGTGGAGGGCTTCGGAATAATTTCGACCACCTGGGGATCTTTAACGTGCGCCGACATCGCACAGCACACGGGCGCCTTAGCGTTTTGCCTCCATAAAAACGCAGCCGCCGCGGTCGGGTTCGAACCCGGGAACTCAGTTTTCGCATTTACTATTTTTGGATGCCGGAGCATTGCTTCGGCGGCCTCATCACGCGCAGTCCAGTTCAGTGTTTAGGGGAATCCCCCAGGGTGGCGTAGATTTGTAATGAGGGAGTAATTACTTATTGGCACTCGTGAGCGAACTTTGGTGAGCCTCTGTGCATTCCTCGAACACACGGGCTTGACGTCCCGTCTGTTCTCCGTCAGGTAGTTACACGCAGTGACCGAACGCTCCGCGAGTTCTACCTTGAACGATTAATAACTGGACGCCCCACTCCAGTTGTAACCAACACAGTGCTGTGCGCGTGTGTGATTTAATTCCTCTAAAATGAACTAATCACGCGCACAACCTGGACACATTTCTTATTGTGTAAATAGTTTGTGCATATTACTTCTCCCCCTATCCTCTCTTCCTGTCCCCTCACCTCTTTCATTTCATTTCTCCATTCTGCCTGCTGTCCTTTATTTCCGCTGCCCCAGCTCAGGTGCTTCAGTATCGATGACAGATGTCGGGGCTAGCAAAAATCTTTTCCTTCCTTTTTACTATTATTTTTAATAAAACCACTACCACCACCACCATCCACCTAAGCGCAGCCATACGGCTACAGAGGAAAACTATACAGCTTCCTCAGAAACTTCGTGGTTGAAGAAAGAATCGTCCTTGCCCGGGGTTCGAACCCTAGACCACCGGCTCAGAGGAGCAGTCGCTTTACTAACTGAGCTAACCGGAACGGCTATCGGCTTTGCTAAAAGATGATTTGCCGGTGTCCTGTCAGGGACATAACTATACCAACGCTGTTTATAATGCCTGTATGCCAACAGCGTTGTTCGAATTTTATTCCGGCGTGGTAGTATACTGATTTGAATAACACATCTCGAGCTAGTTGGTTGTTTATCACAAGGGAAACCAGCCCAAACCTCACAAGGACACACAAAGGAACACGAGACACTAGTGTCTAGTCTTGTCTTTCTGTGCCTTTGTGAAGTTTGCGCTGTTTTCCCTTGAGAGTTCTGATCTACCGAAGCCATGCTCAATAGCCTCCGCAGCGTCGCTTATATCTCGCAGCGAAGCGATATGTGTTGTGTACGCACAACGCGGCGCAACGTGTTTACGGTCCACTCCTGTCTGCGGCACATATCTCCCCCGTCTTCTCAGAAGTGACTCTTCACTCGGCAACGGATTGCGCCTAATGCGGATGTGCTCGCCTTGGCTGCGAGCTCCGCACGACGGCGAAGTCTCCGAACAACGGACGAACAGACATACAAACGTAGAATACGTCAAGGCTGCCCGTCCGCGAGAGCACGTAACGGGACCCCTTACAAAAATTTCGCAGACGACCATTGCTAAGAAGGTGGAAGACACCATCTGACTCCGCCAAATTCCTCACCTGCTCCCTAGAGCTCAATAAACGTTTTCCTTCCTTCCTTTAGAGAGTCCATAGACTGACTGTCCATAGACTTCTGCCTATAAAGTTTATAGACTCTGTATGGACAAACCCTTGGAAACAGTCTATAGGCAATACGAATCCAATAGACAGTCTATAGACAATCTATAGATTTATGGCCATACACTTTTAGTAGTCTATAGAGTCTATAGACTATGAGTAGACAAAAAGAAATAAGGCAATAGGGTCTATAAGAAGTCTATATACTGTCTATGCATCATATTTTTTAAGGGATAGCCGTGACAGTTGGGAAACTACGCAGTCACCGCAGTCAATGCGTATATCGTGCAGGCGAGAGAGGGTTAAAGGGGGAGGGGGGGGCTCTTAATAATAATAATAATAATTGGTTTTTGGGGAAAGGAAATGGCGCAGTATCTGTCTCATATATCGTTGGACACCTGAACCGCGCCGTAAGGGAATAAGGAGGGAGTGAAAGGAGAAAGGAAGAAAAGAGGTGCCGTAGTGGAGGGCTCCGGAATAATTTCGACCACCTGGGGATCTTTAACGTGCACTGACATCGCACAGCACACGGGCGCCTTAGCGTTTTGCCTCCATAATGACGCAGCCGCCGCGGTCGGGTTCGAACCCGGGAACTCCGGATCAGTAGTCGAGCGCCCTAACCACTGAGCCACCGCGGCGGGCTACTCTCAGAGCTCAATAAACGTTTTCCTTCCTTCCTTTAGAGAGTCCATATACTGACTGTCCATAGAGTTCTGTCTATAAAGTTTATAGACTCTGTATGGACAAACGCTTGGAAACAGTCTATAGGTAATACAAATCCAATAGACAGTCTATAGACAATCTGTAGATTTATTGCCATACACTTTTAGTAGTCTATAGACAGTCTATAGACTATGAGTAGACAAAAAGAAACAAGACAATAGGGTCTATAAGAAGTCTATATAATGTCTATATACCATATTTTGTAAGGGGTAGCCGTGACTGTTGGGAAACTACGCAGTCACCGCAGTCAATGCGTATATCGTGCAGGCGAGAGAGGGTTAAGGGGGGGGAGGGGGGGGGGGGGGGGCTCTTATGAGCATATTTTTGCGGCGGCACGCCCGGCTCGTCGCGGTGTGGAGGTCTCCCATAGCTCGAGGATGGAAACCGGTAGCGCAGGTTAGCGCGAGCGCCCAGGATTCTTTAGCGCTAACCGTTTCAAGGTTAAGGGCGTCTGGCTTTCGCGTCACGTTTAGTAGGCCTGTGCAAAAGTCTGGCGCATGCCTTTCTAGACACGTAGAGCCTTTTTGAGGCTTCACGCCGAGTTTCCCAAGCCGCGTTTGTCGGGAGGGCTTAAGAAAGCCTGCCCCGCCGCGGTGGCTCAGTGGTTAGGGCGCTCGACTACTGATCCAGAGTTCCCGGGTGCGAACCCGACCGCGGCGGCTGCGTTTATATGGAGGCAAAACGCTGGCGCCCGTGTGCTGTGCGATGTCAGTGCACGTTAAAGATCCCCATGCAGGTGGTCGAAATTATTCCGGAGCCCTCCACTACGGCACCTCTTCTTCCTTTCTTCTTTGACTCCCTCCTTTATCCCTTCCCTTACGGCGCGGTTCAGGTGTCCAAAGATATATGAGACAGATACTGCGCCATTTCCTTTCCCCAAAAACCAATTATTAATATTATTATTATTAAGAAAGCCGCAGGCTTTGTTGTCTGCGTAGTTTTTGTTTGAAAATTATTCGTCCTCGATGTCCGCCTAGCCATTCCGAGAAAGGGGGATGGGAAGGGGGGGGGGTGGTTGCGCAGACAGAATTAGTCAGCGATTACTAAATTTTACGGCACGTGTGTTTCCTGAAAAAAACAAAACAAAATGTAGCTCTGTCTCGCCACCCATTTGTGCGGTATTGTTACCAGCGGATCAACCATGCACGTAGCGTCGTAACTTTATACCTTTCAAGTGACTGAATTATGCTACTGCGCCTAAATAACTTTATTTTCCTCTCACGCGCTTCCCTCAAACATTTGATCGCGGTAGTATACAGCGGTGATCAATACTTGAGAGAGCAAAGTTTGAGCATTCATTTATCGCTTACTCCACAATTATGCGTGACAAATACAGTTTTTTCTGCTTTCTAAATCCTCTTGGCGTATAATATGCTATGTGCTGTGCGATATCAGTGCACGTTAAAGAACCCCAGGTGGTCGAAATTACCCGGAGCCCTCCACTACGGCGTCCCTCATAGCCAGAGTCGCTTTGGGACGTTAAACCCCATAAAACCAAACTAAACCTTGTTTCACGGTGCGGTTCGGGTGTTTGCCGATAAGTCAGTTTCCGCGCCCTTTCCTTTCCTCCGAACCCGCGTCCTTGACTCAGCAGCCGAGCGCTCTCACCACCGAGCAACCGCAGCGGGGAACGGAACGCTGCAACCACCGACTAGCACAAGCCGGAGCACCAGGGTTCGAACCCGGCCGGGGCGGCCGCATTTCGGCGGTGACGAAACACAGACGCCCGTGTGCTGTGCGATGTCAGTGCGCGTTAAAGAACACCAGGTGGTCGAAATTATTCGGGAGCACTCCACTAGGGCACCTCTTTCTTCTTTCACTCCCTCCTTTATCCCTTCCCTTACGGCGCGGTTCAGGTGTCCGACGATATATGAGACAGATACTGCGCCATTTCCTTTGCCCCCAAACCAATTATTATTATTATTATTATTATTATTATTATTATTATTATTATTATTATTATTATTATTATTATCTCCCACCGAGAACCGAGACAGTTAGTGCGCCATTTCCTTCCCCCCTAAAAAACACTAATTTACATCAGGTTATGAACAAAGGCAACATGCGGTAACTAAATTCACGGTGAGGGCCGCGAAAGATGTGGTTCGCAAAAGGAGGAAAAGGAGAAGAGAGTGAGAGGAGTGCAGCCCTTACAAAAATTTCGTTAGACAGTCTATAGACTGTCCATAGACTTCTGTCTACAAAGTCAGTAGACTCTCTATAGACAAAGCGTAGAGAACAGTCTGTAGGCGATACAAATCCTCTAGACAGTCATAGACAATCGTTAGATTTATGGCCGTACACTTTTAGTAGACTTTTTTTCTATAGACAATCTATAGACTACGAATAGACAAAAAATAAATATCTATAGGAAGGAAATAGTCTATAAGAAGTCTATAGACAGTCTGCATTAGTCTGTAGACAGTGTAGACCATTTTTGTAATGCGGGTGGAGCGGAGTCCACTCCCGTTCCCTTCTCACCCGTTCGTGAGCCGACTGCACACTACGGGAGTGCGATGCATGGTGCCGGTGCAAGGAGTAGCGAGACGATTAATATGACGATAAAGACTTACTGCACAAGGTTGCCTCCTTAGCCTAAGTGAGGAGTAAGTGAGTAGGTTGAGGAGGAGGGGATTGGAGGCAATGAAGCGAAGCTGATGGTCTGCAGGAGGCAAAGGCGAAGAGCGCCATCGAAGCTTGTCTCGTGTTCACCCACGGCCGGATCCAGTTATCAGGGCTGGTTATTAATGCGCACGAATGAGATGGCTCATCGACACGAAAACCTGGCGTCGCCCAACAAGCGACGGAGTTCCCGGGTTCGAACCCGACCGCGGCGGCTGCGTTTTTATGGAGGAAAAACGCTAAGGCGCCCGTGTGCTGTGCGATGTCAGTGCACGTTAAAGATCCCCAGGTGGTCGAAATTATTCCGGAGCCCTCCACTACGGCACCTCTTTCTTCCTTTCTTCTTTCACTCCCTCCTTTATCCCTTCCCTTACGGGGCGGTTCAGGTGTCCAACGATATGTGAGACAGATACTGCGCCATTTCCTTTCCACCAAAAACCAATTATTATTATTATTATTATTATTACGAAACTTGCGATTGGTCTAAATGGCGTGACGCCGTCAGAGGCGGGAAAATGCGAAATGCTAACCAGTAATAGTCAGTACTAGTATTTACGATGAAATAGAATGGAACTGGAATAGAATTGAAATAGAATTAGGATGGCACTGAATTAGAACCGGGGTGGAATGGAATTGCAGTCATTTCGCCTCCGTCGAAATGCGAACCGCCGCGGCAGGCAAAGCAAACGAATGTTAAGAGTTCGATCGTTGCCGTGCATCAAGTTGACGACAAACTGTCAAAATTGGCAATAATTTACGCGTTGTCTTGACGCCTAGCAGAAAATGAAATTAAATAATGATTAAGTTAAATAATGCTACTGGTGTAGAGCTTACGATGCGTTTCGAAGCATTAAAAAGCATCGCCCGGTTGCCTTTGCAGAACGACAGCGCCATCAACATGAGCATGCAGTGTTCGTTCATAACAGTGCACGGTTTGACGCTGCCATAACTGTTAATTGGGGCACTGCCACTTTTCTAACGGAACCGAATGATTTCCACGTTGTCTGGTTTCTCCAACTGAAAGACGACAGTGCATTTAGCCGTTCTCATGAAAATCCTTCTCCTCGAAAGACGCGGGTTCGATCCCGGCCGCGGCGGCCGAATTTCGATGGAGGCGAAATTCTAGAGGCCCGTTGTGCTGTGCGATGTCAGTGTACGTTAAAGAACCCTGGGTGGTCGAAATTTCCGGAGCCCTTCACTACGGCGTCGCTCATAACCTGAGTCGCTTTGGGACGATAATAATAATAATAATCATAATAATAATACTTTATTGCGCCAAATATTTTAAAAAAATGTACAAAAATCCGGCCTGCCAAAGCATCATCCGGGCTCGAGTGGCAGAGCCCGACAGGCAGCGGAACCGCGCAGACATACACACAGGCATAAACGCACATTAAAAATTATGGAGCATAAAATTAGTACAGTGCATAAAAAAATCAAAATAGACAGAAAATTCATGGTACATGTAAAAAAAGAAAGAAAAAATCTAATCAGATCGAATAAATAAACCGTAAACTAAACTAAAGCCGTTCTCATTACTTGTGGCGTCTTTTATTTTCCTTCTTTCCTTCCTTTCTTTGTTTTCTTTTTTCCCTTTCCTTTCCTTCCTTCCTTCCTTCCTTCCTTTATTTCTTTCTTTCCTTCATTTCTTCCTTCCTTCCTTCCTTTTTTCTTTATTTCTTTCATTTCTTCTTTCCTTTCTTTCTTCCCTTCTTTCTTTCGTTCATTTCTTTCTTTCATTTCTTCCTTCCTTCTTTCCTTCATTTTTTCCTTCCTTCCTTCATTTCTTTCCTTCATTTCTTTCTTTCATTTCTTCTTTCCTTCCTTCCTTTCTTCCTCCATTTCTTTCCTTCATTTCTCCCTTCCTTCTTTCCTTCCTTCTTTTTTTCTTTCTTTTATTTCTTCCTTCCTTTCTGTCTTTTCTTCATTTCTTTCCTTCTTTCTTTCCTTCATTTCTTTCTTTCATTTCTTCCTTCCTTCCTTTCCTTCTTTTTTCCATCATTTCTTTCATTATTTTCTTCATTTCTTTCCTTCCTTCCTTCCTTTCTCTCTTTCCTTCATTTCTTCCTTCCTTCGTTCGTTCCTCCCTTCCTTCCTTTCCTTCATTTCTTTCCTTCATTTCTTTCGTTCTTTCCTTCATTTCCTTCCTTGTTTCCTTTCTTTCTTTCTTTCTTTCTTTCATTTCCTTCCTTGTTTCCTTCCTTCCTTCCTTCCTTCCTTCCTTCCTTCCTTCCTTCCTTCCTTCCTTCCTTCCTTTCTTTCTTTCTTTCGTTCTTTCTTCCTTTTCTGCTTTCTTTCTCTCTTCACGTTAGACCTATTGTTTCGCAGCAGTAACAGACTCAGTCCGTCATGTACTTATATAATAGTACCAGACCCCAGTGCGCGGCTAATCGAGAGCGGACTGTTCGCCCCTTCACTCCGAACCGTTGATCGATGCGCCGGCAGCCAGCGGTCCAGTGGCCCAAGGAGAACGAGTTTCGCAAACGACACGCGCCTACGTATACTGCGTCTCACGCCGGGGCCGGCGTCTGTCTGTCCCCGGCCTCGTACGCGCGTGCCTTGCACAACCCGCCCGTGTCAGATTATAATACCGAGAAGCCGCTGGACGAGGGACATTTTGCTCTTCCTCGTTTCGTTACTAATATTTCATTTCTTTCTTCCCGCGCGAGCCACGTGGAAGAGCCGAGCGAGGGTTATTGAATGCGGCGTGCATTGAATGTCTCTTCTTGAAGCCGCGCGCTGGTTAAATGCCCCTAGAGTCATTACGTTTATTATGGCAGCAGTGCACCAGCTATGGCAGCAGCGATGTCCATTATGGCAGCAGTGCAAATGCTTCGCATTGCAACAACGACAGCCGCAGAAAAAAAAAAGCAGGTGCTCATACAGCCGTGGAAAGCTGAGAGCAACTGCTGCACAAATGTGTATTCCAGTCGATTGTCCATAGGAGACCGTAATGAAGGAAGCCAACAGTCACCGAAAGCAAGGAGCATAGGGGATGCTTTTCTTTTTCATTTGGGGTGTTCGTCAGTGGGAGATTAATAGGTTAATTATTTAAAGATAATTGATTAGAAAGTAAAGCAAAAAGAAATCAACCACATACCGCCGGTGGGATCCGAGCCCACAGCCTCCGCATTTCGTGTTAGGTGCTCTACCGACATTACCCGCAGCGGTGGCTCAGTGGTTAGGGCACTCGAATACTGATCCGGAGTTCCCGAGTTCGAACCCGACCGCGGCGGCTGCGTTTTTATGGAGGAAAAACGCTAAGGCGCCCGTGTGCTGTGCGATGTCAGTGCACGTTAAAGATCCCCAGGTGGTCGAAATTATGCCGGAGCCCTCCACTACGGCACCTCTCTCTTCCTTTCTTCTTTCACTCCCTCCTTTACCCTTCCCTTACGGCGCGGTTCAGGTGTCCAACGATATATGAGACAGATACTGCGCCATTTCCTTTCCCCCCAACACCAATTATTATTATTATTGCTCTACCGACTGAGATGCAGCGACTGCTGCTGCCCAATCGTCTGCGTTCGGGGGTATTTATGTGCAGTGTGAACGAACCCAGAGAGTGTTCACTAGCGCCTCCCTCGTCCATAGCGGCGGGCGTAGGAGTCCTGTTTTACCGCGAGTGCCACGTAGGAAAGTTTTCGAACGGCGAGGGCGGAATATGTGCGAGAAC